>NC_083560.1:68552308-69804884 GCF_019925205.1 Metopolophium dirhodum
ACCTTCTCTTAAAAAATATTTAAATATATCTAAAACACTATTACATAAATAATAATAGGTAATGTGCCTAAGTATAATACATAAAATAGTATACATATAAGTAGGTAGTTATCACATAATATTAAAGAAGCAGTTACAACTTGGACTGTTTTGATTAATTTTGTTTTTCCAGGGTTTAAAGTGGGAAAAATTCCAGAGGGGACAATGTCTCCATATAGTTTTAACTTTTAAGCGTTCCATTTATGATTTTATGGATAATGCCTAATGTATAAAATCCTAATTTGTTAAATGGGACGCATTTTAACTGTCATCAGAGGCAAAACTGAGTCCTCCTGCACACCCCCCCCCCCCCCACTTTAACCCCTGAGTGTTCTGTATTGTGACTTATAAATAATATCCTGATTTGGGTAGTATTTTTTACAAATTATGTTAATATAAATAGTAATCTAGATTTACTAAAATAAACAAATGTGTTATTTAATTAAAATTATAATTATAACCCAATCAGATTATAAAAACATAAAACTTAAAATTAAATATGTTATAGCCTATAGGAAAATTGTAATAAAGATAAATTGATAAATAATACATTTTTACTAAAGATTAAAATTCGATTTACTTTATATGTACCTAATAGTTATTTATTAACTATAGTTTATCTTACATCAAGATAAAAGTTATAAAAATATTGTTTATTACCTAATGATTATCATATTATTATAATATTTAAATTTAAAGTATGAGTATCCGTATCTTGAAAATTACTTTAAATGATTTTATGTACAAATAATTTATCTAAGTGTATACATTATTATTAGGTACCAAATAATAATAATACTCTATATAATTATTATATTATTGTGGGGTAATGCTATTTAGTAATTACCTATTTAAAATTTATAAAAAATCATGTAAATATTTTTTGTCTTTAATATAATCACAGTATCTTTGGAGCTCTAAACAATGAAATATTTTTTCCTTCACTTCCACTAGCGTATCTTGTCTTACAACCTGGTACATAGCATTTATTTAGAATTTATAATTATTTAATTTACCTATTCAACTTTCAAAATAATATTTTAAAACTTAATATAATATTTATTGTTTGGTAACTAAACATTCAATAGTAGACATTTAAATGGACAGTCATAGTTCTTACAATAATTCTAATAAATTTTGAACAATATTGGGAAGGGATTTATCTTTTAAATACTATTTGTTATGACTGGAAGTCTACCTCTATATGTTTATTTTATTGAATTCGTGAATATATTTATACAATACATTAGTTTGGTCTATATTTAATGCACCATAATAGCAAATAATTAATGTATCATCAGCTCATTCCTCTCCATTGTTCACTCTTATAATTAGATATATTATTTAAAGTACATTTAGCCGCTTTTCTTACAAAATAGTTTTTTTGTAGATTTCGGTTTACAAAATATATGTATAAATTATAGTTATAAAGTTCTATCGGTCGCGTATAGTAAATAATCTTTCAGCTTAGATATAGAAATATTTACAAATTTACCAAAATTACATACTTAACTAATGTTTAGTATAGCTATTGATTTCATGGTAATTTTCATTAATAATTCAAACATAACTTGTTTTAATAACACAATCATAACTTGTTTTAATAAATCAGCTAGACTGAACTGACCGCTAAAGTTATTTGTGTTGAAAAAAATTTTAACAATTCTTGGTAGCCTTGGTCACACGGGATATATATTTTCCAAACATGACACAATCAATATTAGCGGATGGTTTAAGCGTATTGATTCAATGAAACAAGTTATGATTAACCCTTATTTTTATATCAACATGTAATTAACAGCCTTACAAAATATTAGATAGACACGTTATTTTTGGAAATTTGTTATGCAAACATACTTAGCTGGGAGATAACTTACCCAGCGTGATTGATAAAAAATGAAATACTTACAGTAATGAGTAATGACATTTCCCTTATCAAGGTCACTCTGAGACATGTTAATTTTACTTGTTTTGAAAAATTCCTTCATACAGTTTTATAACCAATTTTTTTTATAACTTCTTATAAGTCAGGTTCTCTTAACTTTTATTAAGGCAGAAATGTTAAAAAATTTTTTTAATTAAATGTTAAGAGGTAAGCTAAAACTTTAAAAAAAACAAATATAGGTTATTCAATTTAATGTATTTTATTATTCCTGAGGTATCTATAAAGTATAAACCTTATAAAATAGAAACTTGTCCAGACTCAATGATGAATACTTCATATTATACTGATAAGCGATTAATGGTTATATTACATACATATTTCAGTCATGATAAAATCAAATTCATAAAAATGCATTTTTCAAATTTACCTACTTCCTTATTTATAAGTTAGGAAAAACATAATCTTCAAGTCTGATATGTATAGTGTGTTCCTATATTATGTTCTAAAAAAAATTTTAGATAGATAATTAAGATATTTTAAGAGTACAATATACCATCATATTATGTTGTCTAAATTTGACTATTGCACAACAAAGCAAAATATATTATGTTCACAATAATCAATCTAACTCATATTATTTTTAATATAGAAGTGAGTCTATCATTACATCTAAAATACTATCTAGCCATCTAGGGCACATAAGCTTTTTTTTAATATAATAGATTTCTAAATCTCTATATGCTCATAACTTGATTCAAATTTACAATAAAAAAATAAACCTATGTGAGATTCTAATTTCTAGATAATATTCTAACATAAAAATTTAATAATACATCAATTAATTTTAATAATAATGCAATTGATATTTTGAACATTGTTATGTTTTACGATAATAAGACAAACAACACAATATGACGTGTATATGACCAATATTAATATTAATATTCAGACTAAGAGCCACTAATGGCATTCTGGGAAAACATTATGTGCCAAAGTAAGATAGGTATTTTATACATATTTTCCCTGTTCTTTATTTCCTTGGTCGTTTTTACTGATTACCGAAAAAAATATAACGTAACGGTGGCATGACAGTGCATATGTAATGATTTCCCGCATCACTAGGCACCCTCGGTCCGGGAAGTAACCAGCTTGAACCCGCTGTCCAACGACATGATACCGAAAGACTCGCCCGGCAGGAGCACCACAACTGAGTCGATGGTCGTGACAATCAGCAGGACACCACTCATTGCCGGACAAGACCGGAAGATCGCTTGTCGTTGTCTATGCAATTGATGTGTAATTTATGATCATGTTTAATATGTGGGCCGTTCCCGGTGGTACTGCAATACCGGGTCAACCCGCGGTGGAGCAGGAGCAAGCCCCAAAATCTCCACCAGTTTTGAAAAAATTAGTTTAACATTTGAACCTTTCAATGAAAGGTGTATCAGATGTTAAGCTGATAAGAACAGATACTACACTTTGATCTTAGCCGATAGGCCGAGAAGCGATACACTACCGACATCACTAAGGTATCTTAAAGATAAACACAATTCTAAGACGATTGCAGTTTCAAATTTGAGCGTGTTCGGAAAAGCGAAAATATCGATTTTCGAAAAATCGCATCTTCAAAATTGGCCGTATACGTCATTAATTTTATGTGTTGCACCTCGCAGGTCGATGATAATTGCATTGAAATAGATGATTTTATAGATTAATTGTCGAATATACCATCAGACAAATGATACAGCTCAATTGCGCTATCTACCGTCAATAAAAAACGAACGCATACGCGAAATATTCTTTTTCAAAAACGCGTATTCCGTTGTCTATTTCTACACGACTTTGTTTTTTCTCATGTTTAATAGTTGTAAAATACGTACGAGTTTGCAAATAACCGTTTGAATACAATACGATCAGTATCGTTGCGATGGAATTATAACAAACGACGTTTCTACATACGAAAATTCGACAACGGCGGACGCAGATAGCCGCCACCGTCGCGGTCGATGGGAATGTTACCTACGACGTGTAATAATGACGTGCGGCGAAATACGGCGGCATCGTGTACCAATAGCGCCCTCTCGTTGTCATACTATCGGCTCATGTATGTACATAATATTCTGAATATTATTTTATAACGTATAATGTGAGAAATAACAACAATAACAATACAATAATATTATTGTTGTTCTTTTTAAAACAATGTTTACAAATTAAACTTTATTACTCAAAATCATTAATCAATTAATATTTTACATTTATAAGTAGTTTAATGTTATGTAAGCATGTAGCCCACGAGCTCACCGCACAGGGGCTATAGTCCATATGCGTATTTTACATTTTCTGACTACGGTCATTACTTGTGCAACAAAAGTGCATTGTAAATTCCACCGATTGCAACCATTTTAAACCTTTTTTCATGTAAAATCCTCCGGTACTTTTTACTACCTGTAAAAACCTAAATTCAGTCAAATATAAATTCTTCCGGGTCCGGGATAGTTGAATTGCACATATTACTTAAAAAGAAATGGTCGAACTGCACTCGGGTAAAAAGCATATAGTGGTCGAACACCATTCGTTCAAAAAAAGGGGTTAAAATGTAAGGTCATTATGTACGGTCTAGTTTATTATTATAATAATATTTGACGCTTTAAAAAAAGAATAAAATAAATTATACATATATTACTACAAAAAAAGTTATAATAATAGTTGATGATAAACCTAAATAATATTATATCAATATAATGAATAATGGTATGTATAAAACAATCATTCTTAACTACGCTAATGATTAAAATCATTATAAGCGGGAAGGGAAATTAACTTTTAACCCCTTCAAATGCATGATATTTTTGTTGGAATACCTTTTTTGAGCCCAAGTGCAGTTCGACTAAAATAAGTGCAATTCGACCGGTATGGGTATCTCCGGGTCTAACTCAGTACTACCTGACGAGTGACAGGTACATATTATAAACACAGTATGATACAATATAAAAGATAAAATTGTAGATTTGTAAAAATTAAGATAAAAATAATTTATAAATCCATAGGAAATTTTACATCAATCTAAATATGGCACATAATTTCAATTTTTATTCACATATACTCACACATGCTAAATTGCCTGAACACATTGCATTTTTTAACGCAAACCGCCCAAATAAAGTAGTAGTAGGTAATAGGTACAAGGTACTTACCTAGCTTATGTACATATTTATTAAATAAATTATTTATATTTAGATACAACAATTTTAAAAATCATGTATATATAAAATCATGTAATATTATCAATTTTGATCAATACCGAAAAACGGACGCATACACGAAATATTATTTTCCAATAACATGTATTTCGTTGTCTAATTCAACAAGAATTAGTTTTTTCTTTTGTTTAATAGTTGTAAAACACTAGGGTATAGCATCCCCCCATGGCTACGCCTCTGAGTCACCACGTAAAGTGTACCTACGAATATAGTTCTGCCCATCGTACACGCAAAATAAACTCGGTTAAACGTATATTATACATTTATACCAACAATATACATATTTTAACAACATATATGGTATAAGTATAAGTATATTATACCAAAATTATCCTTTTTATAGACGTAGTTTATGTTTACTGGGACTATTCTTAATTTACCATCAAATATGTATTAATGTTAGATGTCTGCAGTTAACTTGGACCAATCGGACCAAATATTTATTATTTTAATAAAATACAATTTAAATTTATTAAAATTTTTACCTAATACATGTTATATTATATTATAATATTTTAAATAAAAATATTTAATATTTATAAGTTATAACTCATTCAATGTTTAATGTTACCTATATATTGTGTAGGTACCCCACCGTACACGGGCGCATACAGCTTAGTCTATAAATCATAATACACGTCTTTTACATTTTCAGTCATTATTTGTTTAGGCTTAAGTATATAACATTATACTAGTTGTCTAAATATGACTTATTATAGTTATTAATTATTACCTACTTGGCTTTGGCTACTTATTAATCAGTGTAGAACATAGATTGATATTTTCAAACAAAATTTGATGTCTGTTTAATTTTCATACAAAATTCAGTATTTTAGACTTCATTACTGTATTAAACTATCGAGTATTAATTACTATTTATGAATACGTGAACCAACTATCTACCATCTAATTAAAATTATTAAAATCTGTGAGTTTTTTAGTATTTTAGTTACAGTTTACATTTAGATACTTAACTAAACATTAGTATATATTATATTACACGTTTTGATGTTTTTATTACAGAATTAAACACCAATAAACTGTATATTTTGGTTTTATACATTTTTGTATATTTTGGTTATGGCAACACATTAACACAATTGATTTCATATGTATATTGTATATAATTATGAAGTTGTAACTGACGTTTTTTGCACTCGCATGTCATGTTTACACCCCCCTACACAGTGGTGGTGTTAAGGGGACAGAGGGCCCTCCCCCATTGGTCTATCATCTAGGTTAATAAATTGGTCCATTTTTATAAATATTTGTGTCGTAAAACTTGGAAAATTATAGACCCACCACTGCCCTTACCAACAAGGTTGGGCTGTATCCCGATACAATTATAAGTATAAAATGTAATTCAAATGAATTATTTCGGAAAAAATAAATTTAACCTACTGTTGTAAAAGTAAAATAAATTACTTTAATCACAATTATACCATCAAACCAGCTGATCCCGTGCACTTCGTTGCCCGTTAAATGTATCAACTCTTTATGACACAAACTTTGTTCAATTCATTATTTAATATTCAGTGTATGGTGTTCAAAATTGATCTTAACTTCTCCGTTGCCCGGAATAAAAATTCTGATTCGCAGCAGTACATTATCAGGTAGGCAATCTACCTGCGGTAGTTCGCGGGCCCCGCCGTGTTGTTTGTACGTAAGTGTATGATTTAACTCTAAAGTATCAAAGTTATACCAAGTTTGTCGTTTTTACTTAATTCCACCTACGATGGATTAATATAATCAATTTATACAAAATCCTATCCTAACCTAACCGTACCAAAATCTGATGAATAAAAAAAAACAAATTTAACCCTTTGTAAATTAATCTATTTTCTTCCCAGAGATCTAATCTACCCACAAACATTAATTTATATATATATCTAACAATATAAATACAGAGACTATAACTGTACAGACTAAACTCTAGAACTACTTATCAGTTATCAGATCTTCTAGTATATTATATTATCCTCTTCATGCACGACTTTTTAGATTTTCAAAAAAAAAACATCTATATAGAATTTGGGCTAAATAAGCTCATGGGATAGATTACAACCCCGTTATCATATGATACCTCTGTGCATATTTGGAACAACTTTTTTTTTAGATAGGTTGTTTTTAGACTACCTGAACTGGTGGAGTCGATACTGGCGGAATCGATGCTACATTGGCGGAATCGATAGGCCCCGTGGGTAGTACCATTGATTATAAATACTATAATATATTATATATTATACTATTATTAACTATGTATTTATTTTTCATAGTCACAGGTAGTACCTACTGTGATCGCATTAATGTGTGAGTGTGACTGTAGTGTAAAAAAAATAACAAGGCGCTCCACGCAAGTCAATAAATTACGTGCTACACAAATATCTATAGAATATTTTGAGTTTTATGGTAAAAAAATATACATTTTTTGCAAATTGTATTACCTAATCGTTAGTTATCTGATACAATTTCTGAAAACATATTTGTACTTGTCATGAAATTTACTTGAAATCCACTTTCTTACAATCTTAAATTAATTTTTTAGTTCAATATTTATATCGTATCTTTTTAAATGTGGTAAATGATAATTATAGATACTAATTAACGTTTAAAAAATATATTTGTTCGACCATTTGCATATGGTTGTGACTTGTGAGTAATATTGTAGTCTGGGAATTTTTTTTCCTGGGGATTTTTATTCCGACTGCCATTACTGTAGGTATACTTATAAAATTTATTATTTCTTAATTTAAATAATTTATATTTATGTAGGTATATTTAATACGAAATGTATTCTGGTATTCATAAATATTAAAATATTGATTATTAAATTAAACCTAGTACCTACTACATAATATTATGTATAAGCAATAAGTATAACCGTTAGGTATATATAAATTATAATACATGGTATAACGTTTAACTGAACTTTCAATAAATACAACTGAAATGGATACCTATAATAGTATATACAAATTTGTATGGTATTAACAAATAATAATACAGAATCTAAAAGCATACTTTGAAGAACAAATAGTAAATAAATAAAAATTATATCTGATAGGTAGACTGTTTTTTTTAAGACTTTTTAAAAAAATTTCACAATGTCAAACTGGAGAGACCGTTTCATTAAAAAGTGACCAATATTTTCGTATTTCACAAATTATTATATATATTATAATTATTATATATAATATGATTGCATACACGTATTTTTTTTTTTTTGCTGGTCGAACAAGGCCCACGGCCCATGAATATTATTATTACGTCCGGTTACGTCCGGCCCGCCACACACTGCGGCGGCGGTTAATAAAATTGTCCACAGTCAACACATCGCGACGTCAAATAGCATTTTACAGTGTGTGCAGACTCTAAAATACGGCATGAAGAATGATCGTTTTGGAATTCCGGAATTCTGCCGATCGCTGTCCGCGTATTATTATTTTTCAGGTGAAATAGTATGGCCGGGCGGACACTAAAGCATGTACAATAACGTGTACAAGCATTAAATATTGCAGTACAAAACTGACAGTCAGTGGTCTGTGGGAAGAGGAAGTTTTTGTTTTCACTGCATTGGTGTGGTGCGCCCGGTCAAAGGAGTGCGGTGTAACGTCGAACCACGAACATCTATACCGGCACCAATGGATCGGCTAAAGAGAGAAATAAGACAATATTATTTATATGAGTGAGAACGCTGATGTCTCGGAATTTAGTCGAAATTAGAATTATTTTACGGGAGCGAAACAATAACAACAATCACTTTTAAAAGCACTATAACCATTCATAGAGCTATAAATGATTATACCAATTCTATTACTATTTACGGATTGTTATAAACATCATAACAGCCGTTGTTTGAATGCGTCAACAAAAAATCAATTCGATCGATCGGCATTTACTATACATTGTCGCCCGTATTCGTTATCCACTTAAGCACGTCAACATCATATTGTATTCAATTAATTAATCATGCTCTTACGCACAGTACTCGGCTACCGGCTATGGACACGGATCCGAAAATCCTACGATTGAGGAGAGCTGTGAATTGTGATTCGTTCCGATTTCATTCGGTATTATTGTTGTGGACGCCGGCCAACTTGCGTTCCCGTGTGTCGGCGGACGGTCGATAGATGGCGTTCGCGGGTACGGTCGTTTGCTGACGCGGTTTTTATGCGGTCGCCGGGCGTGTTGGGCGTACCGCGAACAAAGCTGTTCACGCTCGGCCGTTGCGACAACGTCTAAAGCTTGCACTGGTGTGGTACGGACTCGCGGCGGCTCGGCCGATTCGCGTTCACATCCAGGAAAACGGTGTGATGCGAATACCGGCGACTGCACAGCGTTGCTGCCGTACGAATTGTATATAGGGAACCGACCGCCACCGTCCAACTAACTCCGGTTCCCTTTCAAATCGCAAAAATCTTTCGCCTTTTACTAAAGATTTCCGTGGAGGGGAGCACTCAAAGGAGTCTAGAAAAGAAATTTTTTAAATTGCCTGATCTACTGGTCGGGCTTCTTATGCTTCATATAAATTTAATAAACATGGTACATGCAGACGATACGGATAACGTAAACGTCTTTGCGTTAGTAAAGTTCTGAACGTCGGTACTGCTCTTTAAAAAATACCATGTTACTGCCTTATGACGTGATTATAATTGTGTATAAGATTATATTGTATACACGACGATATAACAATTTATTTATTTTTTCGTCATAATATTATTATACGATAAATTTATATCCATGCGCCTGATAACTATCAACTCTGCTTTCTTGATCGGCGGTACTGTTCCACTGTCGCGCTAGCGGTTTCGCTACCGACGCGGTGTGTCGTGATATCACAACAGATTTTAAGAGCATTTTATTTTTCTAATAATGGTTAAGGAAAATAAAATAAAAATAATTTTCTTCACACGATTACAATTATTCATACTACAAATGTTAATAATAATATTATAAGTTATAACATATTAACACTACTGTACCTACTATTTCTTAATAAAAAAAAAAAAAAACAACTAGGTGTTTTGAAATTACATTAATGCATAATTCAAAATGTTTACACGATTGTAATTTATAACAGTATAATAAAGTAATTCTTATTACTTAGTAGTTAATAACTTAAAGTAGGTACACGATTATAAAGAACTTATAATATAATTATTTTATAATTAATAGTAATTAGTATAAACACAATAATTATTATTATTTATATTTTAATCTTAAAATTTGATTTATGTGTGAAGAATGTTTATAAGAATTTAGAACTGCAGCAGAGAAGCAGTTTTTAAGATAATATAACAAACATAATAATAATAATAATAATAATAATAAAAATATTATTGTTATGCAGTATTGTGATTACTGATTACCAACTTATCAGAAAATGATGACTGATAAGAGGGAGATGTTCTGAACTACAACTTACTGGAGTATCTTTATTCTTTAGACAATAATATTATGTATTATTGAGATTGGAGATTGATCTTTTTACTTTTTTTTATATAAATTTAACATTTTGTAAATTATGATGAAGTTTAATGTCTTATTCCGACCACAAATATTTCATAAGTACAATTTGGTGTTCAATAAAACAATGTTTATCCGGTCAACGGACAAGCCAAATGCAGAATCAATTACAAGACCTAACATGTCACAACCATATACTAAGTTTTTTGTCTTAGATTTTGAAGCTACTTGCGACAATGGGGCTCATTTACTAAAACCTCAGGTTCATTTTTACTTTTAGCATATAGCAATTGTATTAGACTTAATTATTAGTTTGTTAAAAGAAAAAAAATGGATATAATCACTTAATTATAACTGGATTTTTCACAAGGTTTAATATTCAATTTAACATATTTTACAGATGAAATATAATATAGATAATAAACTAATAAGAATGTAGAAACTTATTTACCTGTTTTAAGTTAAAAGTGGGATATTTAAATGTAATAATTATTAATAAATACAAATTGTTATATAACTGTCTTATCCATTTTCTAATGGTCTAATATAGTCTTCTAAACATTTTGATTAGAACTGATTCATACATTTTCTCTTGAGTTTACTTCAGTTTTTTTGACATTACTGTACTTGAAAAAAAAGCTTTGATAGTATGATTTCCAGTATGGCACTATATAAAGTTGTTGCACTACATTTTCTTAAGTTTTTGCTGTATACAATTGTTAAACAAATATACCCATACCATATTAATTATGTATTAAAATTAGTTTAATAATTACTAATTTTATGTACAGAATCATAAAATCATAATTTACAATATATTAGGACAATGATGTTATATCCAATACATATTGATAAAAAATAAGGAGTGTTATATAAACAAATTGTTTTAAGGCATCATATTAAAATTTTAATTTACTTACTGTTTAACTAAGTAATGTCATATTAATAGTTTTTAATATATTTGTTTTAGGAAATAATTGAATTTCCATGTATACTAGTCGAACTTAATACGGCCAAAGGCGGTTTTGAAGTAGTATCAATTTTTCATTCATATGTCAAACCTATAATTCATACAGTGCTGACAGAATATTGTACACAGTTGACTGGTATTACACAAGTATGGTATTTCAAAAACAATGCTACTACTGTTAAGCTTTGTAATTCAATTTGTTAGAACTACTATTTAAACTAATTAATAAATTACTAATTGACTTTTCCAAATTACTTTTTAACTGTATATATTTAAAACAACTATTTATTTTCATTTGTAATGCAAATATTAATAATATAAGGACGTTAGGTTTAGATTTTTAGATTTTTGATATTATAAATTTAGAAACAGTATCAAATATTAGACTTTAACTTACAATTCTTAATGTAGGCCAGTGGCGGTGGTCCACAAGAAATGTATGAGATACCTAATAATCTATGTAAGATGGTAAAAATATTAATTTTGTTATAGGTGCATACCAAAATAATGTACCTACTTATCTAAATTAATTTTTTTAAGCTTTTTACCACATTAAAATATAAATAAATTAGAAAAACTAACTAATTGGTTATTATTGACCTATGATTTATGAACATAAACACAATATCTTAGTAATTAATGGATAATGTACAGTGTTTAACGTACAAATGACGCGACATGATAAAAATAGGTTTGGTGCACACATTAAATGTGCTCCAAACAATTTGTGCTCCACGAATTATTTAATCGTTTATAGACACATTTCTCAACATAAAAACTGCAAAAACAGATTTTTTTACAGACCATCTGCATAATAATCAATTTAATGTTACTATATGAATCTTTTTATTTTTATAATTTTTTTAATTTTTTGGGTGGTTCATGTGCTCTTGTGCACCATACCAAGAGCCGCCACTGGTGTAGGCTACTAAATATGATTTGCCCCGAAATCAGATAGTATAAATCCGACCACGTAAGAATACACAAAATATAATGATTAATGCATCATGATATTATATTGTATAAAACATACATTTTACTTGTAACAATTGACACAATAAAAAAAAATATCTTAGTATATTTATTAAATTTTACTTGATTATATTATATTAGTTTACACATTATTATTTTAAAAAATAGAGCTTTTAATTATTAAAAAAAAAATTCTGTTTATGTTATGAATATTAGGATATGGTTAGTAATAGCCCACCATTTGATGATGTTTTCTTCAATTTTTGTAATTGGCATAAGGATCACACTAATATGGGAAAAGAAAAATCCATCATCGTAACTTCAGGAAACTGGGACATAGGCAACATGTTCATTGAACAATGTAAATTGTTTCCTTCAACAATAAAAATTCCAGAGTTCATGTGTACTTGGATAAATATTAAAAAGGTATTTCAACATTCTCAACTAATTATAAATTGAAAAAAAATTTTTTTTTATTGTGATTATTTTAATAGTTATTTGCTCTGACAATGGGACAATATCCGTTAGGTATAAAAAGTATGCTTAAGACAACAAATTCAAAACAATTTGGTAATATTCACAGTGGAATTGGTAATATTTATTTTAAGTAAATATTTATGGAGAATAAAGTTATTATTGTTTTTATTTATTATTTATAGACGATTGTGTTAACATTATTACCATTATGAATCAATTATCACAGAGAGGCTGTGTATTTCAAGCTACTAATAAAATAATCAGTGTATAAAATATGTCTTGTATAATATACCATAATAAGTGAAATCAAAATAAATAATAGAATTTTTAATTATTTTTTACCTAATTTTATTAATATTAATCAAGTATGGATGGCTTCAAGTGCTCTACATTTAAGTATGGTATAAACCTAAAGGTGAGAAATTCTTAATTTCTTAATTTGTAGTTTTTATGTCTTAGTATAACGGGTTAGATATAAAATTGGAAACATTATATACACATTATGCACTGAAGTCTCAATATATTAAGACTTTATCCATAAATGCATATTTAAATTAAATTTTTATTTTTTACAATATCATTTAGTTAGTTTATGGATATAGCAATAAAAGTTTATTGTATAATTTATTCGTATATTTTTGTTCATTTTGATTAGTATACATATTATAATAATATAATTTGTAATTTTATATAATTTACTGATCATTATATTTAATGGGAAATTCAAACTATAAATAAACTATATATAAATTACAATAGCCAATAGCCCGATTTTCACACACTGCGATTAATATTTAGTTATACAATAAAAAGTTAGCATATAAATATAATTTTTATACAGTTTGACTCACATTATCACAATGTAGTTCCCATTACATGGTTTATTGACTATAATTAATTTTTTTAATTACATATTTACAATTTCAATAGATACTATATAAACGTTGTCTTATTTTTGCTGACAGTTACTCTATTAAACCAGTAAAATATTTATAATTTGAAGTAAGATATTGTAAGTTATTTATTTTTTCATCATATCAATCTCATATTCACTTTTCATTATAACTGTAAAAAGTACCAATGATTTTTTGTATATAAATGTAAATTTTTGTTTAAAGTCATAGTATAATAATGGATAACACCCAAGGTAAATGGCCTGATCACGTAGGCATACTAGCCTTAGAGATAGTAGTACCATCTACATATGTAAACCAGACTGACCTTGAGGTGCACGATGGTGTATCTAAAGGCAAGTATACAATCGGTCTGGGTCAAGAGCGCATGGCATTTTGTTCAGACCGCGAAGATGTCGTCTCATTGTGTCTAACTGCAGTAAGTTTGTTGATGCAGCGTACAAGAACAAGTATGTATGTATATTTTTATACCAGATAATGTGTCTAATGATTTTATATTGTACATTTAAATACAACTAAGGTTATTCAAATATTGGACGACTCGAAGTGGGAACCGAAACACCGGTAGACAAGTCCAAAAGTATCAAATCCATGTTAATGCGTTTATTTGACAACTGTAACAATGTCGAAGGAGTAGATTCGACCAATGCTTGTTATGGGGGCACCGCTGCCCTTTTCAACTCAATAGCATGGTTGGAGTCCAGTGCTTGGGATGGTATATACCAACTATATAATAAAGGAATTTGAATTTATTAATCATTACTATCATTGAATCATGGGTCAAGACTGCATTTGCATACTTATTAAGAAAGGACATTTATTTAATGTTGTTATAATTTAAGAGTAGTTAAACAGCAGTAAATAAGAAACAAATTTAAAGTTTTGTTTTGTTGTTAACAACAAGAATAATTTGAATCTAAAAAAATTACAATTAAAAATAATAAATGATTAGAAATCAGTTATGAGGTTTTCATTAATGTTATATTGTTTTGTCTATATGGTACCTACTTTTAACATTAACATACAAATTAAACACTGTTTGATGATCTCAAAAGCTTACATTTTAATGTTTTATTAAGCGTCAGTGATAATTTTTATAAGTATATTAAGTCCCTGTTCTGAATTCATAACTCATAAATAATGGAACATATTATATTTAAACATTATGTCGATTATGACTTATGTACACCTGTTTGTAGGACGGCTCGCTATTGTTGTTGCTGCAGACGTCGCGACATATGCTCGTGGTGGAGCAAGGCCAACAGGTGGTGCAGGCGCAGTGGCAATGCTTCTAGGACCCAACGCACCCTTGGTGTTAGACAGAGGTTCCTAGATAAAACCATATAATTTTCTAGCAATCGTAACATTGTTTTTTTTTTTACATTCTCTAAACTTAATAAAAATTCAGAATTGAGAGCTTCACACATGGCAGACACGTACGATTTTTACAAAGGAGACATGGGCACAAATTATCCAACAGTGGACGGAAAAGTGTCAATCCGGTGTTATTTTGATGCGCTTTACAACTGCTATTATCTGTACCGAAAGAGGTTTTTGAAGAAATTTGCTGACACCGACAACAGCGAATCCAATACTCCGAATAATACTAGTACAGTTTTTATTTTCACCCATTCTCTAAAGGCTGTGTAAACTCAAATTTACTGCTGTTACTTACCGATTGCAATTGATTTTGTTCACGTGTAAACATAAAATTTTATAGGCCCTAAGAGTGTATTGCAACACTTTGACGCCATCGTGTTTCATTCTCCTTACGGAAAACTCGTGAGGAAAGCATTTACCTGGTTAACGCTTCACGACGTCCAGTTAGACGCTAAATGTTATGAGAATGAATCCGATCTGTTGAAATATGTGTAAGCATTAAATGTGAGATAAATAAAACCATATTTTTGAATGGGAACAATCAAAAATATTGTACATCATTAATATCAGCTACCTAGCTTTTTTTTTTAATTATAAAAATATGTGGTTTTTTATGAATTTTTAAAAGATATTTGAAACAAATTGTGAACATTCTTAGCTGAGGAGTTATGATAACTTCAATATTGTCTCAATTTGGTAATACAAATACAGTAAAGATAACCCTTTTATAATTTTGACATCCCTAAAATTTTAGAACAAAACTAACCCAAGTAATTCATAAGATAAAAACAAATTTAATTTTAACTTTTTATAATTTTTATTTTTTTTAAATACTGTCTTAAAAAATGTTTCCAAGTTTTTTGAACATTTATCCAATAATTTAACAAAATTGTTTCTGCAAAAAGTATTTTTGAATTCATCATTAAAAAACACTGTTTTTAATAAAACAAAATTGTAATTGTATGGTAAAGGTGCATAATTAACCTTCGATTGCCATTGAAATAATAATGTATGAAATATCATGAACTGTTAGAAACTCAGATATCAGTGTCAATATGTTATCCGAATTGGGTGTTATAAAGGACACAGAAAAACTGTTTAAAAAACTCACTGCGCCAACTCAAAAATTACCCAAAAATATTGGAAACATGTACACGGCATCTATATTTGGTGGGCTGATTTCTTACTTGCTTAGGTAATTATACACTACTAGGGTTTTTATTGTTTTTTACAAATTTAGCATAAACCGGAGTAGCAATGTGTGTTGTAATTTATGTGTTAAATAAATTGAATTACAGTAAACCTACCAATGAAATGGCTGGGAAACGAATAGCAATGTTTTCATTTGGTTCTGGCATGTGTTCTTCATTTTATTCAATTACTATACGCCCAGGAGCAAAACTAGAAACCCTTATTGATTTATTGCAACATGTTCCTGTGATGTTAGAAAACAGACAGAGTACATCGACTGTTGAATTTGAAAATACACTAACAAACCGGGAGTTGGCTTACAACAAAGGTAGTATATTTTTTAAAGTTCTACATAGCTATTTCTTATTATTTTCATGAATATATCTGAATAATAGTAATAGTTTTGACTACAGTCTTTAAATTAAATTATTTTAATTTGTTTGTAGCACCTTTTGAACCTACTTCAAATGTTGACAATTTGTTTCCCGACTCGTGGTACTTGACTCATATTGATAGTACCTTTAAACGATATTATGGACAAAAGAAATAACAAACTATGTTTAGAAGTACCAGATATTTTTAATGATTTTATACAATAAGATAAAAATAAATGTCTTATGTATTAATTATTGATTCAAGAATTTTTTTTTTTTTTCATCAATTCTTTTGACATTGTTAATGAGTTCTTGTATTTCATTGGCAGAATATTTCTGAAAAATAATTAATATTTTAACATTTGAATTGTAAATTTAACATGTAGAAAAATAGTTTTTAAGAATGAAATATAAATAAAAAGTAATAGACATTAAAAAATTACAAAATAAACTAATTTTGTTTTTATTCTTAGGTATTTTAATTTTATATTTTGTTCTCAGATATATTGACTTGATAAACTCAAAGATCATAAATTCTTAGTTCCTAGTGTAAAATATGAATGGAAACATATTAATTTAATGCATTAAGAAACAAATTTAAAAATGTAGGCACTGTAATAGTTGCTATAAAAAACTAGAGAAGTCGCTCTGCCATTATTATAAACTCTGTTCCACAAGAGAACTCAAACCAACGTTTTTCTAGGCATACCAATGCGTCTACCTATTTAAAAAATGGTTCCGCTATGAAAGGGTATCTCATAGAGATGTGCAGAAAAACTGATTTTGGTTTGTGTACTCTCGTGGACCAGAGTACAGTAAATTTTGAGTGTACTTTGATTTTGATAATATATAATTATAATACAATAAGTTCCAAGTCACTGTGAACACTGTTTACTCACTTCCACTATGAATATTTTTAAATTTATTTATATTACATTTAGAAATATTTTAAGTTGATCTAATTTTTGACAAAAACATCACATAATATATTTATAAGTAATTTTTATAATATTATATCATTTAATATGTAGTTTTGTTATTACTTATTGACTCGTGTTGTTATAGACGTACAGTAGAACAGTGTGATAGGTTCATGATATAAATAACTTAAAATTAGTCAAAATACATTACTATGCATAAAAAAAATAATAATATATGTGATGACGAAAACTTTCAAGTCCTTACAGTAAATATTTTTGAATTATAAGAAAATAACTATAACCGTTAAAGAAAAAATCAAATTCTTATCAAAAAAGGAAAAAGTCCAAAATTTAAATTTATAGTAGTCTTATAGTTTAGTTAAATCCAGGATAATTGCTGCATATCTAACAAATGCATGCTAATATAAATATTAATAATGTAAATAATGTGATTTTGTATGATTTAATGAAAATAATTTTTCTTAACACTAATGCATAGCTAAAAACAAAGATGGTTATGCCTTATGAGTTATGATAAGAGTTCAAATTTTGTAGCCATGTAAAACTATTAAAAAGCACCTAAATTATTTTTAATAAACCCACAAAATGTGTATATTAGACAAGTGTTAATTTTGTTTATTTACTATTTGATATATGAGTATATAACAATACCTATACCAGGTAACAGTTAGTTTAATATTCTAAATTACAATAATTAAATGTATAAAAATATAATACAAAAAAAGCGGATAAGTGGAAGGAGCTCTACAGTACAGTAAGTTTCAAGTGGGTGACTAATGGATGATGTTAAATTTTAATTCAATGATATAATATCATTGTATACGAAAAAAAAGTTTCTGAGCGGAGACTGTTTGTCAGCCTTGGGTATTTTATATTATATTTATGTTGTTATTATTAATACGGTAGCCGGTTAAGTTGAATTGTTATTATTTGTTTACTATTTCATATTGGTATATAATAATATACTTTAGTACCCATAATATTTTTAAAAAAAAAACACAAAACTAAATTCGTTTTTCTTCATTTAAGTATCTAATTTTGTCGAAATTTAAACATAAAATAGCTATAAAAAAATAACGGTTTTTATATTTTTTTTGGTTACCGAATAACATACTTACATGGAACTTTGTTTTAAATTTTTAATCCTTAGCTATAAAAAGTTGAACACTATAAATTTTGTCAAAATTTAAACTTTAAATGATAATAAAAAAAAACGTACATATGCATTTTTACTATTTTTTGTCCGTTATTGTAACAATATATCAGGAGCCTTGTATTCATTTTTCACACTTTTTGACCCAACAACAAACAACAATTTATTGACATTTATAGAAAAATAAAAAAAAAATTTAAATTTGAAATTCCCCGAAAACCGCTCAAATCGAGTGAAGTTTTCATGTATCTATAGTTATTTGTTTTTAAATTACAACCACATAAGAAAAACGCTACATAAGAAATCTAGTTATTATGCAATCTTGTAAAAATATGAACTACAAACGCTCATAAAAATTTTATTTGACTTTCTTGTAGACAAACTTATGAGGAATCTTGTATTACATTTTGAAATCTTAGATTCAAAAAGAAAATTTTTTATGAAATTCTAACTTTTTGTGATTTTTACGTATTTTGTTAATATTTGAACTTTAAATGCTTATAAAATAAAATTGTAACTATAGATTTTAAATAATTTTTAAATGTCATTGTAACAATATAGTAGAAGCCTTGTATTCAATTTTCAAGCTTTATTCCCAACATATAACATTTTATTGACATTCATAGAATAAAAAACTAAAAAACTTGAAACTGAAAATTTTCTTTAACAGTTCAAAACAAATCAAAAAATTGTTATCCTGTATGGAAAATGCGAATATAAGCAACCTGTGAAAATCTACGATTATTTTTTTTTAGAGTAATACCAAAAACCAAAATCGATTTTGTCAAAAACCAATTTTGCTTAAAAATTCCCGGTTTTTCTTAATTTTTATTTTGTTTTCCATGGCGTTTTAAAAAACTATTGGGAATTTTAAATTTTGACCTCCTCATTGCACCAACTAGATTCACTTTCCCAACAAACAAGATACTGTTGATGAAAATCAAAGTAGTTTTACAGCCTCAAACGGTGATGAGTCATAAAAAAAAAATTTGGTAAAAAACATATCATTATAAAATTAATACTTTCATTGCTCCGCTCAGAATATAAAAATAAATGTTAAGTGGGTAACGCTCTTCTGTAAATTAGATGTCTAGAAGTTACAGTAATGGATGTGTTAAATTTGAATTTAATGATATAAAATCATTGTATACAAAAAACGATTCAGAGCACAGGCGGTCAGACAGCCTATAATATTATTAAGTATATTGTACGATATTATTGTTATTAAAGTACTTTATATTACTATTACTATCTTCTAATTTTAATTTAAGAAATTGCATTTAAAAATGTTATTGTGTGTAAAAAATATAATACAATTTCGAGTAGGTACCCAGGAGCCAGGTATAATATTTTTAAATTACAACAAAACTACTAAAATCGTTAATCTTTGTTTAGATATATAATTTTGCCAATATTTTTTTTTAGATTTTTTGGTTACAGTATAAACTACTAACTAACTACTACTTTGTTTTGAATTTACAATCCTTAACTATAAAAATTGAACATTTCATACATTTTCAACTACAAAATAATTTGATACATTTTTTCGAAGTGTAAACTTTAAATGCTTATAAATAAAAATCATGTCTATGTATTTTTAATATTTTTAAACTGTTCTTGTAACAATGTGTGAAAGCATTGTATTACATTTTCAAGCTTTTTGACCCAACAATTAAATTTATTTATTTTTAAATAGGGTAACTTCTCAATGTTGAGAAACACTTGACAGTCGACACCTACTACACAGCAGAGCAACTTCCCCAGGGTTTTTTTTTTTTACATTTTGTAACCTTATGTTTAGATTAATGGTTTGAATTTGTACCTGGGCTCAATTATTTTAAACTACAGTACTATGAAAAATGATTAAACTTGTGAGAGTCTCAAATGTTTATTTGATTTATATTTTGATATTAAATTTGGTAATATTATGATTTATACCACATTAACATTATTTAATACCATATATAATGTATTATAAACTCATTGAAATTATTGGTATTTATAAAACAGTAGATAACTTACCGATTTCTTTGGTAATACGCTTGGTTTTATTTCTTTTTTTATCATATTATCTTCACAGGCAAGTTTTTTCTGAAAAATAATTATAAATCATTATGAAGTCAGAAGTGATATGTAAACAAATGTTGTGTGATTTTGCTAAGAAAATAAATTTAATTCTAGCATCTTCTATGTGTGCTATTTATTGTTAGTATTTAGCAATTTAAGTGAATGTTAGTCTGTGCTATGCATAGACAATAAAGAATAGATGGGACTGTCGAAATTATAAGATTGGACAGGAACTGCACATAAGAGCAGCATTGCGAGAATTATACCAACATATACAGTATACAGTTATATGTTCTGTCTCGATAACTATTGTGCATGCATACTAATATTAAATTTACTTCTGGATACAGCTAAACCTTATTTATAAGGTCACATAATTTACTATCTCATGTTTAAATACAACAAAGAACTAGCCTACCCAATAACTACCATTTTCAAATACAATATCAAAATAAAATATATTAATATGTATCTAACTAATACTAATTAATCAATAAAATATAATAATACATTTACTTGTCTAATAAGATCATCGGTCTTTAAATTGTGTCGTATAGTTCCCGTATCTTTATCAATGGAAAAAGTATTTGATAATGAGTAATTTTCATTGATATTTAATAAAATATTTTCTAGTTTTAATACATGATCTTCTAATGATTTTAGTTTATCATAAATATCAATGTTACTTCGGCCATCACTTTTAATATTTAAGACTGTTTCAATGTTTGATATTCTTTCTTGCACATCTGGGTTTAATCCAATAGAATTAGAATTACTTGATAAATTGTAGCTGTTTAAGCTAGCTGGATCCAAACCGCCATTATTCAGTGGTCCTAAATTATTATTCACTTTCGTCTCTGAAAAAATAAAAATAATTTAATTTATAAGTATCAAATAAAAAGGATATAAAAATGCTGTACTTTTAACAAAGCATTCAGATCCTTTCTGACGTTTAGCTTCTATTGTATTACATGTTCTAGAAGCACTAGAACAATTTCGGCTAGATATTGAGTTACAATACAATCTGGCATTTCTTTCTTGGTTTTCATCTCTCTTTCTCTTTAAGAAATTTTCAATCCTTCTGTTTACCTATCGTAAAAATATTATGTTTTTACATTAACAAATATGATTTTTGAATTGTTTACTGTTATAATAAAACAAAGTTGTGTACTTGTGTGAATTTTAAACTTACCACAGCAATAGGTTTATATATTTGAATTTCATCAGAATCAAATGTTATTTCATTGCCTTTCTCCATAGTTTTCAATTCAGCAGGCTGTACATATAAATCCACACACTTGATGCATTTATGCGTTAGGTATATCCCTCAACTGTACACAGTTGCACTCATATGAGTATATCCATTATGCCTAGGGTAATCAACTAATTTAGGGTTATACAAAAAATATGCATTCAGTTGATATGACTAAAAAGTAATAATATTATTATGATCGTACTTAAATCCTAGATGAAATTTACAACGTAATAAATTAAACGACAAATTACACTTTTATGGCAAAGTTATCTGTATTAAAAAATACACAATTCAAATTTTTAATCATAATTTACATGCGCCAAATATCAATGCAGAGTTTCGAAATTTCCAAAGAAAATGTAGGAGGGTGAAGTTGGCCATTGATAAGAATGACGTGTACAATGGGTTGCCTATACAAACATATTTTAGTTTAAAAATTTAAACTTATACCGAATACACACCACATAGACTGGCGTCGTATATTATAATAAATCGTAATAATACTATCCCAACAAAAACACTCCGTCATCTCCGTGTAAAAAAACGCTAAGAAAAAAAATTATAAATGCTATAAAATGTGTGATATAAGGTGTAATCTAGGTAAGTGGTCTAATGTGTAAAATGTATATATTATAAGTAATTAATTCAAATATAATAAAAATTGGTTATTTATATTAATTTATAATATGAATTATTTTAACTAAAATTGATCCAAATTTAGATTACTTGACCGGAAGATTCAGTCTAAAAAAATATATATATATATATAGCCAAGTACTAAGTTTATGTAATAAATAATGCAGACCCCATTAAAATAAATAAATTTGTTTCCGGCCAAGTAAACTAAATTTGGATCAATTTTAGTTAAAATAATTCATATTATAAATTAATATAAATAACCAATTTTTATTAAATTTGAAATAATTATTTGTATATACAATTTACACATTAGATCATTTACTTAGATTTCACCTTATATCACACATTTTATAGCATTTATATTTATTTTTTTTTTTACTTAGCATTTTTTTCCACGGAGTTGACGGAGTGTTTTATTGGGATATCATTAGTTAATATAAATTATCATATTTAATAATATACTGTATTAAATACGTCTGTGGTAATTGTTTACCCCGTTTGTCCAACGACAGATTATTTAATATTATCATACTATGTATAATCAATGATGATAGGTAGGTAAGTACGTGACATTGTTGACACAATTCATACGGAAATAATCGAAATTCGTACGTTGTTTTCAGAATGATTTGCTGCAACAGGTCCATTAAAAAAATCATTTCTTCAAATTTGTCAATAGATGTTTAAAATTTACAATACTACCCTAGACTACGGTATTGTTTACGTTAAAATTTCATTTTTACGTCATGGAATATTACGCAGTACAGATGGAAAGAGGTATACGGGTATGGTGGGTAATCGGAATAAATCCCTATAAAAAATAATCCTCAAAGTACCTACAATAATTTGATAAATAATATAAAATTATAAAAATTAAATCGTCAAATAAATAATGAAAGTTAATAAATTAATTTATTATTACGCTGTTTGTTTATACTTTGACGATAATGTGACTTTCTGAAAACTTCAAATGTTATTGACATTTGCTGATATTATGATATAATATAAAGGAATACACTATATACATATAACTTATTATATCGAGTATCTTATAACTTATAAGAAGACAATGTATTCACTAACTATTATTTAATAATTTAAAATTGCTAATTGTTGTTTAATTTATCAACAATTCAAAATATTGTATACACAATGATTCTAATCATTAGCGTAGTTAAGAATGATTGTTTTATACATACCATTATCCATTATGTTGATATAATATTATATAGGTTTATCAGCAACTATTATTATAACTTTTTTTTTCAATTAATTTTGATAATTTTTGAAGTAATATAATATATGTATAATTTATTTTATTCTTTTTTTAAAGCGTCAAATATTATTATAATAATAAACTAGACCGTACATAATGACCTTACATTTTAACCCCTTTTTTTGAACGAATGGTGTTCGACCACTATATGCTTTTTACCCGAGTGCAGTTCGACCATTTCTTTTTAAGTAATATGTGCAATTCAACTATCCCGGACCCGGAAGAATTTATATTTGACTGAATTTAGGTTTTTACAGGTAGTAAAAAGTACCGGAGGATTTTACATGAAAAAAGGTTTAAAATGGTTGCAATCGGTGGAATTTACAATGCACTTTTGTTGCACAAGTAATGACCGTAGTCAGAAAATGTAAAATACGCATATGGACTATAGCCCCTGTGCGGTGAGCTCGTGGGCTACATGCTTACATAACATTAAACTACTTATAAATGTAAAATATTAATTGATTAATGATTTTGAGTAATAAAGTTTAATTTGTAAACATTGTTTTAAAAAGAACAACAATAATATTATTGTATTGTTATTGTTGTTATTTCTCACATTATACGTTATAAAATACTATTCAGAATATTATGTACATACATGAGCCGATAGTATGACAACGAGAGGGCGCTATTGGTACACGATGCCGCCGTATTTCGCCGCACGTCATTATTACACGTCGTAGGTAACATTCCCATCGACCGCGACGGTGGCGGCTATCTGCGTCCGCCGTTGTCGAATTTTCGTATGTAGAAACGTCGTTTGTTATAATTCCATCGCAACGATACTGATCGTATTGTATTCAAACGGTTATTTGCAAACTCGTACGTATTTTACAACTATTAAACATGAGAAAAAACAAAGTCGTGTAGAAATAGACAACGGAATACGCGTTTTTGAAAAAGAATATTTCGCGTATGCGTTCGTTTTTTATTGACGGTAGATAGCGCAATTGAGCTGTATCATTTGTCTGATGGTATATTCGACAATTAATCTATAAAATCATCTATTTCAATGCAATTATCATCGACCTGCGAGGTGCAACACATAAAATTAATGACGTATACGGCCAATTTTGAAGATGCGATTTTTCGAAAATCGATATTTTCGCTTTTCCGAACACGCTCAAATTTGAAACTGCAATCGTCTTAGAATTGTGTTTATCTTTAAGATACCTTAGTGATGTCTGTAGTGTATCGCTTCTCGGCCTATCGGCTAAGATCAAAGTGTAGTATCTGTTCTTATCAGCTTAACATCTGATACACCTTTCATTGAAAGGTTCAAATGTTAAACTAATTTTTTCAAAACTGGTGGAGATTTTGGGGCTTGCTCCTGCTCCACCGCGGGTTGACCCGGTATTGCAGTACCACCGGGAACGGCCCACATATTAAAAATGAACATAAATTACACACCAATTGCATAGACGAGTGCCCGCACGCCGACTGCTCGGCCAAATTTCGCGCCAAGGTGTGGACGAGCGCGAAGCAATCCATCACCCGTCACCTCCGTGAGTTACACGCAGAGGCGGAGGATACGTCGGTGCGATGCGTCGGGTGCGGGATCGTTCTCGGCGTCCGGCCCGGGGCACACAAATGCCAGGTCCCGATTGAGGACGCTGCGGACACAGCGGACCGCTTCACGTGCACGGTGGCCGGCTGCCCCGAGTCTTTCCCCAGTAAGCAGGGACTGACCAACCATCTGCGCAACCACCGCCGTATCGACGCACTGGCCGCGGCCGCCGTGCCGCTCCCGGTCCCGGCGACGCGTCAACGGTTGCGCTCGGACCGAAACCCCCGCCCGGCGCGCGGAGGAGACGCTCGCGTTCCGGAGGCAGTGGACGTGCCAAGGACACCGGCTGGTACCAGACCGCCGGCAACAGGCGGTACGTCCCCACTGCCACCCACAACCAGTACTGAACCAAGGATACCGGCTGGTAACATACCGCCGGACACAGGCGGTTCAGTATCGACAGCGGGCGCCGCGTCAGGAGGTGCGCCAAGGACACCGGCTGGTGACAGACCGCCGGACACAGGCGGCGCACCCCTGTCACCGCTTCCCACGCTCTTGCCCGCCAGCACGAGGCGTGCGACACCGGTGAGGCCGCGCGGGGTCGGTGACAGACTGTCACTCCCGCTGCCGTCTCTACCTCCGCCACGTCGCGAATCGCCCAGGAACGAGGGCTACAATGTTGTGATTGCGAGCCCGGAGCTGTGGCGGCCGCGTATTCCTCCACCGACCTCGGATAGCGGCTCTGACTCGAGTGGGCTGGCCCCGGAGGACGATGACCTGTTGGACGTCCCCGTGCCCGAGCCCGACGCGGCCGCCGAGGTCCCCGACGATGGCGATCACATTCTGCAGCCCGACGACACCACACCCCTGCACGCGTTCCGCGAACGCTTCGCGGACTTTTCCAGAGGTCCGTGCACGGAGGAGGTGTGGTCGCGGTTCGTCGCCCTCGTCGACGAGATGACCGCCGAGGCCGCGGTCATCGTTAAACTGCCCGTCAGACCGGAGGGCAGGTCATCGGGCAACAGGACTGCGATCGACCCGACAGACGCCAAGGGAATCCAGTCGCTGTATAGGCGTAACAGGCGACGTGCTGTCCGGCTGATCCTGTCGGGTGAGGGGCAGTCGTGCGAGGTCCCCGTTCCGGCCGTTGAGGAACATTTTCAGAGGACCTGGGCACCCTCAGCATGCGACCCCAGCATCTATGCGAGGGTGGACGGCCGTGACCCGGTACCGATGGGCCCGTTCCAGTATGCCGATGTTTCAAAGCGTCTCGGCAAGTTCGAAAACACGGCACCTGGGGACGACGGGCTCACGTACCGGCACTGGAAGCGGCTGGACCCAGAGTGCACGGTCCTCACGGGGATCCTCAACACATGCCTCAGGTTCAAACGAGTGCCCCCAGCGTGGAAGAAAGCCGTCACAATCCTGATCTACAAGAAGGGGGCGAAGGAGGATTTAACCAACTGGCGGCCGATCTCGCTGAGCCGCACGCTGTACAAGCTCTACGTGGGATGTGTCGCCGGACGGCTGACGGAGTGGCTGGTGGCCAACAACGTCCTGAGCCCGTGCCAGAAGGGGTTTCTCCCGGCGGATGGCGCATTTGAGCACGTCCACACCCTCAATCGTGTACTCGAGAAGGCCAGGACACACGCGGCGGACAAGTGCGTGGCCTGGCTGGACGTGTCAAATGCGTTCGGGGCGATACCACACCCCGCGCTCGAGGCAGCGATCCAGGCCAGTGGAGCTGGAGAGGATCTCCTTCTGGCAGTGCGGGACATCTACTCCGGGGCCACGTCCTCAGTCAGTGTGGCCGGTGGGATGACGGGCGACATCCCGGTGCGCTCGGGCATTAAGCAGGGGTGCCCGCTTAGTGGCCTACTCTTTATCATGGCCATAGACCCGGTGGTGGCACGCCTGCAAGGCGCGTCGGCCGATCATCGGGTACTGGCGTTCGCGGACGACCTGTGCTTGATCGCCGACAGCCCGGGAGACCTCCAGTCGGCCATCGACGCCGCGCGCGTCGGACTCGGTATGATCGGCCTCAAACTCAATGCCAACAAGTGTGCCTCCCTGCACCTGTCCGGTAAGCGGCCCGTCGGTGTTCGGGACACCCAATTCCGGCTACTCGACTCCCCGCTTCGCCCGCTGGTCGAGGGCGAGGCGGCCACCTTTCTCGGAGCGCAGGTTGGGTTCAACATCGTGCCGCCCCTCTCCACACTCGCCGAGATAACGGAAATCGGCCTCAAAATATCCCGCAGCAAGCTGGCCCCTTGGCAGCGCATTGACGCCCTTAAAACGTTTTTTTACCCGTCCACAGTCCACCTCCAGAGGATGGGGACGTTTCCTAAAGGTGACTGGGCGAGGGTGGACAAGGTTAGCCCACGTCGTCGATCACTGTATGCGTTACACCGGCCTGTACATGGCGAGGCACAATAGCGTTGTCGCCCGAATCAAGAAGGCGGCGTCCGCGAGGTTTGAGGTCCTCTCCGAGAACCAAGCCCTGGGTGACCAGGGTTTGAGACCGGATTTAGTTCTGAAGAAGGGCCCAAACCTCTATATCGTGGACGTAACAGTCCCCTTTGATAACCGCCTCACTGCATTTGAAGTGGCGGCGGCGGAAAAGCGAACAAAATATGAGGAACTTAGGGCTTGGCTCGCGGCGCGACATGGGTGCGAGGCGGTGGTTGTTCCCTTTGTTGTGGGTGCCCTTGGCTCTTGGGACCCGGCCAATGACGTCTTCCTGAGGAAGCTATGTAGTCGGTCGTATGGTACCCTGTTCCGGAAGTTGTGCGTCAGCGACGCCATTGCAGCTTCCAGGGACATCTATATTGAACACTTGTCCGGGGTCCGACAGGTCAGGGAGTTGCCCTCGTGACTTCTTTTTTATATTTTTTTTTGTATTTTTTGTATTTTTGTATTATTGTGTATTATTGTTTTTTTTTTCGTTCTCAGCTGATTTTTATGTACCACGTTTTTTACCTCTATTTTTATACTTTTTTTATATATACTTATATTTATTGCTAAAATACTGATGTTCCCTTTATATGTGTCCCCCCCTTTTGTTCTCTAATTTTTTGTGGTTTTTTTTTTTGTAGGCCCCCATTTTACTGTTTCACCATAAATATTTTTAAATAAAATCTGTTCTTATCAGCTTAACATCTGATACACCTTTCATTGAAAGGTTCAAATGTTAAACTAATTTTTTCAAAACTGGTGGAGATTTTGGGGCTTGCTCCTGCTCCACCGCGGGTTGACCCGGTATTGCAGTACCACCGGGAACGGCCCACATATTAAACATGAACATAAATTACACACCAATTGCATAGACAACGACAAGTGATCTTCCGGTCTTGTCCGGCAATGAGTGGTGTCCTGCTGATTGTCACGACCATCGACTCAGTTGTGGTGCTCCTGCCGGGCGAGTCTTTCAGTATCATGTCGTTGGACAGCGGGTTCAAGCTGGTTACTTCCCGGACCGAGGGTGCCTAGTGATGCGGGAAATCATCACATATGCACTGTCATGCCACCGTTACGTTATATTTTTTTCGGTAATCACTAAAAACGACCAAGGAAATAAAGAACAGGGAAAATATGTATAAAATACCTATCTTACTTTGGCACATAATGTTTTCCCAGAATGCCATTAGTGGCTCTTAGTCTGAATATTAATATTAATATTGGTCATATACACGTCATATTGTGTTGTTTGTCTTATTATCGTAAAACATAACAATGTTCAAAATATCAATTGCATTATTATTAAAATTAATTGATGTATTATTAAATTTTTATGTTAGAATATTATCTAGAAATTAGAATCTCACATAGGTTTATTTTTTTATTGTAAATTTGAATCAAGTTATGAGCATATAGAGATTTAGAAATCTTACAACGTCCTGAGCCCGTGCCAGAAGGGGTTTCTCCCGGCGGATGGCGCATTTGAGCACGTCCACACCCTCAATCGTGTACTCGAGAAGGCCAGGACACACGCGGTGGACAAGTGCGTGGCCTGGCTGGACGTGTCGAATGCGTTCGGGGCGATACCACACCCCGCGCTCGAGGCAGCGATCCAGGCCAGTGGAGCCGGAGAAGATCTCCTTCTGGCAGTGCGGGACATCTACTCCGGGGCCACGTCCTCAGTCAGTGTGGCCGGTGGGATGACGGGCGACATCCCGGTGCGCTCGGGCATTAAGCAGGGGTGCCCGCTTAGTGGCCTACTCTTCATCATGGCCATAGACCCGGTGGTGGCACGCCTGCAGGGCGCGTCGGCTGATCATCGGGTACTGGCGTTCGCGGACGACCTGTGTTTGGTTGAGGTTCTTGAGGTTCGCCGATTGGCGTTTTGTCCATCGCACTAGGCTGAACCTCGTACCGCTAAATGGCTCTTCGTCATGGAGGGTCGGCGACCGCAGGTGTCGACGGTGTGGGTATACAAATGAAAGCCTAGCCCACGTCGTCGATCACTGTATGCGTTACACCGGCCTGTACATGGCGAGGCACAATAGCGTTGTCGCCCGAATCAAGAAGGCGGCGTCCGCGAGGTTTGAGGTCCTCTCCGAGAACCAAGCCCTGGGTGACCAGGGTTTGAGACCGGATTTAGTTCTGAAGAAGGGCCCAAACCTCTATATCGTGGACGTAACAGTCCCCTTTGATAACCGCCTCACTGCATTTGAAGTGGCGGCGGCGGAAAAGCGAACAAAATATGAGGAACTTAGGGCTTGGCTCGCGGCGCGACATGGGTGCGAGGCGGTGGTTGTTCCCTTTGTTGTGGGTGCCCTTGGCTCTTGGGACCCGGCCAATGACGTCTTCCTGAGGAAGCTATGTAGTCGGTCGTATGGTACCCTGTTCCGGAAGTTGTGCGTCAGCGACGCCATTGCAGCTTCCAGGGACATCTATATTGAACACTTGTCCGGGGTCCGACAGGTCAGGGAGTTGCCCTCGTGACTTCTTTTTTATATTTTTTTTTGTATTTTTTGTATTTTTGTATTATTGTGTATTATTGTTTTTTTTTTCGTTCTCAGCTGATTTTTATGTACCACGTTTTTTACCTCTATTTTTATACTTTTTTTATATATACTTATATTTATTGCTAAAATACTGATGTTCCCTTTATATGTGTCCCCCCCTTTTGTTCTCTAATTTTTTGTGGTTTTTTTTTTTGTAGGCCCCCATTTTACTGTTTCACCATAAATATTTTTAAATAAAATCTGTTCTTATCAGCTTAACATCTGATACACCTTTCATTGAAAGGTTCAAATGTTAAACTAATTTTTTCAAAACTGGTGGAGATTTTGGGGCTTGCTCCTGCTCCACCGCGGGTTGACCCGGTATTGCAGTACCACCGGGAACGGCCCACATATTAAACATGAACATAAATTACACACCAATTGCATAGACAACGACAAGTGATCTTCCGGTCTTGTCCGGCAATGAGTGGTGTCCTGCTGATTGTCACGACCATCGACTCAGTTGTGGTGCTCCTGCCGGGCGAGTCTTTCAGTATCATGTCGTTGGACAGCGGGTTCAAGCTGGTTACTTCCCGGACCGAGGGTGCCTAGTGATGCGGGAAATCATCACATATGCACTGTCATGCCACCGTTAAGTTATATTTTTTTCGGTAATCACTAAAAACGACCAAGGAAATAAAGAACAGGGAAAATATGTATAAAATACCTATCTTACTTTGGCACATAATGTTTTCCCAGAATGCCATTAGTGGCTCTTAGTCTGAATATTAATATTAATATTGGTCATATACACGTCATATTGTGTTGTTTGTCTTATTATCGTAAAACATAACAATGTTCAAAATATCAATTGCATTATTATTAAAATTAATTGATGTATTATTAAATTTTTATGTTAGAATATTATCTAGAAATTAGAATCTCACATAGGTTTATTTTTTTATTGTAAATTTGAATCAAGTTATGAGCATATAGAGATTTAGAAATCTTACAACGTCCTGAGCCCGTGCCAGAAGGGGTTTCTCCCGGCGGATGGCGCATTTGAGCACGTCCACACCCTCAATCGTGTACTCGAGAAGGCCAGGACACACGCGGTGGACAAGTGCGTGGCCTGGCTGGACGTGTCGAATGCGTTCGGGGCGATACCACACCCCGCGCTCGAGGCAGCGATCCAGGCCAGTGGAGCCGGAGAAGATCTCCTTCTGGCAGTGCGGGACATCTACTCCGGGGCCACGTCCTCAGTCAGTGTGGCCGGTGGGATGACGGGCGACATCCCGGTGCGCTCGGGCATTAAGCAGGGGTGCCCGCTTAGTGGCCTACTCTTCATCATGGCCATAGACCCGGTGGTGGCACGCCTGCAGGGCGCGTCGGCTGATCATCGGGTACTGGCGTTCGCGGACGACCTGTGTTTGGTTGAGGTTCTTGAGGTTCGCCGATTGGCGTTTTGTCCATCGCACTAGGCTGAACCTCGTACCGCTAAATGGCTCTTCGTCATGGAGGGTCGGCGACCGCAGGTGTCGACGGTGTGGGTATACAAATGAAAGCCTAGCCCACGTCGTCGATCACTGTATGCGTTACACCGGCCTGTACATGGCGAGGCACAATAGCGTTGTCGCCCGAATCAAGAAGGCGGCGTCCGCGAGGTTTGAGGTCCTCTCCGAGAACCAAGCCCTGGGTGACCAGGGTTTGAGACCGGATTTAGTTCTGAAGAAGGGCCCAAACCTCTATATCGTGGACGTAACAGTCCCCTTTGATAACCGCCTCGCTGCATTTGAAGTGGCGGCGGCGGAAAAACGAGCAAAATACGAGGAGCTTAGGGCTTGGCTCGCGGCGCGACATGGGTGCGAGGCGGTGGTTGTTCCCTTTGTTGTGGGTGCCCTTGGCTCTTGGGACCCGGCCAATGACGTCTTCCTGAGGAAGTTATGTAGTCGTATGGTACCCTGTTCCGGAAGTTGTGCGTCAGCGACGCCATTGCAGCTTCCAGAGACGTTTATATTGAACACTTGTCCGGGGTCCAACAGGTCAGGGAGTTGCCTTCGTGACCTTTTTTTTTTTTTTTTTGTATTTTTGTATTATTGTGTATTTTTGTTTTTTTTTCGTTCTTAGCTGATTTTTATGTACCACGTTTTTTACCTCTATTTTTATACTTTTTTTATATATACCTATATTTATTGCTCTAAATACTGATGTTCCCTTTATATGTGTCCCCCCTTTTGTTCTCTAATTTTTGTGGTTTTTTTTTTGTAGGCCCCCATTTTACTGTTTCACCATAAACATTATTAAATAAAATCTGTTCTTATCAGCTTAACATCTGATACACCTTTCATTGAAAGGTTCAAATGTTAAACTAATTTTTTCAAAACTGGTGGAGATTTTGGGGCTTGCTCCTGCTCCACCGCGGGTTGACCCGGTATTGCAGTACCACCGGGAACGGCCCACATATTAACCATGATCATATATTATACACCAATTGCATAGGCAAAGTCATACGATAATCCGCTATTGAGCAGAGGTCCCGCTGATTGTCACGACCATCGACCCATTTGTGGCGTTTGACAGAGAGGCTGTTGAGCACGTTCACGAGACTTCCCGTCGTAGAATCGGACGTGCTCCGACCCTATTCCCGAGGTATGTGCCTACCTGACAGGGTCAAACGACGGAGTATTTCATGAGCAGCGGGGTGGCGTTTTCACTCGCGATGGTCCCGAGCCCGGAATGCGTCTGGGAGGCTTGACGTCGCTTGGTCTCTGGAGGGCCCCCCGAGCTTGAGAGTCCTCGACTGCACGTTACGTGCCAAGCAAAGGCGCGTAGTCATGAGGACAATCCGGGAGTCAAAGCGCTTGGCTCGGAGTGCGACGCTGATCGGGAAACCCGACCAGGGTCGTGCCATTGAGTGTGCACTTCTTTAAGGGTGGCGACTTTTGCCGCTTCGCCGACTGGCGGTTTATACACAGGGCCAGACTTAACTTGGTGCCCCTAAATGGTTCCTCCTCCTGGAGGTCTGGAGACCGGCGGTGCAGACGATGTGCTAATCCTATCGAAAGCCTAGCGCACGTCGTCAATCACTGCATGCGGTACTCCAGCCTCTACATGGCAAGGCATAAAGCTCTAATTGCGAGAATCAAGAAGGCGGCTGCTGTGAAATTCGAGATCATCTCCGAAAACCAGGTGGTCGGCGCGCAGCGACTCAGGCCCAACCTCATCATTAGGAAGGGGTCCACGACGCTGATCATCGACGCCACCGTTCCCTTCGAAAACAGGATTGAAGCGTTCAAGGTTGCGGCTGCCGAGAAGGTCGTGAAGTATGAGGAGCTGCAGAAGGAGCTAGCCGAGAGCTTCGGGGGCGATGTCACTGTTGTCCCTTTCATCGTTGGCGCACTGGGGTCGTGGGACCCCTGCAACGATGACCTGGTGAAGAAGATCTGCAGCCGTTCGTATGGGAGTCTCCTGAGGAAGCTGTGTGTTAGCGAGGTCATCTCGTTCACCAGGGACATCTACACGGAGCACATCAGCGGCGTCCGCGCTAGACACGGATAACAGTCGTCTTCATTCAATCACTACCGCTCCTGGTACTATTACTGTACGATTCTATTTTATTTATTTTTGTTTGTTCTCTTTCACATATATTTGCTAAAGCCCTCAGTTCTGTTTCCCCCCCTGCTTTCACCCCATAATTTGTTAATCACCATAAACATTTTATTATTAAATCTGTTCTTATCAGCTTAACATCTGATACACCTTTCATTGAAAGGTTCAAATGTTAAACTAATTTTTTCAAAACTGGTGGAGATTTTGGGGCTTGCTCCTGCTCCACCGCGGGTTGACCCGGTATTGCAGTATCGCCGGGAACGGCCCACATAATAAACATGATCATATTATATACTTTAATTTCATAATTCAACCGACCAGCGATATCCCGTGGTCCTGCCTGTTCGTCATAGCCATCGACCCAGGTGTGGCGCTCCTGCAGGGCGAGGTCTTTCGATACGTTCGCGGACGACTTGTACCCATAGATGATATAAGAATGGATAGGACATTCCTATTCCAGTTCCATATGGGGTCGTGTGCTTTTTTGGGGAAGAGAGAACGATGATATGGGGCTTTTTAAGGTTATGTGCAAAACTATTTTATTAAATAATAATGATAACATGATGATCAGTTATATTTAGATATTTGTCAGCTTGTATTTTGATTGTTGTGCCACTTGTGCCTGGAAAATTACTCTAAACTTTGTTAAATATTTATTATTATTTATCAATTATCATATCAATATTTGCCCCATATAATCTTAAAAATAGTATCACTAAAGTTTCATGTGATAAGTTCTTATGTCCTATCCATTCTTCTATTATCTATGCTTGTACCTCATTGTCGACAGCCCTGGCGAACTCCAAGCGTCCATCGACGCGGCACACAGTGGCCTGGACATGCTTGGGCTCAGGCTTAATGCGGCCAAGTGCGCGTCGTTGCACCTGTCGGGTCGACGGCCGGTGGGTGTCCGGGATACTCAATTCCTGTTACAAGGCTTCGTCCGCTTGCCAAGGGCGAAACGGCCACCTTCCTCGGAGCCCAGGTTGGTTTCAACGTCGTTCCTCCACTGTCCACCCTCGCTGAAAGTCATAGGAGCAAGACGGATTGGGCTAGGGTGGACAAGATCCTTCGGCCGGAAATCAAGGCTACACTCTACCTGTCGCAGGAGTCGTCGGGGGAGTACCTGTACGGGTCCACGAAGAGAGGGTGCTGCGGAATCCGTATTTCTGATCGATTGATACCTCATACATAGGCGTAGCGTGATGATTTTTTTTGGGGGGGCTATAGCCTTTTTTTTGTGGTATCAACGACGCTGCCGCAACTGCTTGCGAATTACTTTGTATAAGGACTTTAATGGTTCAGGTACAGAACCTATTATATTCTACACATATAACTATAGAAAAATATAAAGGAACAATATATAAAAAAGGACTAAAGAAGCACGTTATTAAGTAAAATATAAATAAATAATATACCATACATCATATTATTATCAAATACATATTTTGTATTTGAATTAAATATTTTTAAAAAAAACATTTTAAATAGGAAATTATTACTATAATTACTATATTATAAGGTTTAAACGTCTGCTTTTTTGCGCAAATATATTAAGAACCTCTTCAGATGTAATATTATATTAGATAAGTCCCTTTCAACATGAAGTAACGATATATTTGAAAATCTATCGTTAGACATTGAATTTCGTAGCCATGTTTTAATTCGCCGCATTACCGAAAACGATCTTTCACAAGAAGCAGAACTTACTGGAATTGTAAGTGCTACTTGCAAAAGCTTATACAAATTTGGAAAAATTTTTTTGTTGATTTCTGATACAATGGCATCTATGTCAAAATCATCTTTATTAATACAATTCTTCATAATTAGCATTTCAGCTTTAAGTTGGTCTTTATCAATGCATAAAGCATTCTAAAAACAAAAACATTATATTAACATTAATATAATAATATATTTTCATGTTTTTTACTAACCTCGTAATGTTCAATAAAATGTAAGCTTTCATCATATTTTAACTTCATAAAGTTATCAATACTATGTCCAATTTTCAAGCTTGCTGTTGAAAATCGGCTTCTCAAACCTGATAAAACACAGTCGAGTATCCTAAAATAACCATTAATTTTCCAGTATTCAAACTGGGTATCTTCATCATTCATTCCTTCATTGAGATTGAGTTCATCTACATTAACATAAGAACATTCAGCACCAGTAGTATTACTAACAATAGTTTCGTAAATGTGTTGTTTCTTTTCTTTTACGTTTGGAACCTGTGAAGTATCAAATTAAATATATAAAGATATATTATTACATAAAATACTTCAACATAAATTCTCTATTACGGTTAAAAACTATCTTTTCGTTCTAAAATAAAATATGATTTATAAATATTTTTAAATAACCTTTAGCTGGAATTTCTAATGAAATGTTGAACTCTTTAGCTAATGCTATAACTTCTGTCCACACATTTTTAAATTTTTCTGAGCAACGGTCATTTTCAAATGTTTTTATAATACTATTGATTAAATTTACTGATTTTCCCAAAGTTGCTTTTTTCTCTTGCATTAGGTTACTAAGAATATTGATTTTTGTTAAAATATCTTCAAGTATGATTAAAAATACTATAAAATGTCCTTTTTTTATCATAGCTTCAATTCCTTTTTAATTAAAATAAAATATAATGTTAATAACATTTTATAATTAATTCATACAAAATTATAATGAAATATCAAACAGATCATATACCTATTGCTTGTGCTACATCTAGATTACTGTTAGCATCAATTTCTTCTCTCAAAACCTCTAGTATTTTTGGATAGTTCTGAAAAATAGTAATTGTAAAAAAAAAATAAATGTGAAAATTGAGTAGTTTTATTAATTAAGTACCTATAGTACCTTATAGTTATTACATTTATGTAATTAAATTTAGTATTAATTTACTAATTAATTTTTTAAACGTAATACTAATTTATAGATACTATAATATGTTCTATGAATAATTTTTATATTTTTCAGACAATTAATTAAACATTTTAGATAACACAATTAAAAAGTATAATATCTTTAATATCTTGTATTATCGTATCTATGATTAATAAAAACTATAATATAATATTTACTTTTAAAATCGGTTGTTTTGGTCCAGAGTCTAAAATTCCAAGATCTAATTTTAAAGTTTTTACATCACCTGAGTCTATACAAGTGGATACAATTAGTTTTTCTCGACTGGATTCTTCCTCTGGATTTTTAACGGGTGGATTATTAATCGTGGTCTTTACTTTATTAAATATACTAAACATCGTTTAATCGTTAAAAATTGAGGGTATTTAAAAAAAAAAAATTTGATGTTTAAATGCACTTTAACAAAAAAACTGAACGTGATATGAGAACATGGTGAAAACTTATTTTGCCATAAAATAATCAGCGTCAGTGCCGCAATAACCGGGTGTGTTGCGTGTGTTGAACACACGGGCCCAGGGCCCCAACCCATAAGGGGGGCCCAATGATAAAAATTTAAAAATATATAGAAAGAAAAAAATAAAACCTTTTTGTTATAATAATAATTATTAATAAAGATTGAACAATAGATCGGTTTCGTTTTGTTCACAACATTATCATACATCAACGTTTCTTTGCGGCCTGTATAACCGAAATTAAAAATAGTTTGGTTGTAATTGATTCAAATGCGTCATGCGAAGGAACGCGCATTTTGACCGGTTTAGTGTGAGCGTGTCTACGCGTTTCAATTATTGGTGCCTATTTTTGTTGTGCGAGAAAAACGAGACTGGGCTCGCTTTTATAATACAAGTTCAAAAGGCGAGTCTTCTACGGTTGGTATTTTGTAGTCGGTCAATAATAAGCTATCCATTTTGATAACGTATGTGAAAACTTAGTTGCGATATTTATATGAATAATTAAATTTAAAATAATAAATAAATGATTGCCATAATTTTTTGAAGTGAGTACAGTATTTATTTTTAAGTTTCTAATTGACTGTTAATGTATGGTATGTTCAATTTATTAGATTCTGAGCGAAGCGATGAATGTATAATGTATTGATTTTACAATGATGAGTGTTTTTTTTAAATTTTTTTTTGTGTCTGTCATCACCTTTTAGGACAGTAAAAGTGCTTGGATTTTCTTCAACAGTAACTTTTCTGATAGGAAAGTGAATCTAGTTGGTACTTTGGGGGGTAAAAAGTAAACATTTCCCAGTAGTTTTCAAAAGCGACATAAAAAATAAAGAAAAATTAAGAAAAAACAAAGATTTTTACGCAAAATCTGTTTTTGAGAAAATCGATTTTGGTTTTCGGTGTAACTCTAAAACAAATGACCGTAGGTACATGAAATTTTGACTGAATGTTTATACTAGCATTTTATATACACCATAACATTTTGACTTATTTTGAGCTGTTTACGAACATATTCAGTTTCCATTTTTTTTAGTTTTTTTTTCTACAAACATCAATAAAATTTTATTTGTTGGGTAAAAAAGGTTGAAAATTTAATACCTAGGTGATTGTTTCAAAGGTAGATGAAAAAAATTATTTTGAGTTGAGAATTCATAAAAATTTTTCTTTTTCAATCTAAGATTTGAAAATGTAATACAAGATTATCCATAAGTTTATCTACCTTTATCAAAAAAGAAATGTTTACAAGAATATCAAATACATTTTTATGAGCGTTGAAATTCTTATTTTTACAACATTTGATATTCACTCGATATCTCATGTAACGATTTTCTTATTTTGTTGTAATTAAAAAACATAAGACTGTAGATACTTGAAAATTTAACTGAATGTTTGTATTAGCATTTTCTAAACAAGATAACATTTTGAAAAAAATTTGACTCTTTTTGAGCTGTTTACGGACATTGTCAGTTTTCAATTTTTTTGGTTTTTTTTTTCTATAAATATTAATAAAATTTTATTTGTTTGGTAAAAAAGCGTGTAAATTTAATATAAGGCTCCTGATATATCGTTCTAATAGCAGTTGAAAAATATTAAAAATACAGGCACAATTTTTTTTTATAAGCATTTGAAGTTCAAATTTTGACACTATTCATCAAATTTATAATTTATTAATTATTTTGTAGTTAAAAATGTATAAAATGTTGAACTTTTATGGCTAAGGATTGAAAATTTAAAACAAGGCTCCATATAAATAGGTTATATATAAATTATTTTATTCACAATAATATCATCAAATATACTTTGTAATATCATAGGCTGACTGACCGTTTTCGCTCAGAATCGTTTTTCTTATACAATGATATTATATCATTGAATTCAAATTTAACACCATCCATTACAGTAACCCACTTGTTTTGGCTGAATAAATAAATAACTATAAAAACATAATATGGAGGATCTTTGTATTTTCAAGTTTTTTGACTTCAAAAATGTTTTATTGTCATTTTTAGAAAAAAAAACTAATACAAATTGAAAATGTAAAATGTCTAAATATGCAGTTATTTGCATTATATTAATTATATTTCATATAATTACGGAATTAAATAGGTATTACATTTTATAGTAGGTACATAATGTGACATTTTTAATGTCAAAAAATAGATTAAAATATAGGTAATTATAATAATTTAAATTAAAGTTAGTTTTAATTAATACAACAAAAAATAAATATATAGTTACATGTAAAAATAAAGTAAGATAGAAAACACATGAATAAACATACTTAGTTTATGTTATAACATATGATGAATCTGTTTACTGTGTGTCGTACATGTCGTTTACAAGAATGTCAAATACATTTTTATGAGCGTTGAAATTCTTATTTTTACAACATTTGATATTCACTCGATATCTCATGTAACGATTTTCTTATTTTGTTGTAATTAAAAAACATAAGACTGTAGATACTTGAAAATTTAACTGAATATTTGTATTAGCATTTTCTAAACAAGATAACATTTTGAAAAAAATTTGACTCTTTTTGAGCTGTTTACGGACATTGTCAGTTTTCAATTTTTTTGGTTTTTTTTTTTCTATAAATATTAATAAAATTTTATTTGTTTGGTAAAAAAGCGTGTAAATTTAATATAAGGCTCCTGATAGAACTTGAAAAATATTAAAAATACATAGGCACAATTTTTTTTTATAAGCATTTAAAGTTCAAATTTTGACAACATTTATCAAATTTATAATTTATTAATTATTTTGTAGTTAAAAATGTATAAAATGTTTAACTTTTATGGCTAAGGATTGAAAATTTAAAACAATGATTCACGTAAATAGGTTATAATTAAATTACTTTATTCACAATAATATCATCAAATATGCTTGGTAATATCATAGGCTGACTGACCGTTTTCCTTATACAATGATATTATATCATTGAATTCAAATTTAACACCATCCATTACAGTGACCCACTTGTAACCTACTGTACAGCAGAAGGACATCCACTTACCCACCTTTTTGTTATTTGATAATTATCTATATTTAAAATGAATAAAAAAGGCTACAAATTATTACATTTATTTATTTGTAAATACATAGGTACCTACGCGTTGTAATTATGTTAACCTTATTTTGTATAAGTAAAAACTTAAAATTCCAAAATATTTTTTCAATGGTCGATAGATTAATTTTTCCATTTTCAAAAGTAAGGGAGGGGGCCCATTCATTATATTTACACACGGGCCCAAATTGGCATAGTTGCGGCACTGAATTCAGCGTATTTAGTGTAGATTGTAGACTGTAGTTAATAGTTATACCATTATACTGTATAGTGTTTACAAGTTTGGTTGATAAAATGCATTTTTTTAGAATATAATAACGAAAAAAAGCAATATTATTGAAAAAAAATATTACAATCCAAAAGAAAATTTAATACTAAATCAAACACAAAATAAATCAAATAATAAAAAAATATTAAAACAGTATGCTACAATTTATATATTATTTCTATTTCTATTTCTATATTATCCTATTGAACACAATCATAGTAAGTTAACCCAATCATCATGACAAATAGCCTTCAGTTAGTTTATAATTTCAAAAATATATATATATTTTTTTTTAATTCATAATTTATCAACAAAACATAATTTGCAATAAACATTGCATTGTAATGGAGTTTAAAACAATAATCATAATACATATATAAAAAAAAACTGTTGTAAAAAAAAAATTACATAATTAATTAAATGCAACCACCATAGTTTTATAGGAATGAGAGAAAATCATAGATAATTTACCCACATGAACTAATGAATACCCTGGAGTTAAATGTATAGACCTAATAGAAACATGTTCTTTGACGTCAAATATTTCATATGAATTTGGAAGAGTCGTTCGTACTAACAAATATCTATCATTTAAAGGTGTTAGAGGTAAGAGATTTGATATTGCATCACCAGCTATTTTTTGTATCACTTCAAATTTGGCCATAGTGGACTTTAATATATCATACTGAAATATACTTTGATTAACATTGTAATAAATATAGTTTCTTGTACAATCAAATGAAAAAGTATCGCATTCAAGCCAAAACATGTTTAAGAATGAATTATTTTTCAATGTGATGAATGGAGTTGCAGATCCTCTGTTTTCTACTCCAATATAATTGCCGATCGCCTTGAACTGAGTAACGGGCCCTACCAAGGGTATCTGTAATCTATTGTTTTCTTTACATCCTTTGAATTGATGAAGAATTGCCAAATGTTCTGTAGCTTTAAAATTCTTTTTCTTCTGAAAATTAAAATATAATAAATGCAAATTTGTTTCTTTTATAAGTCCAATAAGATATGATAAATAAATTAGCGTGTAATAAAATAGTTAATATTTACAATCATAATATAAAAAGTTTAATTCAAATACTTAAGTGTTTAAAAAGTCAGATTTATTTAAATAAAATTTAAATGGTTATTTAACAAAAATAAAAATAAATAGAAAACAGTATATGATAAAAAACAAATAATTCATTTTATACTCAACAATTCCATATTTAAATTACTTTTCACTTTGAATACTATAAAATTATTTTTATTCAGCTTAAATCATAGAGTAATTACTAATTAGTATTTACTCTATGGTATAAATAGTATATAATTCCAATACTGTATTTAACCTACGCTGTTACCTACTATAATATATATATGTTAAAGTGAGTTACAGTCGTAGAATTAAATGATATCATGCAAATTTCCCTAAATACATTTTTTTATTTATTGAAATTAGCTATGGATTTTATTTGCAAGAAATTTTATATACAGTTAGATAACAGAATTATATGTAATGAGTTGGATGTCAAAAATATTTTAGATTTCAAGTTTAAAAATCACTGGCAGACAAACAGTACAATTGACTATTTCTTAATTTAAGTTTTTATATTTACCGGTCTTGTGATTCCAATCATGAGTCTATAATCTGAGCATTTCATGCTATCAACAATGCATCCTTTTGAGCTAAATTGCAGCTCTTTATATGTTTTTTCTGTACTCAAATCAGTTACAAATAATGTACTAGTAGCTGGGTGCACTAATGATAGTTTATTTTCATATAAATCAAATTTTGTATCACAATGATCAATTAAGAACTCTTCGTTGAAATCATCTTTATTCAAGCCATAATCAACAGATTTCTGTATCACTTTAAAAAATTTTTTGTTGAATTCAGTATTCTTAATTGAATATACAAATATAATGGAACAAATTTCAAGCACCAAGAATCTTTTATTACCAATTACTTTGACTGGATATTTTTTTAAAAAACATTTTTTAATAAATTCTCTAAGTAAATTAAATAACGGCAAAATTCTTCTTTCTATAGGTTTATTTGCACCATTTAAAATAAGTATTTCAATTGGTTTTTTATAGTAGTAATTCATATTTACTATATAATCATCAGTCCAATATGATTGTTCAAAACGTCGATGAGGTATTTTAATAAACGGAAAATAGTTGTTTTTCATATTCTTGACAACCGTTATATAATGGTTAAAAGTTAGCCAATTATCACATAATGACCCAAATAATTTTTGTGAAACTATTTCAGAATATGACATGCATTGTGAATCATGTCTTTCCCTATCATTTAGACACCGGTTGTAATCAATAGCTTGTATATTTAAATTCTTACAAATCTTACCCCATATCTCATTTTGGTTTAAATATATACATCGCCACTTCTTATTAACTAATTTCAAGTTCAAAATATCATTGAAGTCCAACTTTAGGACTATTGTATTAATGATTTCAAGTGGAAGTTGTTTAAAAATATCATACGGTTCAGATCTACAAAAAAAAATAATTTTTACATTATTATCAATGATAAAATATTATCGATTAACTATTACCTAAGAACTTTAAATCAATTTATTAAAAGTATATCTTTATTTGTTATTCAACATTTTTTTTGTAATTAGCTCTACATCTGATGGTAAAACATTATGTTTGATAATAAGGTTAGTTTTTCCACAGGTGTTCATAATACCATAATTTACCATAAAATATCATAAGTTAAAAATGCTAAGCAATTTATAAGATTCTTAGTAAATTTTTAGTATTGACTTTAAAGCATAATACACAAGTTAAAGAAAAAATGTATTTTTAATGAGGTATTACTTATTATTAAACAGTGACAGCATGTTCAAATTATTCGTTTAATTTCCATTGAAAAGTAAGAATAGGTATTACTAAATTATTATTTTCATATACCTACATATTTCTATAGTTAAGTTTTTAATATAAGTGAAAAAAAGGTAAAGGAAAATATGAAAAACAATTAATTATACTGATTTTGTAATCTATAAATTAAGTGTTCAATTACCGGATAGATAGGTAGGATTAAAAAAATATGAAACAATAATTTTTCTCAACAAAACTGTGAATCTGCTAGCACACATAAGAAATATATGCGAGTAAAAGAAAACCCCAAAATGTCTGTAAAGTAATCTTGCTCGACCCATGCTGGCCATTTTTTAGCACAAAACAAAAATCTCTAGTGAAATCCTCAATTTATTTTTAATATCAATAGAATTACTAGTTTTATGAAGTGAATATAGTATATATTATATTCATCTTTGAACAAACTAATTTATGAATAATAAATAAGAATTGTAAAATGCCTAATTTATTTTCATTAATCAAAAAATATTTGCATTTAGTGTCCCATTATGTGGGAGGCTAAAAATAATATTTATATAAAGTACAACAGTATTTTTAATGAGATTTATACATTATTTTAATAAAAAAACTATAAGACAAAGGATAGTAGTGTAATTGTTAGTTTTAGATATAGGTATAGGGTAATTCAAAAATTAACAATGTAGGTAGTTTAAAATTATTATTTTTATGGTACATGAAATTTTAATATAAAATAAATGATGTGAAATTGGAATAATTATAGAAGTCTTCAAGTTTTTTTTATATTAATTCCTATTGGGAAATTGAACAAAATATTTTGTATACTATTATTGATAGGTTATATTTTCAATATTACCATCACTATTTAGTATATTTTTCAGAACTATTTGTTTTTTTTCGTAATATATAGAAATGTATTCAAGAATAGGTATTTCTTCTATTTTTACTGGTTGGTATCATCACAAGAATAATTAATTTTTTGCCTACTTCATTTATATCAATAAATATTAAATATAATAAATTAAAATATTTATATAAGGCTATAAATTAAAAACTAATGATTACTGCCAATTTATTTTTAAACCATTGTTCTTAACTTAATACTTTACTGTTACAGACAAAATTCCAAAAAAAAAAAATCAAAAATTTTAGAAATGCTTAACTAGATTTGTTCTACTTTTTATCATACGATATATGATGGTAATTATTAATTATTATTAATGAATAAAAAATCAACTTACTCATTTAATTTACTAGGTGATATGATTTCTGTTTTTCGACCATCAATATTCATATCACCTAATTTAGTTATTGTACAATCAATATTCATATTGTTTAATTATGTGATCATCTACATCTAGAATAAAATTAATATAGATCTGAAAAAAAATACAAAATAGAAGTTACTCAATTTTTATACTTTTATGGCTATATATATGTATAATTATTATTTTATAGTTAGGTTATTCTATAAAATTAAACATAATTATTATGAACAATTTGTAGGATAAGACTGAAACAAAATCATAAAAATATTAGTTACAAAAGTTATTAAAGTCTTATTGAAATTTTAAATGCCTTATTATGCTACATGCAAGACAAACGGTAAAACGATTCTGAGCAGAGACAGTTTATCAGTAAGGATTTTTTTAATTTTTATTATTTATTATAGCCTTTAAGTTAAATTTATATTATAATATTATAATTTTTTATTCGTTTCTACGGTGATAAACAAAGCGTTAGGAATTAAAACCCCATTTTAAGCAGTTTTTCGTAATTTGTTAGTGGCATTAAATAACTATTGAGAAAATCGAAAAATGGCCTTTCTAAAGTACCATCTTGATTCAATTTTCTAAAAGATAGGGTACTAAATGTTGAAATCAAAACACTCCTTCTAGTAGAAATTTTGTATACAGGATATAAACCTACCAAATTTGTAAAAAAAAAACCGTTTGGTAGTACTAATCGAAAATATTGGATTTTTTATTAACCAAATTAGGCCCAATTCATTAACCTAGATACTAGGCTAATGGGGGGGGGGGAAGGCAGGGCACCTCTGGTCCTCCCTTAAATCCGCCACTGATAAGTTATCATTTTACAGATGTGGTTTTACATTTTTAATTTTGTATGGTTATTAAGATTATACTGAAAATGTTTATTATTAATTTCCTGTTAGGTGTTAAACATGTAAAAACAATAACTATAATCAACAAATTTCACTTTTTATTAATTGCTTAATTAATAAAATTGTCCCAATAATTGACCAATTTATTTAAAGATTAATTTAATTAAATGTTATTTTAAATATGATTATTTAGAGTTATTATCGAATAAATTTCAATAACTTCATTATGATTTTAATTTTTACAAAATGTATCTATATTATTCATTATGGTACATAAACCGATTTAATGACTACAATGCCCTTTTTATACTCTCATGGGCGCAAATAGGGGGGCTTTAGGGGCTAATCCCCCCAAAAATGTCCATAGCTCCCCAAACATTTCCTACATTTTGTTTTAAGCTTATTCAATATTATTAAAGTAAGATTTTAGCCCCCCCAAATGCCGAAAGCTATTTGCGCCTATGGATACTCTATACTAAAGAACAAATTGTCATATTATGTTGGTTGTCATATTATGATTTTCAATTAAATCAATTAGTTCCTGCAGAGTTTAATTATAATTTGAAACTCAAATCAGATACTACTAAAACAAATTAAAACTTAATTATAATATTTTTTTCTGATTATGATATAACAGTAAGTACCTACTAAAATTTTCAATTTTGTAATTTATGCAATATTTCCTTCTCTTGTTTTATTAAAATTAAGCTATAAGTGTCCTAAAAAATAAGATTAATTATAACCTATATTTTAACTTTAGAAACTTATCTAAGAATACCTATGTTCTTGTAACAAAATAATAATTACCTATCTATTATTCTATCTTATAATAATTTTTTTTTTAATACTAAATAATAATTGTAATATTGTTGGAACTAAATGAGACATGTACCTATATTATATTACATCCATGTAAATGGTAATTAAGGTTCCACAGTAGTTATTAAAATGTATTTATATGTTCCAGATAAATGTATCACATCAATGTATTTTACTGTTGAATTAGTAATTTTAAAGGAAATAAGTAGGTAATATAGTAGAGGTGGCCTCAACGAGGCTCGCGAGCCACATGCGGCTCTTAAATCAGTTTCGTCTGGCTCTTGAAACCAAGCTTAGAGTAAAATTAATAAATATAATTCTGTTAGAATCGTTAGATAGTGTTTTTATGACCTGGTTACTTTGAAGAATACTACTCGTGGTCGTGCCATTAGAGAAGCTCTGGATGGGGTTTTACAGAAAAATTCAGTGCCAATCGGTAATATTGTCAGCATTGCTACTGATATAAGACTAACACGAAATGTGACTCCCCTTGAATTAGCTTTATAAATTAAAGTTAGTTGCCACCCCTGTAATATAGTTTATAAATAAAAGATATTTTTATAAAAAGAAATTGTATTAAGAAATAATTTAGGTATAATGTGGAATTACCAAGTTATCTAAGTATACCTTGACATAATTGATACATATTTCATTCAAACAGTTGTCAATATATTATAATTATTATCAAACTATTATCATCATTTATAGGTAGGTTATAAATTAAAAATGTATAATAATACAACTGTTGACACTTTGTAATGAATTTAGATTATTTGACCATTTTAAATTCTACAGATACCTATTAACAAATACTCAATATAGGTTATAATATAATGAATATTGATATATATTAAATAATATATCCTAATTTTACTGAGTATACATTTTATACTCAGTAAAATTTATAAAACTCTTGTCTTAAAAATACAAATTTAAATTCAACTAAAAACAAAATAAACTGTGTTTTCGAACATATAACTTACCTTGTTTATGTAAAAAAAGTTGTATATTCCTTATAAAAGCCAATGGTCATGTGTAACACTACTGCAGTTATACTACCCATGAACAACATACCAACATGTATTAACCCTGTATAAAAAGTAGGCAATACTATAACTAATAAATTAGTAATTAGTATGGACTAAGATAAAATAAACTGGAAACGAAAGCCTTTTCACTGGGCCGCGTAAGGTTAGGAGCACGCTAACTGCTATAGATATTTTCTGCTCTAGGATAGAACATTAGTGTTTTCCACAAACGGACTCTTGATTTATGAGTAATAACCACAATTTAAGATAATATCTGTTTTCTGTAATCTGTATAATAATATACAAGTAACAGGTTAATCAACGACCCTATGCAGGTTATGCACATACATAACAAAAAACTTGTTGCACGAAAGATCTGGTTTTAAACAGCTGACAACGATAGAGCTACTAACGCTCCAAGCGTGGTTAACATCAACCAACAACTTAATATTGTATATTAGGTATATATATTGATATATTTTGTAATACCAAGAGAAATCACTATAGGTAATGTAAAAGCTCTAACCGTAATTCTTGCTATGACAATTTCGTGTACAAAAAAATAAGTTTCGTTGAGTAACCTGTAGGTATATCTTAACTCGTGGCCATGAAAACTACTCAGGTTGGAACACAAGTTAGTTGTACGTCTTCCTACTGTACATTGAGGTATATGTACCATTTTCTGTTTTTTCTAATTTAGGCAAAAATAATGCTTTTTCGTACAAATTACACACCACCAAAATTGAAGATTATGACATTTCACATAATGTAGCATATAATAAATATTATATTAATTGCAATAAATAGTAGGTTGGTACACGTGTGTGTTGTGTTTTGGTAGAATTTCTAATGGGGCACCCGTAGGTTTCTGCTGTGCCCCGGGTGGGGGGGATGGCGGCACTTGTTCTCCGGACACCGTGACTTTCCCAAAGAAGAATGCCACCCGCGGCCTAGGTATCGAACTCGGGTCGGCCACTCCGTCCCCCTATAATAGTATTATAATAACGTTATACAAATATTATTCTTTATTACAATGTTATAATAATATTATTAATCATAACATTTTTGTCTGGGATAGGTTTAATATACTGTGTTTCCAGAAGATCACTCATTAATAGCATTAACCAGGTAAGCTCCTGTACGGCTTGGCTTAGTGCAATATACTCTGACTCTGTAGTAGAAAGTGACACTTATTTCTGTTTCTGTGAGCTCCATGCAACTAATTCCTTGCCAACACAGAACGCTGATCCTAATATAGGTCTCCTTGTCGTTACGTCACCAGCATAATCTGCATCACTATAAGGCATAAGCAATTAAATTGATATTTATATCACTACTATACAAAAGTCCAAAATTTGGTGTGGATTTTAAGTATCTAAAAATGCGTTTTACTGCATTCCAGTGCACTTTATGAGGTTTTTCTAGATAACGGCTAACCAAATTAACAGCAAATGTTATATCAGGTCTCGTTATTTGACTCAAGTACAACAGACTCCCAACTGCTTCACCGTATGGAACTCCCTCTGCTTGTGTTGACTCTGTCTCCGACACAGTTGAGCCCAAGGTGTGTTGAGGATCGATTGGTATGTGCACAACGTTTGCACTTTCCATATTGAACTTGAAAATGATGCACTCACAGTACAATGTCTGGTGTATGAAAATAGATCCATCAATCTTCTGGTTCACTTCTATGCCCAGAAACTGATCCAAATCGCCTTCTTTTTTTTCAAAGTTGTCCTTGAGACATCTGAGCAAGTCATTGACCTGATCGTCAGTTGTTGCTGCTACAAGTCCATCATCTACAAAAATAGCTACTATTAGTAAATGATTATTTTTCTTACTTATAAATATACAAGAATCTGCTTTGGTCTCCTCTAGCTCAAAGCTGTTTAACATATTTTTGAACTTCTTGTTCCAGCATCTGGGGGTTTGTTTCAGACCATACAAGCTCCACTGCAGTTTGAAAACTTGACTGCTTCCATCTTCATATCCTTTAGGCTGATTCATGTATATTTCTTCTTCAAGGTCACCATAAAGAAATGCTGTCTTTATATCGAACTATTTGAGAACTAGTTTCTTTGCTGCTGCTATGGCTAATATTATACGAATCGAATCATCCTTAACCACGGGGCTAAATGTTTCTTGGTAGTCTATTCCAAAAACTTGCGCACAGCCTTTTATAACTAGCCTAGCTTTAAATCGACCTACTTCTCCATTTGTTTTTGTACTTAGTTTTATATATCCACCCTTTATTTATTGGATTTTTATTTATTGGTAAATCTACTAATTGCCATATTTCATTTTTCTGCAATGATAACACTTCGTTGTCCTTTGCTGCCTTCCAATTTTCTACATTTTTACTTGTCATAGCCTCTTTTTATGTAACTGGGTCATTACATGCTGAGAAAAATGCATCTCTATACCTAATAGGTTTATTGAGTTTTCCTCTGTCTCTGAGTATCATCTGTTGTTGATCCTCTACTGCTACTGGCATCTGTTTATCATCGTCCAGTTTTTCTTCTTCATAATTTTTGTCTTCCACGTTTTCAGCTGAATTGTCTGAATTGATTTCTTCCTTGGGGCCACATACATCACTGTGAATTAACTGACCTGGTTTTGTAGTTTTAGTATTACTTAACATGAATGGCTTTCTGTGTTGTTCACTACAAATGCAAGCTTCGCAGAAAAATTTATTTTTCGTTTCTGTATATGGAATCCGCATATGTTTCAAGTATGTCCGAACATACTGGACATTCTGATGACTTGACATTTCATGCCACTGTAGTAACGTGATATTTGTAACTGCAACATTTGCTTGATCAGCCAGTTGTAATGGCTTTGTTCTTAGAACCATTAAAAACATTTTATTCTCACTAACTCCTATATCAACTATACCATTGTTTTTGTTAAATATACAGCCGTCACTGTCTGTCACCATTTTTATACCTTTATCAAGGGATGCTCCACACGAAAACAAATTTACCTTAAGATCAGGTACGTGTAAAACGTTCGACAGATGACTGTCAACCCATTTATAACCGATTATCGCTTGAACATTTATATTACCTTTACCAATAACCATAATATATTTACCATCACCAATACGTACTGGTAATTAAGTTTCAAATAATTCATAGTTAGTGAACCATTATTTTCGACTGGTCATGGATCACTTGCACTGAATCCACATCCCATTTTACTGCCTCACTGATTTCGGTGTCCTTTGATTGTCCTCCAACCAACGCATTGCCTGAATTTGATTCGCTCTTATTTCTTTCTATTTGTTCTTTTAAGAAAATCCGGCATTCCCGCTTCCAATGCCTGGTTTTAGATTCTGAGTGGAACGATGGATGTATTAATTTTACAATGATATATATATTTTTTTAAATTTTTTTTTGTGTCTGTCATCACCTTTTAGGACAGTAAAAGTGCTTGGATTTTTCTTAAGTATCTTTTCTGATTGGAAAGTGAATCTAGTTGGTACTTTGGAGGGGTCAAAAGTAAAATTTTTCCAGTAATTTTCAAAAGCGCCGTGAAAAACAAAAGAAAAATTAAGAAAAAACAAGAATTTTTACACAAAATCTGTTTTCGAAAAAATCGATTTTGGTTTTTGGTGCAACTCTTAAACAAATGACTGTACATGCAATTTTAACTGAATGTTTATATTAGAATTTTCTATACACCACAATATACAAAATTTAAAACAAGATTCCACGTAAATAGGTAAATATATAAATTACTTTATTCACAATAATATTATCAAATATACCTAGTAATATCATAAGCTGACTGACCATTTTCGCTCAGAATCGTTTTTCTTATACAATGGTATTAATTGATATATATCATTGAATTCAAATTTAACACCATCCATTACAGTGACCCACTTATAATCTACTGTACAGCAGATCGACCTCCACTTACCCACCTTTTGTTGTAATGATTACACTTGCCTGGTTTTTTATCATTGTTCCGTTGGTTTTCAGAGTTACCAATTTTTGCATGTTTTTCTTTATTTGTTCCGTACAATTTCTTTGCTGAAAATGCACTACCTTTAATATCTCTCTGAACATCATGTTTTTGAGTTTGCCTTGATTCTTCCACCATGAGATGTCAAGTTTGATAAAGTTTTATTCTCACTTGACATAGAATCCCAAGCACTATAAAAAATGTTTATAAGTGTCTGGTAACGTCATTAGAATCTTTGTCATCAGCATTGAATCAGATATTGGTTCTCCTGATTGTGCCAATGGCTTACTTAAATTTTCTAGTTTTGATATGTGACCAGCCATACTATCTACGGAGTCCATAACATAACTATAGAATTTTTCTTGTAACAAAGAAATGCTTGTTGCAGACTTCTGTTCATAAATGCTGAGCATTTTGTCCCACATTTTCTTTGCTGTTTACAGTTCATAATAAATAATAATAGTTGACTGCCCAAAAAAAAATTCATGTTTAACGCTTCAAAGGTATATTACTCATTAGTTGAAGAATCTTATATGGTAGCATTTTGTATAGCCAAATATAAAAAACCATATAATATCGGAGAATGTTTAGTAAAACCCAGTTTATTTAATTTTACCAGTAAGTTTTTACGGCCTTCTGCTGCTAAACTAATTTATTTACCTTTATCTAATGACACAATTTCCAGAAGAATAAATTATCTTTCTGTGCACATTGAAGAACAAGTTATAGATAAAATAAAACTATCAGAATGGTTTACAATACAACTTGATGAATCAACTGATATATATCCTAAAAAAGCTATTCTATTATGTTACGTCCGTTTTATTGATTTTCATACATTGTGTGAAGATTTATTATGTTGGTGTGGATTACCTACGCGCACAACAGGGTGTGAATATATTTAAACAATTAAATGAGTATGTACATACAAAATGTCCAACTTACTAAACTGGGAAAATGATGTGTCCGTTTGCACTGATGGTGCAGCAAGTATGACCGAAAAATATTCAGGAGTAGTTTCTAAAATTAAAAATGCAGCAAAGAAAAATTTTATTAATTTACATTGTATTAAACATAGACAGCATTTAGTTGTGAAAAAAAATTCACCAGATTTGAACGAAGGATTGATTGAGGTTGTAAAAATAATTAATTTTATTAAAAGTATTGCCTTAAATTCTAGCTTATTTTCCATTTTGTGTGAGGAAATGGGATCTGAACATTCTCATTTACTAATGCATGCAGAGGTTCGGTGATAATCTCGTAGTCGAGTCTTAGCTAGATTTTTTGTGTTATGATCACTAGTCTTGGCATATTATATTCAGTTCAGTGCATCGTTGTAAATGTTGTCAACGATCAAGCTCCTTGGAAATGTATGAATCCATTCCAGATTTCTTTGGAGGGCGGGTCTATTGCTGATTTAAGTGGGCTAAGCACCCACATGCCCCCCGAATTTTCACCTATGCTGCTCTTTGACCATTGAAGTTATGGATCCAGGTTGCCATTAGCCGTTACATTTAGAATAGTGGTGAATGCCGGCTGTTGGAGGCATGATGGGGGTTTCGGTGCCTAAACCCCGCGGACGTCGTCCATAAAAACATGTAGCTAACTTGTCAAGCGATGCGTGAGAGAAAATCTCATTGTATTCGTTTTTTGGACTATCAAAATACATGGCTGTTGAAAGTTGTATGTTTCATCGCCGTAAAGGAAGTATAGAAGCAGTAGGTACGCATTATTCCGGTGATTTTTGCGAGTGGGAGGATTCTACATGGTTTAATATTTTTACAAGATTGGATATTCAAGGATAATACAAGGTTCCTGATATATATTGTTACAACAGCAGTTGAAAAATATTAAAAATACACAGGACAATTTTTTTTATAAGAATTTAAAGTTCGAATTTTGAAGAAATTTATCAAATTATTTAGTAGTTAAAAAATTATAAAATGGTCAACTTTTACAGCTAAGGATTAAATATTTAAAACAAAGTTCCATGTAAGTAGTTAATTCTGTTACCAAAAAATCTAAAAACGACATAAACACAGTTTATTTTTATAGTTATTTTAAGTTCAAATTTGGACAAAATTACATATTAAAAAACCAAGAATAACTACTTTAGTTATTTTGTAATATTAATTCAACTTACCTCCTACCGTATTAATAATAATAAATAATAATATAAATATAATATAAAATATCTAGTCTCACCGTCTCCGCTCAGAATCATTTTTCTTATACAATGATATTATATCATTGAATTCAAATTAAATACCATCCATGATAGAGATCCCCATGTAACCTACTGTACTGCAGGGTGACATCCATTTACCCGCTTTTTTATAATTATTTTTTGATATTGAACGAAATTTGTATGATATGACGTAATAAAAAATATTATATGTTGTTATACAATTAAAAGAAAAATATTTTTAATTTGTCCTGAATTCGCAGATCACTCAACCGCGGTAGATCACCTGCTACACGAATGCTATGTTGAATTTTGTCTGGAATGACCCGCAAATAAGACGACTTTGGACACGTATTATATTTAATTAAAAACCGATGTTATAATTACAATGGTTGAATGGTTGATTTCGGACAATATAGATATTTTTAAAAAAATGTAATTAATTGAAATAAAAAACTCTATACATTTATCGCAATTACAACATAATTTGTTTTAATAATCTAAAAAAATAAATCTTTACTTTTCTATAAAAATGTCAACTTAAATTTATTTTTACTTTTCTGTTTTTAGTTGTTGTATTGTCATTTTTTTTTATATCGAACAGCATCAACTACATTTTTAAAACTTATCATTAGGATTATAATTCTTATATGAACAATCTCAGAGCTCCTACATTTTTGACATATGATTTGGGAATAGTTAATATGTTGTCCGAAGTCACCCCACGTTTTGTAATAATTAAAACGATTTAACACTACAGTGGGAGCAGCCCCTATTTTTAGTGAACTCCGACACAAAGTGTGTAGTCCGAAGTTGGAAGTGTGCACTACGGATTTGAGAAGTGTGTACTAATAATTAAGACTATAAAAATAAATAGATAATAGTTTATAGGTATTATGTAGGTACACAAACTACATATATAGTATAGTGTATATTACACTATTATAATTTATGTTTAAGTGTTGTGCACAACAATTAAACATTTTTGAATTTTTAAAAATGAAATTCTTTTATGATAGGTACTAAAAATAAATTGTTTTTAGTAACATTTTACCAAATTGTTCTTTACTTCTCTACTTTGAATAATTGTGAATAGTGAACACGCCGGGTAGTCGGTATAGTCGGTAGATACCTACCTACAAATTACTATCGTGAAGGAGATTTTTTGTTATATTTTTTTTAAATGTTATCGATGTTATAAATGTATAATTTACATTACCAAGATAGTTGATATGTATACAAAATAGTATAATATTATAAACTAATTACAATTTACAACGATTAAATAAGTAATAACTAAAAATTATGAAATTACTGACGGATAATTAAAAATGTGTCAAAATTAGATATGTAGGTATGTCTAGAATTTAAACCAATACATTTCGTTACTTCATATAAAAAAGCATACTGTATCCCACAGTTGAAACATAAAATGAGATTTAAAGAAGTTTTAAAAACGCTGTTGAATTATTATGAAGGGTACTACCTTTAATTGTTTCTGTGGTACGATTTTAATTCTCTTAAATTTATAAAAAGTTATGACCTATATTTTATTGCATAATAAATCAATTTTAATTTAATTTCTTAGTCCTCTTCGTCACTGTCACTGTGTTTTTTGGTACAAAAATATGTCTTACAGGAAAAACTCTTAAGCCATGTAGAATAGTCGGATTTCGTTAATTATTTTTATTTATATAAAAAGAGAAGATTTTACAAGTCGGATCAAATCCCGATTTTCAAAATTATAATTATATAAGCTCAAATATGCATTTGAATAATACACAATATTTGTTATTTTTAAAACGTATTTTTCTACCACCATTTAAATTAAAATTAAATTTCAGCCTTTGATCTGACCTGAAAAATGTTCTCTTCTTTTAAATAAAACAAAATTAACGAAATCCGACTATTCTACAAAGCATCAGTTTTCCCGTGAAGTCATTTTCGTTGATATAATAAACTATTTTTAAAATATAAAGTAGTAACTAAAATATAAAATATAATTTTTGAATGTATAAAATTTCAGAAAATTGAAAAAACCGGCACTAACACCCTTAATATTATTGTGAAAAAATGTGTAGTAAGAATTTTGTTGAAAAATAGGGGCTGAGTGTGAGATTAAGTAACTTAACAATTTGCACATATAGTATATACAATATACTGTTAATAATCTATATATATAAAAATGGAGACAAAAAATTCGAAATTGCATCAGTTGAGAACGGCTGGGCCGATTTTGCTAAAAATTTTTTTTAAATGATAGAGAATGTCGGGGAGCGGGTTTATAGCATAAATTATAGACCTAACTGATGTGAGTTAGAGATTTAGGGACAAAAACTTAGTTACACCGGTGGCGCCATCTAGCAGAAAAAAATATATAAATAATATATGTATCTATACTAATATTATAAAGAGGAAAGATTTTATTGTTTGTATTGAATAGGCTCCGAAACTACAAAACCGATTTAAATGAAATTTGGTACATAGATAGTTTAGACACTGAGAAAAAACATAGGCTACTTTTTATTACTAAAAAAGGGCTGTAAAGGGCTGAAATGGGCTTAAAGGGGCTGTAAGGGGCTATACTGGTTCGAATTGAAAAATTATTTTTTTGTTGGATAGTCCATTCATTGAGGAAGGTCATAGGCTATATAACATCACGCTACATTCAATTAATAGAAGTGCTCAAACAGAGATTTTGAGATTTATGATAGAAATATATGTTTATAAATGATTGCTATTGGTTATAGGAGAAATAATTAATAGAAATAGTATTTATTTGTTATTGGTTGCTATTGGTTAATCGGGCAGATCAGGTACAAGCATGCATCAAATCGAATTTTCACACATTGCCTACCAGGGTGGCTGAGTTGCACTTACTGCAGTGAGTTACACCAAAAAGGAGTTGAACAATCACAATTTGTTTAAGAGTTGTCATTTTTTACGGGCCACAAAGTGTGCAGGATCAGCTATAGCCTATATTAAAATATATACGTTTGTGTGCAGATCTCTGTGAAGAAGATAGGCTAATTTAAAAAGAGTTAAATTTGGTTTTTATTCGTCGGAATTTAGTACGTTTAGGTTAGGTTAGGACTATGTATTAATTGATTACATTAATCCGCCGTATTATATCAAAATAAACTTGGTATAAATTTGATACTTTAGAGTTAAATCATACACTTACGTACAAACCGCACCGGGTCCGCGATCTACCGCAGGTAGATTGCCTACCTGATAATATACTGCTGCGAATCAGAATTTTTATTCCAGGCATCAGAAAAGTTAAGATAAATTTTGAACACCGTACACCGAATATTAAATAACAAATTGAACAAAGTTTGAGTCATATAGAGTTGGTACATTTAACGGGCAACGAAGTGCACAGGATCAGCTAGTGTATAATAATAATTTTGAACCTTACAATTCCAACAATACAATACAGACAAGTTAACGAGTAGGTTACTGAAAACCACAGTCAAATAATATGTCTATTTGTTGTTGTGCTACAGTAATTATCAGTTATATAATTTAAAAATCCAAAAATATAATGTTTCGTATTTACCTCCATACCTGACATGTACTATGACATTATGTCATCAATAAAATATATTATTTTCTATGGAGTTTATTATAGATAGATTTGTTAAACGTGTATTCTAAAATTATAAGATGACTAAAAAAACATGATGTTGTCACCCCACAAGTCCGAAGTCAATTCATTTTACAGTAGTCATTAGTACAAGAATCTTTGATTCAGACCTTTTTAAGGGGCCCCCCTGCGAAGAAAGTCTGCGCACGCCTTTGTTAACTGCGACTTAACAAATTATACCACTATGGTCTATGGCACTATAGTCAAATACTTCAAATGAAAATCATTTAAAATATCTACTATAGTCTATAAATCAGATTTATACAATTTATTTGTTGTTTTTTTTACCCTGTGTTTATACCACGTCCGAACAATATACCATGGATATAGCTGATACTGTAGTATCTATATCCGTGACAATACTGATAAATATTGTCTTATAGATAAGCACTCACCAGTCACCAGATAAAAAAAAAAGCGCTAATACCTACTAGAGTCTACAACTACAACTTATAACTGTCTAGACAGTCCGGTGACCGAGTGTCCATTATTGCTTACAACTGCTTTAAGCTTTTACTATAGACTTAAAAAAAAAATAAAAGTGTTACTACTTAATAGTTAATATGAATTTTAAAATATTTGCAATACCTATCTATTGTGTTGTAAAACTAATTTAATTTATAGCATTCAATTATAAATTAATTTCAGGTACCTACGTTATTAAACTTAATATTCATTGTCATGTTTAAAATTAAAATATTATTTTTAGGATTAAATTAAACAAGTTATTGAATTCACAATGGAAAATAAAAAAAAGCAAGTCAAAATGTAAGAATTAAAATTATATTTCTTTTTGTGTTATCTTATTGTTGTTGTTAAAATTACCTATTTGTATACAGATTGGTTTGCTGCGGTATCAAAGGACATATAACGTCATTTATTGACCATATAGAAGCATTGTTTGCTAAAAAAGGCGCGTTTGACTACGTGTTTTGCATAGGTGATTTTTTTGGAGACGATGAATCCTGTGAAAAAGAATGGGACGAGTTTAAAAAGTCGGGCAAATCTAGTAAGGAAATCCTGTTATATATTTGAGTAAATTTATAGTTGTTTTTTTTAAAGTTTCAGTTCCTATTTATACATTGGGACCAAATAAGATACAACATGAAAAATATTTCAAGAATTTAAAACATCAACAGTTAGCACCGAATATTTATTATCTTGGTTAGTAATATTTTGTTATTTTTAATAAACGGTTATATTATTATATTGAAAATGTTTCATATCTTGCTAATAACTCTCTTTTTTTAATTAAGAAAATAATTTTTTATGTATGTTTGTATGTTTATCTATTAGGTAAAGATGGAATTTTTACAACTTCTGATGGCCTTAAAATAGGATATATCAGTGGAATACAAAACAATAGTAGTAAGGAAAATGAAATCCATACATTCAATTACGATTCTCTCTCTCAGTTCAGAGATTCTTGTATTCGAGCTGGAAGTACGTCATTGGATGTACTATTAACTTCACCGTGGCCATTAGACATTCGTAACAAAGAGCGAATTCTTGAAGTAAAAACCATTATTCAAACAATTCTATAATAATTTAAAATATATGAAACAATTTCAAGAATATATTTAATTATTTTTCCATAGAACATAAATGTTAAGGAACCAGCCGAAAAAGAAAGTGAATCTCAACTTTTATCATGGGCAGCTATTAACTTAACTCCACGTTATCACTTTGCTGGATTGCAAAGAGTGTTTTATCAGCGTAGTCCCTACAAGTATGTTAATTTTTTATTTTTCATTTTGAATTAATAATTAACATATTTTTGGTTCTATAGAAATACCAATAGTAAAACAGTTACGCGGTTTATTGGTTTGGGTGATTATCATGACAATAAAATAAAAAAACAAAAATGGCTCTATGGCTTTGTTTTATCACTAGCAGAATTTACTGCACCAAATACAATGAACTATACTATCACCGAATCACCATTTGCTGATAATATATCTCATTATACTGCTAATATGTTGCCAGTTTCAAAACAGTATTTTTATAATACAAGCACTAACAGCAATTATAGAAATAATGATCAAACTAAAAAGAGAAAATTTGATGGACAACCAATCAGACAATGTCAGTAAAATTTATTTAGAATTTTTAATAACTTATAATATTACATCTGAAATGTGATAATTTTATGATTTTGATACAATTTTTTGTACAGCTATTGATATAAGCGCAGATTCTTGCTGGTTTTGTTTGTCGAGTAAAAACATTACTAAGCATTTGATTATATCTATTGGGAATCAGGTATTCAGTATTTTATTAGTTTTTACTTATATTTTAACCAATAACATTTGTATAATATGAACTAATTTGTTTAAGGTATACTTATCAGGCACTAAGGGTCCATTAGTCAAAGAACATATACTAGTGGCTCCAATTGAACATTACAAATCACTTGCTGAAGTACCACCAGAAACAGAAAATGAAATAAATCTGTAACTATCTATTTTTTTTACTATTCAAACTATAATTTGGTCATTACAATTTATAAAAAAATAAAATAATGAATTGATTCGGATTTTTGTTACAGGATTAAAAGTTCTTTAAATCAGTATTTTGAAAGCACAGGTCGGGTAGTAGTTTATTTTGAACGTAATATTTTATCTGCTCATTTTCAATTACAAGTGGTTCCAATTCCTATCAGAATGGCAGATCATCTTGAGAATATGTTTAAAGTAACTAAAATTATCATATATTTTAATAATTTCTATCATTATTTATAACTTACATTATGTTTAATATTCAATTGGTTTAGGCTAAATTTAAAGAATATGATCTCAATTTGGTAGACATTCCACCAGCCGCATCGCTACGTCAAATAGCTGGGAATAGTGAAGGCAATTACTTTTGTACAGAGTTGCCTAACGGAAAACGCTTGTTTCATAGTGCTGCCAAAAAAAGTGGTCAACGGCCACAATTTCCAATTCATATTGCAAGGTATTTTATAAATTGGTAGTTTAAATGTTTTCAAGGCATTAATAAAGTGAACTATTTATTTGTTTTAGGGAAGTTTTGGCGTCTCCAAAACTATTGAATGTTGAAAGTCGCATAGACTGGAGAAAATGTGAGCAATCTGTAGATGAAGAAGAGAATGATGTCAAAATGTTTCGTGATGCTTTTGAACCTTTTAATCCAATAAAAGATTAATCAATCTGATTTTAATCATAATTATTATCAATAATATTTGTAATAATAAATAAATAAATAGATTAAGAAAGAGTATTTGGTACAGTTTAAAAAAATTAAATCATCATTTTTTAGAGATCATAATTCAAAAGTATTAGATGTAAAGATAATTTTTACATATTTTTAAAAACAATTAATATAATATTAGAGAAATATATGACCAAGTGTTTGAATCAAATATTGAGGGTAAAAAAAAATTGAACTACCAAGAATTTTGAAAAATGCAAATTGTTAATGTATATTGATAATGTAACACTAAATTATATAATATAATAAATGATACAGGATGTAATACGTAAAACAATATAGTATAATATTATTAAACACCTTTGACCATGTCAATCTATGAAGATAAATTATAAAATATGTATGTAAATAATTGGGGGGGGGGGGGGGCTCGGAAAAACGAGACATGTTTATAATAATTAATAGTTAATAGTATAATATAATAATAATACTATATATGTATATAGTACTAGTTGTCCCACTCGAGACAAATATTTGTTTTTTTTATATGTAAATATATTTGAGATAATCTTATTATAATACCTACCTAATCCCGTGAACTTCAATGCCTGTTAAAAATGTCAACTCTATATGATTTAAACTTTGATCAGTCAGAACACATTCGATAATATTATATTATAGTTATCCCGATTGTGAGACACACTTGTGATTATGTGAACAGTATATTTTCAGGTAGGTGTGAGGTGCATACGTAATTACGAATATATTATTAACATGTTGGGTGCCACAGTGTTTAAGATGTGCATGTTTAGGTTCCCAGGAGAATGGTCGAAAAATAAGGTTAAGAATACCATGGTTATGACCAAATACAGGTCTACAATTATTTTCAATCATTGTTTTTGCCATCCAGATTTCTTAAAATTGTCTTTTGTACAAACCTTGTCCTGACAATTACTGAACACAACAAAAAAAGAATCAGTCAAATCGATCAAGCCGTTTAAGAGTTTATCCCAAACAATAAAAAGTGACTTCATTTTATACTATGTATTGATTATATAATATATAACTTTAATATAATAATAATAGTATAGTATATAATGAACACTTTTAACTCTTAATTGTCATGAAACAACTTTAAATTTCAGACAGTACAGTAGAACATACTTAGATTTGTCATGAATTGGCAGCTTGGTTTTCCCTATATTTTTCTTCAAGTGTACTTAAATTAATTTTTACTTCAAACTACTAAGAGATTTTCGATTCTCAAGAGACCTACATTTTATATTTACTTTAAATTATCAAATGTTTGAAATATTGAGGGTTGGCTGTAAATAACATTTAACATTTTTTATAATATATTTTTATTAACAGAAAATAAATAGTTTTGTAAATATAACAGATTTTGGTACCTGAGATATCATATTAAATAATAAAATAACCCAAGTAAATCTTGATTAACTAATATGATTATTGAATTATTTCACAGCCTCAACCGGTGGCTCATTTCTCATTACTATTGATACTCTTCGTTCCCGTACAATCTGTCTATCACTGAACACAGACGCTGCACCATCACTCAATATTTCATGGGTGTATTGGTATCGAGCTGAATCCCTGTTTATAGTTAAATTACAAATAAGAATTTATAATAAATACAGAATAATAATTATTAAGAAAAAATAAGCTTTTGATTTTAAAAAAAATTGATGGGATTTACTTTTTTTTATTGAAATTTATCATAAAGTAACAATGTTTCAAAATTGTTTATTTAAATTATGCAGTATAATAATTGTTAACAAACAAAATGTTAAACTGTTTATAATTTAGTTGAACTGTAAGAATTTTTAAATGTATGTTTAACTAAAATTAAGTTATGGTCAGTATCGGGATATAAATTGAAAATGTCTACCTAATTTATTAATATGCACACACATCTAATTTAATTAACTCATAATTTTAAATATATTAGATGTAAATAAATAAGAAATAAAAATATTAATAACAATTTAAAATACCATGTGAAACTTACTTCATAATATATAATGATCGGCGAGGTAATAGAGCATACACTACATAGGTGTCTGGATGTTTTTCATCAGCTAAACGCATGACAGAGTCGGACAGTAAGCTCAAGCCAGCAATTATATTTCCACAGAACTAGTTAACAAAAAATAACTGATAGTTGTATTATTTGATATGTTTTCATCAAATAAAAGAAAATTATTTATTTATTTATTTAAAAATATTAGGAATTCAGGTATTAAATATTTACTCGTATACTATCTATATGTGGTTTGACATAACCTTTGTCGCATAAATCAAGTACATGAACTCTCTGCATTTGTTCTGTGATTGATTCAGCAAATACTCTATTTCTGAGCTTTTGTATCACATTTGAATTGTTTTGATTTTTCCATGTGATGATTTCTGTTTCCCTGTATCCATGTATGGCCTAAGTTAATAAACATTTGTTTAATAAACATTAATTTAAATATATTATTAGAAAGAAATTATGCTTACATCATCCCAATGATCATGTTGATAACGTAGACGTTTCAATGATTTTTCTATTTCATCAATCAGTTGTGACTCTTCGTGAACGGACACAATGTCTGGTACAATGGTAAATGAAGAATCAAATTGTTGTTGTTTAATGTCAACTAAATTGTTTATGCATTTTGGAAATTTATATCTTACATATTCACTCTTATCGACAGACTTTAAAATATGTTCAATTGACGAAGATGACTTGCTTAACAATTTATTTAAGTAAAACAGACGAGATGCAGAGAACAGCTGATTGAGGACAATCTCTTTACAGGCCAAATTCCCATTAAACATCGTGGTAAAATATATGATTATCCAACAACGATTTTTGAATTATCAAACAATATTTCCAATTTTACACTCGATAAAATAATACAAAATATCGTAATATCGTGAAAAAAAAACAGAATATCCAGCTGAGATTATACAAGTTAGTATGGTAAACTAACTTCAGTATCGTCGACCGTCCGTGTATAACAATTACTTTTTTTCTCTTTATCTGTCAAGAACTACAAACAAACGAAATAATGACCTAGGTACCTCAAAAGTTTGTCAAAAAACCATAACACCATCTATAGTACTATTTTATTGTTCGATCAGAGCACGGAACCATAATATTGTACCATTAATAACGGTGCTATAGTATTGATTAATAATTATTAGTTATAATAATTAATAACTAGAGTAAGCCATGTGTACTGTATTTGTTTAGGCAGTTTTATGAAATATGTCGTATGAATGTTAACTGTTTACTGTTTAGGATTCATTTATCTCATCTTAATCACCACAATAATATTATTAAAATATAATCTGAATTGGTTTGATAAGGTGTAACCATAGATAATATAAGAGTAACACTTGGAATATCAGTTGTTGATTAATAATATTATCACAGAATAAAATATTACTCAAGAAAAGTCACAGAGATATGTGATTATATCTGTGAGAAAAGTTAACCATTCGCAATCACTATTCACCATAGACCTATAAACTACTAAAAAAAAAATAGGTGTAGGTCTATGCCATTTGGCATACACTACCCAGTACCCGACATGACAAAATAATCTATTTTGTCATGCTACGTTTTTTTGCAGAATTTCGATAAAACATATAAGTTTAAATTTTTTATTTTTGTTTATTAAATAATTGGTGTATACCTAATGTTTAAAATACTCTACTACAAAGTATTTAATACTTAATTACCTACTCAATCGAGTCAATCGTTCATAAAAAAAGTTTTTTTTTTAAATTTCCATTTATAAAGAATTTTAAGAAATAAATTATTATATATTAAATATTCAAACTTAGGTATAGGTATTTATTAATTATTAAATATTTTTCAAATATTTGTTGTTTCAAGAATTTTGAAAAAACTTAAAAACACTTATGACCAAAAAATTGAGTTGTTATTTTTTAGTTAAAGTATGCAAAACACATGCCTTGTGCCTTGTATTGATATTTTAGCTAAAAAATAATTTACATACCTATTATATAAATCAAACATAAACTGATAAAAAAACCCGTAGACATTTTCAAATCTATATATATATATATATAAATTAATGTCTGTCTGTATGTCCTTTGTGTTTATGTATAATGCATTCCTAAACGGCTGGACCGATTTTGATGAAATATTTTGTGTGTATTAAGTAGTTCCCTGGATAATTTAAATTCACAATAGGACCCTGCAGTTGGTTCAACCTGTGGAGGTGCTCAAACAGGGATTTTGAGATTTACGATAGACATTTTTGTTTATAAATGGTTGCTATCGATCATAGGAGAAATAATTAGTAGAAATCAGTATACAATATATCAAATAGAATTTTTACACATTCACTACACATTTTTTTAAACCTTTGAAGTAACTATACTGAAAACGATGGTGAAGTCAGAAAAAAACATCAATATTCGTAATAGGTGCTATAAACTAGAGTGATGCACGAATGCGTAAAAATCTCAAAATAGCGAACTTCATTCGGCCATAACTTTGAAACTAAGTCCGTCTGTTAAATTCTGAATTCACCATTGTTTTCAGTATAGTTAACTACATTAATTAGTGATAAGTCTAAAAAGAGGGCGTCCGGTAAACTAACAAAGTTCCATATATTATAATGTCACCTACCTATAGTATAAGAAATTCCTTATACCTACTATAATATTACCTATATAATACTTAAGCGTATGAATAATATTTATTATAATTATGGCATATATTTAACATTATGACGTCTTCGCTCAGAATCGTGTTTCGTACAAACTACATAGTTACATTGATTTATTATTGTATAGGTACCTGATTAAATACACTCTGTATACGATTCGTTCATTACAATTTACAGTTACCTACTCAATTTGAGTTTGAACAAATAAAATTGGTCATAACTCATTCGCAAAACGGTTTGGCTCAGTTTTAGGTATTAGTCGTGAGTATGCCGTGATGGCGTGATCGTGATGTCAGTAGCTTTACTGCCATCGCCGTCGCAACTACAATACCACAACCACACCGACACCGCCGCCGCTGACAAAACTAAAGAATGAGTAGTACCTCGTCAACGCTCACCGAAAACGGTATAATGTTAATAATATGATGTTACTATTATGTTGAATAAAACTATTTATGTTTAATTTAAGTTAATATACATAGGAATCTATTGATTTAATTAAAAGGAATTCAATTGCGTTGTAATAAAAAAAAAAATATTTTTAAAAAAGTAATATTTTATCCCACACGAAGATACAGACAGATAATTTATCCGTTAAAATCGAAACCATAACCTAGGTAATTGTTTGTTTTTACACAAGACTTAAAATTAATTTTGTAAATTTTAATGAGTAGGTTAATGAAGTACTGTAATGAATGTGTTAAATTCAATGATAAACAAAATAACTAAAAAATGTATTAATATTCGGTGAAGTATCGAATTTCAACCAAATTTGAATTTCAAATGTTAGAAAAAAAAGATGGGCAAGTGGGTGTCGCTCTGCTGTACAGTAGGTTACAAGTGGGTGGTGTTAAATTTGAATTCAATGATATAATATCATTGTGTAAGAAAAACGATTGATATTATCTACCTATTTAGCCTATGATATTACTAAGTATATTTAATGATATAATTGTGAATAAAGTAATTTAAATATTATAACCTATTTAAGTGGAACCTTGATTTAAATTTTCAATCCTTAGCTATAAATGTTATTATTTATTATGTTTATATTTTATAAATATTTAACTACAAAATAATAATTAAATTTTAAATTTGATAAATTTTGTCAGAATTTGAACTTTAAATGCTTATTAAAAAATTGTGCATATGTATTTTTTAATATTTTTCAACTGCTAAAGTAAAAATATATCAGGAGCCTTGTATTACATTTTCAAGCTTTTTGTCCTAACGAATAACATTTTATTGACATTTATAGAAAAAAAAAGAAAATTAAAAATGTCCGTCAACTGCCCAAAACGAGTATAAATATTTTGAAAATGTTATCAAGTATAGGAATTGATAAAATAAACTTATGATATCAATTTCAAGTATGTACGGATTTTCTTTTTTAAATTACAACAAAATAAGAAAATCGCTACACGAGAAATCGAGTGATTATCCAATCATTAACGCTTATAAAAATGTAATTTAATTTGCTTGTAGACATATTTTTTTGATAAAGGTAGACAAACTTATGAGTTATGAGAAATCTTGTATTACTTTTTCAAATCTTAGATTTAAAAAGAAAAATTTTTATGAATTTCTAATTCAAAATAATTTAGGTACACATTTTCGTTAAATGTACGTATTTACTAATTTGTCGTATTTTGAACTTTAAATGCTTATAAAAAACCATTGTGACTATGAATTTTTAATATTTTTCATCTGTCTTTGAAACAATAGGTATACTAGGAGCCTTCTATTAAATATTCAAATTTTACCCATGAAATAAAATTGTATGGATATTTATAGAATAAAAAACTAAATAAATTGGAAACTGAAAATTTCCGCAAATAGCTCAAAATAATGTTATGATGTATAGAAAATTCTAATATAAACATTCAGTAAAAATTTCATGTATCTACGGTAATTTGTTTTAGAGTTACACCAAAAACCAAAATTGATTTTGTCAAAAATCTACCAACAAAGATACCAACTAGATTCACTTTTTTATGAGTAAAGATACTGTTGAAGAAAATCCAAGCACTTTTACTGTCCTAAAAGGTGATGAAAAATAAAAAAACATACATCATTGTAAAATCAATACATTCATAGCTCAGATCAGCTCAGCTCAGAATTTTGATTTTTGATGTATGATTGTATGAACTAGGTACTTACTTGAGAAACCTTGAATTAAATTTTCAACGTTTTTGACCAAGTGAACATTTTTAGATTATGAGTGGAACGATGAATGTATTGATTTTAAAATGAAATGTGTGTATTTTTATTTTTTTATTTTTGTGTGACTAGTCTGAGTACACGATAAGTAGTCGAAATAATGCTTCGATTTTCAACTTCAGTATACCTTGTTATGTGGGAAAGTGAATTTTTTTTTGGTGCATTGGGGAGGTCAAAATTTAAAATTTCCTATAGTTGTCAAAAGCGACGGGAAAAACAACATAAAAATTAAGGAAAAGCGGGAATTTTTACACAAAATCGGGTTTCTACAAAATCAATTTTGGGTTTGGTGTAACTCTAAAACAAATGAACGTATAAACATGAAATTTTCACTGGTCGTTTATATTTGCATTTTCTATGCACGATAACATTTTCAAAATATTTTGATTTGTTTTGAACTGGGGGCCTATTATTGAAATCATACGGATTGGATCCGTATACGAAAATCGTGCAGGTTTTCACACGACTTTCCACATGATCCGAAAAATATGTATTCTTGAAATGCTTACGTATACGAATATGTTCGGTCGTGTGAAAAAGATCCGTACGATTCATTCGAGTGGGGTGTGGCATTCGGAAACGTTTTTTCGTGTACGAATAAACAAATTATTACAATGTTTCATGATCGTATATTAAATTCAATTGTTGAGTAATGACTAATGAGTATACCTATACTATATTATAAAATTATTATAATATTATAATTATAATATGTTATTGAGTTACCTACTTACTTATGTAACATACGTAATTAGATAAGTAACACGCTTTAATAATAATAAATTATGGATGGGAATGTAATTTCCTTAAAATACTCAAAAATTCCCTAAAACTGCTTTTATGCCTTAAAAGTTCAAATTAATTCGGTTAAAAATGCACTTACTTTTTTTTGAACAAGCTTTAAACAAAAAATAATTTGAAATATTAAAATTAAATTAAAAACTGAATTTTAGTGTTGAATGACATAAAAATATTTAAGCACTCCAAATTTTTTAAAAAAATTACCTCAAATTGAAAATTGTCAAGAAATGCAAAATAAGCACTTATTAATTATAGTGTATCATAGTCATCAATATTAACTATAAACTTATTGTATAATTTTAATTGGCCTTCGATTCTTCGATTAATATTTATTTAAATCACATATTTTATTATAGTTTCATTATTATTTAAAACTTAATAGGTGGGTAATTTTAAATAATCTGAATGACTGTGAACCGTATATTGGCCATCAGGCCTATTTAGTTTTATAACATCTTATTTATTAGTATCTCTGCCAGATAATATATATTATATTCTAACCATAATAATCTGTTATGTTGTATATATTGTGTTCATCTTAGGCCTCTCAAATATTTTGGGTTTATACATATTATGTTAATAACATTGATATATTATTTGTAACTATAATGATTTTGAATAAAACATTTTAAAATAAACCAACTATTGACCCTATATTTTAAACACATTTTATTATATCATTTTATTATATCATATTATTACTATTTAATATTTATTTGGTCATTATACTGTACCTAGTATTAAGTAAATATAATTTCTCAAATGATTAATATTGTTTATATTTTATGTCAATAAACACATCTCTACAAAATATTAGGATGGATATTTGTTATTTGGAATTTGTATTTATATTTTGTTAACAGTATTTGTTATTTTTAACATTAACATAAATATTATATTTTAATTATATAATAATATTATGATATATATATATATTATAAGTACTTAATTCTACTAATAATTAACTGAGTTTTGAATGGTTTAAAAAAATTAATCTCATCAAATCGTATTTCAATTTTAAAGTGTGTTATTATTCAAATCATATGAAAATTAAAAGTTTACTACTAGTAGTGCACATCGCAAATTTTGCACCCATTTACTTTTTATTACCTATATTGAAGTCCTTAAATATAATATATCACCTTCTATCTCATCGATAATAAAAATACATTTTAAGATAAATTTTAATTTGATTGTACATACTCTACGCCAGGCTTTCCAGTATTTTATTGGCCCTGGGATTGAGTTTAACAAATCTGTTAATTCTTGCCATTGTTTTGCGGAAAAATTTTGCGTAAAAGTGGCTGAATGTTTTCCTTTTAGTAAATCTGAATGGCTGAAAAAGTCAACCATTGCCGATTTTTGGTTATTTGTTATGGAATGACTTTTTTTCCTTTTTTCGCAAGACATATTTTGTGAAAGAAAACGAGTAGAAAAAGGCAAAGGTATATTATGAAAACGAATAGAAAATAATAATATCTCATGGTAAAATGAATAAGCGTTCACGATATTTTAATAGAATTTATTTTATTTTCCATGATGAACGACATATTTTTTGACGTTGCCGCTGTGTACCTTTAGGCTAGTATTCCCGTACGAACAATTTGGGGAACGCGAATCCGTAAACGAATGAAAAAGATTAAAGAATATGATTTTTTGTTTGTATACGGAAATATATCATGTGGATCGTTCGTATACGGATCCAATCCGTATGATATTAAGAATGGGCCACCTGTTTAGGAACATTTTCTGTTTCCAATTGTATTAGTCTTTTTTTCTATGAAAGTCAATACAACTTTATTTGTTGGGTAAAAAAGCTTGAAAATTTAATACAAGGCTCCTACTATTTGTTACAATGACATTTGAAAAATATTAAAAATCCTTATAAGTTTGTCTACCTTTATCAATAAAAAATTTCTACGCGCAAATCAAATTAAATTTTTATGAGCGTTTGAAATTCATATTTTAAAATATTGGATACACACTTGATTTCTCATGTAGCGGTTTTTTTTATTTTATTCAAAAACAAATAACTGTAGAATCATGAACATTTAACTGAATATTTATATTTTCATTTTCTGTGCACTATAAAATTTTGAAAATATTTTGACTCTTTTTGAGCTGTTTACGGACATCGTCAGTTTTTAATTTTTTTTGTTTTTTGCTATAAATATCAATAAAATTTTATTTGTTGGATGAAAATTTAATGCAAGGCTCCTGATATATTGTTACAATAACAGTTGAAAAATATTAAAAATATATAGGCACAGTTTTTTTTTAAGCATTTAAAGTTCGAATTTTGAAAAAATTTAATAATTATTTTGTAGTTAAAAATGTATAAAATGTTTAACTTTTATAGCTAAGAATTGAAAATTTAAAACAAGGTTCCACGTAAATAGGTTAATATATAAATTACTTTATTCACAATAATATCATCAAATATACTTAGTAATATCATAGGCTGACTGACCGTTTTCGCTCAGAATCGTTTTTCTTATACATATCTATATTATATCACTGAATTCAAATTTAACACCATCCACAGTGTTGGGTAAATTACTTTTAAAAAGTAATGAAATTACGTTATTCGTTACTTCAAAGATTTTTATTTAAATTATGTTTACTTTACCTAAAATTATTTTTATCACGTTACATTACATTTTCATTAATAAAGTAGTTCGTTACAAATAACGTTACTTTTTTTCGTCATTTTTTTTTTAGCTTTATTCAATTCATATGATTCAATTATTAATTATTATGTATATATATTTTACAATCATAAAACCTAGTGATAATAGACCTTTGTGTACAAATATACAATCATCTCATCTATAGTCTTAAGTCATAAATCATAATTAATTTTAATTACATTTTATTTTTAAACTGAACTCTTTGCTTTCGGTTAATAAAGTGATAACATTTATTCCTGGAATGTTTAATAATATTGTTAACAATAAATATAATTGATTTTTAATTTTTCTGGAATATCATCCTATCGGCTTGTTTTTATGATACATTCAAAACTATTATTTTAATAACATGGAAAATAACGCGTTAGCTTGTTACTTTATAGAAATTACTAAGAAATATTTAAATCTCTATAAATAGCTTTAAAAAAGTCAAATTTTTTTTTAAAATTATAATACAAACATCTGTTGAAAAATTCAAGTAACTACATTTTACGGTTATTCGTTTTAGAATTACAACAAAATAAGAAAATCGTTTAACAATGGAGAAATTATTATTTTACTCACGAATGCCTTACTTTTCATAAATATGAAATATATAGCTAACCATAATTTTTTAAATATTATAAAGTCGGCAAATTTAATCAGTCAAAATATAAAATGACGCCCCTGTGTGGAATCACCCATAATTTTTATTTTTCTCCAGTAATACATTTTTAAAAGGAACCTTGAATTAGGTTTATTGTACCTACATTTTCAAATCTTGGTATGAATATTGATCATTATTAACAGTACAATAATTTTCGGAATTTAGAATATTTTGTACATATATTAGCTTTAAACGCTTATAAAAAATATTGTGAATGTATTTTAAATATTTTTAAACTGGTATATAAAAAAAGGTGGGAAAGTGGGTCGCTTTGCTGTACAGTACGTGACAAGTGGGTCACTGTAATAGATGGTGTTAAATTTGAATTAAATGATATAATATCATTGAATAAGAAAAAAAAGATTCTGAGCGAAAATGGTCAGTCAGCCTATGATATTACTAAGTCTATTTAATGATATTATTGTGAATAAAGTAATTTTTATATTAACATATTTACGTGAAACCTTGTTTTAAATTTTCAAAGTTTTAAAAGTTAAACATTTTATACATTTTTAACTACAAAATAATTATTAAATTTTTAATTTAATAAATTTGAACTTTAAATGCTTATAAAAAAAAATTGTGCCTATGTATTTTTAATATTTTTCAACTACTATTAGAATTATATATCAGGAGCATAATTTGCTAATTTTCGTGATTTTTCCGTATTTTGTCAAGATTTGAACATAAAATGCTTATAAAAAAAAATGTGACTAAGGATTTTAAGAATTTTTAAAGGTCATCGTAACATTATAGTAGAAGCCTTGTATTAAATTGTCAAGCTTTTTTACCAAACAAATAAATTGGAAACCAGAAAATGTTTCTATCCAGTTCAAAACAAATCAAAATATTTTGAAAATTTTATTGTATATAGAAAATGCAAATATAGTTTACCAGTAAAATATTCATGATAAAAAAAAAAAACGTTCATTGATTTTAATGTTACACCAAAAACCAAAATCTATTTTGTCAATTCCCGTTTTTCCTTAATTTGTATGTTGTTTTTCCCGACGCTTTTGAAAATCATTGTATATTAAAAAATTTGATCTCCCGAATACACCAACTAGATTCACTTTCCCATCAAACAAGATACAGTTGAAGAAAATCGAAGGAGTTTTAATGCCCCAAACCGTGAGACGGACAAAAAATAAAAAATAATAATAAAAAAAACACACATCATTGTAAAATCAATACATTCATTGCTCCGCTCAGAATCTAAAAACTTATGAGGAACCTTGTATTTTCAAGGTTTTTGACCGAAGTATACAATCTTTTATCAATGTTTATAGAAAAAATAACTAAAAAGGTGGATAATCGGATGTCGCTCTCCTGTACAGTAGGTTACAAGTGGGTCACTGTAATGGATGGTGTTAAATTTGAATTCAATGATATATAATCATTGTATAAGAAAAACGATTCTGAGCGAAAACGGTCAGTCAGCCTATGATATTACCAAGTATGTTTATGGTGTATAGAAAATGCTAATGTAAACATTCAGTGAAATTTTCAAGTATCTATACAGTCATTCGTTTTTTAATTACAATAACATAAGAAAATTGTTACATAAGAAATCGAGTGAATATCAAATGTTGTAAAAATATAAATTTCAGACGCTCATAAAAAATTAATTTAAGTTTCTTGTAGACATTTTTTTTTTTGATAAAGGTAAACAAACTTATGAGTGATCTTATATTACAATCTAAGATTTTAAAAGAAAAATTTTTATGTATTCTCAACTCAAAATAATTTGTTAATTTTCGTGATTTTTCCGTATTTAACCTTTGAAAATTTTATTGTATATAGAAAATGCAAATATAAAAAACCAGTAAAAAATTCATGTATATATTTCATTTATTTATTTATAGTTACATATATAACATATAGTTCATTTATTTTAAAGTTACACCAAAAACCAAAATCTATTTTGCCAAAAACCGATTTTGCGTAGAAATTCCCGTTTTCCTTAATTTTTATGTTGTTTTTAAGTTACTGTTGAAGAAAATCCAAGCACTTTTACTGTTCTAAAAAGTGATGACAGACACAAAAATAAAAAAATTAAAAAAAAAACACACATTGTAAAATGAATACATTCATCGCTTCGCTCAGAATCTAAAATTTAAAATGTCAAATGTTGTCTATAATATATAGCTAAAAAAACGTCAAAATATTTTGAAAATTTTTCAATACTTATATACAAAAGTATAATATAAAAATTTAGTAAACATTTTAAGTATCTTCGGTTATTCGTAATTGAGTTACACCAAAAGAAAAAGTGTATAATAAATTCTATTTTATCATGATTTTCTTTTTGTTTTACCTACTGATTATTTGGAAAAATTCAAGGAATTTTTATTTTGATCTTTCAAGAGTCCTGCTTACCTTATAACTTATAAACCTAACCGAGTGCCAAGTGGTATGTCGATAACCGACTGACACAGCAAGAGCGATTAAGTTTAAGTCGTAATCGATTATTTATCTTATAAAGGTTTAAATAAATATATGTATACATTATTATTTAGTGACTATGAAATTTAGTTTTAATTTTTCTACTTGACAAAATATTATTTTATACATTTTTTTAAATTTTTGCTTCAATATGCAATAAATTTTGAATTTTGCCAAAATATGCAAAAATATGCAATAACCTTTAAATATGCAGAAATATGCAAAAAAAATTTTCTCCATTAGCTTCAAATTATGATGATTCGTGGAGATAACTGACAACAATCCAAAAAATATTAAAAGGAAAAAAATATGCAATTGCATAGAAATCCGCGCTCTACTTATAAGTTATAGACCAGTAATTATCGAACTGGGTTCCGAGTATCCACTGGGTCTTTCGGAAAGTTCGACTATTCGTCCAAGAATAAAATATCAAAATAAAATTAATAAAAATTTGTTAGTCCATCAAGCAAACATTTCTATAATTAAATGTACCTATATAATTGTAATTCAAAAAAATTTTGTTCATCTAATTATTTAGTGCAAAAAAAAGTGTACCGTGAAAATTTTTTGAGAACACGGTGTGCTGTGTTTAATAAAAGTTTGAAAACCACTGGGTCTTTCGGAAAGTTCGACTATTCGTCCAAGAATAAAATATCAAAATAAAATTAATAAAAATTTGTTAGTCCATCAAGCAAACATTTCTATAATTAAATGTACCTATATAATTGTAATTCAAAAAAATTTTGTTCATCTAATTATTTAGTGCAAAAAAAAGTGTACCGTGAAAATTTTTTGAGAACACGGTGTGCTGTGTTTAATAAAAGTTTGAAAACCACTGGGTCTTTCGGAAAGTTCGACTATTCGTCCAAGAATAAAATATCAAAATAAAATTAATAAAAATTTGTTAGTCCATCAAGCAAACATTTCTATAATTAAATGTACCTATATAATTGTAATTCAAAAAAATTTTGTTCATCTAATTATTTAGTGCAAAAAAAAGTGTACCGTGAAAATTTTTTGAGAACACGGTGTGCTGTGTTTAATAAAAGTTTGAAAACCACTGGGTCTTTCGGAAAGTTCGACTATTCGTCCAAGAATAAAATATCAAAATAAAATTAATAAAAATTTGTTAGTCCATCAAGCAAACATTTCTATAATTAAATGTACCTATATAATTGTAATTCAAAAAAATTTTGTTCATCTAATTATTTAGTGCAAAAAAAAGTTTACCGTGAAAATTTTTTGAGAACACGGTGTGCTGTGTTTAATAAAAGTTTGAAAACCACTGTTATAGACAGTGTTGGGTAGTAACGCAACGCAAATTACAAATTTCTGTAACGCAATTACTTTTTCAGTAACGCAGCAGTAATTTCATTGAATTTTACTTAAAGTAACGCAATTGTAACAACATTACTTTTGAAAAATAATTTCTATGAAGTAACGCACTAACACGTTATTTTCCACGTTATTAAAATAATAGTTTTGAATGTATTACAGGTATAGGATATCCCAGAAAAATTAAAAATCAATTATATTTATTTTTGATTCCGATAATAGTTAACAACATTACTAAACATTCTAGGAATAAATGTTATCACTGTATTAGCAGAAAGAAAAAAGTGTAGTTTAAAAATAAAAATAAATTATGATTTATGACTTATGTCTATATAGCCATATAGGTGAGATGATTGTACATTTGTACATAATATTAATATAGGTATATTAATATTATCACTAGGTCTATGATTGTAAAATATATACATAATAATTGAATCATATGAATTGAATATGGTTAAAAAAAAATGATATAAAAGTAACGTTATTTGTAACGCATTACTTCATAAATTAAAAAGTAATGTAACGATTGTAACGTGATAAAAATAATTTTAGGTAACGCAAATGTTATTTAAATAAATATATTTGAAGTAACGAGTAACGAGTAACGAGTAACGAGTAACAGAATTGTATTACTTTTTAAAAGTAATTTACCCAACAATGGTTAAAGACTAAGTAGATACAATTTTCTAACAGAAAATATGATACCATGGTATAGTGCACTATGCAAATTACAAATATTATAGTCTATAGAACTATGGAAGTATAGTAAGTATAGTATAGTATAGTTATAGAACTATCAACTATTCAACTATATGTCTATATCGGTAAATGACATAGGTACTAATTAATAATAATCATTTGTAATATTTGTTTCATAAATATGTTCAGTTAAAATTAGTAGGTAGTAAGTAATCGTTTAATATTAATTTTACAAACGTTCAATATGTTGAACTTCGTTGGCGGGTTTAACTGTTATCCGTCAACGTAATGTATAGAGCAGTCAAAGCCACTCAAAGGTCAAACCATAGAACAATAATAAAACCTGACGTTTCTTTTTTACGACCGTCCCGACCGACGACCATGTCCACGGCTCATGGCTCCGCAGTCTGCCGCGTTCGGAACTGGAGTATATTGTTATCTATTTTATATTTATCTCAGTGATTGCATTATAGCATATTATGCCATATACCATGAACTAAGATAAATTATTATAATTAAATTATTTATCTTAGTTCATGGCATATACAATATAGTCACGGATACTAATCTATATTTTTATGTTTATCTATAACCGTGGCTGTATCAAAAGGTTCAAGTATCAAGGTGTACAGTTAAATCCACCTTGTACAATAATCACAGGGTGGTACTAAGTATGGCAGTTAAGAATTAAGAAGTATGTGAAAATATTATACATAATATTATATTATTATCTTTAAATTTTTTATCAGATTACGGATGTGCGTATAGCGTTGAGTTCCACTCCCCCCAACTTTTGTTATCAATTTATCATCAGTTTCGACTGGTGAAAACGTATAATATGTGCAAACTCAAATAGAAATTAGAAAGTACGAAACTACAAAAGTAGTTACCCACTACTCACTAGTTATTATATACAATACTTAATTAGCGTTTTCGTGAAAGAAATCTTTTCCCGTTCCCCATTCCCATTGGCGAAATATAATAATGGATCATTCAATGCGTCAAACATCATTGTGAAATATTATCGCCATCAAAATAGGTGTTTTACTGAACCATTGAATAAAATAAAAGTCGAACGCCGTTCTAAGTTTTTACCACTATCCATAAGGTAAATAGGTTTTAAACATTTTACGTATTAACGAAAATTTAAAGATAAAGTTTAGGCACTTCCTCTAAATTAAAATCATTGCCTCTGCTGATTAACAAACATCTGGTAAGTAATTAACTTACCTATTGGTTTAATGGTAATGAAGTTGTATACAATTCAAAAAAACTGTTGAAATTACTTTTTAGTGTATACTAGGAAATACAATTTAAAGTAATTGGCTGTATTTTTTATATTTAAATAAAAATTTGTTGTTATATACAGAACTACTTCCATTTATTTAATTAATTAATGGTTGACGTGTTAAATATTATTCCTGGAAAATTATGTTAAGACTTATGTTGTAGTAACTTTTAATAGGTACCATTGAAAGATTTAACAAAACTGCTGACACAAGAAAAGATAATTAAAAATCTACTCTTGACAAAGACGAATACCTAAGCAAACAAGGAATTAAATATGTATATGCAAAATATAATTCCATTTATTTTTTGTTGTAGTATTCTATTCTATGCCTTAACATGTATGTGATTATGGTTATTTTAGCTATACCTACGGTTGAATAAATATTTTAAAATACTTAAAAAGAAAATAGGTAATATTGTGTACCATCAAGTTATGATGAATAATGATATCTAAGAATTGTTCAAAAAGTCAATAATGTGGTTTTGCCGTGATTGTTCGAGTTTGTAAAACATTGTAATATTTTTACTAAGGCTATATTATACTTATGATTTCAATGTAAATTTTTTTTTAAATAATAATTCATATTATTTATTATAATAGTTGTGTGGTAAGATATGCATATAGGTATATATATATTAATATTATTATATACCTTTAATCTATGTATAATATATAGAAGACAAATAGACAATCACTGTAGAGGTCATTGTGTGGCTATAGAATTAGATACCCATTGTTTAAATTATTGTGCATTACCTTGTATAGACAACGTATAGGTATTATATTTTATATATTAATATTATTATAGATGTTATTAATGGCCTTCATTCTATTTAGTCTTAAAAAGATGGTATCAATTTTACGAATATTGCTTTCAGTCTACTTTACTCAATCATAGCAGTATTATTATGAATATTGTGAATTATTAAACTTGTAATTTATTATAAACTATTTTCAAATACAATTTTTGCTTTATTGATACAATTTATATTTGTTTAGCTTATAAAATGGCTCAAGGACCAGCTTTAGTTTGTAGACTTTTGGCTTCATCAGTATCTGTTGCTCATAAAGCAGGTAACATAATTCGCGATGTTATGCAAAAAGGAGATTTGGGAATAATTGAAAAGGTAAATATTATTTTTTATTATATTTTATTAATCGTCGTAATGTTCAAATTACCATATTTACTGAAAAAAAATTTAACATTAATTGTAACTATAATTGTAATTATTTAACTTATATATTTTTAGGGTGAAAATGACTTGCAAACTGAAGCTGATAGATCTGCACAACGGTGTATTGTTGCATCTTTTAAAAATCTGTATCCAAATGTGAATATTGTGGCGGAAGAAGTAGATAAAATTAGTCAAAATTTGGATGTTCCTGCAGATTGGCTAATTACTGATCTTGATCCTAAAATATTGGATTTGGAGTGTCCAAAATCACTACTTGATGTTACAGAAGATCAAGTTAGTGTAGTTAAATATTTTATTTATATTAAGTAATTCAAAAATACATTATTTTAGAACTAAAATTAAATACATTTTGAATGCTAGTAAATTTCCTTGAAATATCAGGACACTTAATACTCTAAAATATTGGTAAATTTTTAATAAAGGTCAATCAAGAGAACTTCAGTATTTGCATAACAATTTTACTATTTTATACTTAGTTAAATCATTCTTCCTATTCACCTCTAATAGTATTTGATATGGTTTCCTCAGATATTATTATTGATAATATAATCAAATTCTAAATTTTAAATTTTAATGTTTAGGTAACAATTTGGGTAGACCCATTAGATGGAACATCAGAATTTACAAAAGGTAAGTCATTGTATATTACATTGTTTTTCATCAATTGTCATTGGCTTATAAACATTTATATTTACTGTTCAATTTTATAGGTTTAATAGATCATGTTACAATATTAATTGGAGTATGTGTCAATGATGAAGCTGTGGCTGGAGTAATTTATCAACCGTTTTGGCAAAACCGTGGTCGAGCTCTTTGGGGTCTGGTTGGCAGTGGTGTAGGTGGGTTTGAGTTAAAAGAACCCCCTCAAACAAAGAAAGTGTATGTAACCACTAGGAGTCACTATGATAAAGCAATAGAACAATTTATTGATGGCTTAAAACCTTGCGAAGTTATACGAGTTGGTGGTGCTGGAAATAAGGTATAACGCTGAAACTTATTGATTATTATTAGTTTTTATAATGAAATATGAATTAATTTTGAAAATATATTATATAGGTACTTTATATATTAGAAGGAAAAGCACATGCTTATGTTTATCCTAGTGCTGGTTGCAAACGATGGGATACAGCAGCACCAGAGGCAGTGCTAAGAGCAGCTGGTGGTGAATTAACAGACGTACATGGAAATAAATACAGCTATAGCAAGGAAAATGAAAAAGACCCTTTGAATAAATATGGAGTATTTGCCACTGCTCCTTCTTATAATCATACTGAATTCATGAAACTTATTGGTGACATTCAGTCAAAAAATGTAAAAAATGATTAGTTTTGTATTCAACAGTGACAAGAGTATGTGCAATGAGTATAAGTGTTCAAAATTGAGGTTGAGTAAATTGTTAATAAACGAATAAGTAATTATTCAATTTAATGTATTCACCTAAAATATAATTTAAATACAAACATTATTAATTTAAAATATACTGGACAACATACATTCCCCATAAATAGCTGTTACAACTTACAGGCATATCACTACATTATAAATATTTTTATAAAGTAAAAAAGTTTAATCTAGAAATTCTAATTTGAACACTTTGGTTCTCAAACACATGCACTCTTGTCACAATTGTAAAATTTCATAGCTTATATTAAAAAGCTTTTTTTTAACTAAATATATGTATTTCATTTGTTGTATTAAATATTATATGTCATTTTTATAAACTTTAAATTATGTATTTAGTACCAAGTACAAAATATGGAAGTCTTTCTATTAATATTATTTTGTTTTATTTTTTCAAGTGGTTTCAAACTGATAGATTTTAACACTTTTGTAAATGAAGTTAAAATTCAGTATCTAAAATATAATAAGATTTTATAAACTCAAATGATTGAAATATTGAAAATAGACAGCTCGTGAGTTCCTGGTATCAAATGTTGTATTTCATGCCATTCCTTAAATTTTTTTTTTATGTTTGGTATAAAGATTTACAGCTTAGACCATATACTAATCTAAGATTTACAGTAACAGCAATTAATAATTTTTTGATAACTTTTTTGATAACTAAAATCATTGTTCCAGAGTTCCAGTCATCTTCAGATATAAATAAAAGCCTTTGATTGCATAAACCACAACTATAGTAATTTTAATTAATAATTAAATAAGCTTTGCCACATTGGCTTAAAAGAAAATGTATGGTTTTAATTATTATTTTCTACTTAATTGGTAGAATTAAGTTAAGGTTAAAATAAATAATACCTTAATCTGTCTTCCACTAGAAATTACACATGTTGTTTCCCTCAAGGACAAAGGTACTGCAATTGGATCTTTTCATTGTATCTATTGGCTATTTATATATTATAAATTATAATTTGTCTGTTAAATCTTAATATTAGTGTCATTCCATAATATCGATTAATACTGAAATTATTTGTTACCCTGACAATTAATACTATTTACTGTATGATCAATCATATAAATATAATATTATACTTTATACAAATGGTAATACTGTTAGGTTTGACAACAATAAGATATAAGAACATATTATTAGCATTAAACTTAAATAAATCTAAATATATATATAATTCAATATTAACTATTTATGAATTAATCAATTTAGATTTTAAAATGTGTCAATTTTTTTAAATGGCAAAGTAATTGTAAATTGTTAGTTGTATTATTTCAAAAAATCTTAACTATAGATTGATTATCTAAGCCTCGCCTTAATTTGGTAGTGTCACGGCGGGGCCCCCTGACCACCCACAAAAAAAATATTGTGAGGCAAACTTAAAGTTTTAAATGGGTCAGAAAATTGTAATTTAGTTTTGACCCTCCAACAATTAAGAGCCAATGCCTTGGATTGTAAATTTAAATTGAACTATTATACAATATCTAACTAACCAAATAGTTCTAAATTGTTTTATGTTTTTAATGTTTTTTATAATACATAGTACCTACCAGCTATATTTAATATTTTTGTAAAATATATTATAAAACTATTAGTTGTAGAGGGTTTTGGTTTTTGGGATGAATACATATAATTCTCTTACTGCTATATTGATTATTTGAAAATTACTTTTATTTTTATGATAGTTATGGCTTATAAATAATAAGTATGTTACACAGTTTTAAAATTATCAAGTATTGAATTTTTATTATAAAAACGTATTATAGGTATTAAATAAATTAAGAAATATTATTTTTCTTATATTTCAAGGTAGATATTAATGTACATGTTCCTATTTAATAAATATTTTGGCCTAAAGTGCTCTATTTCTGTAGAAGACTTTTAATTCATAAGATTAATATTTATTATTTCCAAAATGTAATTGCACTTAAGGTGAACGGTACAACTTGAACCTGAAAACGTTTGATTTTTTCTGATTCGTTTATTCTTTTATGTTTAATTTAGCTGATCCCAAACATTTTATTCAGCAGATCCCTCTTTTAAACAAAATTCAGCTGTGGTGTCTTGTTGAGAATACCACGAAAACAGTCTTGTAAAATACTTAGTAAAAGTACCCAAATACTTATTTTTTTTTTAGCTTATATATTTTTAATTTTAATTTTAAATATGTAATATAAAAAAAAAAATGAGAATATAAAACAAAACATATTTTTTTTACTGTGAATTATACTCAACTTAAAATTTAAGCACTGACAAAGTACACAGATGAGTATTAATAAATAGTTACAACAATTGATACGGTGTAAAATGCTCAATAAAATTACTATAAAACTTAAGAATTAGTTTCAATTAATAAAGTAAAACAAATATTTTATAAACAATTTGAAAGCATCTATAAATAATTATTTTTTAAAGTATTTGCGTTTTTACTCAAATACTTCTTTACTGAGTATTCTAATACGCATTTTAAATACTTTTTAAAATAATATTATTTGTACTGTAATAGAATACTTTTAAAAGTATCTTTTATAAGACTGTCGAGGAACATGAATAAAAACAAACACTAATACAGTAATATTCATTGATAACTAATTTATAAATTAAAACAATTTAAAATATATCTGGTTATTTGTTTTTGAATTAATACAAAATAACAATATTAATTTTTCCAAAAATTGGTGTTGCGTAAATATTCCTGTTTTTAACCTTACTTATAGGAGTAAAACAAACAATATAATTGGCTAATTTTTATAAGTGACAACAATATGCAAATAACTTTGTCAAATGAATAATTTATTTCTGAAACTTAATTATTATGTAGTTTATGATATTTTTGAAACTTCAGGCTTAGAAAATTAGTTAAATAATTATTGCCTATATTTATGTATAACCACTTTAACTTATTTATATTTATAAAACAACAGAATAAGAGCATTTTATATTTGTTATAAACTGCTGTCTGCTGGTCTCCACCAGTCAGAAAATGCTGTCAAACAAATTAAGAACTATTTACTTTGATATATTAAGACTTAAACAAAATTATATTTAATTATCATTAATTAATTATATTTATTCTTTCAAGTTGATCAAACTTACATGAGAAAATACAATTATCAATATAAATTTATAATATATGTCGTCATCATCATGTGATCAGTGATCAAGGGAAAAATATTATGATTTTATTTTAAAATTTGTATTAGTTCATAATTATTTAATATTTCATTTGATCATTTTGAGCATGATTACCTATATCATAATATAGATGCTAAAGTGCAAAAAAAACAAAAATTAAGATGTAACCTAAATAAACATAAAAATTATAAACATGTTCACTTGATCACTTCTAGCGTGACGACAACGATTTATAAAACATCTACAAGTATTTTTCCAAACATAAAGTAGCATTATTTTAATACAAAATTGTATGATAAAAAAATATTAGGTAATTTAATCTTGACTAAAGAATGACTATTGAATATCAAAAATATAAAAACTAATAATTTACTATCAATAAAATCATACAGTAGAATCGTATTAAGATTATACCTAACTCACCGAACTACACCACATTTAGTGTCTCTTTCTTTCAAACGTACAACATGGCAAATTTTATTTTAATATAATTTCTTAAAACTAGAGTGAAATAACTTCTTATAAAATTAAAAGGCAAGATTATTATCTAGGGCATTTTACAGGCGTTTTATTATATTTTAATTTTAAAGTGAGTCATAAGTATTTTAAGATGTACAAACAATTTATAATTTTAAAACATTCATAACTTGCTTTAAAATTAAAATATAATAAAAATCCTATGAGATGCTAATAGTTAATTATCTTACCTGTATATGCCATTTCACTTAAATTTTAGAAATTACAAAGTAAAATGTACTATAGTGAACGTTTTGTGAACAATTTACCACGTTGTACGCTTGTAAGACAGAGACAACACATACAAGTTCAGTGTCCTCTCAATAAAAACAACATTATAATATGTAATAATAAATAAAATAATAGTATAATAATACCTAATGAATAAAATACTAATATATCAAAAATAACACATAGTGCCCATATTGTAATGTATAAAATATGTATCACAGCTTGCTTTATGTGACTGAAGATGGGTTTTCTGTTTCATTTTTGTCTTTGCAACCAATACGTTGTAGCACATAATCTACCTGTTAATATAAATATATTTTTTGATAAACAAATAAAAAAATGATTATTTTTAAAATTATTTATTTACGTCAACAAAAATATAACTGAAACTTGGATTGAATGCAACAAAACGATTGAAAACAGACATCGAACTAGCAGGACTGATGGCGTGAAGATGCATATGTCCTATTGAATAAAATGGAGGCCAATGAAAACCCATTCTAATAAAACAACAAAGCATAAAAAATGAATACATTATAATTAATGTAACATATGATTTTGAATACCTTGTGTCATTCAAATCACAACCATTGTTTAATAATATTTGTTTTGCAGCTGCAACCATGCTCTTGACTAATGTAAATACACAAAAATATTATGTAAATTAAACAAAGTAGGTAATTAATATAGATTAATATTTTTCTACTTACGTAAATTACAATCCTGTTCATTAGGCTGTAAACTTTTAGCACTTTTTACGTGTTTGTCACACAACACTAAGAAATGGTGAGTAGCCACTGGCTTAATATCTTTAATGATTACAAATTGATCGCTCTGTAACATTTTTCATTCCATAAAAAATATAATTTAATAAGTATTCATCAAAAGTTTTTGGATTGTAATCTAGTGAATGTTAAACAGACATAATATTATGAGACCTGACAACTGCCTGATCAACTCATAGTTTTTGAAAAATGGCAAGTTAGTAGTTTAGTACATTAGTAATAAAATAAATTTACTTTAGTATATCTACTCTAATCCAATCCATCACTGTTTGGTGGTCATCAATAATTGCAAGTTAGTATTACCTTAAATACCTATTTAAATGTATTGCTATTTATCTAATTTAGGATAGGCAACATATACAATAATAGGTAGGTAAATATAATATGAAAATATAAAAAAAAACAAAAACAATCCTTACTCGACGCTCAAGAATAATATTTGGATCATTGGCAGTAATTAAGTCACAAAATATACAATTTTTTACTCGGGTGTTGGTTGTTTCAGCGATATTCGTATTAATCGGCGATTCTTCTGTCATAATTAGAAATTAGGTAGGTATCTACACAAATGCACAATCGTCAAAAAGGAAGAAAAACAATTTTGAAACGTTTTGTTTTGTTTGGTAATTGAGTTGCTATTATATTATTATTAACTATTATAGTATTATATTAGTTTAATACTACTTTGTTATCGTATTAAACTGCTTTAATAAAATCATTGAAAAAATGATAATGATAAGAGTTACTATGTTATAACCACGGACGTATATACGTATAACGTATACAACGTGATTGTCGCGAGGGGAGGTTAATATTATGGAAAATTAAACTTTTGGTGACCCACTTTATTCAATAATAATTAAAAAATAATAACATAATATGGTAAAACGCCAACATTTTTAAAAATTTGAAATACCTATAAAATATTACCATTTTCTTTTATGAATGCTAAGCATTTGAAACCTCATCTGTAGGTATAGTTATTTCTTTTCAGATTATCGGCGGCATAAATTAATAACAAGGCCAACCCATTTATTAATAAATACTACTAATAATTTGTTACTATCAATAGACTATAACTTAACAAATTAATAAAATAATGTATCAATGTAATATTGTATTATATGTTATTAGTTATAAGTTATAAGTAAGTGAATCCCGACCAACAGCGTAAAACCTATAAAATATATTTTATAATTGGAAATTTTTTAAAATTTTTACTTAAATCACTTTTTAAAAGGTGGGAAAGTGGGTGTCGCTCTGCTGAACAGTAGGTTACAAGTGGGTCACTGTAATGAATGGTGCTAAATTTGAATTTAATAATATAATACCATTGTATAAGAAAAAAAGATTCTGAGCGAAAATGGTCAGTCAGCCTATGGTTAGCCTATGATATTATTGTGAATAAAGTAATAAACAAACACACATCATTGTAAAATCAATAAGTACATTAATCGCTCCGCTCAGAATCTAAGAAAGATTGTCCGTATACATTTTCGATATTTTTAAATTGATATAATATGTACCTACAACTTATGAGGAAATTGTATTGAATTATCAAGCATTTTTAATGAGTATAAAAAGTTTTACTTATCAATATTTACAGGAGAAAAAATTAGAAAATTTCTTACGCCTATAAATAGTTTAAAATGTTATCTATAAATATCAATGAAGAAAACTCATCAATGTAAAACTAATACATTAATCACTCCGCTCATAATTTAAAGGTTCAAGGGCCAAGGGAATATTATACCCCTTCTCTAAAAATAAAAATAATAAATAAATTCTGCAACAACTGGACAATAGTATATTATAAAAAATATATTTTATAGGTAGGTACATGAATTTAATATTTATCATTATTATTACTCGATGTTAGTATGTTACAATCATAATAATTTTTTAGGTCATTCCAATTAGCACCTTATCGTGAATATGATACAATTTATGATTTATCTCAGTAAATTATAGCACCTAATCTGTATAATAAGTATTGCCCGTAAATGTTTTTGATTGAAATTAAATCAAAGCCAACATGACGTAATATCATAGAAATTCTTTCGTTTAATCCGGTATACATTTTCCCCTTATTAAAATACTGGAATAAAATAAAGAAATTTGTTTGTGATACTTGTGTTTTCCCCTCTTTATATATTATTCTTCCCCTATTTCATATATTGGAATATAATATAATGATATGTGGACAATAATTGTCTATAGAGAGAATATTGATATCTTGTAACTACAATTTTTTTTTTTATTTTACATTGTTTTTGTAAAAAATTAAAACATTTATTGATATACCGGTGTCCGGCATATACTTATATACTATAGAAGTATAGACCGAATACCGATATAAACTAAAAAGATTCCGGTATTATTTACGCGTATACCATATTAAATGAACGAATTTCTAGACCCATAATAGGTACAATGTAGAAATGTAGAGCAACATTTTATAAAATAGTGGTACCCAGTGAATAGTAATCACTTTGCGACTAAAAATCAAATTTTCTTAATGTGAAAAAAATGTAATTTATATTTTATTGTGAGTTGTGGTAATGTGGTTCCATTATATGCAATATATTTTGCAAGACACAGGAGGCTCCGTCCATCAACGTTAATATAACATCAAATCAATAAGTCTAATAACAAATAAATACAATTTATTATACAATAATATTTTTTCTTATATTATTCTAATAAATTTAATGATTTGTATAAATTGTTTGTACAATTTATAATTTATTTTAAACGGGTAAATAATATAATGTATTAAAATAATTAATTTATATCACATAGGTACCTAGGCAATAGGCATAAGTAATGCCGAATTCATTAATATAAATGGTATAATATTATGTAAAATATATAAAAATGTCATACAACGAATTTATAATAATATAATTATGGTAGGTATTCATAACACCTAATAAGTATACTTCTGATTTATTTAATAATTTAAAACATTTAATACCTAAAAAAACTAATTCAAAATAATAATTTCCAAGAATTAGTTGGGCAGGTTGGTACGCATACGTTATACAACAAACCAACTACCAACACTTTTAAAGTTTGTGATTTTTAATTTATAATATATTATATATTTATATCGGTAATACCGACACAACGGAATAAATAGCCGACATAATATCGACGGAATCTATATAATATGCCCTTCGGTACAAATCGATATTAAGTCTTGAAAAGTTAGGGCAAATCCATCATTCCAGCATGAAAATACTGTCTATAAATTAAAAATAATACTGAAGTTATAATCAAGTTAAAAAAAATCTGGAGCATTTTTGAATTTGGTATTAAATGTTTAAATATATATATTTTAACGTAAGTATATCAACATATTATTGAATTTCCAGAATTGCTAAAAACTTTCAAAAAAGAGAACGAATTCAGCGTTATTGTGTTAAACTAATGTTTAAAATATATACTTCAAAATTATTCTCATAATTGTAGGTATACATGTTGGTTAGCACAACAATATACGAATCCATAACATAAAACGTTTGCAGCCATTAATCATTATCAATTACCTACTATATTATTATTTGATGATAGTGATACGCAGTAATATATTTAATATGAATAACGGTAGTCGCTAATTTTCACAAAATTCATTGAAATGGTACTTATATATAAAATACAAATATGAATATGATGAGCATAACCCAAATGGCCAAACAAATAGACGTGTATATAGGAATGCAAAGTATACAGTTGCTTAATATCCTGCCAATTGATGCTCCCCTCACTTCTCTTAAAGTGCAGTCTCTTACACTCTTTACATGAGTTTGTTCGTATTTTTAACAAAATATTAGTATAGTATATAAACTCAAAAAAGTTTAGAATGCTATAATTTTAACATAATATATTGAACTTATAGGTAGCAATTAGAGAAAATGCGAATTGCAAAAATGTATTTTATCTCTACTTCTTCTACTATTGGTAAACATTGTGTAGCAGGACAATCCAAATAACATTTTGCCGAAAATTCAATATCCTAGGTATCATAGGTAGGTCTCTAGGTAGTGAATTGCGATCCAGGGACACCAGACACTTAGTGTCTTAGTTTTCCTCTTTAAATATAGATTAATTTCAACCATTCAGACTTAAAAATATTCAATAAATTATTACCTATTTTAACTGTTGTACCTATATAATTTAAAATAATAATAATAATAAAAAAGCGGGTAAGTGGATGTCGCTCTGCTATACAGTAGGTTACAAGTGGGTCATTGTATAATGGATTGTATTAAACTTGAATTTAATGATATAATATCATTGTATAAGAAAAACGATTCTGAGCGGAGACGGATTGTCAGTCTGGATATTTTATATTATTATTTATTATATCATGTAAGTTGAATTTATATTATAACATTATAATTTTTTATTCAGTTCTATGGTGATAAACAAAGCGTTAGAAATTAAAATCCCATTTTTAGCGGTTTTTCGTAATTTTTCGATGGTTTTTCCCGTGGCATTAAATAACTATTGATATAATCGAAAAATGACCTCTTTAAAGTACCTACCATCTTGATCCAATTTTCTAAAAGATAAGGTACTATATGTTGAAATCGAAGCACCCCTTCTGGTAAAAATTTTGTATACAAGATATAAAATAAAGGTGGGTAAGTGGATGTCGCTCTGCTGTACAGTAGGTTACAAGTGGGTCACTGTAATGGATGGTGTTAAATTTAAATTCAATGATATAATATCATTGTATAAGAAAAACGATTCTGAGCGGAGACGGTCAGTCAGCCTATGATATTACCAAGTATATTTGATGATATTATTGTGAATAAAGTAATTTATATATAACCTATTTACGTGGAGCCTTGTTTTAAATTTTCAATCCTTAGCCATAAAAGTTAAACATTTTATACATTTTTAACTACAAAATAATTAATAAATTATAAATTTGATAAATAGTGTCGACATTTGAACTTTAAATGCTTATAAAAAAAAATTGTGCCTATGTATTTTTAATATTTTTCAACTGCTATTAGAACGATATATCATGAGCCTTATATTAAATTTTCATGCTTTCTTACCCAACAAATAAAATTTTATTAATATTTATAGAAAAAAAAACTAAAAAAATTGAAAAATGACAATGTCCGTAAACAGCTCAAAAAGAGTCAAAATATTTTCAACATTTTATGGTGTATAAAAAATGCTAATATAAACATTCAGTGAAATTTTCAGGTATCTACAGTCATTCGTTTTTTAATTACAATAAAATAAGAAAATTGTTACATGAGAAATCGAGTGAATATCAAATGTTGTAAAAATATAAATTTCAGACGCTCATAAAAAATTAATTTAAGTTTCTTGTAGACATTTTTTTTTTTGATAAAGGTAGACAAACTTGTTAGTAATCTTATATTACATTTTCAAATCTTAGATTTAAAAAGAAAAATTTTTATGAATTCTCAACTCATAATAATTTGCTTAATTTCGTGATTTTTCCGTATTTTTTCAAAATTTGAACTTTAAATGCTTATAAATAAAAACTGTGACTAAGGATTTTTAATTTTTTTCATCTGCCTTTGAAACAATAACCTAGGAGCCTTCTATTAAATTTTCAAGCTTTTTTAGCCAACAGATAAAATTTTATTGATATTTATAGAAAAAAAAACTAAAAAAAATGGAAATTGACAATGTCCGTAAACAGCTCAAAAAGTGTCAAAATATTTGGAAAATATTATGGTGTATAGGAAATGCAATTATAAACATTCAGTAAAATTTTCATGTACCTACGGTCATTTGTTTTAGAGTTACACCAAAAACCAAAATCGATTTTCTCGAAAACAGATTTTGCGTAAAACTTCCCGTTTTTCCTTAATTTTTCTTTTGTTTTTCACGTCGCTTTTGAAAACTACTAATTTTACTTTTGACCCCCAAAGTACCAACTAGATTCACTTTCCTATCAGAAAAGTTACTGTTGAAGAAAATTCAAGCACTTTTGCTGTCCTAAAAGGTGATGACAGACACAAAAAAAAAATAAAAAATAAACACACATCATTGTAAAATCAATACATTTATCGCTTCGCTCAGAATCTAAAATAAACACCATTGTAAAACCACTAGCTTCTGAGCTATTATTATTAGTAATAATTATGTTATAATAATTGTGTACACAATTGGGAATTATTAAAACAAAAATACTAATATTATAATATAGTAACCACAAAAACTGCAGTAGGTAACAAATTATATTTTAAGAATTACCTATGACTATTTATAAGTTTATTTTGTATATATTATTTACGACTTTGGAAAATTAACGAGTTCCTTTTTAGTTCCAAATAAAATAAAAATTCTTATTTAATCACTTATGTTTTTTTTTCATATGCATACTTCTTTAATTTTTAATTATAATATATAACTACAAGTAGGTACATATTTTATAATTCTATTTTTAGATTTTCTTCAAAATTAAATTGTTGGCCAACGTATGTCGATTGTTTTAACGTCGATAATCGATAACCATCGCTTGTTAGCAATATACATTATACACATTAAAAAAAATATATCTTAATTTCAATTATTTACATAATTATCTGTGTAAATTATTGGAACTAGAAAGGAACGATCAATTTTGTTATTTTTCCTTGAAAAAAAGAACTAGTTCATTTTCTTGTTCTTTTTTTATTAAAAGGAATTCGTTCCTTTTGAAACTCGTTCCTTCTAAACACTCTTTAAGTAGTAATTTATCATTTTAGTAGTTTTTTGTGATATGAAAATTGTATTTTCAATGTGTATGTGTGCATTAAAACAATATTTTGTAGATGGGATCAGAAGTCAGAACTGTACGTCTGTACACCGGCCCCTTCCAACTAATCCAGGCTTAATGAATAGAGTAAGTAATATAAAATATAATAACTATTAATCTATGGCAACCAGTAGGTAATTTTTATTTTCGTCTGGTGTTTAAAATATACGATATACCTATAACATTATAAAACTATCTTGTATTTAACACGGCCGCCAAGCCAGCCCGGCAATTTTTGTACTTAATTAATTTTTTTTTCTACTCCCACCAACGACCAAACACGTCACGTCGTTTTTTACATAACGGAAAATGTTACCGTTGCCAAAAACGTTCAAAAGCGTAGCTGCACTGTAATATATTATAGATACCTACCTACTATAATATTGCGTTACTTCTATATGTTTTTCATTTTTTGTTTCAAATCGAGAACAAACGCGCCCACGGTAACCGTGTTAAATTGCAGTTTTTATTATCTATGAAAACACCGTCCGATAAATACCTACGTGATGGCAGTTAAATAATACTAACTCTCTCCTACTATATCATGTACAAACATAAATATAGGTACACGCGTACACCGTCTATACTCTATTATAATATACAATAAATAACAATAATCGGTGTTCGGTGTTATGATAACGACGAAATTACGAAAACGGTAGTAGACCAGCGTCGGGACAGATTGCGATAACGACTGCATTTTTTCATATAAACTGTATTATGACGTATAAGACGTATTAAGTAGTAATAGCTTGTCGTAGTAGCAACTATTTTTATTAACGTAACAATATAAATTATAATATATTAATACGTATTTTATTGCGTGCCATCGATATTATATTTAGATATTTAGTATATTATTATTCTAGTAACCAGTGCACGGTGTTGCCGACGAAGTCAAGGCAGTGGAGTGGCAGAGGCACATATATATCAGCGATCTAATACAATATGTGTACGTAATATTATATTCTAGAATGAAAAATACTGGCAATTTAATTTTATATTAGGTATTTAGGTATATATATAAAAAATAAGTCAAAACTATTCATTTTTAACGTATAAACAACGGGAAAATATATTTTTTTGTTATCTCCATAGTATTGTATTATCATTTCGATTAAATAACTTTAATAATAATAACATTATAATAGCCTGATATTTCGTACGTAATAATAATAATATGACGGTGATGAATGTCGCGGGGTCGCGTCTGCCGGCGCGGCGGTGGTAAGCCGTTTCACTACTCACTACTAATACAACTACTACTATTATTACTACTACCACTACTATAGTTCATCTACAACAACTACCACCGCTGCCACCGTCACTACTACCACCACCTTCACCACCACCGCCGCGTCATAAGTGTGTGCGTGCGCGTTTGTTTGTGTGTGTATTTGCACCATGCGTGCGAGTCTGCGAGTCATGGGTGCGGACGCCCTCCGCGTACCCGTCGACGGTGCGAGCGGCGAGTGCGTGCGTCCGTCCGCTCAGCGGCGGCGTCGGCGGCGCGCGCGCACGCATTAATACTGTTTTGCGTCTGTGTAAGAGCTGGTGGCTGGCGTGCGCGCGGTCTGTACGAGTACGTGCGTGCGAGTGTGTCCCGAGAGCGCGAGCCTGTGCGATAGTGTATGTGTGTGAGTGTGTGAGTGCGCGCGCGCGAGTGTGTCAGGTGTGTGTGTGAGTGCGTGTTTGGGCGTGTGTGTGTGTGTGTGTGTGATTAGAGAGCGATAGCATCGTTCCGTGTGTTATGTACGGTTTTCTCGCCACCGTGGTATTAACTTGTGTGTGCATGTGTGTGTGAGCACCGCGCGAGCTTTTTGCCCAGGAGCGACTCGTCGCCGTCGTCGCCGCAGTTTCGCCGCAGTTGACTGTTTTTCGCGTACGCGTTTTTCACGCGCGCCGCCCGCCGTCGGTTTTTCTCTTTCGCGCCGCGTCCCCGTCGGACATCATTCGTGTGTGCCGACTGCCGACGCCGCCGCCGTTGTCGTGTTTATCATCCGGTCGGTCGGTCGCCCGCCCTCCCGACAACAACCGCGACGATTGCCGTCGACACTGCATCCATTGCGGCACTCACGTATTGTGTTACTGTGTTATAACAACAAACAATATAATATTATTATATTACTTCGACATAGGTACATTATTTATTATTATTATTATTATTATTATTACTACTATTATTATTACTATTCATTACCTATTACAATATTTGTATCGTTTGCGCGTGGACGTGTGTGTGCGCGTGTATGTGTGTGTGTGTGTGCATGTATGAATGCCCGACTGTGTGCATTGTATTAAATAGTATTATACGAGTGTCGCGTTTGTGTGTTATGAATTTGGCGATATTGGTTTAATGGTGATAATAATATCGTCGTAGCGCGCACCGCGGTCCGAGCGCATTATACCCGTTTCGATATCGATTTCCGTTTTCCTTCGCGAAGGTTGAACCCGACCACCGCGTTTGCAGATCTCGCACGCTCGGCAGTCGGCCAGTGACATTTACTGACAATCGTTCAAAACTTGTAGTGCGATAAGGTCGGTCGGTGTCAAAACGCGAACTCGCAATCTTCTGTACACAAAACATGCGCGCACTTGTGGTTTGCCGGGGCGGGTGCGTGAGATATTAAAGGTTAGTATGTGCTTATCGCCACCGTTAATGCATAATACATTTGCCGCGGTACATAAGTGCATCGTACTGATTGACGCGTTTCCGTTTATTATTGTTTTTTAAAAATTGGTTGTGCACTGGTGCGCGTAACATATACCTTAAGGCATCCCCCATACACGGTCAGTTTCGCTCTCCAATTTACCCGAAATTGAATTCGTACAAGTAAAACAGAACTGAAGAATGTATATATTATATATTGCATATATTGTCATAATCATGTGTTGCATTTCTCGTGTCACAAACATGTCGGTTATCAACGATCGATTACGCTTAATTGCTTATATCAATAGATGAAGTCCACACATGATCATTTTTAATGACACAACGGTCACGAAAGTCGTTGCACCTGCTCGAAAAATCAAAATATATTTTGATTATTTCATGCTGTGCTTACAGTCTTTCAGTACTGGTCACATATGGCAGGATTTGCTGTTCAAGTAAAACGTAAAATAAAATAGATCGTGTATGGGTCGCTTTATCCTTGTATAAGGTCTATGAACGGCTTTCAGCAACAACATTAACACATCGACGAGTATTATTGTTTTTTATGCATACCTATTATATATGTGCGTATACTTTGTAATGTGATCACCATGTGGGGCTATAGTTAGTTATTATTAGTTACTATTAGTTAGCTCACTGAGCACCTAAGCACCTACGCATTGTGTTATTTGCGGCCTCTATATTTTCAAGCTCCTCTTTCAAATAACACTGTATCACAAGCCATCTGTAAACAAAGTACCTAGGAACACCTATAATAAGTTGTAGTAGCTGTTTCGTTATTGCGTGACCAACTTTTTGAGGTTTTTGATACATATTATTACTTACTTAATGTTAAGCGTTAGCTTCGACATTTGACCAAATCTTATTTTGTGTCATCATTTATAATTTGTTACCTAGTTCTAAACATACCTATATAAATATCGACAATTACTATAACAAGGCTGATATTTATTTTAAATGTTGGTTTAATTTTAAAATAAGTTATAATTATTTACTATTGAAATGCGTATTGTATACAATACTGTAAAAACTAATTTTTTTTTTTGTTTACAGGTTGCAAATTCAAGATGTCTGTTTGTTTTATCGCGTAAGATAAGATAGCTTTATAGTATTATAACAACTGTTATAAACAATGAACCATCTCAATTAGTGATTTATTCTCGGATTTATCAAATTTTAACATTTTCATAATTTATATAAAATTAATTGTATTCTATGCATAATACTTATTTCAAATTATTTACAAAGACTGTAGTGTGATAGTAAATCGAATAATAATATATTAGTCACTACTCCGCATACGGACAATGTTCATTAAATATGCTAGTTTGATTGTATCACAACAGAATCATAAATATCTACAAAACGGCGGACAAAAACCACACAGACGTTTCATCGTTTCAATACTCAATAACGATCCAAACAAGCTGTCTGCTTACTGGCCAATAGTTGTTGGTTCATACAGTTGTTAACTAAAACAAAAGTTTATTTTTGAAATATAGTTAACAAAATGCGATTATATCAAGAAGAACAATATTAATGAAATAGTAATTGTTTACATTATTATTACATTGTGTTTCTGTCGTTTAATTGACAATAGTCACAGAAAATTGATTTGAGCTCTGATCACGTGTAAACGAAAAAAAAGTTTTCGCATTTGCTTATATAGAGCATGTCAAACACGGCGGCTACTGCTTCTAGTGCTGGTAGTGCTGCTAGCGGTGGAACTACTGCATCAACTGGTGCGGCCACAACATTTGTCGACCGCATCGACCCGTTCACAAAGATATCTGTGTTAAAACGCAAAACGAAGCGTTCACAGGGCTCATCGTCTTCTTCTAGATACCGTACGTGTTCAGACGTCGAATTACAGCCTTTACCGTTGTTAAAGGGTGAGTAAGAGTTTACACTAAAACTATTAGTAGTTTTGTATTAATATATTTAGTATCTTCAAATATATAATTTCTATATATTTTTTCAATATTTATAATTTTTTTTCCTCAATATGTAAACAATATTAAGATTCATCTACCTAGTTATTTTATTTAATATTTTACAATACAAGATAATCTATAGAAAGAAAAGTGTAACAAATAATATTATATAAACACTAATTTACTATAGGTAGGTAATTCATCATATTTAATTAGTTATTTAAAATACTAAAATGTACAACTTGTTTCATTTTAATAAGTACATAAAAAAAAGTAATATTTTTAGGTTATACTAATTTCAATAACATATTTATATGAGCTAAAACATTTTTAAAAATCTAAAAAAATGTATGTTCATGAAATATACAGGAATTGTGCCTTATACCACTCGTATATTGTTATTTAATCACCGTTCAGATTGTTAAGTTTTTGTAGGCGTGGTACCAGGTGTGAGGTCTGGCATTGTCGTGAAGATGGCTAACACCATGGGTCAACATTCCTTTTTGGAAGTTTTTAATGTTGTCCAAAGCTTCTTAAGTGTCAATTCTGTGGCCCACTGTGATACAATATTTGTATATTTTAGGAATATATGTACTTTTTGATTTTTGAAAAATTTAACCTTATTTTCTAAAACCATTGTATAATTAAAAAAATAATTTGTGAAATGGTTAACAAAATATATGTAGTCTAGGATTTATTATTCTGTTCGTTTAGCCCCCCGTGCATGCCAATCCCTTTTCAACTTGTGGGCTACATTCAAATTTCAAATTTATACTGGCGGCCGAATATACTTCACAGTTTTTTTGTTCATTCTGATAAATACAATAAATATAATACGAGATATAATATTATCTTTGTTCACTGAATATTTCCACTCTAGTCGCTAGTTAACATTTTGTTTTTGTAATTAAAAACTACTCAATAAATTGTAAGATATTTTATAATTCTTAAATGAACATTTAATTTAAATTTATTCTACTTACTTATACAAATGTTTAATTTTATAAAATTTTTACGGGCCTGTTGAAATTTTTCTGGAGATTGGACACGCCTGGTTTAGCTTATTGAAAATAGATAAAACATAATACATAGACTTTTTTTTGTACCTATAGATTATACCGTATTATAGATTGCTATGATTTTTATTGGTAGGGATCTCTGATAAAGTAAGCACAAAATAAGATTCTTATTCAGTTGTTTATAACCTATTTACATGAGTGTTATTTTAAAATTTGCTTAAAATTTTTCAAAAATAAACCTATAATAATTATAACTTTATAGGTAAGTACCTATAAATATTATATTAAAAAAATATATATTTAAATTAATGAAAACAAGTAAATAAATCTGACTAGTTAGTAGAGTAAAAATTTAAAGGAGCAAAATAATAATGTATAGAGTTACTTATGTAACATTGATGTGTACACAAATGTATATGTATTTTAAGAATAGAGGGAATTAAAAATAATAAATTACTAGTTATTTTATTAAAAATAAGTTTAGCCAAGCTAAAAGTTTAGGTGCTTCATATAAGGTATCCGTTTAATGTTATTATTTAATTGCTTGACGAAAAAAAAATATAAAAAGTCTGTGTTAGGATTTAATATGAGTTATAAATAAAGTTTTTAATTATATCATTAGTCAATGTAATGTGTGTGATTCAATCAACAACATACATATACACAGTATAAAATTATTTAAATTTTTCTTACAATTTTTTTCTCTAGATGTAACTGCTCAGGAACAAGAAGAGTTAATGATAAGAAAACTCCGACAGTGTTCAGTGCCTTTTGATTTTATGGATCCCATGGCGGAACTCAAGGGCAAGGAAATAAAGCGTGATACACTTAATGAACTGGTTGATTATGTTTCAACGTCACGGGGTGTATTGACAGAAAATATGTATCCAGAAATCATTAAAATGGTATGAAATAATACTTCTAAGAAAGAATTTATTAAATAATAGTAATTTATTTTTATTGTAAAAAAATGTATACCTATTGGAATTATATTGTAAGCAAAAAGGTTATAGTATTTTAGTCATAGCCCATAAGTAGCTATATACATATATATATATATAATATATATATATTGTGGTTTTCTATCATCAATTATGTAATTAAGCTCTTGAATGTTATGTTTTTTTTCAATATCAGCTAATTAATTTTCTAAATTACTAATACTAATTACTAATTACTAATAGTTAACATGTAGGGGTTCATACTTGTATTATATTATTGTATCATGACTTGGGTTAATAGTGCAAATTATTCATTGGTGATTAACAGAAATTAAATTTGCACTAGAGTCCGTTAAAAATTTGGTTTCAACAATTTAAGAATATTTATTTTATGTGATTACACTTTTCAATCAATCTAAAATAATTTTAACCTTTGGTTTACTATAAACCACTCGATTTTTTAGAAATTTCACCACGTGCGTAACATTTTATTTTATACCTAATTTGATAAGGAGTGAATATTTTGATAACGCATTTTACAACGATTATTTACATTACATTAACAATGAAATTTACCATCTATGTTAACTTTTATATAATATTAAATTTCAACATTTTTAAGGACATAGTTCATATTTAAAAATGATCATATTTTAAATCATATGCTGATAGTTCTAAGTCTGTATTATGAGTAGACTACAGATAAATAATTTTCAACGAGATTTTTGTCACTACTTGATTTGCCACTTCAAATATAAGTAACCTTGTTAGTTTTTTTCAGACATAATTAAATTAGTCTTATCAAAAGTGTCCATGTTGAATATTATTACAAAATGAAGCATACAAAAACCTGAATACTATTATGTATGTAAAATAAATAATTTCTAAATTCAGATTTCCCCTGAAACATTTATCCATAGTGGTGACATTAATATAATAGTATTGAGTTATAATTATATTAGAAATATCTACAAGCTTTATTTAGGAAGGTCTACTAAATAAAAATTGTTAATTACAAACTGGTCAGGAATAATTATTTACCCTACACTCCACATAGTCAAAGGCTTAAGGAGATAATTTGGTTAAAACTACACTATGGACCCGGTATATGATAAACTCACCAATCACTGAACATTTTAACTGAAATTAATTCAGGATTTGTTGTTACAGCCATAGTTTTTTGTCAGATTAACTATTATTTTAACAATAAAACCATTGCGGTTCCTAAAAAAAATGACTATTATATAATTCATTGTTTGTTTAGATTTCTTCAAATTTATTCAGAACACTGCCACCCAGTGATAATCCAGATTTTGATCCTGAAGAAGATGATCCAACATTGGAAGCATCATGGCCTCATTTAACAGTAAATATATTTATTTATTAAATAATAGAATAGTTTCAACTTTGTATTTATTATAAGTTAGGTTAAGTACCTATAAAAATAAATTATAAATAATATTTATTATTATATTTCTATAGGTACACCAAATTTATATTATATTTATGTCACAAATGTTAAGATTATTCTTTTTTGCAATAGTATAAGATTGAATTAACTAAATCTTAATTGTACATTGTATTTAATTGTATAATAATGTTGACTTTTTCACTATTTTATTTATTCTGTTTAAAATTTAAACGGTTATGAGATTGATAATTGAAATAAATTATTAGCCAATAATAATATTATTATAATAATCTATAGTGATTAATAATAAATATTAGTTTACAATGTTATTTATTTAAAGTTGGTAAATTGAAAATGAAAAGATAAACTCAATGTTATTGTAGTTTATTTAAGTAAAGACAATACATTCTGTGTTTGAAAAACCAAAGTATTTTTAAATTCAAATAATGAGGTAAAATAATAAGACATTATGATATACATACTAATAATTAATAATGAAGTTGTTCATATATGTGACATTTATTCATCTTAAATATTGCGGAAGTTTCATAATCATTAAACCTTTTACATTTTTTTCAGCTTGTTTATGAATTGTTTTTACGCTTTTTGGAATCGCCTGACTTTCAACCAGCCATTGGCAAGAAAGTCATTGATCAGAAATTTGTCTTGCAGGTAAAAATAACTCTGATAGTAAAATAAATATTAATAATGTTTAAATATTTTATTAGTTATTACTACCAATAAAAATATTAAGTGTATTAAGTTTATAGCTTATTTAAACAACTTAATACTTACATATACATGTAGACATGGTAAAAATAAGGTAAGATACAGCTAGTCCTGATACTGTTTTTTATGTTCAACATTTTACAGTTTATATATTTTTAAAGTGATAATATTAGTGATAATACATCCTAAGACATTTTACTTTTTAAAATGCTCATACGTGTCTCACATTATTTTGAATAATTGTAAATGATTGTTTAAGTTTTGTAATTGAGATTTATTCATACAATTTAATTAAAAAAAAAATATATAATATTTATAGTTCATCAACATAAGCTGTCTTAACAAAAACCATATTATTTACTATTTAGTATTTTATTTTTATACTCAGCATACTTTAAGAGCATGACAACACAAAGAACACCACTTCCTCCACAATAGTCAGTTGATCTCACTTTTGAATACTTGTTTATACGATACAAACATTGTATAAACCATATTATACTGTACTGTAAGTGTATAATTAGTATCGCCTCTCATTGACTCGTTGCCTGATTTTACAACAGAGTTGTAATCAAATATACAATATTGTATAATACTATCTTTAAAAAATACAATATAATGATGTGTTTATTTGGGATTTCATTATAGAGCTGTAACTAGATTTTTAGAGAACCAATCAACCAATCAAACCACCTGTTCTTAACAAATACTAAAATTTCTTTAACACTCCCCGATATAAATGATCTTAATAACATTAGCAGCTAATGATATTTAAATAATAATAAACCTTTACAATTAAACCTAACCTATATTATGTGGATTTAAAGGAGATTTAGTTAGGTAAATTGATAATTATCAGCTATTATAACATTAAGAGGATGCTACCCATGTATTTGTTGTCTCCGTCTTACACACGTACGACATAGCAAATTTTCTGTCACTAGTTTCAAAAGTGTGCAGTTATTTTTGATATTAGAGTGATTTGACCCATTATCAATTTTTTAGATAATAACATTATCTGTGCTTAAGCGTTTTAAAGGCTTTTATTCGCTATTTTAATTTTCAAGTGAGATATGAGCATTTTTAATTTTTGATGTTTCACATATTCATATCTTGCTTGAAAATAGAAATTTTTAAAAATCACCAATGCTTAAGCACAGATAATGTTCTTACCTAAAAGTTTTATAATAGGTCAATTTGCTCTAGTATCAAAACTAACAGCACACTATTTTAACTAGTAAACGACAATTTGCTATGCCATGCGTGTGTAAGATGGAGACAACAAATGTGTGGGTAGCGTCCTCTTAATCAGTAATCACAATAAGTTGTATTTGTGTATTAAAATATTTCCCATTCGTTTGAACACAAACATATTTATCTGTTGGTAATAATTTTTGTCTTTAAAATTAGTACAAAATTAATTTGACTGTCAGTTCTTTAGACCATACAAATTGTATACTTTTATAATAGATAAAATTATTATTTTAATATTAATTTAATATATTACACAGCTCCTTGAATTATTTGATACGGAGGACCCACGGGAGAGAGACTTCCTCAAGACTGTGTTGCATCGCATTTATGGAAAATTCCTGGGCTTGCGTGCTTTTATTCGCAAGCAAATCAACAATATATTTTTAAGGTTTGTATATAATGAATTATAGTAAAGATAAGAGATACAAAAGATTAATAGGTACTTAGTATTTTCAAAAAATATATTTAAATATCTTTAATTATTACTGTAAAATTAATCAAAACACATTATGTTTATTATAGGTTCATTTATGAAACGGAACATTTCAATGGTGTTGGTGAACTATTAGAAATACTAGGAAGGTAATTTACTTCAATATTTATTATTATAATTTACAATTTATATGTAATTTATAAGTTAATATAAACAAATATTTTTGCTTTCATAAGCATTATCAATGGGTTTGCACTCCCCTTGAAGAACGAACACAAGCAGTTCCTGGTTAAAGTGCTCATACCTCTGCACAAAGTCAAATGCTTAAGTCTGTACCATGCACAATTAGCATATTGTGTAGTCCAATTTATCGAAAAGGATAGCTCTTTAACTGAATCTGTCATTCGAGGCCTACTCAAGTATTGGCCGAAAACTTGTAGCCTAAAAGAGGTAATATAATACATAACGTTACTTCTTAAAGATATTAAAAATTAACTAACATTTGTTATTATAAATATGCAGTTATATATTTTTAAAACTGAAGAGTTGTTGACTCCCAAACTTTTGAATAATGGAATAATTTATGGATTTAAATTAATGAAATACTATATTATAGAAGAAGATAATTTATTATAAAATACTAAATAATAATAAATATATTAGTGTTTTTCATTAATAGGATTTTTTTCTTATTAATTTACATATTTAACTGTGTCATAGTTTTTTACTATGTTTAATTTTTAATTTTTAATTTACAGGTTATGTTCCTCGGTGAAATGGAAGAAATACTCGATGTTGTTGAACCATTACAATTTCAAAAAATTGAAACTCATCTATTTAAACAAATCGCTCGTTGCGTATCCAGTGCTCATTTTCAGGCATGTATACTTTTATTGCTATAATTCTATTGTGTATTTAATCTACAGTACCTAATATTGTATTTAATCTACAGTACCTATAATATGGTTGTATTAGTAATGCTTTTAATAGCTTAATTTTAATGCTCAATTTTTTTTGGTATAGAATTAGGTTTTTAAAATAAAAGTTTTCTTAGTTTTAATTATGATTTTGAATCTTAAAATTACAGAAAAATAATTTACAGTTCTAGTTAACATGAACAAGTATGAGCGTATAAAAGCATATACATGATATAAAAGCTTGAGGAGTGTAGCTATCCAGCAACAACACTCAGACGCGATAACCAACCTAGTATTTGAACATATAAAATTGATTTGTGTATAGATAATAAACAAAAGAAATAATAAAAAGAAATATTATTCAGATTTAATAATTGAAAAAAATTATATAAGAACCAAACAAATATATACTTAAATATTATATTAATTTCGATTTTGGTACCCTGGAAAAATTAAAAAAAGATTATCAGAAGGCATATTATTTCTAATATATTATTCAATTATAGTTCTAATCCATAGACATATTTATTAATATGTGTATGTTCTAATCCTTGGTATATAGACTAAGCAATTTATCAAGCTTTAATTGTATTTTCTATCATATAATGGTATTTTTCAATTTAGGTTGCCGAACGAGCGTTATATTTGTGGAACAACGAATACATTATGAGTCTGATAGAAGAAAATAACCAGACAATCATGCCAATCATGTTTCCAGCGTTATACCGTATCAGTAAGGAACATTGGAATCAAACCATTGTAGCATTAGTTTATAATGTACTGAAAACGTTCATGGAAATGAATAGTCAACTTTTCGACGAATTAACTGCTAATTATAAAGCAGAACGACAAAAGTAAAAACTTAACAATATTGTGTAATATTTTTTACAATTGTGTTGTTGTTTTTTTACAGAGAGAAGAAAAAGGAAACTGAACGTGAAGAATTGTGGAAACGATTGGGACAACTCGAAATATCATCTAGCGGTCGTGGTAAACCATCTGCAGCATCACTAATATCAGTAGATAATAACAACAAGACTAGTAGTAACAATAGTTTGGATTCTGTACAAACAGCAGTAACAACCGCAACAGCACCAATAGCAGCGGCACCAATAGCAGCATCTCCAATTGCAGCGCAGCAACAGTAGTAGGAGTGGTAGTAGCAACGATAATAATTATTTGTCATTCAATACACACATGTGTCCATGTGTATGTATAATCTATATATTTATTTATATATACAAACATACACATGTATGCTTGTGTATTGTAGTTGTATACAATTAAAGATCAAAAACGTTAAGATTTAATGTGGTGGAATTTTAAAATAATACAATGAACGTACAATGTTGTTATCGATGCGCACATACTGCTGTGGTGTGTTTGTATGTGTACATTTTATTTTCAATAGTATTTGTATGGTAATATGTGATAACATATGCTCCACATTAAAATTATGTTTTACTAAAAAAATATCATTTGAGAGAAAGAAATTATGGAAATGCTAATTATAATAGAATATGACATACTTGAATGTTCTATGAATATTTATTTTATGTGTATGAGAATTTGATGAGTGAAAAATTGGTGAAATTAAATATGTGATGTAAAACATGTTTACATGCATGTTCTTATTTTTATTAAATGTATATTATGTGAATTGTTCGATATTATGTACTCAAAAATGTGATGTTATCATTGCTATTATTCTATTGATTTGATATAATCACAATAACAATCAACACACGTGTAAACGCGTATAACTAATGCAAAATGTGGCGTTATAAAAATTTTAATTTTCTAATTTTTAATGTAAATTATATTAGATTTAACCCTCTCCCCCTGTGTAAGCGTGTGCGTGTGTAAATAATATTAGATTAATTAAATATTAAAAATTGTTATTTTTTAATAATTATATATATATATAAATATATTATATAATATATAATGTAAACATTCTTAACTGTTAGCAATAGTAGTAGTAGTGGTAGTAGTAGTAGTAGTAGTAGTAATAATAATAATAATAATAGTAGTAGTGGTATTATTAGTAGGAGTTTAACAATATTATTTAATAACAAAATACATAAAGTAACTCATCTCACACATAATGATCTGTAAATAATTTAATAATTGAAAAATCATTAATCAGATATCTTTTTTGATAATGGTATTGCATCATTTTTATCATGATATTACGATTATGATTACTGATGTCCATTGTGGTTCCACTGATGCTATTCATAATTTTTTTTTCTATTGTCTTATGATATGATTTTTAAAATTGTTTTAAAGATAAAATATGTTTTAACAGTGTCGTTGCCGATGCCTTAACCTTAACTATTAACTACTACACGTAGGCTACTGCTACTACTATTACTGCTTCTACTACAACTATTACTACTATTATTATTATTATTATTATTATTATTATTATTATTATTAATAATTATAAATATTATACGTATATTAACTGTATGAATGTTTCATTTCTCGCGCGCGTGATAGTCTTTATGTAGTTTGTAAATCAATATTATAACGAAATTATTATTATTTGTTGTCGTTAATGCGCGTGCGCACGCGAGAGTTATAATATTCTGATATATATGTATATGTACAAAACTGACAATTTAAATCTTTGAAGCCAATGAAAACCCATATAGATAGAAAACATACACTCCATATATACATATATAAACATATGTATTTATCTGTGTGTGTGTTTGTTAAAATGAAAAATATTATATATTACATAAACACGAGGAAGATACACACAATTATTATATATTACTATATTATTACTATCATTAGATCATTATAATTATTATTGTAATTATATAAATTATAAAATATTATTATTAAAAAAAATTACATTAAAATTTTTTTTTATTATTATTAATTTACAGTAACCTATTTGTATGGGGAGGTCAACATATCAAAATTCCTAGTAGTTGTTGAGAAATGTTAAAATAATCATTAAATGTATACTATTTTCACTTAAGATTTTTTTGTTGTAATTTCTAGTAAAATTAAATTGCTGGTTTAAAAGGTTAATACTCAATATTATCCCAAATTTGTTACATTTAATAAAAATTGCTTTTTAATGGTATATTATGATAAAGTATCTCAAAAAGTTAACACCTACAACCCTTTTGAATCGGGCTTTAATTGAAAATTTAATTTTTAATTTAAAAAAAATCGTCTAGTTTTATAAACTATAAAATTATATAAAATAAATTTCAAAACAATTCCATCCTTTAAGTTTTTAACATCTGAGGTAAATTATTAAGGTTACTTTATTGTCTTATATTAAGATCCAATATCTTCTATGATTATTTGAGAACATTGACGATTCTTAAATTTTATTGTACACACCACCCTGGCATATTTTGTTAAACCAATTTTGTGTTTTTAGATTTAATATTTTTATACCCATTATCAAATTTAAAAGTAAAAGCATGATGTGTGATCTTTAATTTTAACCACAATTCAAATTTTACCTGTGACAAACATGTAAAAATAGTGTAGTATACAATTTTCAAGAAGATCATATTATACTTACCCATAAGTTTTGTTATAGGCTAAATAATTATAGTATTAAAATCAACATATTTCAGAACCAATTGTTTTGCTGATTGCAAATTTGCCATGTATGTTGTTAGATGGAGGCCATTTATACGGAAGTGGTATCCTCTTAATATTGGAACTGTTTATCAGTCTTATCTCTGGACAGTAGGATATAAGTTGATTATATTTTAGTCTTGTAAAAATGTTATGACTTACAACATATGACTATTGGTTGAAACTTTACAGAATTATATAACTTTTAATTGGAATACTAGGTTAGGCTTGGTTAGGTTAATAATTGTATTACAAATGTAGGCATGTTAGAATACAAATGAAAATGGTTTTTTAAATTGTACAATAAAAATATAAAAACCTCATCCACTTCTGATATTTAATACCAGAGTTTTCACCACCGTTACTATCTTGAATCTCCCTCAATTTATGTTTATCCCTACATTTTTGTATTCCCATTCTATCAAGGTATCTTCCACAATATTCACATTTCTTTTTCTGGGCCACCCTAATGACCACAAATGACATTTATTGATATTTATAGACAAATAAACTAAAAACATTGAAAATTAATAATGTCTGTAGGCGTAAACAGCCCAAAACGTGTTAAAATATTTTCAAACTTCAAATGCTCTTAAAAATTTAATTTGACTTACAGGTAGTTATTTTCTTTTGACAAAGGTAGACCAAGTTATGAGGAATCTTGTATTCAATGTTCAAATCTTAGATATAAAAAGAAAAATATCGGGTAAGTGTAACACCATCCATTACAGTGACCCACTTGTAACCTACTGTACAGCAAAGCGACACCCACTTGCTCATATTTTTTTATTCGTTATGGTCAAAAACCAATTTTGCGTAAAAATTCCCGTTTTTAATAATTTATTTTTATTTTTCCAGGCGCTGTTGAAAATTAAAGCATTATTTCGACCTTATACTTATCGTGTATACGGATATTAAAAAACACTCATTGTCAAATCAATAAATACGTCGTATCTCTCAAAATCTAAAAAAGGTTAAGGGGTTAACGGTCTGTTGTCTGCAATCTGCTGTACATAACATTAGGTGTCTAGAGAGTCACTGTAATTTAATGGATGTGTTAAATTTAAATTCAATAATATGAATTCATTGTGTTAACTTCTATATCACTAATAACAAGAGACTCAAGACAAGTCATTTACTAACTCACTTTATTATAACAGAAACTTCACAACATTTCAACGAGGGAGCTCGGGTCCTTACACACATTTGCGCAGACCTCCGTTCGTCAGAGCTAATTAACTAATTAGTAATTACCATGATAAATTATATAGGCATGTCAGCAATATACCAGTTTTGAAACAAATCGCGCATCCTCCCTCCACCTATCCATTTTCCTGTGACGTATGACTTTCTCCGTTTCTCATTGGTCCACCGCCGTCATTGCCGCAGTAGCCGCCGCCGCCAAAGACTCCACCACCACTACACCGCTCAACCAGTTTGAGAAATGCTTACGTCACAGACATGCGTATTGGGAAGACAGATTAACACTGGGAGCACTGTCGACGCCTATCGTACTGATGGTTAGGCCGTTAGGCGGGTTCTGGTGGAGTCGGGACTCGAGTCTGGAGATTGTATGTATTTTCCCGACATTTCGCATATATTTTCCTTTAAGTAAAGTGTATTTGAATGTATTTGATAATATTAGTAGAAATTATACTTACCAACGTATACAGTTAGCTATAAAAGCGTATAAAGTTTCAATACCAAAATTCATTTATTATAAAAAGTAAAATAACCAATTTAAAACTATATCTATACACCTCGAATTGGAAGGTACAAATTGTTTCCAACAGAGCGCATTTTGTTAATCTGTTTCCCCAATCACAAGTTGCTGACATACTTATATAATTTGTCATGCTAATTAACTATGATGGGAGAGGCACCACTACAACTGTTCAACTGCGATTCCCCACCGTAATGACCAGTTGTTATCAATATTGTATACAAAAAACGATTTTGAGCGAAGCCTATAATATAAACTAAGTAGATATATTTTATGATATTATTTTGATTCAAGTAATTTAATTTTACTATTAGGCATTAGTGCGTGCACCTACTACAACAGACTACAGTAGGTTAAATTATTTTTTGCCAAAAACTTTGTATTTTATATTATCATTGTGTGAATAAAATATAACTATATATTATTTGTCACGTCTGTACCGAAAGTTTGGTTTCCGATAGCGGTTGAAGCGTTGGAAAGTGACCTTTTCCATCCAGCGGGCAGTTAAGTGGGAATCCTCTTAGTGCTGGGCAGCAAAGTGGAAATCCAAAGAAGTACTTAGCACATATCACGCATATCCTCTGTACAACCCAGATACGAATATCTATACTACGGTCCTTACAAAATATAAACTTTTGGTTACATCTTATATTCATGTTATAACCTACTTGCATGACCCGTAAACATATTTATTTCATGAAATTGTTTTCGTATAATAATTTGGTTGTTGCATAGATTCCTGCATAATGCATTACCTTTGCCGTGATTACATTTTTTTATTCTTATTTTATTTAATATAATAATAGTTATTTATACTGAAATCTATACTACCGTCCTTACAAAACATAAGCTTTTGGTTACATCTTATATTCATATTATAACCTCCATGCATGACACTTATAATAGATAAACCAAATCGTTTCTCTCATGAAATATTGTTTTTGTAGAATAGTCTGGTTGTTGTTGCATAAATCCCAGCCTGCATTACCTTTGCCGTGATGACGTGATCAATGAACGCAGAGGCTTGACAAAAAATAGTATGTGTGGCTCGTGCGGGAAGGAAATTTAAGTATTAAGCTAAATGCGGCCATCGTCTGCGGCTCGTGCCGCACACGTCGGCCGCGACTGAAATAGCTCACTTCACGCCCTTGCCACACAATAAATGATCTTGTCACACCTGCACCGAAAGTTAAGTTTTCGATGACGGTTGAAGCGATGGAAAACAATGTTTTTCCGTCCAGCGGGTGGTAAAGTGGGAATTTCCGTAATGCCGGACGGTAAAGTGGAAACTGGAAATCCCCTAAAGTACTGAGCACGCATATCATGCGTATCCTCAGCACAACCAGACGCTGAAATCCATACCACAGTTCTTACAAAACATAAACTTTTGATTACATATTTTATTCATGTTGTGAATACCTATAGCAGTATACAACTATACAAGACCTTTCATATTTAAGGTTTGTTCTATGGTTTTATTTAACAAAATGTGGTGCACATTATATTCTTATAATAATATTCTAACCTAACTAATAATTATTATGAAACAATTGTTATTAATAGATAATGGTAATAGTTAGTAGATAACAATATATTTTATCACATTTTCCCTAGCATAGGAAATTCAAAATACTAAGTTACGTAGTCTTTTAAGTATTTAGGCGTTGATTTATTTCTGGTGGTTCTCCGAGGTCCATCAAGTCCACTTGACTACTGTAACTGTATCTATTTGAATTAACTCTTCCTTTGGCTCGCTCGTGGTTTGTGTATTTTTAATTGTTGTATTCGGATCTATTCTGTCTGAAGGTTCTATATATAATGTTCTGTCACCCACAGGTACTAAATCTCTTAACGAAACATTTTACTCTCTACTATTTCCTTAGCGTACTAAAGCGTATTCAGGATTTGCTTCCACTAAATCCACTTCTACCACTAGTGGCTCGTACTTAGAAGCACGTCATGTTTTTTTATAAAAACTTTCCCGGGGCAGTTGAGGCACGATGGAGGTGTTCCACCATTTGAAGAGCGCCGAGGATGAGCGAAAAATCGTTCGTGTGGTGTAAAATTGGGTAGCAATGACCGAATGGAATATAAGGTGTCAGCTATTATAGCTTCCCATTGCTCTAATTTCAATCCTCTTGTCTTAATAGCCAACTGGATAGTCTTCCAGATTAGAATAACAACAAAATAAAAAAACTCTTCCATGAGATATCGAGTTACAATGTTAATGTAACTATACAATGTTAACCAATTGGTTAGGTACATTTTTTTTTCAATAAAAGTAGTTTAAATTAACAGGAATCTTGTATTACATTTTCAAATCTTATAGTTATAAAAAGACTTATTTATGAATTTCTAACTCAAAATAATTTGCAAATTTTCGGGATTTTTACGAATTTTGTCATTTTAAAACATTTTAAATTCAGACGCTCGTAACAATATTATTATGGATTTACGCTCAACTGTTTTTACAATTTTCACTAAAACAACAATTTATGAGGAACCCTGTAAGACAAGGAAAGATTATGCAATCAAGGTTCAACCAAATTGCTATTTCCATCAACGTCTCTTATTAACGTCTATTATAGGTTTTATAAAATATTATTATAGGTAATATAGGATAGTTCGGTATTATTAAGTACAAATTAGGTAACATTAACTATATTTTTAGCAGACGAAAAGATACATTTTGTTTAGAGTATAAGTCCCTATGTGGCTATATGGATAGGTACCTATATATTCTAATCAACTATACTGATTAAACCTGTTTAAGTTTAAGTAAAAAAAAATATTTAGCTCTTGTAAATTAGGTATTTCATGTCCATAAAAAATAAAATATTTCTATTATAATATACTATATACCTAACGTAGGTACACTATAAAGTATAACCTAATGTACACTAACATATACATGTATAGTATAGTAATAATATTACATGTATTATAATATATTGTTCTGTGTTAAATATATATAATACATTATTATATAAAACATATATTTTTTTTTAATCTAATATATTATTATACTCTTATAATACCTATATAATAATGTATGTATGTAGCTATATAATTAAGATGTGTACCGGAATATATTATTAATTATTATAGCATTAACGTTTAGCAATATACAATTATTGAACGTTACTTATAAATGCAGGGTGTATTAATTATAAATCCATTAGGTATATTATCATAGCATTGAGAATTAATGGCCAGGTTAATATATTTTTAGGTGTAACTCAAAAACTAATAACCGTAGGTATTTTTAATTTTCACCAAATGTAAATATGACCATTTTCCATATATGATAAAATATTTTGATTCTTTTTGAATTATTTATTGCTATGAAAAATTTTTGATTTTAAAGTTTTTATTAAATCATTGCAAAAACATTTTTTTTTGATTAGATACATAGGGACAACTATTTTTTTTATATGAATTTAAAGTTCAAATGTTGACAAAATTCGTCAAAATCTCGAAAATTTTCAAATTATTTTTCAGTTAGAAATTTATAAAAGTGTGTTTTTGAAGGATAACATTAGAATTTTTAATAGGAGATTCCCTACAAATTTTTCTATTAAAAAAAAAAGGTGAGCAAGTGGGTGTCGCTTTGCTATACAGTAGGTTACAAGTGGGTCACTGTAATAGATGATGTTAAATTAATTGAATTCAATAATATAAATTGTACCTATAAGAAAAACGATTCTGAGCGAAGACGGTCAGTCAGGCCTATGATATTACTAAGTATATTTGATGATATTATTGTGAATAAAGTAATTTATATATAACCTAGTTAACCTATTTACATGGAAGCTTGTTTTAAATTTTCAATCCTTAGCTATAAAAGTTGTACATTTTATACATTTTTAACTACAAAATAATTATAAAAATTATTAAATTTTAAATTTGATAAATTTTTCAAAATTCTAACTTAAAATGTTTAAAAAAAAAAAATCGTGCCTATGTATTTTTAATATTTTTTAACTGCTATTGTAACAATATATTAGGAGTCTTGTATTAAATTTAGTCAACAAATAAAATATTTTTGTTATTAATAGAAAAAAAAAACTAAAAAAAGGTGGGTAAGTGGATGTCACTCTTCTGTACAGTAGGTTACAAGTGGGTCACTGTAATGGTTGGTGTTAAATTTGAATTCAATGATATAATATCATTGTATAAGAAAAATGATTCTGAGCGAAAACGGTCAGTCAGCCTATGATATTACCAAATATATATGATAATATTATTGTGAATAGAGTAATTTATATATAACCTATTTACGTGGAGCTTTTTTTAAATTTTTAATCCGTAGCTATAAAAGTTGAACATTTTATAAATTTTAACTACAAAATAATTATTAAATTTTAAATTTGATAAATTTGAACTTTAAATGCTTATGAAAAAAAATTGTGCCTATGTATTTTTAATATTTTTCAACTGCTATTATAAAAATATATCAGGAGCATTCTATTAAATTTTCAAGCTTTTTTACCCAACAGATAAAATTTTATTGATATTTATAGAAAAAAAAACTAAAAAAATGGAAACTGAAAATGTCCGTAAACAGCTCAAAATATTTGGAAAATGTTATGGTGTATAGAAAATGCTAATATAAACATTCAGTCTAAATTTCATGTACCTCCTACGGTCATTTGTTTTAGAGTTGCACCAAAAACCAAAATCGATTTTCTCGAAAACAGATTTTACGTGAAAATTCCCGTTTTTCCTTAATTTTTCTTTTGTTTTTCACGTTGCGTTGATAACTACTGAGAAATATTTACTTTTGACCCCCCCCCCCCCCCCCCCAAAGTACCAACTAGATTCACTTTCCTATCAAAAAAATTACTGTTGAAGAAAATCCAAATACTTTTACTGTCCTAAAAGGTGATGATAGATACAAAAAAAAAATTTAAAAAAAAACACACATCATTGTAAAATCAATACATTCATCGCTTCGCTCAGAATTTAAAAGTGTTCAACACACATTATATGCATTTATTCTTTTGCCCAGTTCTGAGGAAAATTATCAATTATTACATGATGTGTTTCAACCCAAATATATTATTACCACTAAGTATAGTTAAACCCTTATTGTTACCATCAGGAAATTTTTTTATGATTTTTATTTTATTTTCATCTTTGTATGTATTACTTATTTGGAAGCAAAACTCTCCAACTCTACGTTCATAGATCATGTTAAAATCTCTTAAACTTGAAACAAAATTTTTTAAGCTTTTCAACAAATTTACCGCTTGTAAAATATTATTGCTTTTGCTTTGTAAATGAATAGATATTTTATTACAATGTTGTTATTTGTCCTATCAACCTGGACATATGCCCCCACTTATCAGACCCGTAATGGTAAACACCGTAAACATGGTAGGCAGATGACAAGAGTACAAAACTCGACGGCTGTTAGTTCAAAAAAAAAAATTCTTGTAGGCATTATAAAAAGTACAAATAAGCACTCAATGTAATTTTAAGGCGAGAAGACTATGGGCCATTTACATACGTGGGCCCCGAGGACATGGCCCCTTGCCCCTTCTTAATCCAGGCTTGTCGTTTGTGCAAATACGTATGAATATAGGTTTATTGGTAAATTAATTGATATATTATAGTAATATAATATGTACATTGTTAATTTGAAAAATAAAGTCATATACAGAATACATTAATAATGAACTCTTTAACTTTAAAAGTATATTGGTAGATATGTAACAGTAGCGTGGCCATCAGGGTTGGTCCTGGAGGTCCACTGCCTCCACCCAAATTTAAAGAAAATTAAAAATTATTTTTATCATCTATGAAAATACAAATGTGTAGTAGGTTCCCGTTTTTACCAAAAGTGTACTGTGTACCTTCCTCTTTTCTACCAATACTCGTTTCCACCAAATGAGATATTGACAATAATTGTTTTCACCAAAATAATTTCTATACTAAATATTAAAATAAATTAATTTAATGGTTCAATAACATTGAATGGACCAATAATTACTAAATGTTTAAGGAACCATTAGCTCATTATTGATAAATGTTAAGTGATTGTTCAGGGAACCCGGCATAGGTATAATATAATATACAATAGGTACATAGGTTTGGTTAGAAAATGTTAAATTTTGTTAAAAAAAAAGTCGAATGTAAAAATTAAATAAAAAAAGACATGTTTCGGTATAGTACCTGTTTATGTAACATGTATATTATTGTATATAGTTATAATTTATCAAGGATGGGCAAGTTAATGATTTTTTTTAACTCAGTTAAGTTAAGTTAATATGCACCAATAACAAAAAGTTAAAAGTTAAAAGTTAATTTAACTATAGGTTAACTCAGTTAAGTTAAAAGTTAATACACATTTTTTGTTAACTTTTTATTAAGTTAAAAAAAAGTTTATTTGTTTATACAACGCTAACGTACTTAATTTTTTTCCAACCCAAAACTAAATTATAGGCTATAGTGTTAATACTTCATACAGATTTCCATATAAGTAAGATTCGAATGATATACATTTTTAACTTTAAACAATTTACAATACATATTTTTTGACATGAAAACGAAATAGATTGAAATAGTGAAATATTATAAAATTAAAAACAAAATAAATTTACTTTACTTACTTCTTAAAATGAAAAATTAACTCGTTAATTTCACGTTAATTAAGAAAGAAATTTAATAAGTTAACAGTTAAGTTAATGAAAAGCCAAAAGTAACTACTAACTAGTTAAGTTAAAAAGTTAAAATAAAATTAACTTTTTAACTTAACTTTAACTTTTTAACTCGTTAATGCCCAGCTTTGTAATTTATCATACTTAATTAAACAAATTGTCAAATGCAAAAATGTAATAAAAATGTTTATTATCTATTATGTTATATATTATTTTATTAATAAGACACGTTATTATATTATGTAGTATAAATACAGTGTTTGACATTTGACAATTATTGTTTAAATAAAATATAATAGGGGGACGGAGTGGCCGAGCGGACTAAGGCGTCGGTTGCGTCGCAGCCGACGCTGGCTCGATACCTCGGCCGCAGGCGGCATTTTTCTTTGGGAAAGTCACGGTGTCCGGAAAACAAGTGCCGCCATCCCCATCCGGCGCATGGCAGAAACCTACGGGTGCCCCATTAGAAATTCTGCTAAACACAACACACACATGTAAAAACCCTACCGTTACAAACCCCACTATCTACAATCATAAAAAACCCCACAATCAGCTAATGGGAATAATCGTCGGGCTTAAAGATCAATTAAAAAAAAAAAAATATAATATTTTCTATATTATGCTATATATCATATTCAATAATATATAATATATTGCATATAGATAGGTACTATACTGTAATATGTAATTTTTTTAGGAAAAAACCAAAATAATGGGATTGTTAAATAATGAACACAACGCCAAAGTAGGATCACTAGCCTTTGAAAAAATCGACAATTTCAGGTACTTGGGGGCAGTTTTGAGTACTAAAAATGACTGGTCGAGTGAGATAGGATTAAGGATGATAAATTATGAAAATGCGTCATTTGTCTAAAGTAAATTCCTAAAGTCAAAATTATTCTTTAAAAAACCATAGCAAGGTTATATACGGTAGTAATAATATCTACCCTTACAGTCTTACCTATGGCTGTAAAGCATGTACTACCACCAGTATCACCGCGGGAGAAGACTAAAGACATTTGGATATAAAATATGGAGGATAATATTTGGACCAATGTATATGGCAATAAAGAAAGAATGCAGATGAAACAATTTAACAGAGAATAACAAGAAGAAATGTAAATAACATCAGTTATCTTATCAGCTTCATAAAAGGACAATGGCTTCAGTGGTTGGGACACATGATGAGAAGAAACAAGGATGATGTAAGCAGAGCAGTTCTAGAGTGAAAACCGGCAGGAAAAAGACCTCGAGGACGACCTAGGAAAAGATGACTGCAGGATGCTGTGGAAGAGGTCTTTAACATGATGGAAGAACAGGAGATAAATAGCTCATGATCGAGAGAAATGGATAGAGTCAAAGAGATCATAGTGATGACAGGAAAAACTCATAGAGTATTAAATGCTAGAAGAAAAAAAAGAAGAAAAAACGGTATAAATGACAATTATTACCTTCGTCGAAACGACCACCGCCCGTATTTTCAGTAATTACTGAGGTATGGTATTTTCGGTAATTACCGAGGTATGGTATTTTTGGTGATTATTGAAGCTCCAGTATTTTCAGTAATTACCGAGGTGTGGTATTTACTGTAATTACCAAAAATATAGTATACCCAGTAATACCTTAGATGCCGATAGTAAACAAATACCGGATACCTGTATCAACATTTGAAATTCCACTAGCCCTACCATATAGGTACGTATGCAGTTTGTATTCTGCGGACGGTTATCACGATTAGAAGATACACCATTTCATTATACATACCTAGGTGGCTACTGACTGGGTATTTTATAATTGTACGCACTGGTGGAGTTTGATACTATGTGCAATACGCAATGATGGTATTGAAAAACAAACTATAAATTGTACTATATATATCTGTATTTATTTCAAATAAAATATAATTATAAATACGCGTATAATAATAATAATAATAATAATAATAATATAAAAATAAATAAAAATAATAATGTAGGTAAGTACTTACCAAATAGTTATAATAGTGGTGGTTTTAAAATTTTTTTTATACGCGTACCTACGATATAATTTGTGCAAAAATATTAACAATAAATATACGATGCAAGATTTGCAACAATAATGTGTTTTAAATGAAAAATAAAAAATATTATTAAACCTTAGTATAAAATAATAAAAATGAAGTAAAATATAATATTTATATACCTATATAAATATATTTGGATTATGATAAAATTAAAAATTAATAATCGGTAAATAATTAATATAGACATATAGTAGTTAATATAAAATATAATATGATCAATAAAAAATTATAAACACTTCGGTTTCATAATATATTATATAAAATAAAATAAAATGTATTTGTTCTTTACTCGTGTTATAATGAAAAATAGAAATAATACAGGATGATAAAAATAAATATATTATTAAGTATAATATAGTATTGACATTATAATTGCGGATACAAACTTGAAATTAATCAATAATTACTACAATATATAATATGTATCTATTTTTATAAAGATATAGGTACCATTACCTAGAATATAGGACTATTTCACTTATTTGGTACTCATTTCCATACGGTTTTTCGTTTGAATGACCAATACAAATTCTGTTACACACACATATATATATATATATAATAGAATAATACAAATATAAATATAAATATAATAATAAAATAGATAATACATTAAAATAATCAATAAACTCTGTTGTGGTGTATGGTATTTCATGCATAATAATATAATATATATATATTTTTTTCACTTTTAATAATGAATAATGATGTATACCTACGCCGTGTACATATTGATTATTAAGATAGGTACTATCATATAATGTAATAGATAGATATTATGTAGACACATTGATATTATTATTAATTATTTAAGTTATTTTTTTTTTTTGTACACTGAATATTATTTATCATGACCGCCGATAAGCACGCCTACTTGTTATATTTACCACTCGTTAACATACCTATCATACCTACCTATTTAGATTTTAGATGCATTGAGACAACTAATATAAATAGCCCATTTTAAAACAACCAAATTTGTTAATTATAAAATTAAAAATATATTATGTCCTTGTACATATGTATTTGACAACTACTTTTGTGTAAACCTTAAAGTGGTTAATTTTGTTTGGAGGTATCTATGGTTTATATTTCCTGCACCACATATCAATATAATATAATATGTCAACTACATAGTATAAACCCTCTCGAGTCATGACTAGGCTATTTTTTTTGACTTGGATGGATTCTGATTTGACTAGACTATGTTTCAGTTAGGTTTTTATATACTTTTTATTCGACTAACCAATATACACACATAAACGGTAAGTAAAATGTATACGATAGGTATCCCTTGTATAACCCATAATGTTTGACTAGATTTTCTTGCGACTAGACTATAATATATACCTATATAGTAGGTATATAGGTACTTTATTGACTAAGTTTGACTAGATTTTATTTCGACAGTATAATATACTCCATTGACTAAGTTTGACTAGATTATAGATATATTTCGACTAGATTTTTGTTATTAACTATATTGAAATTCGACAACATTTTTGGTCTTGACAAGAGTTTATTAATTATTTCAACTAGACTTAACTGCACGGACTAAAATAATTCTTCAATTATAGATATGGATATATTTTTATTAGATAATAACTATCTACTGCTTAAAATACAATAATATATACAAAACATAATCTTATAATATATATTTATTTGGGAGGAAACGGTTATAAGACGTATCTATACATATATATTATACATATATATATAGGTATAGGTCTAAATATATAATATCTGGGGAAAAATGACTAGAACATACTCGTGCCGTACGACGGCTTTTTTATAATAATATATAATAATTAATGAATAAATATTTATGCATATTTCCTATACAGATTTTTACAGTAATATATTATACACTATTCCTATAGGAATATATTAAATGTAAAGTGCGGCACTGGCGTAATTTAATCGATCTAAATTATTATGTACACCTACACTCATAAATTGACTACCACCGACTGCCACACATGACTATATATAATATATTATATATAAATTATGAAATATATTTAACAGTTAACTATAAACTTATATAACAGTAGGTAATAACAATGCAACACAACCCACATAATTATTGTTGTTGGTACTAAATATAATCTAAATACTGACGCATTATGTCCCAGAGTCTGTCGCATACGACTCGAGTGGTGACGGATTCAAAACTATAGCCTATAGGTAATATTATTATGTACTTTGTTATTAGAATACTGCTGCAGTGGCTGCGGTGACTTGAATGCCCGCCACCGCCGAATGGTAAACGACAACTTATTTTCCACGTTGAAGTTTAAGCTTAAATTCATTATGGATAAAAAAAAACAGTTAAAAATATTATCAAAGTGGGAAACGGATTGTTCAAAGAAATATAGGGGGAGGGTTACTAGAAGATGATTTTTGATTTATTGTTTGATTGCGTGCGTGCGTAATATAATATAGGAGAGGTAAGTAACTAATGATTTAAATGTGAATAAAATAGACTAGAATTAAGTTATTAATTTAGGAATTAAGACTAGAAAATTTTCGAGTTGGACTAGACTGTTAATATTACGATAAACTACTATCGTTATGTTAGATTGAAGTATTCAATATTATACACTTTTTTCGCATGTTTAATATTTATTATACTGTTTATTATAATATATGAGTACACGGGTGTATGACTAGAATTATTTTCATACACATCGCATATATGTACATATGGGTAAACTTAATTATTTATGACTAGAAATCTATTTTTATACATACCGCATTCATAATATACTTAATTATTTTTAACTATTTATGACTAGAAATATTTTCATACACTCGCATAAGTACAATAGTACATATTATACTTAATTCTTTATGACTAGAAATATATTTTTAAACATACCGCATACACAATATACTTAATTATTTATGACTAGAAATCTATTTTTATACATACCGCATTCATAATATACTTAATTATTTTTAACTATTTATGACTAGAAATATTTTCATACACTCGCATAAGTACAATAGTACATATTATACTTAATTCCTTATGACTAGAAATATTTTCATACACCCGCATAGGTACATATTATATTTAACTATTTATGACTAGAAAAATTTTCATACACCCGCAAGTACAATAGTACATATTATACTTAATTATTTATGACTAGAAATATATTAGGACTTCTGACTAGAATTGTTTCTATGACTACACCATTCATGAAGTTGCCTATATAAAGTACCTAATTAAAATCAAAATGTATCATTTATTATTTTAAACCGATAAAATATAGATAAAACTGAGGATAAAATGGATTTTGAATGTTTTGTTATTTTTTTCTCGATAGATCTGTAGACATTTTGTATCAAAACAGAGTTATTTCATTTAAGTATAATCTACTAGTTGAAAACTTTTTTTGAATACAATATGCAGTGTAGACTGTTTAAAACCCTAATCGCTTCAGGTTAGAACACTACTTACACCCATACGATGTTGAGAGGCAAAAGTGGTGCGCGCGGGGATGACGGCGGTCAATATAATACTTGCGTGTATTAATTACACAAACAATAAAATTACCAATGTGTGTACATATCTATTAAAAATAACCCTACTAAATATATACAATTTCAATAAATATCATATACCTATAATAGCGATGTAAAAGTTGGTTACTTGGCGATGTCACCGTCGTCGTTCTTGCACTTCTGGTCGTTGTTATCGCCATCGTCGTCGTTGTTGTTGTTGTCGTTGGCTGCGGCAGCCGCGGCTGCCTGCACGGCGCGCTGCAACATGTTCTTTTTGAATCCTGACGCGGTTGTTACCGGTGCCGTCGTTACGCTGCCTGCAGAGTCACCGTCGTTGACATCGATGGCTGCGGCAATGTCGCTGACATTATTGGACGTGCTATTGATGGGTTTACCGCCATTATCGCCGTTCTTACTGCGATTACCGCCGACGCCGGTCGTTTTCACAGCTGACCCGGTGCCGTGCCACCGACGGTGCGATGCCAAGTTGGCCGGACATTGAAACACCTTGTCACACTCGGGACACGTGTACCGGACGTGTACGATGCACCGGCACCGGTGACGGGCCAGCGCGAAGGCGTCGGCGTACCGGACGCCGCACAGCCGGCACCGGTATGGGCCCAGCGCGTTGGGGATGCTCTCGATCCGACGACGGGCCTCGTCGGTGGCCACGACAATGTTGAATTCGGGGTCGATGTCACCACCGTCGTATTCGTCATCCCGCGGGTCACCGTCTTGTCCACCGCAATCCGCCGTCGCCGGGTATGGAGGCGAAGATAAAGACGACGACGACGACAACGATGATGAGGTCGAAGTCAGCCGTTTACAGCCAGCTGCCATCGGTTCTTCGGGAGGAGCCGGTACGATGATCGTACCGGACACCGGTGACGACCTGTCAACGCGGCGGTCGAACATGAGCTGAGGAAGAAGTTTTCGCGTAGCCGCTTTTACCGCCGTCGACGCGGTCGCCGTACCGCCGGTCGTCGATTTTTTGGACGATTTACCACGGTTGGCGCTCGCGGCAGTGGCAACAGGCCGTTTCTCCGGTGTCACGGCTGCCGGGTACTCGTCGGTTCCCACTCGTCCGTCCACTATGCGTGCTGCCGTCGTCGTCGTCAGTGTGGCTTTCACGGACAAGTCAAGTGGGCCCGCGGACGACGTGTCGTTCGTCTCCAGCCGATGTCGTAGAAGCAGTGCGCCGCGGTCGTTGCGGTCCAAGGTGACCGGCCAATACTCATCCTTGACGTCGCCGATCCGCTGTCGCTTCCCACCGGGCCCGGCGTATTCGTCGTCAACATCGCTGCCACCGCTTACGTCTCCATGGTGGTGGTGGTTTTGGAGGTTCCGCATACGCACGGCCGCCGCAGCCGTGGTCATCCACCACGTCCACGACGGGTCGGCCGCCGTGGCCTGCGCGTAATCAGTCATCGTCACTGAGTGTTAATAATGCTGCGACGTCGGTAAAAATTGAATGCGATCGCCTGATGGCACTCGGACGCTTCGGAATCCCGTGCGACGGCCGCAGTACTGACGGGCCGCGTGTATGTCTCGTCGGTGCGCGCCGCTCCTGTTGCGGTGCGTGACTGCCGACTGGCGACTGCTGCTGGTGTCGCCGTCGTGGTATTATAGTAGTGGTGGCGGCGGCGGCGGTGGTGGTCTGTGTACCGTTTATCGGCGGCGCACAAGTATACCACGACCGCCGCCGCCACCGGCCAATCGCGTCGACCGCCGACCGATGCAGGGGGCAGGACCCTGGTGCCCACTGCCGCACGCCCGACGCCCAGTACACTCATCGGCGGTGGTTGTGCAGTGACGTAGGCGCGTAGGTATATACGACAATAATAATAATAATAACAATAAACAACGCGAACGCACACCACGTATAATATGTAATATTATAATACTATTGTGCGCGCACACGCGCGTGTGTGTGTGTGAGCGCGCGCGGAGATACCTTTGTTGTCGGTGGGTCATGTGAACTGGGGGTGGGTTAAGGGGGGCGCGTGCCACAGCCGTTGCAGCTGCCGCTCGGCGGCACTGTATTATGCATTACATTCACTACGGAACCGCGCGCGCGTCATGCCACGGGTGGGTGGCGAGTTGATAAAAATCGCGGCGGCGGCGTGCGAACAAAAACCTCCTCTTCGCTACCGCCACCCCACTCGTGCAGCGCTTTCGCATTTCTTTCGCTCTCTGTCCCCTGCATAGTTATAAAATTATACTTTACACTATGTCACTATTATATTATATAACGCTTGCTTGCTGCAGTGTCATTAACATACGCGTACATAGTGCACACAATGCGACGGGTAAATGTCGTGATGTCTATGTATGCGCGACTTGCTAGTTCGGCGACGTGGGTTTAGGTGGGTGGCAGTGCGGGGCGGCCGGTCCTTGGACGAATGGTAGGAGGGTCGATTTTGACGGTTATTATACGAACCCTGCGGCACAAATCTCGGCCCTCGACCGACTGTCGTACATTACGTTATAGGGTGGTTAATAGTTATAGCTAGTATTCGTATATATACCTATACGCCCGTATATATGTATATTAGACGTATGTGTAAGTGTAACTGCATTTTTCGCTTGGTATATAATATTATCGCGATGAGTTTTGAAAATGCTTTGTACACATTTCTACGTAGATAATCCATTCGCATGCACATATTGTTATATAGGTATTATATATCGAATATTTTCCAATAATATAACAGTCGTTCGCTCGTCCAATCATAGGTATCTACTATTATAGTAAGATTAAATTTCGTTTACCTTTCTACGTTTCGTTTTTAAATTGAATTTGTATTTATCTGCAAGATGACTAATTCAATAAATTAATACTTATTAATTAGAGGCATTATTATTTAAGTTTCAGAGTCATTCAATATATCATATTATTCTATACCTACATGGCTGATGGCTACATTAAATAGATAGGTATATAGTAATGTTTACTGTGTATCGTATATGACCTACGACACAAATTTCAGCCCTCTACTGACTGTTGTAGATAACGTGTTTAATATAATATTCGTAAACCTAATACCTATGGATCAGTGGTCACCAAATGGCGGCCAGCGGGCCGGACACGGCCCTCAGACAAATTTTATCTGGCCCGCAGATAATGAAAAAAAGTAAAAACCGACAATAATAAGTACATATAATATGTATTTGCTTGATTTGCCACTGCTGCATATGAGATATATTAAGACAAATATTGAAATAAATATATCTACTTAGGGACAGGATATACGTTTTCATTTAATTTGGCGGTTCTCGTTTGAAAAACAGAAGTTCGTACCATCAGACTCCTAATCATATAATACAAAAGGCATACTTGGTGAATCACTCTGTATATGGTATAACTACTTATTACTTTAAACGATAATAGGCATAGACCAGGGATCGGCAACGCACGAACTGCATGTGCCTTCATAGTAATATTGTATGTGGCCTGCGAGTAAAATCTATTATTTGTAACTATACAAATAGATATTATATCTACATGTATAAAAACCATGAACTAAGATGGTGTGGACTTTAAATGGCGGATTAAAACGTTGTTTATAGATATCTTGAATATGAACCTAAATAAACTAAATTTGTTATGACTGTACATTTAGGTTTAAAATAAAATAAGTAACATTCAAATTGTGGCCCGTGAAAAATTTATATTTATTTTTTAGCCCTTGACATCAAAAAGGTTATTGACCCCTTATAAAAATAGGGGAATCGTAAATTCTTACACTAGAGAAACAGGTAAAAAATTACATAAGTACGTTATTTCGAGGTATGGCTGTATATGGGTATGAAATCTAGTCGGATCTTTGGTAAATTCACGACAAAAATCAATGAACAAATTAAGTAGGTACTCTCGTACATGCTCTTTAAAACAAAGACCATAAATCAAATGGTTTCAGTTGACTTAAATCCAGAGGCATATATTATAGTGTTATGTTTTTCGTTTAAGCTTTTTGAATTTCCCAAAGTTTACGAATTAACTGGTTTCAGATCAGCGTGATTAACACAAATACGGTAACGACTACAAAAAATAGTTAAACAAAATATTGGTGGAAAGACATTTATCGAATATAAACACAAAATCAAATATAATTATCCGTGCCCGGATCGTCGTTAACATGCATACGACCACTGGACACACACAAACACTTATACCCACACAAGGGCACAAAGGCTGGTGAGGGGCGCACCCTTCTCGTCCCGACGGTGGCGCGTAGTATTATAACAACAACAATTTTGTGGTATCGGCACATTCATTTCATCGGCCTGGCCTTTATTAATTACTTATTTTGGTTCTCACTATACAATACATACCTATTATATGCCTATTATATGCCTATTATTCAATATTTAATTGTAAATTACTGTCCTCGTAGTATAGGTAATAGGTTTGGTATGTTTGGTATGTACCTACGACAATACCTATTTAACACAAAATACGCACACGCGTCGATCAGATGGGTCAATGTCGGTTCAGTGGCATAAAAATATTTTGAAAATTGAATGGTACTAATTGGTGTGCAACGATTTGTACGAGTATATACAACACATGTTATTTGTGAAAACTATTCGAAAAGCTATATATTACGTCGTAGGCATATAGTCAAATCAGGCATTTTACTAAATGCCTAGGGAAATAGTCAAAGAATTTCATTTTTATGCAATTTCACTATAGTCTATATATCCGCATAGACATTTAGTTAAATGACTAGGTATTTAATTAAATGCCTGTTTCAAGTTTAAAAAATGTAACTATATTTTCTATTAATTATTTATTGATATTTTATATAAAAAAAAAACTATATACTATATTACTATTTATTAATATGTAAAATACGTATGTATATGAAATATTTTTATCGGTACTATCGTTTTAAATCTTAAATTATAAATATATAATATAGGTATATATATATATAATTCAGGGACTAGAACCAAACCTAAAAGAACCGGTCCTGGAACCGGAAACTTTAAAATATTAAGAACCAGAACCGGAACCGAAACCTTTATTTTAATAAATAAAGTACCGGAACCGAACTAGAATTTTTAATATAGGTTTTTTTAGGTTCAAAAATAAAATAATCTTATTCATCAAATTTCTCATGCAATTAATTCCATCCGCATTTCAGATAAGTATTTAACATTATTATACTTTTTGGTATCTAAATTATCTGGAACCAGTACCGAAATTATTTGGAACCGATACCTTTATTTTTTTTCATCAAAAAAACAGAACTGAACAGGAACACTTATTTTTGGAGAACCAGTACCGGAACCGATACCGATAAATTCAAAAGGTTCCAGTCCCTGATATATGATAAGGTAATTACTAATTAAGTGTGAAAGACGTAGATAATAGTACGAGTATATTAAATACCCTATAGTCTAGGGTATATTATATTATATTCTCATTAAATAAAATAAAAGTTCCACTGGTTTTTACCTTGAAAAATTGACGTAAGTACTTGGTTGTACATGGGAACTTGATCTATATTAAGTACCGTGGGATAAATTATAATCTTATCGATTATAACGACAAAAATATGACGTTACGAAAAAAGATATAGAACATATTATATGCGATTGAATTTTACAATAATTTAGTTTAGTACGTGTATAATTATACGTATATCATATTATCGTATGTACTGTACTACTGTGTATAAGTGATTGCATGTATTAATATGGAATATTAAAATTTTTTTTGTATATTAATGAATAATTAATAGAAAATATAGTTACATTTTTAAAACAATACAAAATGCTTCCTGTTTATTATTTGTGTGACTTAAAATAGGCATTTGATTAAGTGCCTAGGTGAATAGTGAAATTACATAAAAATTAAATTCTTTAACTATTTGCCTAGGCATTTTGTAAAATACCTGATTTGACTGTATGCCTATACGACATAAATATTAACTATTGCGAATTTGTGCATATTATCATATTTAGACTTATTTAGAAACACTTGATAGAGAAGGGGCATCAATGAAGACGCGTGCCCTCCTTCATAAATACATATACCTCAGCGTGCGTTTTAATATTATATCAAAGTGACAATGCCGACTGCCGTTATATAGCGATGTACTGATTTTATTTTAATTCGTAATGATAAATAATTCATTTACATTCAAAGTCTTGTGTTATTACAACATGATATTAATATATATATAATATATTAAGCTAAAATGCGTACTTTACCCGGCAATCCGAGTCCCGGTTATATTACGTGTGCGTGCGTATATTGTGCAGCGATGGCAGCTGATGTGATCCGAGCTACAGATCGTTCCCGTGGGGTAAGCGCACAGGGGCAGCGGCGTGTCTGTACTCTGTACACACGCGCGCGTCTAACTACGACGCGTGTGTTCAATTATTTATTATAATTTATAATAATTTATGCGTGAAAAAACCGACCGACACGTGTATGGTATGAACGTACGATGAAGTTTATAATAATATAATATGTATAATAGTATAATGTATGCGCCAGGTTTCGTAAAGTTGGCCGGTTACTGCAACTATATTATATACACTATACATGCCTATATCAGCTGCTATCGGCTCCCTCTTACGCCCCTCCGTCTGAACTAGAAAGCCGGTACAGGACATAATATATATGGGTGAAATGCCGAAATTCTCAAAATCACATACCGTTTGGGCGAATTTTTACACATCCATCATGGGGCGAGATTTATATGAACGCCCCTTAATTTGATTCATTTAATACGTATATATGCGTTTCTCGTAAGTTGTTATACATAATAGCAGTTGAAAAATATTATAGATACTTACATAATATTATGCACGATTTCTTTTTATAACCATTTAAATATAGCAGTATATTATCAAGAGCCTTGTATTAAATGTTGACGCTTTTTGGCCTAACAAATACATTTTTTTTGATATTTATAGAAAAAAAAATTTAAATTTAAAAATTGATATTGTAAACAGCTCAAAACAAGTCAAAATATTTTGAAAATTTTATCAAGCATATAGGAATTGATAAAATAAACATATGATACAAATCTCAAGTGTCTACGGTTATTCATTTTTGAATTACAACAAAATAAGAAAATCGAGTGTAAACATTTTTTCACCATTTTTCTCACTATTGTTCTGATTTCCCTATTTGTTATACCATTCAGTTATGTAATCATTACAAACCCATTTGCTTTTCGTATTTTTTATCATTTTACTAAAACCAATTCCATTCATACCTTGACAATAGTAATGAGAACCCGTTTTGCATTCAGAGCAAAATATTTCGTCATTTTCGTCACTTCAAACGCTCATATAATTATACTTTGACATATCGGAAACCGGTATTGCGGTATTATATTTGGTATTGGTATGAAACGGTATACCATGATACCGGTGTATACCGTAATACTGGCACAAACCAGAAAACCTTGAAACCGGAAAACCGTGATACTGGAAAACCGTAATACCGGCATATATCACAATACCGGCACAACCGGAAAACCGTCACCAAACGTTATCACGGTATGTACCGGTATTACGCTATACCGTTGAAGTGGTATTTGAATAAATAACTGCAGTATACCGAAAAAACCGCCAACCATAATATAAATTTACCTACCTACGTATATCATAAAAAATATACTTATTAGTGATATATAGGCTGACAGATCGTCTTCACTAAAAATCGTTTTTCCTAGGCAATGATTTATCATTGAATTCAAATTTAACACGTCATAGGTAGGTACCTACTACCTAAATTACGCTTTTACAGTGACTTACTCAATGACAAGGTACACTCGACAGTCGTCACCTACTGCAGTACAGTAGAGTAGTTACTAGTTACCTATGTTTTCCATTATGAATATTTTGTATAATAGTGTAAAATATGTGGTGCAGATGTACAAATATGATTTAAAATCTTTCTGAAGTAATAAACAAATTAATGTATGTGTTTGTTGGATCATTTTTAAAAGTTTCTGGACTTTTATTTTAATACACAAATGTATTTAATGTACTTTTGAACTACACCACCCTATAAACTCGGAAAGTGTATTTAATTTTTGTCTAACAACTTCATTCAATGATTTATTTCTTATATACGTACCTAACATTTATGGAGTTTTGAATGTTTTAATTTAATATGTAGTGCTGGGCACTGCAGGCCATAGCATGTTGGCATTACAAAATTTGAAGTTGAATAACTTTTAAAATATCTACCAAAAATGTCCAGAAAATCAGAGGAATGATTTTAGATTGATGTGTAAAAAAAAAATATATTCGATTAATATTATAAATTAATCTCCGTATTAAAATACCATACCAACAATAAATTTCGGTTGAACACCTCCCCACCTACTATATACCCACTGATATAATATAAAACTTATGGAGATTTTCATTTTTGTTACAATCCTATAATACTCACCGTCTACTATAAGAAAAAAAAAATATCATCACGATAAAAGTCTTCAATACGTTCTTAATAGTTATTATGATTAAAAATTAAGAGACAGCTTATGCATTTGGAAGGATCATCATTCATCAATGATCCGGTGGATGCTTATTTTAAGTAGCAGTTGACAACATAATATATTATATCATATACACCTAATAATAATATATATGATAATGAGATAATAATACCTGACATAAACTTAACGAATAATATTATTACAGTTTTAATCATAATGTTCTAACAACTAGTATTATTTTTTTTTTGGTCTATTAAATAAATACATTTATTGTTTTAAATTGTATTTTCAATATTAGTCTTTACATTGAAATTACAGGATTGTATTCACACCGTGGTGGTGTCGTCAGACGTGGATTCAGTATCGGTATATTATATTATAATATGATTATAATAATATATCCTGCGCGGATAATATACATACGATTGTACGTTATATTATACTCGTAAATAATAATAATATAATACTCCGGCACTGGACAGTGACAACTGACAAGACTTGTAGATAATGTTGTTCGAATACATCATATTATTATTATAGTGGTAGTATTTTTTAGGCACGTATACATTATTAGTATTATTACTATATTTAGTTGGTAGGCACCCACTACCATAATATTTACGACAACGGCGCGGTTGTATGAAATAAATAATAATAAAAGTATACTTGTACCTAGGTAGTATTGAAAAAAAAACCAAGCGACGATAATATTGTAATAATAATATAATGGCTGTATCGCCGTCCAGTCGCCATGCTGAGCCGGGCTGTTTTCTTTTTAACACGACAATGCGGGCCCACTCGTACCGTCGCCCCGTCGCGGCACGACGAAATGTACATTGTACACATCGCCGGGAAGGGTTGCACGTCGTGAATAGGCAGTATAATAATATTATTGTATTGTGTACAATAATTGTCAGCAACACTTGTAGATCTTGTCGTAATAAGACAGTGCACCAGCATCGCCGCCGCGGCGCACCTCACAGCACCTGGCCATCTCACCGCTATAGCGTCATGTTATAATAATAGCCATTTATAACATAACATCGTGAAGGGTCGTCGACGATGACGACGTCGTGTTCTTCACCACTACATTATTCGTTTTGGTGGTAAGTGGTAACTGTATAATAATACGCTATTATATACACACGTATATACGTACACTTATTTGTGAGTATACGCTGTTTCAATATGTACCCATGGTGTACTTCCCCGAAGTAATACGTTAGGTAAGCCGGTATAATAGTGATATACGGGTGTGTGCGTAATAATATAATATACCTAGCAATGCGTGTACTCGAAAATGTTTGTGCCCGTTCAAGGGGGAATATTGCAATATATCATATTTAGACTAATAATAGCTGTGATCTAATCTGAACTGGAGAACGATTTTTACAGGAAACATTATCATATACTTCAAAATTGTATTATTATTCACTCCCTTTTTTTTTTTAAATCACACGAGATTTGGGCCGTTTAAAAGTCTATTCTTTTAGTAACGGCTCGTGAATCTATTGCGCAGATATTTTTGAATTTCTCGGGAAACAAATCACGTTTTTCTGCATTTGCAAGAATTTGAGACATAATAATAATATTAAGGTACCAACATACTTAAGGTCTATACTAAAAGTTTTTGGTGTGAACTCAATTAATGTATTTATGTCGCCTTATTTATGTCAATTATTTTGATCACTGTCTTAAACTTCAAAACGATCTAAATAATTTTTCTAAATGAGCTCAAACGCTTAACTTAACTTTGAACCTTGATAAATGTCATATTATGTCATTCACGAGAAAATATTCTGTCATTATGTAGTCCTGCGAACTAAACGATTCAGAAATGTTGCGTGTTGAAACTATATAGTAGACTTAGGCTTTAAGTTTAAAAGTTCTTTTGATCCTGGACTACATATCAATGTAGTATATTGTAAAGCTTACATAAGATGCTTGGGTTCATAAAAAGATTAACTCATGACTTTAAACTTGGAACAGGTATCTTTAAAAATAATTTTTTGCACGCTTGTCCGTCCGATTTTAGAGTACGGTGCTGTTTTTTGGGATCCACATACATCAGGTAACTCTTGTCAGCTTGAAATGGTACAAAGACATTTTCTTAGGTTTTCTGGATTTATACTATATACACCATCCACCGCCCGATTACTTCTCCCTCTATTTCCGAATTACTTAATATGGATACTCTTGCTAGACGAAGACATACTCTTGGGTTAAAATGTTTAAATGGATTATTATAAAGAAAAGCAGATTCTCCTTACTTCTAAATCTAAAGTCTTATTAACTTCAGAGTACCACTGCAAAATTTGAGAAATACTACTCCTATTTACAAACTTCCTTACAATGCGCCTCTAATTACTTAGCGACTGAACCAGTTAGAAGATTAATGTCTATTGTCAATGTTGACGCTTCCCACCTTTGTTAATAATTATACCAATTTTAATGTGTATATTCATAACTTGTAGTAAACTTATATATCATGTAAAAAAAAACTGTAAATTAATTTTAAAGTCTGTATATATTTAATTTTTTTCTCTCAAAGTAGACCCGTAAATGCAATAAATAAATAATAGTAACAGCTGGTTTCTTAACACCAGTATTACTTGATCGACAAATTAGCTCAGAGATTGTTGTTGATGTAAGAGACAATATATTTTTTCTGCTTCACCCTACCATAATTGTGTTGGCTTCCCCGGCGTCCTCTTAGTATCTTATATTTTTATTTTTACCGTTATTTTAAACGAAATATATTTTGCCTAGCTCATGATGAAGTTTGAAAGGTGAGGGCGGCGTGTGTCTGTCGTGGTAATAAATATAATATTTGTAGCCTTTTGGATTTGTAATTTATAATTCATTGCCAAAGGTTTACAATAATACCGTCATTCAAATAATGATGGTCTATGGAAATTAGAAACTTCAAAATTATATAAATACTTGTTCGATTAATTAAATGTTAAGTCATAGCCCATAGGTATTTAAATTAAAAATATGTATTGCTATTTTTGTATTTTTCTTTCCTTCTTCTCTTATTCTCTTATTATAGATGATGAATTTATTTTGCCATGAATTTTTCCATAATTTAGTGCAATACCGTCAGAACGTGGTGTGTACGACACTACGACTGCACCTAAACGACTAGGTTGCATTATTATTTATAGCACGGATTTAAATGCAAATCGCCTTTATTGCTGAATGTCCCAAAACATTACTTATCAAGCACAACATTAGTTTCATACATTAACAAACATAATATAAAAACTTTTATTTTGCATTTTTTTTTAACTTTTTATTTGTAGGTAGAACAGTTTTTAAACTTTGAGTAGGTACATTTTTCGTTTATTGTTTCATAAGAATGGTCTGAATGGGTACAATTTGATAATAATTTACCGATGACTATACACCACTAAAAATTTAAAAATTAAATTAGTGTTACTTATTTTTTTTGTTATATTATATATATTAAGTATGTTTTTACATATTATGTACCAGACAATAGCTGTAGCGGCTGCACAGCGGTTTGATAAACGACAATTTCGTCACGCACTGGTAGATATATATGATTACTTATAGATATATGGGGTTTTATTTACGACATGCATCAATCGCGATAAAGCCAAAATATGTAAATTTAAATAATATTCAAATAGATTTTTGTTAAATCGTTTTTATTTAACAGTGTTAAAATCAATTTTTAAGGTAATTTTTTTAAGTTTTAACATTATTATTTGTTAGTGCAATAAGTCGTATTTTTAAAAGAATTTATTTTGTGTTTAGAACATTTGAATCCGCGCTCTATGTATTATTTTGATTCATTACGTTTATAAATTAAAATATTATTATAGATTTGAACGGCCCGGGAGCGTATTATAACAAAACGTTTGCGCGGTCATAAAATATTTCGTGAGCGCCACTGAATATTGGCCTTTATATTTAAATTTATTATAATACACAATGTGTTATGTCTTATATAGTTATGTAGTTATGCGTTCATGCGTTCAATAGCGGTTGGGTTCGCCATGCAAATGCTGATGTGTTACGAGAGAAATTGTTTATTTGTGTATTTGTGTGTATGTATGTATTTAAGTATATTGTATATGTGTTTTGTAGGAACTTACACAGTTAGACTAAGGATAAATTGTACCAAGGTATAATTATTAATTGGCTAATATGTTGCATTGTTGGCATTTGTTGATTTATCTGCAAACACGCACAACATAGAAATATAATAATTACCATTTACCATTATCTTTCTTGGTCAAATAGAAATTTAAATAATACAATTTACAATATTCAAACGAGAATTTATTATTTGTCCTCGGGACTGAACAATAATTAACGCAATAATTTCTACTCGCTTGTTTTTTCTATATAAGTAGCGCAGGCTGGTAGGTGTCTCACCTACATATCATAAAATAATATTTTTTAATACACACATAACAAAAAACTGGGAAAGTTGCTCTACTGTGTAGTAGGTTTTGAGTACCTATAAGTATCCGCATTATCATTGATAATTATGCAGGCCAAATGACAATGGGTTATTTTAAATTTGAATTCAATGATAAATCATTGCATACGAAAAATACAGCATATCAGCCTCTATTAGTATTTAGTATAAGGATATTTAATAATTTATTTATACCTATTACTATTATAGAAGTGCATACTGCCTATGTACTTTAATATAGTACGGTATGTTGTCATGTTGTACTAATTTTAGTCAAAAACATCGCATAGGTATTCCAAATTAGTATTAATCATTATAATATATATTAAAAATAATAATATTATGTTAATATTATTAACTTAAGCCAATACCATGTACTACCGTAGAACGGTGTGAATATAATATATGGGTCCGTGGTATAAATCGCTTAAAATGAATTGAAATAATTTTGAAATATTGTGTATAGAAAATGATAATTTAAGTGATAGAGGAATGTTTGAAGTTTCTACAACTTTTGAATTAAAACAAATTAACAAAAATCGTTTATGGATATTGCGTTATATTACGTTTAAATATCCAATTTGACAAAATTTGAACTTCAAACTCAAAAAAATTTTACGTGGATTTAAGCTAAACTTTTTCAATCCAATAAATTAATAAATTATTCAAATAATATGAGGAATTTTGTATTAAAATTTCAAGTTTACTTACTTTCAAACAAATAAAAAAATAAAAAAAATTGAAAATTTCAACTGACAATAAATAGCATTAAACAATCCAAAATATGTTGAGAATTAAATCATATATGAATAGAAAATACTAATACAAATATTTAAGGGAAAGCTAATTAGCTTCACGATAGCACCCGAATACGGCCATATTATAAACCTCAAACCTCCACCTACATTTTGTAACTTAGACGGAATCTTGTTTTTAGAATTTAAAAATTCATAACTTTCTATTAATCAAAAAAAATGTACACATTCCGTGTCTAAGTTATGTATTTTAAAATATATTCAACATAGTATTCCTATCCCAATTACGACAGTAGTCAGTAGTCCTATAAGTCCTTATATTATTTACTTTTCTTACCCAATTTGATTTAACTATTTTATTTTTATTTGAAAATTAAATTATGAATTTTAAATGGTTAACTTATAACATATTTTATATGATAAATGTACATGATGATTACATGATAAGTTTTATAGAAAAATAGTGGAAAGTTGAATTATTTATAATATTGGTTATATAACGTAAAATTAAATAACATCATATATTATGCACATGTGTGTTTGTATGTTACAGGTCGGTTACAAATTACAATTATTAGTATAGGCCACTGGCAATTAAACATGTGCAAATTGTCGCGATTTGTTGGTTATTTGTTCCACGTTCCTCCGTTTTACCACCCTATAATATATCGAAGATAATAATATAATACGGTTCAGCGGACTGCGCAGTGGCGTAATTGGAAGGGTGTTGCGAGTGTAGCATATTATGCAACACTAAAAATATTTAAGTTTGTAGGTTCTAGTGGTTTAGCGTTGTATTTATTTTTTAAAAATATGATAATAACTAATAAGTAATAATTTAAAGTAATAGTTTTAAGACTATAATAAACACTAAGCAATGATTTAATTATCTAAATCTAATTTTTACATAGTTAAAATGTTCACTATGTACCTATAAAAACGATAATTCAAATAAAATTGATGAATTTTGACAAAACTTGAACTTTGAACGATTAAAAAAATATATTACAATATTTTTTTAATATTAATAATTGCAGCATGCAACATTGTTATATTTTCAATATTTAATTTTGAAAAATTATCATACATAAATCGAATAAAACTAAAAGTAGAATATTTCAAATGTCAATAAATATAACAAAAAATGCCAATATATTTTGAAAATTATATCATGTCTAGATAAGATGTTGAGATAAATATTTGGTGACAAATTCAATTTTTACAGATATTTATTTTTGATTTAAAATAAGAACAAAATCAATTTTGTCGAAAAATGCAAGCTTCACGTTTCACCTTATTTTTTTTTTATCATTGCAAAACCAATAGTCTAATTTATGGTTGTTTTTTTAAAACTAATAACATATTGCGATTTAAATCTATTAAATGATTATTATGATAAAGTAGTAATATTATTCTAAATTATAATAGAATGTATTATAGAAAGTACGCGATTCTTCAATTTGACGATTCTTTGTAATTTTACATTTAAATCTAGTAGACAGGTATATATTATGTGGTATTATTCTAAAATATCTGAGAAAAATTCAAAAATTTTCTCGACGATAGAATATCGTATATCTATGCATTAGTATATTATATTATCCACAAATCAGCGGTAATCGTATATGGTGTATATCCTGTAAATTATCAAATATGTACTATCTTTAAAGAACTCCATAATAGACATCGATATCCTATCAGTTCTAAATACGCTCTCGTGCAACATCAACAACAGCCTCAGCACCACCATCAACACGGTAAAAAATAATTATATTATGGTTAATAGTTGGATAAATTTTAGTTAAGATAACATCATTTTTATTGATATAATATTATTGGCTTAAGCCAAATAGGTAATAGTTCCAGCAACTTCCAGCAGGTAGATACACGACAAGACCACAAACGGCACAAATATATTATATGCGTAATCCTACGCGCTAATATTCTTTTTACAACCAATATCCTACCACTGCAAGTTTAGGTCCGATAAAGGATATCTCTATGGAACTCCGTCTCGTCGTTTTGCTAAGAGGTCAGCTTTTTTATTTCCTACTACTCACCAATATTCTGGCACTCCGGCCAATTTTACTTTGTTGTTTTTGGCTAAAGTTACCAAATTTAGCCAACATTCTAGAACCAGTTTAATTTTTTTAAGTGTTTTAAGAGCTCCTCGCTTATCGATTTATAGATGGTTATGTTTTTCTTCTTTGAAGATTTATGTTAGTTGGTTAATATATGTGTTATGTGATGAGTGATGACAATCGACGTAAATTATATTCACGTTTAATGATGAAGGATGTCTTCAGTGTTCGGTAAAATGATGGATAATATTATAGTCTATATCACTGTCATATTGAGGTATACGTATTGCTTAATATTTTACAATGAATTATATTGTGTTCATGCATGATTCATCAAATACTTTTTTTACACATAATAAACTGGTGAGTTAGGGTGGTTTTTTAGGGTTAAAACTTACTGTACAAACCGGAAACTCAACAGTTTCCGTTTTTTTCATACCCTTTTAATTTTGAATCATCGAGAATCAATTTAGTATATACCTAGATATTAATATTAAATATAGTATTAGATATTGTACATTATTAAATAAACGGTGTACAAACGTGAGTGCTTGTGTCACACACACACACACACACACACACAAATACACTCAAATTGTAAATTATGCACCTGCTCAATGTTTCGAACGTTTTTATACTATATATAATATTAATATATACCTACTATAATGTTACGCGTTATTTACATTTTACTACTATTTGCAGTGGGTATCAATATTGTTATCGTATATATAGTGTCACAGTCACACTCTCACACTATTACTATAACATGGTCGTTGTTACTCGTGTGGCGGTAGTGAGTGTAATGTATAAAATATGAGAACAATTTAATATATCAATATCGTACATATAGGTATACGATATACCTATATAATAATATACATATTAATATATTATATGCCATGAACTATACTGTACTGTAACAGTTCATGTCTATGGTTCTTGTCTATGGTACTAGATCACAGAATTGTATACTATGAACCATAAAAAAAGTCAGAAACGTATTTAATATAAATGGCAGGGTGCGGATTTGAACTCCGGGTGAAGAATTGTAAGGGTGGTAAATTTTGGAGACCATTTTGATGTATGGTTATAGGTATTTAGCTGATAACAAAAGAATACAGTTTTTATTGTGGTTATCATAGTTATCAAAAACATGCATATAATATAATACCAGGAAATAGAGAAATCTTGTGGTTTGTGGTTAGGTTACCATGCATGTTTGTGTATAAGTACTCATAATTATGGATAAACATAATACATAATTATAGATCTTGATTCGTGGCTGTAGATACTAAACATTGAAGAGGATAAACAACGTAAATCGTAAATCGTTATTATAAGGTACTTAAACGGTCTAAAGGTAAACTAATATGAAACTATAGGCGTGCGAATAATTAAGTTTCGGATCCAAATGTGCAATTTTAGTTTCAAAACTCTTCATGATTGTATTTATATAATTTATTTATGTAGGTATAATTTAACAAAATATAATTTAATTTAAATAATTTTTCACAAGGCCTCGCAATTTGTAGCCCCTGCCCTGATTGTCTCCGTTTTACATACGTTGAATTCAACAATCATAACATATTACTTTAAAACGTTCCTCAAATTAAATATTCAAGAACGTATTATTTCATAACGTTTATCTAATTAAATGTACAACAACGAATAACTTAACACGTTTATTAGGTCTATCATTCAAGAACTTTAAATGTTTTAACGTTTTTTTTTGGCAAAATTTTCAAAAAACAAAATATTTTAACGTTTTTCTAGTAAAATTTTCTATGAACCATTTAGGTAATTTGTAACATTATATATATAATGGTTTGTTGAATATAAATTAATTTAACGTTTAGCGCAATTAAAGTGTTTTAAATTGTATTTATTATTTTGCAGTTCTTTCTTCGTTTCGTTTTATATTACATATTTAATAATTGAATATAGCAAAAAATGCATTGGTTTCAACATAATGGTTTTTTTTTCCAAAAATATTTTTCTGAAGAAATTTTGAATGGGGCGGAAGGGTTGTTTCTTCTTACCTTCGACGCAAATTACCAAATACGTTTTTCATAAAGATCTGTGTTCCAAACACGGAATATAATTAATATATTCGTATGTGTCACTGGACTTAGGTAACTACTTTGGTGTAAATTAAAACCACAAAGTAACTTATAATTCAAATTGGTTTTCAGAATTATTATCACATAATTAGATCGATCGGTAGGCACGTTGAGAATAGATCACCATCTAAATTGCTATGGTACGCGAGCGACGAAGACACAAAATTACTACTTTCAATCCACACAAAATAAATTATTCCGTGGCATGTGATAAAAGTGCATAACTGATAGACGATGGACTATCAACTAGTAAAACAGAAAAGATTATTTTATTTCAAAAACAACGTAATACATAATATTATTACATTACATCATTGTTACAAATAATTAAAAACAAAATTAAAACTTTATGACTAAGAAATTTAAATAATATGATGAATGATGGTAACATGACATATTTATCCGGGACCAATTTGTCCTTTTATTTATTATACGATTAAACGTAGGTACCTAATAAACATAGGTAGGTACTAACAATATTACGAGTTCGTTTACTTGACACTTTTAAATTTTAAACTACACAAACTACAATATAGTGTGTCGATGTGTCGTATATACAGCTCTAGTCCCAGCTATTATATGGTGGTAGTTTGGTTTGTATAATCGAATTTTATCAACTATAATAAATTTATGTATACGTTTATTATATACACAATATACATATTTAGGTGGGCTCCTTACATGCAAATATTAATCGACAATGGTGATATATATAAGTAGTATAGTTTTAGTTTCCCTATATAGTGTATACACGCAGTAGGCCCGTCGTCCCTTAGCTATTATTATTGTACATTATTAGTTATCTGTTTTTTTTTACTCGTATTTTTCGACCACTTCGCCACTGGATTCTCTTCACCGTTGTCGTTGTTTCCGGTATTAATCCTGGCCCCTCACCCCCGGCAGGTGGTATATTATACGGATATACTCTACCACCATTAAAACACCACTGCGACACTGCGGTTAGTGATGGTTGTGTAAAATATATATAGGTATATATTATACTCATAACTCACTGATGATATTCGACATCGATTGTAAAATTACGATTTACTGTACTGAACCATATAATACCGTACTTATTCAAAATAATTATCTCAGTGTGCTTGGGTTATATTGTGGGAACATTATAGTAGTGAAGCACATTTTCTTTATACGCACGAAACTTCATAAAAAAATAGGTCATTTTTCAAGTGCACTGAAACCTGTACAAAAACGTAGTGAACAGATATATAATACAGGTACCTATATGCATCTAAATTAATATTACATACAATATATATATATTTAAATTAGTTTTCGTGCCTGATACAATGGCGGATTTGAAGAGGGAGGTTGGGGGGTAAAAACATAAACATTCTTTATTTTTATTATATTTACAGTGCATAATCTAATAAGCAGGTACCGTTTTTTAAAGCCAGTACATATAAGTATATAACTGAAACTGGCACATTTCTATGTACCTATATAGTCTTTACCTATCAAGGAGAGCAAACTCATTTAAAAGGTTTTCCTACCTTATGTATTCCTAGGATACCTATATATTATATGTATAGTCCATATCATTTATGAAAATGATCTTTCCGTCTCACAAGATTTAACTAGAAGTACCTACAACTAATATGTGCAATAAATTGTTGATATTTGGAAAAATATCTTTATTATATTAAGAGGTTGTCGGCGCACTATTTGTTTTCTCTCTCTGACCCACGCGCAACATAGACAAAACGCATTTGCGCAGATTCGTTTTTTCTATGTTTTTAAGTAATTTCAGAGTAAAATCACTCATCACAAAAATAAAAAGAGAATAATATTTTAAAGGGGATGACATATCGGTTTTATATTTTATTGTTATTTGACTTTGTATTCGACTTTCGAAATAAACAAAAAAATGTTGTAAATTTAAATTATGTTTAAATTGTTTTGAAACAATATTTAGAGAAATCAATATCAATCCCTGAGTCAATCCCTCAAAAATATTATTCTCTATCTTTTTTGTAATGAGTGATTTTACTCTAAGATTACTTAAGAATATAGAAAAAACGATTCTGCGCAAATATATTTTGTCTATGTTGCGCGTGGGCTGGAGAGAGAAAACAAATAGTGCGCTGACATCCTCTTAAACTTATGTGTCCAATGTGTATTACCTACAGGGTTTTATATTGTTTTCATTTAAATCTCGATACCATAAATCAACCTCTGCTACAACTTTGTCATAGCTATTAAAAAAATGGAACAAAAAAAATATTCTGTAAAAGACTTCTGGATATTCCATTGGAATGTTATATCAATGTTTTTGTCGTATAGAAATCCTAGAAATTTCGATTTCAATATCTAATTGATTGCATCTTGAGTGAACTTGTTTAGTATTATAATTTATATATTACTATATGTCTCCTATATTTAACGATCAACTATCGAAACGTTTTTATTTTTTCGTTGTAATTGAAATATGAATGGCAATAGAGACTGGAATTTATTTATCACCAACTATTTATAAAAGTAACATTTTAATAATAATTTCAAAATATTTTTGCTTATTTTGTCTTATTTATCAATTATTATGTGACATTTATCATTTTGTTTTACTGGAATGCATTTTAAACGAACGTTTAACGTAGTATAACTTACAATTTTTTATGAGGGATTTAATTTAAAATGTTGATGTCATATTGGCAAGTATAATATGTTATATATATGCGTTTGACGTTTGTTAAAATTCGACAAAATATCGAAAATTTGCAAATGATTTTTTATTCAAAAATGAAAAATACATTTAATTTAAAATTTTTAAATCCAAGGCTTGAAAGTTTAATACAAGGTTCTTTATGTGACTTTTTTTTTATACACTTTTCATCATGTTTACATTTTGACATATTTTTACGACACATAATATAATATTATAATAATATTTATATTTTGTTTCTGGCAAAAAATAGTTCAGGTACCTTGTTAGTTATTAGTTATTAATTATTATTAATAAGAAAATAAATTACAAACAGCAATATAAATATAAAATAAAATATCTTTGGAAATATACGCAAATCCGTGGAAAAATCAATGCATATATCGAATTTGGGTAGGTATCTATCATTTATTGACCACTACAATTATACTTCCCCACCAACTACATCATACATTGTATGTGATTGTTGTTCCTATTTATCAGTGGATATATTATTTTTATATCTGCAGCCTGCAGGTGATGTATTTTGACAATTTAATGCAAGCAGCAGTAACTTCATCCATTAATATATTAATTTGTTTTGAATTTTTTGTTTGCTGAAAAGAAAATTTCACAATAATTGTATGTTGATTGAAATGTAGCGTATATATTATTATAATGACTAATGAGCCACTAATTTGAAATCACAAATTTTGTCTGGAAATTATTGTCTGGGGGTTCCAAACTTTCAACAATTTTCACTATTATTTTTCATTAATAAATGCAAAATTTGACCCACCTTTGGTATACGGGTGTCATTGGTTTGCACCCCTGGTAAATATATATTGATATAATGATATATATTACTTTATAACGACGACGACGATACTTCCGTCGTCGTAGGTATTCGCCGTCGTAATTAAAAACCCGGACTCAATTTTGATGGTTGTGTCGGTAATTATCTTTTATTGCTCTACATATTTTTATTAAATATTTGATATATAGGTACTATTATTAGTACTATATAGCTGATACACAATATCAATTAGGAGGGTACTAGTAACGAGTTATTAATTTGTTTTCTTTAATATTGTACAACGACAATGGCCAATTTTACTCGGGTATACTGGCTATACTGCAGTATACATATATTTAGTTTTATAAGAAAGTAGCATAGGTAATAATAACGATGTCTAAAATTGTGGTTTTCTTTTGATATTCACCCAATCACTTGATTGCAATATCTCTGTATTTTAGTTTCTGAGGTAGCGAGGCTACATTGATTACTGTTTATATTTTTAAGGTGTAATATATACTTTACTTTTAGGGATAGTATTTTCGTTATAAAATAAAGTTTCGACCATTTTTCAGGTGAAAATGTTTACCGTGCAGTGAAATATTATTATGTTACCTATATGAATTCTTTCATGAAAATCCATTATTCTGCTGCAGCACCTATATACCTATATATACAACGGTGTAGACTATAGATACCTACATAAAAGACATTAACTCAATATCAAAGTCTAAGCATCAACAACTCATATATCACACAAATATGTGAGGAGGGGAATAGCCAAAAAGTAGGCACATATTTGAAATTTACAAAATGTATAAATTTAAAAATCCAAAGGAATCGCTCTGATGTATAATATTGGTAGGTCACAGCAGTAATGGATATTATTTTAAATTTTAATTCAATGATAAATCATTAATGTAGGATCAAGTGGTTATAATGTCAGTCAATATTTAGAAAGATATTTTATGACCTATGTATTAATGTTGCTATTATAGTAAATTATTTTTCTATTAGTTAAATTATTGTGAGTTGAACTAATTAGTCATTTTTGGCCAAAAACATTAACTACCTATATAATATATATATTAATTATTATAATATAACTACTAGGTGTTGAAGTCAATACAACAACGTTCCGTAAAACGTTGTGTATAGGATCGTATAATATAAATTACTTAAAATTAATCTAAATTTTTGAAAATGTTGTTGTGTATATAGAAGAAAATAAATTATAATTAAAGTAGGTTAGATAACAGAAAGATTCAAGTTTCAACTGTGAATATTTTTTGAACAATAACAAAAAAATAATAATTGTTTGAGAATAAATCGTTATTATACGTTTAAGTATTCACAATGTTGTCAAAGTTTTAATTTCAAACACTCATAAAAAATGTATGTAATTTGACGGTAAAATTAATTTTTGCATATTTCCAGTAAAAAATGTATGAAGGAACATTTGTAAATGTTCAAGTTTTAGGTGTTTGAATAAAAAATATTTATCCATACGTATATAACTACCAAATAATTTACATATTTTTCTGAGTTTCATGAAAATAGTAACAATTTTAACTATTAACGCTTATAAAAAAAATTCTGACTGTATTTTTAATTGTGGTATGTGACGAAATTGCAATTATAACTAACATTCTCAAATTAATTTAATTAAAATAAGATGTACAAATAAATTATAATATAATATTTATAAATAATAACAAATACATTTGTTATTGTACATTAATATTTTTATTTTGTAACAACATTTCGGTTAATATCAGCAATATCAATTATTGACAAGTGTTTATCGCTTATATTTTAGATTATGAGAGGATCGCCGAGCGCTGAGCAATAAATATGAATACCTATACTTTATATAGAATTACATTGAATAATATGATATATTGATATGTGAGTTTTTTGTAACTGTCACACCCTTTTGGAGCAATATAAAGTGGCGATCTTTAACTTTGAGGGGGGTTTCTGGTAGAAAATCAGATCTTGTTAATAATTCCCAGTGTGTTACAAAATAATCAGAAACTACAAAAAAAAAAAAATTATGAAAAACGGGAATATTTACACATAATCAGTTTTTGATAAAATCAGTTTTCTTATTTTGTTGTAATTGAAAAACAAATAGTTTGGTACCTACTTGATATTATCAATAAATATTTAATATTTATATTGCAATTTTCCAGATACCTATAATAAAATTTTCAACTTTTTTTCGATTTATTCATTAATTTGTTGATAAAACTACCTTTTAGGTATTTTTTAAGTCAAGTGTTGACAAAATTCGTCAAAATCATGAAAAAATTGCAAATTCTTTTGTGATAAAAAATACTTATATAAAATGTTCAAGGCTAATCTTTAATTGCTAGTAAGGCTTCAAAATTATATACAAGATCCTCATGAGTCGTAAGATTTTCATCTAAAAAATACTTTACTAAAAAATATTAAAAATTCCAAATCTTTAATTTTTCAATTTTTGTATAGAAATTTATAATTTGAAGTACTTATACATTTCGACGAAATCAGATATTTAAATGGAAAATTACGGTCAAAGATATTTTGTTGCAATTCGAAACATATTATTCGTATGTACTTTCAATATCACGTAGGTATATTATATTTTACTAAACCCACACTGTTTAAAATATTTATACTAATTTTAAGCAATGTATAGGTATTACGAATATATTCACGTTTCATACCATTCAACTACAAATGTCTATATACTAGCTGTATGTCCGATGTCGTATAAGTGTTATATAGTTAATAACGTTAAAATAATAAACTATGCAGTACATTTATTTAACATAATATCAATATTATGTTTCCTGTATTGCTGATAAATAGAAAATAAATAAAGATTAACATTATGCAATTGGTTGGTTCTAAATATTGAGGGTTTAAAAATTTTCTTTTGACAAAAATTAATACCTAGGTACAATCTAAGGTATTATTTTTAGAAATAATATAAACTGTAGAATGACAGACGAAACATTAATTATATAGTGCCTATTCCACCTAATCAATGACGACGACACTCAAATATTTTTTGGTGTATATAATATAGAAAACAATAAAATACACTTTAGATGAAAATGTGAAATATCTACGCGGTTATTAATTTTGAATTACAACAAAATAAGAAAATGAGGATTTGTTAATTTACGAGTGAATACCCAATGCCGTAAATATTTTAACTCAAACGCTCATAAAAAACTAATGTGACTTCCCGTTAAATCTTATTTATGAATTCTGAGAAAGATAGAAAAACTTAAGAGGAAGCTGGTATTCAATGTTCAAACCTTAGATATAAGAAGACAATTTTTTCTGAATATCTAACTTAATTTGAAAACATTTTTTCAATATATTCTACCTTTAGACAATCATAAAAAATTATTGTGGATTTACACTTAACTTTTTATTTTAATTACACTAACTTTTATTTTTTGATAAAGGTAGACAATTTTATGTGGAACCTTATATTAAATTTTCAAGTATTTTGACAGGGAGTAAAATTATTTATTGTTATAAAAAAAAAACTAAAAAAATTGAAAATATCTCATGTCTATAAATAGCTCAAAAAAAGTAAAAATATTTTAAATCATCTACATTTTCTTTGTTATCAATACAAAACAAGGTTTTGCTGAAAATGTTAAGTAACTAATGTATATTAATTGTTTTTGAATAACACAAAAAAAAAAATATAGGTATCGATTTTGTCAAAAACTAGTTTTGCGTAACAATTCCTGTTTTTCTTAATAATTTCACTCAAAAGTACCTATAACAATAATTAGTGAAATAAACAAAAAGAAATCAAAACACTAATCACCACATGGAAATCCCCCGGACCCCCATTCAGACACGAAGAAGTATTTATCACAAGGATGCACAGTTGCACCTCATAACATAAGAAGACTGTCCGATCTGAGAACTCTGTGACAAAGAACTGACCATCAAGTACATTACACTAGAATGCCTTAGGTTTGGTTAAGAGGGGTTAAGGGCTCCAGAAAAATTCTCAGAAACCCATCAACGATGCAACAAGCACTTGGTGAGGAAAACGCCAAAAATATATACAATTTTTTCACAAACATAAGCTTAGTAAATTATCTGTAAAAAAAATATATTTCATTAACTCCCTCAACTGTTAAACATAATGCTCCCCATAGTTGGGAATTCCCATAGTTTTAAGACCAATATGTAATTATTACAGGCTAATGACCTCATGAATAATATAATAATTAAAAATTAAAGTATACGATTAAGATTTTAAAATTAAAAATAGTACAAAATACTAATTTAAAGAAACATATATTTTTTATTTTCCTGAAAATTACAAGTGAGGCGGTGCCTCTCATTTGCCTCACCCCAAAAACCACCACTGGTCCAGTAATGTAGTTAATACAAAATATAGCCAAGTTGAGTATTTAATTAAATATAAATGATAAAAATTCATAAAGTATGTAGTTTAATTATTATATAGCCTCAAGTAATTGAATATTGGTATTTGTGCGTGAGAGAAGACGTTTTAACTTATAAGACAATTGTTTGATATTTAAATTTTCAAATTCAAATTTTTTTCAAGTTTTAGTTAAGAATTATGTTTATGTATTATTATGTAACTTACTTAACATGAGTTAAAATATATATTTAATATTTTTGTTGTTGTTTTCATTCAAAATAATTCTACTTAGAAATTCAAATATTTGAAATTTCAAACATGTCTATGAATATAATTCATATAATTTTGGTTTTTCTATGAACGGCATTAGCAGTCACTCTAATCAGTACACTGTATAGAATAATATAAAATAAATTTAATAACACTTTTGTTTGAAACGCAAGTAGATAACAGAAAGTTAGATTTGGATTGTTCAATGTTTGTTTCATTAATTTATTATAATCAATCATTATAAATAATTATTGTTCCATAAATGTTTTTTCAAAAATATTTTATTATTATTTATAAATATAATAGCTACCTAACACATGTTTGTATATAAAAATTAAATCTACTATATCATATATAGCATATGACATGATTATTTTTCTTCTCAATCTTTCAACAAGTGCGTTGATCTGCATGGGTACATCTAAAAAGAAAGCGGTAGTTCGGTTGATGCGTTATTTTTTCATTTAATTCTCAATGCATTTATTCCTAGGCACTTCCTTCATCACCCCACAAGTCACAAGTCAATGCTTCACGGGCCTTTTATGAGAGCTCATAAAGGACCCATTATTCACGGGAGCTTAGTCAGTATAAGAAAGGAATTTTATTTAGTGAACATAATGACTATAAAATGATTTTAAAATGTCCAATATTAAATATTATATTAATTTAAAAAATATTTTCTTGAATAAAAGTAATAATACCTAAGAGTATTTATTCAAATCTGTATAAGAAACGTAAACTCACTTTTAAACCTATTGAAAACAGGTACTGGGACCTTTTGAATTTATCGGTATCAGTTCCGGTACTGGTTCTCCATAAATAAAACAACTATTCCGGTTCGGTTCTGGTTTTTTGATCAAACAAAATAAAGGTATCGGTTCCAAATAATTTCAATACCCGTTCCAGATAATTTAGGTACCGAAAATTATAATAATTTTAAATACCTATCCGGAATGCGGGGTTTAATTAATAATAAGAGAGATATTAGAAAACTCATATGATCATACATAGTTTATACACACAAAACAGTAATACCATTAAATTATGATAAATAAAATTATTTTATGTTTGAACCTATAAATGAACCTATTTAATTTAAAAATTCTGGTTCGGTTCCGGTACTTTATTTATTAAAATAAAGATTTCGGTTCCGATTCTTAATATTTTAAAGGTTTCGGTTCCAGTCCCTGAATTTGGAAATAAACATTTCAAATGTAAGCATGTGTAATATACTCGTATACTCTTAAAACCTTATTTACCTATATGTCAAACAATATTTAAAATGCAAACCAATGTAAAACTTTTAGGCTAATGACAGTCGAAATTTGTATTCCTAATAAAATAAAATTCTGTTCCCTTTCTTGCGTATATGCTGAAATTGACCGATATGAGAAGTGAGGACCCAATCATGCAAAATATACAACAACTTCCGTGCTCCAAATCAACGTGTACACAAAACGTCTCGTGAATTATCGCATTAATAAATAAATAACATTAGTAACTATATTATAATAATTAATATTATATAGTATTATATTATAATTTTTAAAATATTATATTAAATTTGATCATAATAATTATATTATGATTCGTAAATAGCGCTACGGCTCCCGCCCGAGTGTAATATCGCGCTTCTATGCAGGCTGCGATTGACCGTTAGATTCGAAAAAAAAATCATTTCGCGTTCTCATATTATTATTATACCCGTTGCGCCGCAGCCGTATCAAAAAAAAACGGTGCACCGGTCGCAGAGCGGCACACGCACTCGTCGGCCATCAATCCGTTGGCGATGCGGGGGGGCAGAAGGATTGTCGGTAAAAGGGGGCAGCTGATGGGATTTTTTTTTCCACTCGTTTAGCCCCCGCCCCACCCACCCCCCTGCGTCGTCGTAACTCATCGAATCTATATAGTCGCTATCGTCCCCTCTGCCCACGCCGCCGCCGCCGCCGCCGTTAAAAATATTAAATAATCGCGTTTGCCGACGTCGTAGTCGCAGCGCACAACAACAATATGTACACCTCTACCTCTATGCATATGTGTATAATTCTATGTACGGTTTTTTTTTCGCCGACGCGAACAGCTGCAGCCGCGCGCACCCTACGACGTGTTCGCATACACATACACACTGCAGTAACGCGTCGTACATAATATAATACGCGCACGTACAGCTATAATACGGCACGCTACGTCGTATTGTTGTACGGCGACTATATTGTACAGGGTGAGCTTCATCAAATCATTGAAAATCTGTACGATTCGATTCGAAAGGAGCATATAAAATGAATCAACGCAAACATATAGCACTACCGTAAAGCCGGATTCACAACGACGCCGTGTGTCGTGTCGTGCGAGGAGGGCTTGGTTATTATGGCAACAACTGGCGGTAACCAATATGGTTTGACAGTTGAGCTGTTGTTAATTCTTGATATACACTCGGTCTTATATATGACATGATATCAAAAAATTAATGTCCAATCACAATACGACTTGATCGATATGGAACGACGACACCCTAGGCATAGCTGTGAATCCGGCTTATCAGAGTTTTTTTTTCATTAGATATCAGAAGACATGTCATCTTCGCCGCAGATGCCAATGTGGCTCCATTCTTTAGACACTAGATCGACATCGACCCGCGAATAGTATTAAAAACAGTCACTTCAGTCTCGTATCACAAACCATAATATAACAACGAACGAACAAACCAATAATTACCTTAAGGTTACGTATAAGGTGTCGAAGACGGAGAGCTCCTACCGGTTGGGGGGGGGGGGTATCCGTTCTCAGCAACCGATTGCAAGTGGAACTCTGGAAAGTCGGCGGCCGACGAGGCCCTTAGCTGTCTGTTTCTTCTCTGCGAAGATCTCGATTTTCAAAGGTATAGTGGAGGCAATCTTTTTCGAATCACCCTGTATAATATATTATTATTATTATTATTAATTTTGCGAGTGCGGCGGCGGCGAGATATGGGCACGCGACCGGTATTTATTGTCTGCACCCCACCACACCCCCCGACCCTACAGCCACTACACGCGGGCGTATAGATGACGACGACGACTATGTGTGATGTGTCATAACAGTAGTCGGGAGCGGGTGGGTGGGGTGGACGTGTGTGCATGCACCTGGCCCTGTTGGTGTCGGCGCGCGCGCGACGGGGGCACCCCTGCAGCGTGCGTAGTAGTAGTAGTAGTAGTAGTAGTAGTAGTAGTAATAGTAATAGTAATAGTAATAATAGTAGTAATAGTAGTAGTAATAGTAATAATTGTAGTAGTGGTGGTAGTATAGTTATATACGGTAAACATTATTAGGGTGCCGACAGTGTGTGTGTGTGTGTGTGTACATTTCTGCAGCGGGAGGAACAAACACCCGGCTCGCTATGTGCACGCGGACTTGTACTCCGTTCGCCCGACCGCCACCCGCCGGGCGCTGAACAGAGTACGCGTAGGTAACGCACACGGCCGCGTTCAGCCGTTGACGGTCGCGCGTGCGTAAAAACACACCCGGCCGCCACCGGTTAACCAATAAAAAAAAAAAAAAATTGAATAATAATAATAATATTGTATACGTCCGAGCCGGTTTTGTCGTGTAAAAACATAATAATATAATACATTGTATTATCATAATGTACTAGCATTTTAATAATATTCATAAGTCATAACGATCACGTGGCTCACCGATCGGTTCGGCACTAAATATTCGTCCACGTCGAGGGCCACTGAGCAGCTAATAGCTATTAATATAATATTATATAGTATGCTTTTGCAGTTTTGCCTATATGGGCCTATGGATATTTTATTTTATATATTAAATAATATGTACCATGTCTAATGTATGTTCCACATATTATTGTGTAACGTTGTTATTGGCAAATATTTGATCTTGGTTCGAATTATGTGTGACCATATGTTTTGACGTAAATAACCGCGCACACAAACATTTTTGAAAACAGCAAATAAGAAATACCATTTTATATAATTTTCTGTTTTACAATATTTAAAAATTTTACAGAGTTTTTATCGAAAGCGATACTATATTACTATATTAGGTACCCTATATTACCCATATTATATGTATGTGTTAAAATCATTTATTTTATGCACTTACGCCTAATCGACGACCAATAAAAATTAAAACCTAACTATTACGGCGTATTAAACTTGATTAAACTAATCATAGTTTTTACCAAAAAAATATTACATTTATTACTATATTAGTATATTTAATTGTATATTTTTAACGCAAAACATTGAAACAAATATATTTATGGTATCATAAATATAATGCAGTTGGCCATTACATATATATTATACCTAACCTAACCGTGTAATACTGTAATATGGCGAGATATTACAGTTTTTACGAAAATCTTAGGCTCTATTTGCAAAGCATATATATTTAACCCTTTTCGAATTATTAATTTTATAGGCTATTTATTTTAGAGACCCACGCAGTTAGGCCTTTTAGAAAAAAATTTTTCTATATCATGGAAAATTTAAATGCACATTGTAAGATACCATATTAATAATTATATATTTTATTATGTGTTATTGTATCATATTGTATTATAATATCTTGAAATAGGTAATACTATAATAATAATAATAATTTATAAAAGAGGGTAACTTTTAGATGTGCATTAGGTGTATAGATAGTCACAGTAATATATGGTAATACATTTGAATTCAATAATATGAAATCATATTGTCTACAAAAAACGATTCTGAGCGAAGTCTGTCTGCCTATATTACTATAAGTATATTTGATAATATTATTGTGCGATTAAAGTAATTTATTTTACTACGTATACCTATTAGGCATTATAGTGCCTACAACAGTAGTTAAATACATACATTATTGTTGAAAAATATTTGAAAATATCACTGCGTGTATAAAATATAATAATATACTTTAAAAGTTTCATATACCAACGAATAATATTTTTAAATTACAACAAAACAACTACAATCATTATTCTTTATTCAAAATTTAAAATATCTAATTGCGTCCAAATTTGAACTTCAAATGTCTCTAAAAAAAACCGTGTTCATATTTATTTTTTTAGATTTGTTGATTACGGTATATGAACTATTTATGTTAATGTTTTTTTTACATTTTCAATCTTTATAGCTATAAAAATTGAACATTTTACAATTTTTAACTAAAAATAATTTGAAAACTTTTGAGATTTAGATACATTTTGTCAACATTTGAACTTTAAATGCATTTAAAATATAATCATGCTTATGTATTTTTAATATTGTTGAACTTCCATTAAAGAAACCAATAAGGAACCTTGCATTATATTTTCAAGCTTTTTACTAAGTGAAAAAGTTTTTATCGAGAACAATTTAAAAAAATTTTACAAAATTTTAAAAGTTTCTTAAAGTTATAATTAGTTTAAAAAGCGTCAAAATATTTTGAAAATATTACCATATAGGTATAGACAATTTTAATATAATAAACATTTGGTGAACATTTTAATAGTTTACTTGTTATTAATTTTGAGTTAAAGTAGGTACACCACAAAAATAATATCGATTTTTTCAAAACTTGGTTTTGCATAATTTTTTTTAATTTTGACCCCCTAAAACTACCAATGGGCAGAAAAAATAACACTTATCGTTGTAAATATAATACATTTGTTCACTTAGCTCAAAATCTAAAAAATATAAATTTTTCTTACATTTTTAAAACATAATATTATGCGTAAACAAATACTTCACATTAACAACATTTTTACTTAAAATCAGTTGTTATATTTTCCAATTATAATAATTTCACTTTAAATATTTTCTAATAATTATTCTTTGAATAAGTTTGGTTTTTGTTGCACATTAGTTGAATAATTTATTTTTCAGAAATCTAAAATTTTTCTTAAAGAATCCTTTAATTTATTTGTTGTTTTTGATGATGATTAGATAGAAATGTAGTTGAACTGCCAGTGCAGTTTTGCGCTAGATTACATTTTTGAAACAATGAAACAACACAGAAATAAAAGAATTTTTATGATTATTATAGACGGACAATAAATGTATACATTGGTGATTCACCATTTATATATTATATTATACGATATAATTTTGTAGATACCGGTAGGTGCTTTACTTCTTTTATAAAAATATATAATATGTTAAAATAAAGTATTTGTAAATAAAATAAGTTTGAAATATGATCAATGAAACGAGTGAAATTTAATGTAGGTAGGTATATAAAAAGCTTTGGGAGTAATTGGGACATATTGTAAATATTATTTTTTGACTAAATGTTTACCAAATATTGATACTCGTTTTTTATATAAGTACACAATAAAATGTTCTAAATATTATCATTATTTTTGAGCTATTAAGGATATTTAAAATGTATTTAAGGTTTTTTCTTTAAATGTAGATGCAATTTTTTTCACTTGATCAAAAAGTTTGTATGAAAACTTAACACAAGTTTCCTCATTACTTATATTATTATAGCAATTTAAAAATAGTAACGATACATAATATTATGTAAGACTTCTTTTTAAAAAAATTTCAAAATTTGTCAAAATCAAGAAAATTTGCGAAATATTGCCTGCTTCAAAATTTTAATTAGTACCTACGTCAAGACTTAATACGTACTGACTACGTAAATCACTGCAATATTATACATTTATATTTTATACTATATTCATTATTCATATGATCATCGACCCGATACACATAACAGTGAAAACTGTATAAAAAAAGATTTGTGTACCTACACTATTTATAATATTGTTATTAAACAATAATACCACCTGCACGCTACACCATTCGTGTCTTTAGTATAGAGTACGAGTTTCTTAACACGCAGAGGACGCCTCGAAGGCCGAACGAAGGAGTCCTTGCCCGTAGACGACTACCCCGCACGTCATTCACCACCACACCATCGTTCATTCATTCATACGTTCATTCAATCTTATTCTATTCATTCTTATTATTATATTCATTCTTATATTATATTCATTCATAGTTATATTCATTCATTCATATTCCAAAACGATAATATAGAGTCTCCTAAGACATATGTTTTTCCCTTGATGCACGCTAGAAATATAGCACTCCCCAAGTTTTGTTTTTACTTTTGGTTTTCGCAGATAATTATATAGGCTATAGATGAAAAAAATTATTAATTAATATTAAAAATTTAACATGTAATTCTAATATAACAATGCAAATGCTTCAAATTTTGTGGATTGCGATGTGTCCATATGTATACAGGGTGTTAATGGATGTTTAATTTATGTATGGATTTTAGCGCTTTTCTCTAATGCATATAAAAACATTGAATTTGTATAAGGATCTTATATACAGTCCCTGCTCCATATTAATACGTATTATACCCACCTATATTTGAGAGAATATTGTTATTTGATGAATCCTTGCTTCCCTTATTTTACATATACCTAAGGAGTATCAACTTTCAATTCTTAAATGGTAGCTACTATTTTTTTATATTATATCGCTCTGCTTTACAGTAGGTTACAAGTGGGTCACTGTAATGGATGGTGTTAAATTTGAATTCAATGATATAATATCACTGTATAAGAAAAACCATTTTAAGCGAAAACGGTCAGTCATTCTATAATATTACCAAGTATATTTGGGACCTTGTTTTGAATTTTCAATCCTTAGCTATATAAGTTGAACATTTTATACATTTTTAACTACAAAATAATTATTAAATTTTAAATTTGATAAATTTGATCAACATTTGAACTTTAAATGCTTATAAAAAAAAACTGTGCTATACATTTTTAATGTTTTTCAACTGCTATTGTAACAATATATCAGGAGCATTGCATTACATTTTCACGCTTTTTTACCCAACAAATAAAATTTTATTGATATTTATAGAAAAAAAAACTAACAAAATTGAAAACTGACAATGTCCGTAAACCGCTTAATAATAGTCAAATTATTTTCAAAATTTTATCGTGTATAGAAAATGCTAATATAAACATTCAGTGAAATTTTCAAGTATCTATAGTCATATGTCTTTTAATTACAACAAAATAAGAAAATCGTTACATGAGAAATCGAGTGAATATCAAATGTTGTAAAAATATGAATTTCAAACGCTCATAAAAATTTAATTTGACTTTCTTGTAGATATTTTTTTTTTGACAAAGGTAGACAATCTTATGAACAATCTTGTATTATATTTTCAAATCTTAGATTTAAAAAGAAAAATTTTTATGAATTCTCAACTCAAAATAATTTACTATTTTTCGTGATTTTTCCGTATTTTGTCAATATTTGAACTTTAAATGCTTATAAATAAAAACTGTGACTAAGGATTTTTAATATTTTTCAAATATCATTGTAACAGTTTAGTAGGATTCTTGTATTAAATTTTCAAGTTTATTTACCCAACAAATAAAGTTTTATTGACATCCATAGAAAAAAATACTAGTAAAATTGGAAACTGAAAATGTTCCTAAACAGTTCAAAACAAATCAAAATATTTTTAAAATTTTATCGTGTATAAAAAATGCAAATATAAACAACCAGTGAAAATGTCATGTATATACGGTAATTTATTTTAGAGTTACAACAAAAACCAAAATTGAATTTTTCCTTAATTTTTATGTTGTTTTTCCGGCCCTTTTGAAATCGATTGGGAATTTTTAAATTTTGATCTCCCGAATGTACCAACTAGATTCACTTCGAACAAGATACTGACTTGGTTAAAGAAAATCGAAGCAGTTTTACTGCCCCAGACGGTGATGACAGACACAAAAATAATAATAATAAAAAAAAACACACATTATTGTAACATCAAAACATTTATCGCTCTGCTCAGAATCTAAAATATATAAAATAAAAAAAAACACATTGTATAATACCAATACATTCATCGTTTTACTCGGCGCTTAGAATCTAAAATTGAAAATGGTAAAATGTTAATAAATAGCTCAAAAAGATTCAAAATATTTTTAAAACGTTATCATGTATAGAAACTTATAAAATAAACATTTGGTGAAAAGTTAAGTATAGTTTTCAAAATGTTTAAAATATTTTCATATTTTTAGTTTTTTTTCTACAAATATCAATAAAAATTTTATCTTGGTCAGAAAAATTGAAAACAAGGATTCTTATTAAAAGTCCATACTTAGATCAAAACAACTAAACTACCTGTACCTATAATAATATATAATCACCGTTTTTTTTATCGATAGATATCTTAAGTTAAAATTTGGACGAAATTAGATATTTAAATGAACAACATAAATTTTAGTTATTTTGTTGTGATTTATAATTATAATGTATTATGTATATGAATCTTTTAAAGTATATAGGGTATTATATTTTATCATAGACAGAGCCACATGGTATATGCAGCTGCACTAGAGATAGTAAATGTCAAGGCTGGGCAAGTTAACGATTTTTTTTAACTCGTTAAGTTAAGTTATTTTAAAATAATAAAGTTAAGTTAAATTAAAAGTTAATCATATTTTTTTCGTTAACTCGTTAAGTTAAAAGTTAGCTTTGAAAAAAAAGTAACTTAACTTAGTTTAAAGTTAAAATTTTCTATTTTGCAAAAATAAAAAATTGCACACATAATATTAGTTTTTTTACACTCAAGAAAAATACTGGGAAAATTTTTTTAAATGATACATAAAAGTATTAACTAGCTGTCAAAAAACCTACTTTTCCAAAATAAATCTTAGTCCTAAACTCATACTCAAATCAATTTACCCAAGTGGTACATCCAAAAAAAAAAACACAGTTTTCTCCCAACTGCCAAGATACCAATATTTTTAATTGATTCACATAAATTATAAAAATCAAACAGGCAGTACCTAGTACCTACCACCCAAATATATTTTCTATACTGAGTAGACAAAATGCAGCCACCGTGTAGTTTTAAAAACTAGGCTCAGCACAACATGAACAATTATTATCAGTAAAAATATAATTACTTTGTACTATATTTTTAGATAGCATGCATTTGAATGTAAAATTTGATTTTTTTTCAGTTGTATCTGATGTTGATAGTTGTTGTTCGAAATAAGTTTTTAAATAGGGCCACTTTAAAATATGGTCTTCAGACATTGTAGTTAAAAAAAATAATAAACTTTTACAGAAATATAATAAGCTAATAAAGTAATAAACTAATAACTATATATTATAAATTCTAACAAGATGCGAACAGAACACATGCTAGTTGGATAATGAAATTAAATTGGAAATTTGTAAATTAAACCACAGTTGTTTTGTGATTAATCCCCGTCGACACTAGCTCTCGTGGTATTTACTATTTTCACAGAATATTCTTAGAATTTCCATGGGTTTATGATGTTTATAGTGTTTACTGTTCGTCTGTTCATACAATAACAATATTATAAAAATAAAACGAACAGAGCCTTGATTCACAAATCATAATAATATAAAATTCTTGTAATCTTATTTACGTTAAATACATACAAATAACAATAATATTATATTATCTTTAGGTACTCTTTATTTTAATATTATATAGTATATCTGTATATACAAAGCTATTCACTCATATCTGTAAAAGTTTAAGCGAAATATACATCATAATATTATATAAATTTAATTAAATACCAAGCAGAAATATTGAATGGGTAATAAATTATAAATTTATATTACGAAGGTTGACACAAATGACACATGATGGTATACTTATATTTTATCATTTTATTGATTATTAGTTGTTTTTATTATAGGCTTCACCAATAACATGTCAAAACAATTATTTATTAAATTCCGCATTTTATCTGTGTTGTGACTTATTATAATGCCGGTAATTATTGTAGAACCAAATTCGGACTAGCCGATTATTATTTATTGCATTTATTTAATAATGGTAAAACGTTCACGACAATATTCAACATCCACTTCAGGGAACCCATTTAAACGATAATCTGTAGGTATAACCTATCTTTGAAAATATTATTAATACAATTTATAATGATAAACGTGTAGGTAGATATTATATTATAGCCCATATAATGACTATTAAAGTTATTTTTCATATTATTTTCGTCTACAGGAAATTCATATTAAAATAATAAATAATAAATATACTAAAAACCTCATTAATAATTTGCATTATTCTTTGCACTAAAATTAACTTAATTTAGATACTTTTAAATAAAATTAACTTAAAGTTAACACGTTAATCTTAAAAAAAAAGTAACTTATTAAGTTAAAAGTTAATTTGTAAAAAAAGTAACGAGTTAATTAACTTAATTAAAATTAACTTAACGGTTTAACTTAATTTTAACTTTTAACTCGTTAATGCCCAGCCTTGGTAAATGTATGTACATTTTTTAATACTGTATTATATTTTTATTTAGTAAATTTAATACAAACTCAATAATATTTTTATAACTAAGCTCAACCAATGTACCACTCGTCCACTCCTTACTACAAGTATTATATTTATATATATTATAAGTATGCATTATCGCACAAACGGGAGTGCCAGGGGGTGCTTAGCACCTCCAAACTTACTAGTTATATTGGACTAAAAATATTGTTTAAAGTAAATCAGAGACGATGGTGTTAAAAATTGTCTTAGTAATAATTATTTGCTGGAAGATCTCATGTGCATGATATAAATAAAAGTAGGTATATAACTAGTTATATTTATATCACGCATTGTGGAAATATGGATGTCACCAAGGCTGGGCATTAACGAGTTAAAAGTTAAAATTAAGTTAAACCGTTAAGTTAATTTTAATTAAGTTAATTAACTCGTTACTTTTTTTACAAATTAACTTTTAACTTAATAAGTTACTTTTTTTTTAAGATTAACGTGTTAACTTTAAGTTAATTTTATTTAAAAGTATCTAAATTAAGTTAATTTTAGTGCAAAGAATAATGCAAATTATTAATGAGGTTTTTAGTATATTTATTATTTATTATTTTAATATGAATTTCCTGTAGACGAAAATAATATGAAAAATAACTTTAATAGTCATTATATGGGCTATAATATAATATCTACCTACACGTTTATCATTATAAATTGTATTAATAATATTTTCAAAGATAGGTTATACCTACAGATTATCGTTTAAATGGGTTCCCTGAAGTGGATGTTGAATATTGTCGTGAACGTTTTACCATTATTAAATAAATGCAATAAATAATAATCGGCTAGTCCGAATTTGGTTCTACAATAATTACCGGCATTATAATAAGTCACAACACAGATAAAATGCGGAATTTAATAAATAATTGTTTTGACATGTTATTGGTGAAGCCTATAATAAAAACAACTAATAATCAATAAAATGATAAAATATAAGTATACCATCATGTGTCATTTGTGTCAACCTTCGTAATATAAATTTATAATTTATTACCCATTCAATATTTCTGCTTGGTATTTAATTAAATTTATATAATATTATGATGTATATTTCGCTTAAACTTTTACAGATATGAGTGAATAGCTTTGTATATACAGATATACTATATAATATTAAAATAAAGAGTACCTAAAGATAATATAATATTATTGTTATTTGTATGTATTTAACGTAAATAAGATTACAAGAATTTTATATTATTATGATTTGTGAATCAAGGCTCTGTTCGTTTTATTTTTATAATATTGTTATTGTATGAACAGACGAACAGTAAACACTATAAACATCATAAACCCATGGAAATTCTAAGAATATTCTGTGAAAATAGTAAATACCACGAGAGCTAGTGTCGACGGGGATTAATCACAAAACAACTGTGGTTTAATTTACAAATTTCCAATTTAATTTCATTATCCAACTAGCATGTGTTCTGTTCGCATCTTGTTAGAATTTATAATATATAGTTATTAGTTTATTACTTTATTAGCTTATTATATTTCTGTAAAAGTTTATTATTTTTTTTAACTACAATGTCTGAAGACCATATTTTAAAGTGGCCCTATTTAAAAACTTATTTCGAACAACAACTATCAACATCAGATACAACTGAAAAAAAATCAAATTTTACATTCAAATGCATGCTATCTAAAAATATAGTACAAAGTAATTATATTTTTACTGATAATAATTGTTCATGTTGTGCTGAGCCTAGTTTTTAAAACTACACGGTGGCTGCATTTTGTCTACTCAGTATAGAAAATATATTTGGGTGGTAGGTACTAGGTACTGCCTGTTTGATTTTTATAATTTATGTGAATCAATTAAAAATATTGGTATCTTGGCAGTTGGGAGAAAACTGTGTTTTTTTTTTTGGATGTACCACTTGGGTAAATTGATTTGAGTATGAGTTTAGGACTAAGATTTATTTTGGAAAAGTAGGTTTTTTGACAGCTAGTTAATACTTTTATGTATCATTTAAAAAAATTTTCCCAGTATTTTTCTTGAGTGTAAAAAAACTAATATTATGTGTGCAATTTTTTATTTTTGCAAAATAGAAAATTTTAACTTTAAACTAAGTTAAGTTACTTTTTTTTCAAAGTTAACTTTTAACTTAACGAGTTAACGAAAAAAATATGATTAACTTTTAATTTAACTTAACTTTATTATTTTAAAATAACTTAACTTAACGAGTTAAAAAAAATCGTTAACTTGCCCAGCCTTGGATGTCACTATAGCGTTATTGTGCATATGAAAACAATATTTAAATGAGTGGTCACTAGAATTTTAAAACAGGAAAAAATTATTTACCGGGTAAAGACATTATTGGTAAAATGTACATAAATTTACCTTACCGGTAAACTTATCGAGCTCCCGTCTCTAAGCTGCACACCCTAATCGCCCTGAAGGCTGCTTTAATTTAATTAATAAAAGTTAAATCTATGAACGGTTAATTTGGCTGAAGTCTAATGATCATTATAAATACTAATCATTATATTTGTTCTTAACAATGTATTTTCCATGTATTCATTTTCCAAACAAAGACAGTTCCTAATCGTATTTTTTCTATTTAATATAATTTTAAATAATAAATATCATTTCTATGCCATTTTCAATTTTGTCTGTCCAGATAATAAAGTTTCTTGAAAAAAAATTTCATGGAAAAGGCGGCGCTCCGTTTTTATTTTAAATAAAACCATTATTAATATTAAAACTTATACAAAACCAATAAACCATAACATTTTAATTTGTGTGTTTATAAGCGAAATAACTATTTGTTGATGCTCTAACTCTTTTCTTTTTATGTATTCCAATTCTATTATAAAAAAATTATCATTAAAATTATAACTCATAAGTCATATTTAAATATAACTTGACTCACTGTTTAAAACATTTTCCATAATGGTTTTTATCGGTTCCACCATGGATTCCACTCGTTGTTGCGTTAGCGTTATCTAATATCTATTATGACATAACAAGTACATTAGTACTTATAATTTATATTGACAAATAGAGGAGAATATTATCTATGCTTAAGCGTTTCGATTTTTTTATTAAATCAAATAATTTGTTTTTGATACGTTTGAGAAAGTATTGAGTTTCTTACATACCCATACAAAAAGAACGAAATGTGTTATAGAAAAATCAAAACGCTTTGCACAGATAAAGTTTTACTCTATTTACCTATTTCTTATGATTTATACCGGTAAAATATTTCCAGTTGTCATTTCTACCCATATTTAATCCATGGGTCAGAATTATGACAAACCGCCGGAGGAATTCAACTGCGCTAACATTCGGCATATTTAAAGTTAATGAAAATTTGAAATTTTGATTTAAAAGCTTGATTAATAAATAAGCTAATAATAAGCTTACAATTTATAAATAACAAAAAAAAAAACAAATGGCAACTAATTACGGTGACCTATAAAATATAGATTCTGCATACGCTAAACAATACTTCTGGCTTTGCCTATGTATTTTATACACACAATGACAATCACATTTTATAATTCAATGTTTGATGTATGTTGTATTTCAAACTTCAGACGTTTTTACGACGTTCTACTCTTTAGAATGTTGATGATAAAAATTAAATCATTGTACTATGAGTAAAATAAATTACTTTAGTCTTTAACAGCAATATGAATACATCATAATATTATATTTATTTAGTAATATAGACATATAGTCTAGGCTCAGAATCGTTTTTCGTTTACATACATTGAATTCAAATTGAACAAATCCATTACAGTGACCTGCACGACACCTAAATGTACTGTAGAGCGTACACTTGTTACCACCTTTTCAATATTATATTCGAAAATAATATTTATTATTTATTGTACCTAATTTTGTGATCGTAACGAGCGTTATTTTAAAACAGTTTTCCCGATTTTGATAACAGCGAGATATCATCAAAATCAAATTTCGGGAGATCGGTTATGCCAACCTTAGAAACATACATTTCCCGCATAAAAATATTTTTAGTTTTACCTAACCAGCGTTTCCAACATAAAAATACAAAAATCTTAATTTAAAATAGCTAAAAACCTAACTACCACTTATCAATTATAACTACAGGTTATCAATATCCGAATTTTAAAAAAACAAATATTGGAGCTATCCATTACCCACCAAAGTTACACATTTAAACCTTGAATGCTCAAAAACTTAAAATAGTTTGTTCATGACACATCTAGTGAATCTTTGTAACACAGAATTCATAGTAATTTTGATTATTCTTGATTAAATTTTGATAAAATAATACATGATTGAGTGACTTACATTTCCAATAACAATACGATGCGACATATGTTGAATAATATGGTGTATTGCTATTAATTTTATGTTCCACAACAGTTATTTGTTTTAAATGCAGTTTCAAAAACTTACATACGTCCATACATACATAAGCTCCTCAAACATTTATTATACAATAATACTATACAGAACATACATGATTTGAGTTATGAAGGTTTGAATGTGATTGTTGTAACTTGTAAATGGCATATTAAGTTTAACTTGGATTTGCAATGATTTTAATTCTTTGTAGATACATTTGACCTAGAAATAATACACTGTTGTATAACATAAAATTTAAAGAATAGGCAAGCAGATTAGTAGCCAAAATTTATGTACGACTTACGAAAATTTAAGGTGAACTATTTAAATTTGTAATTTGTATACTGCACAGTGCACACGATAGTGAATAATAAACATATTGTATAAAATGTAAAAAAATGTAAAAAATTGTAAAAAAATTAAATAATTAATAAATTAAATAAAAATTAACAAATAATTATTATTTACATTTGAATTGAACATAACCTCAATTATTGTTTGCTGACATTTGAAGTGGTAACCATCTACAACCTGAACAATGGTTACACATGTTAATAATTAATTATCATAATTTAAAATCTATGATTATTTGATAAAGCAAATTTTGTATGGTTTTATGGTTTTTTTTATGGTTTTTGTAAGCTCTATTTAACAACTGGAAGATTCGTTACACCGACCATTTAAATGGAATCTCCATAATATTCTCCATCGACAAACTTTAGACTTCACCATTTCTCGTTCTCCTATGTGGGATTAATCTCATCCACAAACAGACGACCACAATAGTTCTGAATAGAGTACATACCTAATGGGCTAATGGCTAATATTATATTATTTATCTGTCATTTACTAATTCACAAATCGTTTATACCTATTGTCCAGCGTTAGTAAATTTCAGGACATGTCATATTACAATATTATAATTTATGACAAAATACATTTAGTTAAAATCATTTTTGAGACGTATAATACGTCATAAACTTTGATGATTGAATTCATCAATTATATAAACAATTGTTCATATTTAACACTAAATAGATTTATTATCGATGTGATTATACGAATAACTATTTCTAGGAAAACTACTGACATAGAAAGTTGTATGTTACTGGTGTAATTACCAAATGCGAATTAACGTATAAATATGTAATAGTTTTTAAAGTTCAATAAATCTATAAGTTGTAGCTGATGACGTTTTCATAAGATAATATTATACTTTTAAGTTCCCAAACGTTTCGGTTTAGGCCCTTCTAAAACGTAATCCCGGAGTCGCCCCCCCCCCCCCCCCCCCATAGTTGTATTTTGGAAAAGATTTAGTTTTTGTACGACGTTTCTGAAACTCGAGATTTGTATAGTTTGGAGGTCGGTGATCAAATTCGGTAACAGGTGTCGAGACAGGAGCCGTTTTTCTCCGTCTTTTGGGGCTTCGGAAATTTAAAATTTGCGTTTTTCGGGGTTTCCGGTACGGAGACTTAGATTTTGGGAGCGGCCAGCTGTTTTTTGTAGTCGGACGTTATAGAAGACTTTGCGCCGTATCGATGGATACCAAGATCGAGGTTATCCCACTTTTGGTTCGGGAGTTATGATTTTTCAAGTGTTTTTTTGTACTTTACGTAGGTAAAGCCTAATTATGTAGTTAGTGTATTTTGGATTTTAGGTTTTTGTTTGATCAGTATGAAAACCAAGATTCCTGTCTTTTGGTGTACGAGGATTTAAAAAGGCTCTATGGTTGAAGTACGTGCGACCATTATTTCGCCCGTAATCGGAGTAGCAAAAAGTTGAAAAACGCAATATGTGATTATTCGTATAACCAGCCATTTCCTTATAGTATACATATGTATGACGTTTTAAGTAATAATTGTATTGAACTTTTTTTTCACACTTATTCTAGTAGGCGTGTTGCTCATTATTTATTAATGTAAATCGATAGGCATATAAGAATAAAATATTAAAACCTATAAAATAATAGGTCAATTAACTCTAATATAATATTTGAGCTTACAAGTAACAACACAAAATTGGATGTACATTTTCAAAAATTAGCTCCTTTAATATGGGTCGTATCGTTTTGAAATCTTTGAGGTTCAATGCAGTGACACCTCTAGATCAAATTTCAGTTCTCAAAAAAGCCGCATCTCGTATTTAAGTTTGAGAAATCGGTAAAACTAAATTTCCCGCTAATTTTTTTTTTTAAAAAAAATTCAAATTTTGATCACAACATTTACCCCTTAATAGTAGAGTTAATAAACTTTTAAAAACTGGTAACTGGTCTAGAGACGTTTCTGCTTTGATCCTCGAAAGTTTTAAAAAGATAGTACTTTTTTTGAAGGATTTGGTTTTTTCAAAATCGTAATATATTGAGAAAACCTAAAACCTACAATATTGATCGTATCGTCTTGAAATCTTCGAGGTTCAATGCAGTGACCCCTCTAGATCCAATATCTGTTCTTAAAAAAATCACGTATCGACCTTAAGGCTGGATAATTGACAAAAGAAAATTTCCCACCAATTTTATTTTTGAACAATTCAAAATGTTGAACCTTAATTTACCCCTTAATATTTGAGTTAAAAAAACTTTTACCAGATGACAAATGATCTACGCACGCTTCTGCTTCGATCCTCGAAGGTTTCATTAAGATAGGACTTTTATTGAAGGATTTAGGTTTTTAGATAGGTTTTTCAAATTCGTATTTTATTGAAAACCTAAATCATTCAATATAAGTGCTATCGTTATGAAACCTTCAAGGATCGAAGCAATCAACCCTCAAGATCAAATTTCTATTCTTAAAAAAGTCGCGTACCGACCTTAAGTTTGAAAAATTAACAAAAGAAAATTTCCCGCCAATTTCATTTTTGAATAATTCAAATTTTGAACACGTAATTTACTCCCTTAATAATTGATTTAATAACCTTTTAAAAACTGGAAACTGGTCTAAGATTGTTTTTGCTTCGAACCTTGAAGGTTTCATAAAGATAGGACTTTTATTGAAGGATTTGGTTTTTTCAAAATCGTAATATATCAAGAAAACCTAAAAACTTCAATATCGATCGTATCGTCTTGAAATCTCCGAGGTTCAATGCAGTGATACCTCTAGATAAAATTTCTGTTATAAAAAAGCTGCGTCTCGTATTTAAGTTTGAGAAATTGGCAAAACAAAATTTCCCGCCATTTTTTTTTTTTTTAAAATTCAAATTTTGATCACAACATTTACCCCATTAACAATTAAGGACTTTTATTGAAGAATTTAAATTTTTTAATATGTTTTTCAAATTCTTATTATATATATATTCAATATAAGTCCTTTCTTTAATAATATCAGTATTTCCTATTTAACAAGTTTTTGAGACCAAAAGATTTACAACATCTAGGCATATTTTAAATGATACTTATATTTACATTTTTCTAAATCTAGTATTAACAATATTTTTATGTTTAGATACAAGTAATAATAAACATTATTTAAATAGCTTTTCAAAATTATACACATAATATCAGAATACTTGCACAGTTTAGTAACTTTAATAGAAATTAAATTAATTAATTTTTAGTTACTTTTAGTTATGTTAAGTGAACATCATAAGCAAACCCTCAACTGTCAATACCATAAGTAATAATTCATTGAACCAGTGAAATATAAATTATTCTCAATTGTATTTTATCAAGTATAGTACTAAGATTACGAAAAATGTAGTAAATGTTTTTAGTTACCACCTAGGTAACAGTAAAAGTGTTTTTAAAAAATATTTATAAACAAAATATGATGTAATATAAAATAATAAAAAAAAGATAATAGGTACTTAATTTTTAAAACCACCCTAGGTAACAGTACAAGGAAAATAAAATACACGTCACTAGATAACAATTAGAAAAGTAATTTCAAGTTTCAAGTTTCAAAGTACCTACTAAGGCACAGTGCATTTATAAAAACTGAATCTTCGATTGAATAATTTGAGCTTATTTGAGGTTGGTTAGGTTCTCTAGAGGTCATTTTCCGAAATTCTCAATAGTTTTTCCAAAATTTGGGATAAACTGCCAAAAAATAGTAAATAATTTGTTTAACTTGTTTGAAATTGATTTTAATTATTTACTATTTAGTTGCAACTCCAAAAATAATTGTGCTACCTAGAGACTTAACTTACATTTTAACAATTATTAATTCATCATTGCTTTCAAATTTAAATTCATCTATACTTTAAATCATACGCCTATAAACTAACTATGCAAAGAACTAGTACATCAAGGATGATGCAAAAGGAGAATGCAGACATGCATTTAGCTACAGGTATAACATTGAAGGGTAACAAAAGTCAATAATATTTTTTAATATAAAAAAGTAATATAATATTAAGTTTGATAAATAATAAATATGTCATAGTATTATTGTAATTTGTCAAGATATCATAATTATATAAATATATATTTACTCATCATTGTGTTGGAATGAAGTTAACAATAAAAAATGAATTAACAGGGGTCAGCCATTGTCCATATTTCTTACAAACACAAATATTACTGAAAAAGTGGCAGTAAATTTATGTTTGCTCACATAATATAGGTACTTATATACATTGTCCCTTAATATGGACTATATTGTTTATGTGTTATACAGCATTATCTTTATAAGGATAAAAGAATACCCATTTTATTATGTACTAGAAAATCCCTATGTAGTACCTTCAATTAATTGTGTATTTATTTGAGTGAATAAAGTAGTCTGTTTGGTCTGTTGATACTTGATAGTCACCAAACGTGGAAGTGTGTTTAAATAGTATAGTCTGAAGTACATGTTTAAATCCAATAAAGGTATCGAAATTATAGGGTTAAATATTTTATACACTAATCTTTCTTTATGTTATAACACCTAATTATTGCAAATTGCATTAAACTTAAATTTATTTTTTCTAAATATACCAATAAATTATAAATACTGAATAGATTGATACAGTTAATACATTTTAAAAATAAGAAATTGTCACACAACAAAATTAAACCTTAAACAACTAAAAACTATGAATAATTTGAAAGGTTAGGAATTAAAATAAATTTAAAGTACTTATTTTATTTTATTAGTACAAAAAAAAAACCAAAATTAAAAACATTCATTGCCATTTAAATCATTTTAATAATGTCAAGAAAAATATCTTGTTGAAATAATACTGTCGATTTTGTACTACAATCCAGGCTGAAACAGAAATAAAATTGAATGATTCGGTGGCCTAATATGTTTAATCATATATTTAATACAGTAAGAATATGTACATAAATATAATTAGAATGAAGATTTAATAAAACTGTGAAGAAACTGCCTATTGCATGTAGCGATCTGCCATTTAGTTACATAATACCTATTAAAAGTTTAGTTTATCTTCAATAAAAACAGAAGTGTTAGTAATAATCATTGAATATACCTATTACCTACTGAAATACTTGTCCCAAAAAATAATTATGTTTACAAAGTATTTAAAAAACTATAAACATATAGATATAAGTAATAACTAATAAGTAACAACAAATATGAATTTTTATTTTTGTTTCTAAATATTATATAAATAAATAGATTAGTTTCTTGCGCCAATATGAATTGTGGAATTGTAAAGTTAAAAATAATCAAATTAAATTTATTTTATGAATATCTACTAAAAATGTACTACAATAATATCCAAAGTAGTATTTAAATCTGAGAATAATTATAGGCATCATACATTCATACCTTTTCAATAAATATAGTTAGGTTTGTTTGGCACATTTAACATATTATTATATATTAAATTTATTTCTTATAGCACAGTAAGTATACTTTCACTAATATTAAAGCTGCATTTAACTCCAAAAATTTAAATAATAATACTAGTAATCGTGAGTATGTACCTACTGTGAAAGTGTGAAGTATAGAGCATAGAATAGAGATTAAAGTATTGGTATAAAGTATAAAGTTAAAAGTATTAAAATTAAAATTTAAAATATGATTATTATATATTATGATTAATGATCATTGATCAATAAATGATAAAAACCTAACTTCACCGATTAAAAGCTAACTAAACATGGTTTTATTTTATAGAAGGCAAAATTTCTCGCTATACATTTTTTCAATCATATTATAAAGATTTTTATATTTTTGATTTATTCGCTGGTCAACGCCGTGGGAATTGGGATTTTTTCTAACTTTTGTAGGTTGGCATAAGCATTATTTTTTTTTTCTTATCAAGTTCGCTGTTATCAATTGTTATCAAAATCGGGAAAACTGTACCCGTCCCGTTGCGATAGCGGCAGTAGCTATCATTCATAGCTATCACGAATACAGCGTCACAGCATACGTTCCTGTTACATGTATTCTGATCAGACGCCACCACAACGTACCTACAATGTTGCAATGTCACATGTGCCAACTGAAAAAAAACAAACCGTAAATGCGACGTTTTCAGTAACTTTTACTGGGACGGGTACAGTTTTACATTGTAGGAACGTTGTGGTGGCGTCTGATCAGAATACATGTAACAGGAACGTATGCTGTGACGCTGTATTCGTGATAGCTATGAATGATAGCTACTGCCGCTATCGCAACCACTGGCGTCTGGCACCGACGCCACGCCGCCGCCGAAACAGATGAATAGTAGCGACTAGCTTATGCGACCCTGGTACCCGTAACGTGTAATATCTTGTGTTGTTTACCGTAATTCTTTTTTTGTACCTAACCGTAGTAATATAGTACCGTATAATATCATATATTTTTAGGGTTGCCATAATTTCATCAAGTAAAACCGGGACAGACAGAAAAATAGTAAATAAATTTAGAAATATTATTGAACTATATTCGCCATTGGATATGTATTAAATAACGACACAATACTACAATAGGTTATAGTGTTATAACTTATACACTTTATTACTATAACAAATTGACAATGTAAAATTTTTTTTAAAATTTATTGTTTTATAATATTTAACAATATGAAATTAATATACTATAATTATAAAATAACAACATTTTTTATTTATTTACTTGTACTTGGGCCGGGGTGGCTGGGCTCTTCTGTCTCATTTTCTTTGTACCATTCATATTTCTTAGATGATTTAACCGATGTAAGTAAAGATGGCTGTGTTTTAACATACTCGTAAAATTCGGAACAAGTCTTTTTATAATTGTACTTGCACATTATAATACTTTCCACGGTATCAAGCTGAAGACGATTTCGTTCGTCAGTCCATTGTATTTCCATTAAAGAAAATACACGTTCGACGTTAGCATTGTGGGCTGGTATTGCAAAAACATACTGAGCAATTTTTAAAAGTTCTGAGTGTTGTTCATCGTGTATTGACACACTAAAAAAACATTGCCATTTTTCACTAGCAATTTTATTATCCCAATCTAATATACTGTTTTTGAATTCTTCGATTTTTTTTTTTAAGTATGTTAGCTGATCAAACAATAAAGAATCATCTAACTGTATGTTTTTATCAGATAAATAAATTATTGTTTCTTCTACGTCACGCCATGCTATCGGCTCCAATAAAGACATCCAGTCAAAAACATGAAAGTGATTTGTTGAGACCGACCATTTGGTTAAATACGTAATTGCTGTATTGTAAAACTCATCAACTTCTTCATAAAATGTATGTTTTACTTGATCAGATATTTCTTCTTTTCTCAACATTTCTAGAACTTTTAAACCAACAAATTTATTAATTTGTCTATTTTTTAAGTTATCTGAAATGGTGCTTAATATTTTTCTTAGTTCAATTATACTCGTTTTAGATTTTTCAATCAATAAAATGTTCCTGTTAAAAATAACGAGTTGTGCATGTAAAAACCACATATATGTTTCACTCATCGGACTATTAAATGTGTCTAATAGTATTTTTGGAGGTTTCTCTTCGGACTGAAAAAATGATTTTAGTGCAGGCCACATAGATAGCGTTCTTTCTACTGCTGGTAGCAATGATACCCACCGAGTTTTGGAATGATTTAAAATAGTTCTGTAGTTGATATCCACAAATTCACAGAAATCTTTTAATTTTTCTGTTCTTACAGTGTAAATAGAAAAGTACCCAAATATTTTAAATATGATCATTTCAGCATCAAAACTAAACGTATTTGCAGCTGTAGAAATAGTATTGTGCAATATGTGAGCAGAGCAGCCAACACCTTCCAGTTCATTTTGAATGGCTTCTTTTAGTTTAAAAAAAATATTATTTTGTCCTTTTCTATGAATTCCTCCGAAGTTTGTGTTTGCATTATCTGCACAAAATGCAATGCATTTTTTTAAAGGTATTTTCAAATTATTTAATGTATCAATACAATATTGCGAAATTGTTTCTGAAGTTTCGTTTTTAAGAGAACTCATTTTTATTAATTGACTTTTTGTACCATCTGACTTTGTAAAATATTGAATTATAATTGGAAATATTTTTTCTGATTTATGATTACTAGCGTCCGTCGCCAAACTAAAGAAAATTGTATTTTCTAAATCTGATTTAAATATATCAACTGTATGTGGAGCTAAAATGTATTTTACTATTGCAGTGCCTTTAGTTCGTGCGGTTGACATTTTACAAGCAATTTTTGAGTCGGGAAATAATTTTGAATAAAGTGGTGTAGTACAGTCCAGTGAATTAAATGAATTATGGTGAAAAATTACCTTATAAACATTAACCAACTCTGCAGCAGCTACCAATTTTTCTTCTTTTGTATCAGGAGTTACAAAAAACTTGGTCACTTTTTCACTAATATTTACACTTTGAGAATTTTTTTTATGTTTGTTACATTTAATATGATCGACTATGTCAGATTTTCCACCGTGGTCAACTTGAAGATAGCTTTTGCAAAAAGTGCAATATGCTTCAAATTCATTTCTACCTTTTTTTATAAAACTCCAAGTAACGGAAAACTCATCACGAAAGTGACATTTTCTTTTTGGTGCCATAATAACGAATAAAATAATAAATACGAACAATCTAGGCTACGGTCTACGAGTGACTAGTGACTACGACCTACGTTCTACTGATGTAAAAGTCATTAGTCTGTCTCTGTATCACCCGTATGGCTATATCGATTATCGATAAGACGATAAAATATAAAAATAAAACATGTAAACTGCAGCATAGTGCACAGCGCACATGACTTGTTTGTTGTTCTCGAATATTACGGTATTATTATTTTATATTTAGCCTATGGATTTATCAATTATTCGTTATCTTTAACATTAACATGTTGACTCTCGATTTCAATTATTATTTTTAAAAATAAAATTGTAGAAATTAAACAATTTTAATTTTTTCCTAAAACCGGGACATATAGACGTCCCGAAAAATGTTTTCGGGACACCGGGACACAAAGTCAAAAACCGGTGACAGTCCCGGTTTTCCGGGACGTATGGCAACCCTATATATTTTGTATTATCACTATTCACTAGTAAACCAATATTTTTTGTATTATACGTGTATTAAACATTGTAAATACTGTGTGTATTTAATAATACTTAAGTATGGTATAATATTATATTATTGTAAAATACAGGTCCATTTAATGCCCCCCCCCCCCCACTTTCGAAATTTTAACTTTTGACCACGCCAAACGTTTGTGCATCGTTTGTGCAGAAATGTGCACCAAGTCCAATCGTTTGTGCACAAAAACTGTAAGCTCTATCCCAAAAACAAAATGGGGGGAGGGATTGAAACGGACCCCCCCCCCCACACATTGAATATTTGAATTTTTGAATGTGCCAAGCGTTTGTGCATCGTTTGTGCAGAAATGTGCACCAGGTCCCGATGTTTGTGCACAATAATTCCCAGCGCTATCCAAAAAACAAAGTGGGGAAACGAGAGTCCCCATTTTTGAAATTTTAAGTATTTGTTATATTAATAAATGTCGTTTAGGTACCTAATAGGTTTAATACAATTTTACTATTGCCATGTAAACGTCTAGAAATAGTAGGGCAGTAGGTTCACAATGATTTAATATACAATTAAATATTCTATTATTATATCAATATGAATATTGTATACCGTGTGTCCGCGGAAACAGGGTACACTTTACCACTCATTACCCTGTACATATTTTTCAATTCTGTTTTCGGGACATTAAACTAGACTAATGGATCGTATATTTCTATGACTTACAATGTTTTTAACTCATGTATCTTGCGCATGCGCAATAAAACTTACATTTTTTTAAATGGCAACCTGTAATTTAAATACCATATTCGGGTTCATCGATTTTTTTCAAGCCATTTTGATGTATCAACTTGTGTCTTAAACCCAAAATTGACTAAACTCTAGAGCTAAGTAAAATTAAAAATTAAAAAATTTAATTTAATTAATTTTTTTTTCTAACTGTATGTACTTATTTTTTTATTCTAAACACCATGAAACAAACAATCAAAATTATTATTATTAAACTAATTAACTATTTACTATTTATTTTATTTTATTATTACACATTATGAAACTGCATATGGTCTTAATTGGCTGAAACCAAAAGAGAAGAAGTGTATTTTTGTTTCCATCAGAATTATAATTAAGTACCCATCTATTGAAATAATAAAGAGCATTGGTGTTTCTAGTTTTGTTATCTACCTATAACTATTAAAATGTCATTAGCTATTTTTATATTAGGTATTATGGAACTCATTATCAGAGTCATGTGTCAATAGTAAATAGTTAATTAGTTTAATAATAATAATTTTGATTGTTTGTTTCATGGTGTTTAGAATAAAAAAATAAGTACATACAGTTAGAAAAAAAAATTAATTAAATTAAATTTTTAAATTTTTTTAATTCTACTTAGCTCTAGTTTAGTCAATCTTGGGTTTAGGACACAAGTTGATACATCAAAATGGCTTGAAAAAAATATAGGATATTGGTAATATATTATATTATTATGTTTTAAATACTATTTTGTTTGCTAAATGATATTTAAAAGACACACTCTGCAAAAAGATAATAGAACTTAAAGTTTATTTTAATTATAAAACATCAATAACATAATTATAGTGTTCAGATAAAAATAAATAACAATGGACATATAAACTTCTTTATTATTTAAATGTTACAATATAATAAATTATAATAAAAACATATTATTAAAAAATGAAAATCATAGTATATAACCGAAAACAAATTAAATAGAAAAATAAAATTAACTTCTATAAAACTAATATTATTTATAAGTACACTACCTATACTATATATAATATAATATAATTAATATAGCTATCATAAAACCATTATGATCAATCATGAAACTTTTGATACTGTTCAAATTTAAATAAATACAATTTAAATATAAGAACATGATGTAATTCTATGACTATGCCACAAAGAACAATCATATAAAAAATTACTTAGAATACAATATAATTTGTAAATTTACTTTGGTATTTTCATTGACTAAGTGAACTTTTTCTTTCACACTATCATATATTTGGCACGAATTAATGGGGTTCCTAAATGTGCGAGCATGATAATAACCAATTGTTTCATATGAGGTAGTCGATTGTTGTATGTCTGGCGTTGTTTCCAATCCTTTCAAATAATATTGAGTCTGTGGTGTGGGAATGGATTTTGGAATGTGATTGAGAAGGATACGTGCGTCCGTAAATAATGCATCTTTTGTATTATTTAAATTAATTAAATTGAAAAAAAAATATTATCCGAGAATTGCTGTTACTTCAATTATACCATTACACATTTGATACATTTTAGAGTTGTATAGTTGTTTTATTTCTTGATTTATTTATTTAAGTTGATAGTTTAACAATTAATAGAATACTTACTAGAAGGAGTACCCCATCCATTCTTGCCGAAGCCCTTCAGCCAGCCAACATTCAAAACACGATTTAATTTATAATCAATTCTAATTTAATCAACCTTCTGTAAAATAATATGTATTAATATTAAGCAATTACCTTCCAATGTAACCCCATAAATTTGTAGTAGCCAATGGCCCTAGATGCCGAGGCTTTAAAATAATAAAAAAAATACTTACTAGAAAAAATACTTTTTAAGAGTATTCAAATACAGATACCTGTTTTTAAAAGTATATAAAATACGCGTATTTAAGTAATTAAAAAGTATTTGAATACTTTTGCTCAAGTAGGTACTTTATGAGATTTTATCATAGCTGATCTTAGTTCCAAAAATTTAATTTTAGATTTATAGTTTTTTTTAAATAACACTTGAAATCCTAATTTCTTCAATATTAGTCGTATCGACTTGAAGTCTTCAAGATACAACGCGGCCAATCTACGAGATCAAATTTATGTTCTCAAAAAAGTATCGCGTATCAATCTTAAGATTGACAAAAGAAAATTTCCCGCCAAATTTATTTTTGAATAATTCAAATTATGAACACATTTTTGAAACTGTCATGGATTAAAAAACCAAACCAATTGTACCAACATTCCCTACTATTTATACGAATGGCGATACCAATAAAAAAAATTAATTTATGTATTCTACGAAAAATTTTTATTTCCGTATTCAAATATTATTGTATAATTCAAAAAAACTTCAAAATCAACATTTTTGAAAAATAAAACTGATCCCTCTGCAGAATACCACTGATAAATTCTCAGTTAGGTTTTAAAACATAATATTTTAAATATTTAAAACATGATATTATTATATTATTACGTGAGTTGCGCCAGCACCGACCATTGGAAATGATGAAATTTTTATTTCATTAATAATTAGTTCGTACAAAAAAAATGCAACTAGCATGAATTTGCATGACTAATTTTGTAATTTGCACGATATCAGTGTCCCCGGAATCACAAAAATAAACAGGTGGTGCTGGCGAGATACTGAAATGCCAGTAGAGTGAAATTTTTAAAAATTTCTAAAATTGAACTACTCCATCATTAAGCATGGATTTGCACTACTATCGCCGAAATCCAATTGATTGTAATTTCTGTGCAACCACGTTCACAACAAGAATTATTTTTTATTATTTTTATTAATCATTTTATTTTTTAGTTGCTAATGATTAATAATTAAAATTAATAAAAATAATAACAAGAAAACAATTAGTAAAATATTCAACTTTTTATTAATTATATTTATAAATAGATTATTTATTCAACTACTTTTTATTTCAATTAAGATTTTTTTTATTAATATTCGATTTTTATCAATTAATTATTTTTTTATTTGACTGATTTTTATATCTTTTTCTAGATTCCAATAAATACTAGTAAAAAATCGATAACAATAAATAAAAATTGAAATTTATAAAAATTAAAATTAATGAAAGAAAACCCCAGGAAATCATTTGAATAAAAAAATGATATCTAATAACAATCAAATATTAATAAAAGAAGCCTAGTTAAATTTAAAAAAAAATATCTTAATTGCATAAAAAATCTAAAAAAGAAAAAAAGCAGCTGAATAAAAAATTTGTATTTAATAAAAAATCTAATATTAATAAAAGGTGTCTAGTTAAATATGCATTTTTAATTGAATTTAGATTTTTTTATAAAATATTATTTTTCATTCAACTGATTTTTTTTATTAATATTTGATTTTTATCAATTAATCAATTTTTATTCGACTGATTTTTATATCCTATTTAGGTTTTTTGGATTATTGATTTTTTAAAATGGTTTTATTATTGAACTAACCTTTTTTTTTTATTGAAATTAGTTTTTTATTAAATATACATTTTTTATTCAGCTGCTTTTTTTCCTTTTTAGATTTTTTATCCAATAAAGATATTTTTTTAAATTTAACTAAGCTCTTTTCTTTAATATTTTATTTTTTAATAAATATCATTTTCTTATTCTGCAATTGATTTCCTGGATTTTTCTTTATTAATTTTCTATTTTTTTATTAAATATAAATTTGTATGTCCTGTTATCGATTTTAAATCAAACTCTAATAAAAAAATAATATTTTAAAAAAGGTTTAAAAAGTTGAAAAAATTAGTTTTAAAAAAATCTAAATTTAATAAAAAAAAATCATTGAATAAACAAATCCTAAATTAAATGAAAAATGATATTGAATAATAAAATTAAAATAGAATAAAAAAATCTTAATTGAAATAAAAAGTCTAGTTGAATAAATAATCTATTATAAATAGATTATAAATAAATATATTATAAATATAATTAATAAAAAGTTGAACATTTTATTAATAGTTTTCTTTTTATAATCTTTATTCATTTTAATTATTAATCATTAGCAACGCAAAAATAATTTCTTATAATGATTAATAAGAATAATAAAAAATAATTCCCGTCTTCATGCTAAATGCGTGTTAAAAGATGGGATAGTTCAATTTTAGAAATTTGAAAAATTGTGTATTGTAAAATTCAAATATTGTATATTAAATCATTATGAACCTACTGCCCTACTATTTCTAGACGTTTTCATGGCAATAGTAAAATTGTATTAAACCTATAAGGTACCTCCTAAACGACATTTATTAATATGACAAATACTTAAAATTTCAAAAAAGGGGGACTCTCGTTTCCCCACTTTGTTTTTTGGATAGCGCTGGTAGTTTTTGTGCACAAACGTCGGGACCTGGTGCACATTTCTGCACAAACGTTTGGCGTGGTCAAAATTTAAAATTTCGAAAGTGGGGGCCATGTATAACACGATGTTACCTATACATATTTTGTATTATATACTCACATACCAGGTATATCCTATCATTTACTTTCCCGGTAAGTATATAGTATATTGCATAATATTATATTATTAAAAAATCAAAGTCATTGTCTCGACATTTCATATAAAATAAATCAATTTCATAGGCTCATTCAAAATGGTACTTATGGTATAACGTTTTACACGTTTTAATGTTGGCCGTTAGATTTTATCCAAGTACCTAATAAATATAATATTATTATGTAATGTTTACTTTTATAGTAAGAGATGCTGAAAATTATTAAATAAAAGTAACATTAAATACCAAATATTAAATATTTTCATTTTTTAATCTGCATAAATGTAATTCTCATTTATTAGTTTTAGATTCTGAGCAGAGCGATAAATGTTTTTTTTTTTTGTGTGTAGTATTTATCTGTGTTAGGTACATCATATTTTCTTATAGAAAAGTGAATTGAGTTGCTATTTTGAGGGGGTGAAAAGTAAATAATTTCCAGTAGATTTTAAAAGCACTGGGGGAAAAAAATTAAGGAAAAACGGGAATTTTTGCTCAAAATCAGTTTTCGACAAAATCGATTTTGGTTTTTGGTTTTAAGCAAAAGTACAACAAACTCACACCACAGTAATACCTAAAAACATACACATTTATAATTATTTTATTACATATAATTTTTTATAAAAATGTAATATGTATACAACTTACTATAGTTGACTACGATCGATCAGCTGCACTTAGTGGCAGTAAATATAAGACTTCCGAGACCACAGTGCTGTATGCATATACATTTCGTATGAACAAGAAAAACTGATTTTACTTAATAAATATTAATAATACAATTATTTGGTGTAGAATCTACATATTATATATATATGAAAAAAAAATAAAAATAATCCAACAATATTGTAATAATACATTCATGTCACTTATTGACGTATGTTATGTGTTAAGGCTGCCGCGGACCTCCGACATGAGTATCGCGGACCCCCAGGGGGCCGAGGACCACAGGTTAAGAACCTCTGTTAAAGATGATTAATATGTTACATTATTATCCTTTTGTTCTTATTGTTAGGTATTTCCAATTAATTTTTTATTATCCGATCAAATGCATATAAGTGTTAAATTTATCACAATTATTGTCTTTCCCTTCAATTTTTTAAATATTGTATTTATATTTTTTTATTAATAAAAGGAATGCTTAGGTACTGTGGTGTGAGTTTGTTGTACTTTTGCTTTGATATTAGAAAACATAATATTGCATAACATAACATTTATTATCAATTAAAAATGTGTTTGTTATATTTTAATAAAGTTGTATCACAGTCCATAGTGTTCTTTATATAAATAATAATAATAATAATAATATAATAATATAAAAAATAGTCTAATATAAATAAAAAAACAAAATATACCTAAGTAATAATAATAATATACCTATATTATTATTATTAATTAAAATACCATCAGCGAAGGTAACATTATTCTTGAACAGTGTTGGGAATAGATAACTAAAAAATTATCTAGATAAGATAAGATAATTTTAACAAAATATTATCTAGATAAAAATAAAGATAACATAAATGTAATTTATCTAAATTAAATACAACAATACATTTATCTATATAAATATCTAGATAAATATAATATTTTTACACTTATTTTTATTGTTTTTAAGTATTTTTGTAATATTAGATGTGACATAATATTTATAATAACAACGAATTGAGCCTTTGAAATACAGTTCTACGAAGTTAATTTTAATTTATTTTTAAAATGGATGGGGAAATAACCTATACCTAATTTATTTTAATATGCTTATTAACTATGGCTAGTAGAGAACGATGTATAGTGCAAGCCCGCATGCAGGTTCTCGTATTATTATCGTAATATTGTCGTTGGCAATAATAACAAGAAATATATTCTTCTAATTTTATAAATAATTTATATTATATTAGAATTTTAGTAACATTGGTTTTATAATTTTGTAGGGGCACTATAATATTTATATAGATAAATTTATCTATATAAGCCTATTTTTTTATCTAAGCTAAACATTAGATAAATCGTAACATAATTATCTAGACATTTTAAAAAATAATTTATTTCAAAAAATCTTATTAAAATTGTATTATTTTAATTCTCTACATTTTATGAAACAATAATCATAAATTCAGTCTATTACAATTTACAGTACCTAGATATTAGTGTATTACTATGACAAACAATAAATAGTTATTATAAATTCAGTCTTATTATACAATTTACAGTACCTAGGTATTACTATGATAAACATTTCATTTGAAACTTTTTAATCTGAATTTTGTGAGATAATTATAACAATAATAACAACTTGAATTCAGGTCTAATGAGACATGATACAAACAGACACTTTACAATCGTTAAACATGGTTAGGAAAATCTATAACAAAATTACAATATGTATTGTCTTGGAGGGGAGGCCGTATTAATCCGGAAAATAAATGGGCGGAACGTATAAATTCCGGACCGTATAAATCCGGAACGTATATCGCCGGAATCCAAAAGTGAAAAACCGTATTTGGCCGGAACGTATACCTCCGGAATTAAAAAAAATACTAAACCGTATTTTCCCGGAACGTATTTATCCGGACTGTATAATTCCGGAACGTATATTGCCGGAATCCAAAAGTTAAAAACCGTATTTGGCCGGAACGTATACCTCCGGAATTAAAAAAATCTAATAAACCGTATTTAACCGGAACGTATTTATCCGGACCGTATATTTACGGAAAGTATTGTAAATTGCCTATTTGAAACCCCTGAAAAAGAAAGTTGAGAACTTTATTGCTAGATCTTTATTGCCAGTGTTCATTTTTATTTATTACAAAGATAATATGTGATCATAATTTGGTCATATTATATTATAATAAATTTTGTATAAATAAAAATAAATAATACCCATAATACAATATATTTTTTATTATTCTATTAGTGGTCAATGGAGCGATGAATATGAATTTACTTTACAAAAATGTCAGTTTTTTATTTAAATCTGTTTGTAATTAAAATTATTTCTCTGTAACTTAGGTTAAGTATCTACCAAAAAGTTAGACAGTCTTCACTCAGAATAATTTCTTGTCGTGTGCTTTAAATTTAACACATCCATTACAGTAAAGCTGTTAAATACTTGACGAATTTTTATAATCATTGGATATTTAAAAAAACAACTTTTTTTAAAACATTTAGTACCTTCACAGAGTTGAATTAAATAATAATTAAAACGTATGTCGTATGATCACTCCAGGATGAACGCGTAATTTGTTTTTAAGAAAGTAAACTTTCGAACATTGTGGACCATTCAGTACGCTTCAGAACTATATAATTTGGAGCTTAAAAATAAGATGCAGATACATTAACAAATTACCATATTACATACCATATTATGAGAGCTCGATGGATATTTTTTCAAATAGTTTAAACAGGCAATCTGTTTAATTCATTAATTTATGAAGTTCCTGTTTAATTGGCACATGCAGTTAATTTTTCCAACAATATATATTATTTATTTATTAAATCATCATAACCATTAACCATTACATTGATATAATATAATATATAATATATTATATGATGTTATAATAAAATAGGATGATGTAGTCAAAAAATGCATAGTATCATAAGTACCTACAACAATTGTATATTTATATTATTATTTATTAATAACCAAAAGGGTTTTATATTCATTTTAATTGTATCTTAAATAGGTATAAATAAATTCTTATTGATAGGTATTGCATTAAATAAAAACAATCCAGTTTAGTTATTTTGATGGTTCAAAAAATAGTAGAAAATTGTAATATATTTTAAAATATTAAACATGTATAATAGCTAACTATGTATTATTAGCTTGGGACTTTAAATTTTTAAAGCCTTAATGGCTAATACTTAGGTACATATTATTATTATTATAACGTCTTATCATGTTAATATTCGTATAATAACAATTAATACATTATATTTTAATTTTCCACTATTCCTAAATACCTAATTAACAGGACAACAACGCGCGTTTTTTAACGAAACGTATAGTTCCGGAAAGTATATGCCCGATAATAACTGATCGAAAATACTGATTGCAACACAGACATGTCATATTATTATTGTGTACTGCAACTTGAATAAAAATATGAAAAAAAATAATATTATAGGTGATAAACTATTCTTAATTGAAGGGGTCAATGGACAAAGGTGTTAACTGACATTTTTCCAAAAATGCATTTTATTGCACGAATAAAGGTGTTATAATGTTATAAATACGTGAGTATTGTCTCATTCTCATGGTAATATAATAAGTAATTATAAATAAAAAAATGTCATTTTTGTGATCAGCACATGGAAATGCTAGAAGATGTTGGCTGTTTTCCAAGAAAAAATCAACAGTTTCTTGAAATACTTCATAGCTATCACAACATTTTTCAATTAATTTGTATGTCATATTGTGTAGTTTTGTTTGATGAACAATTAAATATTTTAAAACTAATAGAAAAGTTTAATTTAAGAAAATTCTTTGAAAAGTGACTTCTTCCATTCGACATAATGGGCATCTTGTTGGTGCTGGAAGGGATGTAATGCAATTGTTGCAAACCCATGCATGACCACAAGGAATAACAATATGCTGTTGAATATTTGCTGCTCTTGCATTCAAACATACTATGCACGTTGACACTTGTGGAGCTATTGGCAGTTGTGGTTCCTGAATTGGCTGTACAACAGCAGCAGCTTCCACTTCTGGCTCAGAATTTGGATCTACCTCATTGATCCAATTTATATGTCGAGATATATATCTTGATGTGGTATACGAAGTCAATTGCATGAACTGCCACATACTTATGATCCCAGCATCGTATTGGCTTGTGGCATTTTTAAGTCTTTTGGATTGTAATAAATATTTTGCCTTCAGACTCCTAGTAGGTTGAAGATTATTTTCAAGCTGCCTCATTATAACATGGTAATTATTAAATAAATTACTCAAATTACCTATAAGAAAAATGTTATAAGTAAATTTCAGAAACATAAATTATCAGAAGATGCATACTTATTTGTTTGGTAATACATTAGATAATATAAATTATATTATAAAATATTTATCACAATCCATACATATATATAATTAGTATTTTCAGTTTACAAACGTTAAAAATAACTTTTAAAACAAGTAGTATTTAATTAATCATATTGATTAACATACTTAAAAATATCCATAGATTGGGATGAGTCACTGAAAATTGTAATCTTAATTTATTGTGGAAACTTTCAATATTATTGTTTGTACGCCTAGGAAGTCCATGAACTGAAATTATCTGAGTTCCCACACGGTGCAACCAATACCTATAGTTGACACAGGTATAAATATATAAGAAATAAGTATTATTTATGGTATTCAAATATTCAACTGTACAATACAAACATTACAAACCAAGTATTTACTTAATAAGCTACTATAAGTAATTAGGTTTAGGGTATAGTGTATAGATATTCACCTTTAAATGAATCTAAATATAAGTTATAAAAGTCACTGTGATAGTAAAATACAAAATATACATAACAGTTTCAAGTTACTACTAAAAATTTCTTTTGAATTATTAAAAAAAAAAAAAAAAATACAGTTGATATACTTTGTTTAAATATCGAATTTCGTTAAAATTTGAACTTCAAATGTGTATAAAAAAAATGTATTTTCCTATACATATTTATTAGATTTTTGAATTTCAATCAGAACTACTTATTACTGTACTTTTTAACCAAAAACTAAATTTATACTACCTAAACAAAAAAAAAAAATGCTAATAAAAAAAAAATTTTAATATCTACAAATAGCAAAAAAAACCTTTTAAATATTTATAAAAAAATACTATGCATTTTTACTTTTAACGACCTAATTCCCAAAGTACCAATTAGATCCAATTTTCTTCTAGAAAACACCTTTAAATACTGAGTTAAAGTAGAACATCAAAATATTTTACTGCTCCAAAAAATTATGACAAAGAAAAAAAACATAAAACCATTGTACATTAATAGTTTTACAACAATCCAATATGTATTGATTTTTAAATATTAACAACTAATTACCTCTCATAATAGTCAAATAAATTATGCATCGCTACTCCATGGTTGATTGCATACATTTTAATTAATTGAAATGCTCTTTCTATATCCTGATATGGAAGCAGTGGAAGGCCAAATAAAAGGTTTAAGCTTTGCAGTGCAAATTGATTAGTATTTACAAGCCTATAGTATCCTTTACTTTTCATATTTTTAAAAACTGCCTAAAAAGATTTAAATATAAATAACTTAAGTATACTAATCATTAAGCAAAATTATAATAAAAATAAAAATTTGTATTTTTTAGGTAGGTACTTGATTATGGTGGAACCAACAACCAGATGTTCGAGCTTCAGGGAAATATGATTGTAGAACATCTCTAAGTGTAGATTCATAATCACTTATGATAATCCTTGGAGAAATGTTTGCTAAAAGATTATCTTTAACATATCGAAATACACTGTCATATGAATTCCTAGACTTTGATTCCATTAGTGCGAATATAATTGGTATTGACTATAGATAAATAAATAAATGAATGAACATCAATATAATAAAAACAATTGTAAGTTAAATTTTTGTTTTAGGTATAATATACTTACATAATTTTGTATCATAGCATGTACGCTCAATAATTGATAGCCCATGTTTACTGGAACCACTTTAAAAGTAGCGTCTACATGAAGCTCCTCAATTCCAGTACCACAAAAACTTTGTGACAAAACTGGACATGCAAATATCAGGCTAGTTTTACCATCAAGGTCACGAATACAGCTCCTAAATATCGTAATGTCACAACAATTGAATCTTTGAAGATGCCCATTATCAAATAAGGATGCTAGTTCCTGAAGGTTCCCAGGCAATCTAGGCATTACTGACCTACGGGCTAAACGCATTAAAGATTCAGCTGTAGGCTATGGATATAAGCTAGCTGCTATTGGATGCCTAAATCAATAAATAAGTATAAGCAATTATAATTAATTTTTCAATAATAAAACTTCTAAAATTTACCTTAAGCACTCTTCGTCGTAAATTTCTTTTAATAAAATATTTTCAGCAGCAGCTCTTCTTTTTAGTACTGCTTTTAAAGCATCTATTAACTGAGGGGTATCATCTTCACGCTCATGATTAGAGTGAGACCTCATCACTATAATTGTTCCGTCGGCCATATTTTTCATGGTTCCAGGACTAAAGTGCATGGTACTTTTGCTACATTTGTAATAACTATTGAATAACAATATACAATATTTATGAACTACAAGAATTCATATAAGCTATATTTTCTAATAATTAAAAATTTAAAGCAAAAAAAAAATTTGTAAAATATAATATAGTATTAGGTACCTATTATGTATTTCAAAATAATAAAAAGGATCGAGAGTTAAAAAATAAAAGTATTAACAGTCAATCCACACACATTTAAGCACACCAAAGGATAATTTAATTTAAAATATCAATTTTATAATATCATATTATACACAATATATTTTGTTATATTTAAAATTATTTAATTATATAATAATTAGATTTTAGATTCTAAGCGGAACAATGAATGTATTGATTTTACAATGGAGTGATATTTATTTAATTTTTTTGTGTTTGTTTGGATAATCTGTAGTAGAAAAATAGATTCGATTAGGGGCGGCGCTTACGTTATTCATGAAAAAGTGCGGCATTTTTAAAGGAAATTTATATTAAATTCAGAATCACGCTAGCCGTCGTCGTCGCATCGGCCGGTTCCCCCACTCAATTTCGTGTATGCAGCTCGAGGCCTAGGTGGGAGCAAATGACGACGAGTGTCTGCGGTCGGCGGGTCATAACCATCTATATTGTATAAATCACAACAAAAACCCTTCGTAAACTTCGTGCAAAAATGGCTAAGTAAAAAAAAAATATTAGATCATTAAGCACTATAAAGATGTGATATCAATTAATGCTAAGTATATTGAATTTAAGTAAACGTATTTTGTTTCAATAATTTATTTACTTGGCGAAGAATTATTTCTTAAAAAAAAATTTTGATTAATATAAATATTAATAATAATATTATTAAAATAATCATAAATATCTAACGCAGCAATGCTATTATAAGGTGATAAACTCTACAAATTTGAAATTAAAAATCACCTTACAATAAAAATTACCACAATCTCGTTGCTCTAAAAACATTTTATAATTAGTTGCATTGCTTTCAGTTCTAGTAACATATAATAATAAAAATGTAATATTAAAAATAATTTACCGCCCAAAGCACTAGCTTAAAGTGTTTACTGGGAAATACGGCACTGGCCATTTAATTATTTTGTTCATCACACTTTGTTAATTCCTCGCCAAGTAAATAAATTATTGAAACAAAATACGTTTACTTAAATTCAATATACTTAGCATTAATTCATTATATCACATCTTTATAGTGCTTAATGATCTAATATTTTTTTTCTTAGCCATTTTTACAAGAAGTTTACGAAGGGTTTTTTTTTTTGATTTATACAATATAGATTCACTCTAGTGTAAAACTTTCAAAGTTGGAAAACGAAGCATTATTTCAACTACCTACTTATCGTGTACACGGAAACAAATTTTATAAAAAAAACACATCCGCTCAGAATCTAATATAAAATAATATATTATAATGTATACATAAAATTATTTATAAAAAAATGTAATAGTTATAATGTGTATTAGCTTAATGAACTATGGTTAAAAAAAAATCGGTATATATTATATATATAGTATATTTTTATTATAATATGATGTGTGATTAGGTACTTACGTGATTCCATTTTTTTTACCATTATTGTCATATCGGTATCCATCATGGTTCATTGTAAAAGTGTGTATATATTTGAGCAGATATAATAAATATAATATTATAAATTTTGAATATTATAATTTATAATATTCAAAATTTTAAACTACCAACATTAATCCTCCTTGAAGTCTTGATGAAGAATGACAAATTTCAAAACTCAAAAATAAGAAATATAATAAATAACTATATACCCGTATTGATATATATAAATTAATTATATATATAAGAGGTATAAGTAAATATTATAACTGATTTAAAATTGTTATAAAAACAAAACAAAAGAGTCTAGACATTATGCTTACTTACCTTTATAGACCTACAATTGTACGGGTTACGTGGAATTAAATATTATATTATTATTTCCAAGGATCCGCTATTTCAAATTAATAAATGATACCCATTCTAGGTAACTGTTACATTAAATGTGTCTAGACTAATTAACAATAATAAATAAAATAAAATAATATAACTTAACACAAATTATTAGTTTTAATTTTTACCTTGTCTAAAGGTACCTAATACGTTTTGCCTTGCGCTATCACGATCTTGTCTTCTTGGTTTATTTCGACAACACTACGTTGCGATCGACAAATTTATAATTTATGCTACATATTTGCATTGTTCTAAATTATAGTTTTTAATAAAAATAAACGACCATGGTACCTACAGTATAAAAGTTTTTTTTTTACCAATGTAACTGGTATCGTCAAGTATTAAATAGAACCTAAAAATAATTATCTGTTTTAATTTATTTAATTTTTAAACACATTTACTTTACTATATGTACTTCTTGTTATTTTTTTAGTTGACATAATATATGTATTTTAACTAAATAAAATAAATTTAAGAATGAAGATCATAAAACATTTATATAATAATATATAACAAAAAGTTACGTTACTTTGGGATCTTAGGGTGTTATTAGACCTGAAACAAGACAATTTTTTTTCTTATAGGCAATAAGTACTTGCATCTCATTTTTAGTTCAAATTCATCTCAAATTTAATTCTAAGTGCTCTTTTAACAAAATCGCGTTTTGGGAAAACAATATTTTTTGAAATTTTTCGCCGTTAACTTACAAGCGAAGGCTGTAAACTAGAATATTGTTCCAACGTTAACACGTCCTGAGCAGGTCTGTGTACCTACATACAATGGTATATCATGATTCATGCATGATTTATGTATGATTATATGTACATTCATAAAAAAACAGGAGTTTGTAGGGTACACGCCATGTGCCATTACATTTTGCAGAAAACATTGCATTATACAATTTCATTGTGTGTATAAAATATAATATTATAGGTAAAAGTTATAATAGTCACCAAAAATAATGTTTTTGAGTTATAATGAAATAAAAAATATCATTAATATTCATTTAAACATCTAATTTTCTCCAAGTTTCAACTTAAAATAACTATAAAAAAATCTGTGCTTATATATTTTTTTAGATTTTTTAGTTACAATATTACCCACTTATGAGATATCTCGTTTTAAATTTCCAAGCATTAAAAATTAAACATCTTATACATTTTGAACCGAAAAATGATTTGCAAATGTTCGTGATATTGAGATTGACTAATTTTGTAGAAATCTGAACTTAAAATCTTCATTGTTTATCTTCATAACAACTATTATGAAGAACCTTGTATTAATTGTTCAAGATTTTAGATTTCATTGATCAATAATAAGAAAAAAAAGTTTTCAACATTTAAATTGCCTATTATGAACATTTTATCATGTAGGTAGTAGGTATAGACAGCCTCTCCCGGCCCGTTATCAGTTTGGTACCGAAAATGGTTGAAAAATACCGAGTTTATTTTTTAAATCAAATATTTTGTAGTTTTGTACATTGCCAGGGCGATTTTTTTCAACCTTAAAAAGTTAAAAGTTGAAAAGTTATCTAAGATCAACAATGAATGAAGTAATGTATTTTAGGAAATATTTTTATAAAAGTTATAAGTTATAACATAACTATATCAAATTCTCTGAGCGGAGCTATGAAGCTAGTGGTTTTACAATGATGTTTATTTATTTTATTTTTTTTATCCTGTATACAAAATTTCTACTAGAAGGAGTGCTTTGATTTCAATATGTAGTATCTTATCTTTTAGCAAATTGGATCAAGGCGGTACTTTAGGGACGTCATTTTTTGATTTTCTCAATAGTTATTTAATGACACGGAAAAACCACCGACAAATTACAAAAAACTGCTAAAATTGGGATTTTAATTTCTAACGCTTTGTTTATCACCATAAAAACGAATAAAAAAATAAATATATTTCAATATAAAATATCCAGACTGACAAATCATCTCCGCTCAGAATCGTTTTTCTTATACAATGATAATATTATATCATTGAATTCAAGTTGTATGTGTTCTTTATTAATATTTACCTATTTGATTAGCATTACTTATAAAAGTGTCTAAACCATATACAATTTTACAATACTAGTTATATTATTATATAGTATTTTTGAAAATATAAGTTGCTTTAGTTCGATCAAAATTAAACCGATTTTAAAATTGTGTTTTATCCATATTTAAATCTACATAACAGATTTTAAACGTTTTAAAAATATATTTTTTTTAGACATTGGGAAAAGGAGGCTATTATTCATACGATACACATACAAAAAAAACTGTACTAGAATATCTATATATTATCGAATTAGAGTAACTGACTTTCCAATTATTAAATATACCGTAGATGTATAATAATTGTATACCTAACTATTTTTATTTTTATTTTGTATCTATTTAAACATAAAAAGTACCAATATATTTTTTACCAAAACCATTGTCAAACCATTTATTTATTTATTTATTTATCTCATAATTATAACACCATGTTCATAAGTTTGGACTTTGGATTCTAGTATTGTTATAGTTATGAATTAATTTTATTCGCACTTACACGAAAAGTAAAACTACATATTATGTAAAAAACATTTTTTAATTTTTTTTTTTTTGTGTAAAGGGGCCTATTGAAAATTATTGTCGTGGGAGTCCAATATTAGCCAGCCGACACTGGGTACAGACGATTATAAATTATAATATTTTATTTTAATTATTTGGTGACAATTTTAAGTACCTATCTATGTTCAGTTGGTTTTCTTGTTGTGTTAATGCACATATTATATCATATAAAAATGTTGTTAAAATTAAAAGTTTCTACGGTGGAGCGGTTATTCATTTTTGAGTACGACAGAAAAATGATTTTGTCGATAACTGGTTTTGTGTAGAAACTACCTTTTTTTCTTAATTTTTTTTCGTTTTCATGGCGCTTTGAAACTACTGGGAATTTTTTACTTTTGAGTTTTGAGCCAACAAAGTAATGACTAGATTCACTTTCCTATTAGAAAAAATGCTGAAGTATACAATCACATCATTTTTGCTGTCCTAATAGGTGATGGTAGACACAAAATAAAAATAAAATATAAAAGCACAAATCGTTGTAAAATCAATACATTGGGCCGCGGTGTGTGTGACGGTAAATGGACATTTCCCTCCCCCCCCGACTGTTTTCGGTTTAGTAGGACATCCCCCCCTATATTTTTGATGCGGACATTTTTCTCCAATTTTTTTTAATTAATTATTGACTAATAATATTGAATTTAACAATATAATATTATTTATTATTTAATATGAAATTTTTTTTTTAAATAAAATATAAAATATATAAAATAGTTTTTATTTTCATAAATGTAATAGATTATAAATGTATATGTTTGATTAACTGAACTACTTACTTGAAACAATAAAAATTTAAAAAATAATAAGTAATTTATTAATTAATAATTTATTATATTTATGAAAATATTTGAAATTAGGCATAAATATATTTATACTAAATAATAATATTATATTTTTAAATAGTAAACTTTTAAAAAAAGGGGGGAATGTCCTACTACACCAAAACAGTACCGGGGGGGGGGGGGGGAGAATGTCCGCGATTCGTGTGTGACATGGTGTGAGTTTAATTATTATGTACGTCGAAAGCAATCGGAGTATACGACAATACTTAATTACGTAATTACAAATATGTTTACAAAACAAGTTTTAAACAACTTGTTTTAAACATGTTTAAAACATAAATTCAAAACATTTATTTTGAATATTTCGTTAATTGTTTAAAACGAATAAAACGTAATATGTTTAAAACAGTGTAACTCCAAGTAATATTGAGTTTTTTTTGTTTTGAACCGTTTAAAAATATATACTGTTTGAACTGCTTGAAACTCAAACAAATTTTTTTGTTTAAAAACCATTTTGAACAGAAAAAAACAGTTCAAAACAAACAATTTTTTTAACATAAAAATACACCAACTGATTATTAATTGTAATCTGGTGTTATGCAAGGGGTTTAATATAGGCAATTTACAACACTTTCCGGACAAATACGTTCCGGGCAAATACGGTCCGGATGAATACGGTTTTTACCTTTTAAGAGTCCGGGCAAATACGTTCCGGTCATATACGTTCCGGAAGAATACGGTTTATACTTTTTGGATTCCGTCGAAATACGGTCCGGATAAATACGTTCCGGAATTATACGGTCCGGACATATACTTTCCGGAACTATACGTTCCGTTAAAATACGGTTTATATTTTTTGGATTCCGTCGAAATACGGTCCGGATAAATACATTCCGGAATTATACGGTCCGGACATATACTTTCCGGATTATTATAGCCCCCCGTCTGGAGTATTGTAATTTGTAGACGCTCACATAAAGAGGAAAAATTAATTAAAACAAATTCTTTTTGAGCCAGATCGTTTGAGATGGACACCACCAAATAAATCATCAAACACATGAAGACGACGAATTCATATTGAAATAGGTGTCATAACTCAAAAGTACTCATAGTGGAATACTTAAACACGGATACAGTGATTTTATCTGCATTAAATACAATTAGCCAATTAATTATTGTGATCTTCCTACGACTCTTTATCATTGATATTTTATTATCCATAATGCACTTAATTAGAAAAATCTTTAAAAATTTGGCTATACTAAAAAATAAAAAATTAGCTCGTGGTGCGTCTTAAATGATCAGGTTCAATATGAATTCGTTTTGATGTGTTTTCTTCTTAATATGAACATCTTCAATATTTCAGTCGACACATATTGTAATTTTGATTTATACTTCCACAACCATGTTTAGAGAATGGACAGTATTTATTATGTCTTGTCTTGTCTATAGTTAAAATTGTTATTTTTGTTATAATTAGGTAGGTATATTACAAAATTCAGATTAAAAATTAGTTTCAAATTAAATGTTTTTAAATTACCAGTTTCAGTGCTAATATAATTAACACATACGTATATATTTTCACTACCTCTGTGTTTATCTAAATGCTAGCTGATCCCTCGCACTTCATTACCCGTAAATAATGACAAATTAAAAAAAAAATTGTGATTGTTCAACTATTTTTGGGTGTAACTCGTTGCAGTAAGTGTAACTCAGACACCCTGTACGACTATGTAGGATTACAGATAATGTGCGACATTGTCGATCAGCGGCTATAAGTGCAACTTATAGCCACTTTGCAGACAATGTGTGAAAATTCGATTTGATGCATGTACATGATCTGCCCGATAACCAATGGCAACCAATAAAATAATAAATTCTAATTTCTACTATTTATTTATCCTATAACCAATAGCAACCATTTATAAACGACAATTTCCAACGTAAATCTCAAAATTCCTTTTTTGAGCACCTCCTCAGGTTGGACTTAGCTGGTCAAATTGTGAATCCAAACCACTCAAAGTGGGAACCACTCAAACACTCACTAAAAATGTCATCAACATCAACATAATGGTACATTATAATACGATACAAATTCAAAAACTACTTAATAAATTGCATTATTTCCACTTAACCATACCATGGACTTTCAACCTGTTCCTTAATGGGATTTTTCAAGAATATCATACATTTCATCATTATATACATAATATTTAACTTCAAATTCGTCTATTTTATGTAAATGAAAATAAATTCACGCACCTAATTTAGCAATATTACAGTGATTCAAACGTCTGTTGTAGTCTAATGAAGTCATATTTTTTCAATGTTTAGCTTAAATTATTATAAGTACGTCATTTGTTATTTTTTGTAATTTTCTTTATTATCTATTCCCAATGGACATTGAATTTTCACTTAAGCTAATATTTTTAATTTTTCGTACGATAAAAATTTTAAAATTAAAATTATTTTCAATTGCACACATTATTTGTAAAATCTTACTAATACACGTTGAAACACAGCAGTATATTATAGTGCACTAGTCCGGGCTAAAGTCTGTTAAAGTTATATTTCTGAACATCCGTAGGTATCTACAATATTGTAAAATCGTTTAGATAATTATCATATTTTGTCATTAATTGTATACTGTATAGTGATTGTTGTACACATCGTGTATATCGATTCTATAAACAAATCTATCTACGTTGTAGGTACAGTTCGCACGATATGTATACACAAATCACAGTAGATACACATTGGGAACATTCTGGACTTAAAATGTAAGTATGTAACATATATACTATATTGTAAAGTAAATGGTGAATATCGACTTTATATTTTGAAGATATATATATATATAACATCGCGATATAATAATATTAATTTACGCGGGGATAAGGTAATAACGTTTTAAGTTATTTTGTTGTAACTTTATGATATTAATTAAACCTACCAGCTACCGTATTAATAATAAGTAATCTATACTTCTATGATAATATTATAAAGAGGAAAGATTTGTTTGTTTGTAACGAATAAACTCAAAAACTACTGGACCGATGTGCGATTAGTATTGGTTGAAAACATCTACTGATCTACTCGCGTAAGAGCCCGAAATAAATAGTAAGAAAACGGTTTCGCTGACAAGGGTTTAGATGCTGTAGTGGTGTAATATAGCGGCCTGGTTATATTATATACGCAAAGTTTGCACACTACCACTGATTTCTCAGGTCAGTAATTTTAGATAAAATTGTATATTGATATTAACCTCTTACAATAATATTTTATAGTTTTTTTTCCAATTTATAATTGTACGTTTTAAGTTGGGATAAGAACTAGGTGGATTAAATTTAGTACTTTCTTATAGTTAAAACAAAGCAAACACATATTTTAAAAGTAGATTATAATATTAAAAAAATCTTAAAAATCGGGTAAGTGGCTCTGCCGTACATACGGTAGGTTACAATTGGGTCACTCTAATGGATGGTGATAAATTTGAATTCAATGATATAAATCATTGTATACGAAAAACGATTCTGAGCGGTGATGGTTTGTCAGTGTGGATATTTTATATTATATTAAAACAAAACGAGAGTCATACAATGAAATAAAAACAAAATATGTAATCGAGTAACAGAATTTTTAGAGTTCCAACATAAAATTTAAGATTTTTATGTACATTTTAAAAATTGGCCTAAATTATTGTCAAAATATGACATTGGACCTTCTTGCAACAAGCCACAGAATTTCATATTGTTACTATATGATCCCGATCACTTCATTGGAATTTAAGGTGCACAACTGGGATATAAGGTGTTCTAAACTTATGTTCAGAAACCCGCATAAAATGAATAACCGTCGATAATATACTACTTAGATAGACAAATAGATATTATTCACCAAAATATGTTTTAATTAGCATTTCCTTAAACACACGCGGTATAATTTTAAAAATATCTTAGCTATTTTTAATCCATCTATAGATATTTTCAATTTTCAATTTTTTTGATTAATGTAGAGGAAAGCAATTTCCTTTGATCAGAGAGATTTAAAATTTAATACAAGCAGGTGTCTCATAAATTGTTATTATAGCTAACTGCAGGTGTTTACAATTGTAAAAGGTACAATAGGCTGTACAATAGGTTCACATTTGAGTATTTGACACTAGAATTGTATTTCTTTTGAAATAATATTATTTTAACAAGATAAACTGCAATCACAGACAATCAGATATTTTAGCTTTATTATCTTTACTATCCATGTGTTATTACTTACTATAGTTATAAATATTTGACGATACATATTTTATTTATTTATAATATTATATTTTTTATCCTCAAAGTCAGCATCACTGTACCTATCCCTTTAACTTTCACTTTTGACTAGAACTAAATATCAATCCAAAATTAATAGTTGGCTTTAAATATAGGGTGCTCCATAAAGTGCGCAACTTTTAAATCTGCCGCCATTTTTTAAATATTTTGTTGGCATCCTCGTTCATATAATTACTTATCAACAACCATAGACCTATAAACTAATGGACAGCGCATACCACACCATCCTGCCAACAGTTCATGAGGACAAGATAGAGTGAAAGAGAAAAAACTATGCGTTTGGGAATATCATGGAAAACCATTTACATTATGGTTTTTTAGCCATGTGTTTTACATGTGTTCTATATCTATATCGTAGCTATAATATTGATGATACGTATGGATGAAAAAACTTAATGTAAATGGTCCTCCATATATTCCCAAACACATAGATCTTTCTCTTTCGTCTATTTGTCTCTCTAAGCGCTGTCCATTAGTTAATAGATCTATGTCAACAACTACTAATTAAATCGAAGTAATAATAGATACTAGAAATAATAAGAACAGGGCTGCCAACCAAAATGGCGGCCGATTTAAAAGTTGCGTACTTTATGGGACACACTATACTTTAAAATTCGTTTCACTGCTGTCCAGTGTTGTTCCTTTGGATCCTCGATGTATCTACTAACTAGATTTACTGAAAAATGTATGTCTTGTAATCTGACTGAGATATAATAAGCTTCCGACTGCTTCACGATATGGGACTTTACTAGTTAGAGTAGTATTTTGTTGTTTTTCATCTAATGAATGTTGATGAATGTTGACTGGTATTTGAACTGGATTTTCTTCAGTCATATTGAACTTCTCTAGTATTCTTTTACAATACAACCCTTGGTGCATAACAATTGATTCATCGGATTTTTGCTCAATTTCTATTCCTAAAAATTGATTCAATTTCCTTTGGTAATATTGAAATGTTGTCTCAAATATTCCATTAATGCATTTACATCCTGACTCGATGTACCTGCAACTAGACCATCATCAACAAATATAGCGACAATTAATACTTTTTTATTTTCTCAATTAACAAAAACACAGGGATCTGCTATTGTTTCTAATAGATTAAAGTTAAGAAGAAATGTTTTTAACTTAATGTTCCAACATCGTAGTGATTGCTTTAGACCATATAAACTGCGTTAAAGTCTGCACAGCATTTTAATACTATCGTTGAACCCTTCTGGTAGTCTCATGTAAATTTCTTCGTCCAAATCTCCATATAAAAAGGCTGTTTGAACGTCAAATTGTCGAAGTTGTAGTTGTTCTGCTGCTGATATAACTAATACAGACCGAATTGAATCTAACATTACTACAGGACTAAATATTTCATTAAAATCAACACCAAATATTTGACTATACCCTTTTGCTACTAGACTAGCCTTATATCGATCAATATGTCCATGAACATTATGTTTAGTTTTATACACCCAACCACAATTTACAATAGTTCTGTCCTTAGGTAACTTAACGAGAAACCATGTTCCGCTTCTATCCATTTTTCTGAATTTTGTGACTCCACAGCTTCCTTGAAATTCACTGGATCGGATTCGATTAGGTTAGGTTGGGAAAAAGGACCACTGAAAAAAAGACTTTACTTTTGGTAAAGACCTATCATTAATCATTGGTTATTAAACTAATCATTGCACGGGCGAGTAATAATGATTGCAATAATGAGCAAGTACTGGCAACAAAGAGAAAGTGCTTGCAATGATGAGCAAGGACTTGCACAGGGTTCAAGAACATTTGACACTAGAATTGTATTTCTTTTGAAGTAATATTATTTTAACAAGATAAACTGCAATCACAGACAATCAGTTATTTTAGTTTTATTATTTTTCATCCATGTCTTATTACTTACTATAGTTATAAATATTTGACGATTATAAGTATAGTTGTAGCTAGTCTAAATATATTTTATTCATTTATTATATTATATTTTGCAAGGCTGGGCAAGTTAATGATTTTTTTTAACTCAGTTAAGTTAAGTTAATATGCACCAATAACAAAAAGTTAAAAGTTAAAAGTTAATTTAACTATAGGTTAACTCAGTTAAGTTAAAAGTTAATACACATTTTTTGTTAACTTTTTATTAAGTTAAAAAAAAGTTAATTTGTTTATACAACGCTAACGTACTTAATTTTTTTCCAACCCAAAACTAAATTATAGGATATAGTGTTAATACTTCATACAGATTTCCATATAAGTAAGATTCGAATGATATACATTTTTAACTTTAAGCAATTTACAATACATATTTTTTGACATGAAAACGAAATAGATTGAAATAGTGAAATATTATAAAATTAAAAACAAAATAAATTAACTTTACTTACTTCTTAAAATGAAAAATTAACTCGTTAATTTCACGTTAATTAAGAAAGAAATTTAATAAGTTAACAGTTAAGTTAATGAAAAGCCAAAAGTAACTAGTTAAGTTAAAAAGTTAAAATAAAATTAACTTTTTAACTTAACTTTAACTTTTTAACTCGTTAATGCCCAGCCTTGATATTTTGTATCCTCCAATAAATCATTCAGTTTTAACAACAATAATTGTAGTGTATCTTCGTCACATTTGATATATTTCGATAATTACTTATAATTAGGAGGTAATACGGAAATAGTATAAGTGTACTTAAGTCAATCATAATATTATTGTTAAAGTTAAGTCTTTTTCTTATTTTTATCCATTTCGTTAAAGTATCAAGCTGTGAAAAATAATAAAAATATGGCATAGGCAGCTTTGTCTTAATCATAGTTTGTTTATATTTGACGGTTTTGTTGAAAATATGTAACATCTATATATAAATTACTTAGATTTGTTTTATTAATATTTGAAGATCCGAAGACATTGTTATTTTGATTAGTACGTAGTTTCATCCGGGTACAAATATAGGTACCCAGGGCTTGGAACCGAAAATAAAAATACCGGTATTTTAACTTCATTATTTTCTGTACTATGTAATGGAAAAATTCATTCACTAACTTCACTCGCCTACTTTAGCCATATCGTAGTGATTCAAACGTCTACATCTGTTACTATTTTATAGCCTAATGCTTTATTATTTTTTCAATATTTAGCTTGTAAGTAGGTACGTCATTTTTTATTATTTATTATTTTCTTTATTATCTATAGAAATTTAATTTGCACTTAAAATATTATTTTTAATTTTTTATACGAACTAACTTTTAAAATTAAAATTATTTGCAACTACACTCATTTTTACTGTGTAATATTATTAATAAACGTTGATATACTGCAGCAGCGACTTATACTGAAATACCTACTTGGCTACTCCCATTCACTACAATACAATAATATGATCTATTATAAGGCACATCCTATCTATAGAACACTGTTTAAGATAGAATTGTTGCGTGTCTAACGATAAATAGGTGCAGGAGGAAGTGCTTAATATGTCAATTTACTTGCTCTTAACGCGATCTAGTAGTCACGAATAATTGAGATCCCTATGAGGGATAAGAAATAGTAAATAAACATAATATTAAAATACATTGTAAAATACAATTACTGATTTTAGCACATTTAGTAAAATAAATAGAAATCGACGCTAGATGGCACTAACTGTCAATAAATTAATATGAGCACATTACATGGTCACTTTGTCCACAATCTTAAACCGCGAGTATATTTTTTTCAAATTTATAATAATATTTAAAAATGTTAATAATACAAGTGATCATTTATTATTATAATTTTGTCATAGTTGATATTATTACCTTGTCCTTTTCATTTTCTGTCCTTTCAAATAATGATATAATATTAAATTGATACTATTTTTAGTTGAAGGCTGGAAGCACCTTACATTATGAGTTATGACAAAGACAAATCCGCCTTATAGAAATCTGCGAACTAATGGCATGTCTGCGAAGAAGATCAGCGCGCATAGTAAGTTATTATACATTTATAACACTGATAAGAAAGTGGTTGATATCAGTTACATTAAGCTGCATTTTTACATTTTAAGGGGTAATTTTGTGAAATTAAAATTGTTTAAACAAATATGATAATGATTAGAGGTAAGTTTTTAAGTGACATAATTTTTTTAAATGCTTCTGATATAAACTAAACAAATTATTAATTTAAATATGCTAATAACGTATACTCACTATTCAATTAATATATTACTCATAACTACATATTTTAATTAAGAACAATTTAATTTAATGAAAATGATTTTATCACGAATTATTTTGACTTATAGATTAAAATTATTATTAATTCTATTTATTTATTCAAATTATTATTTTTATTTTATATTAGAAATTATTAACTTTTAGTCATTATTGCCTACTCTATAGCTCATATAAACGAAGAAAATATTTATGAATTAATTATTTTGAATTTAAATATAATTGTCAAAATGTAAAAATAGCACCGTTTTATATGTAGATATTTATTACTTCTTAAAATTATTTAATAACTTTTTAAGCTACATTTATTAAAATTGATAAAATTAAAATGTCTATTGTCTATAAATAGCTCAAAAAGAGTTTAAGTTATACCGTGTATAGAAAATGCTAATATGTTTAAATTAAAGTGTGAAAATTTAAAGTATTATTATTCGTTTTTGAATTACAACAAAATAAGAATATCGTTCGATAAGAAATTGAGTGAATCACAAATGTAAAAAAAAATTATAACTTCCAACGCTCATAAAAAATCAATTCGACTATCCATAAACTTTATCTTTTTGCTATAGGTAGAAAAACTTACATGAAATCTTGTATTAAATTTTCAATTTTTAGGTATGAAAAGAACATTTTGTATGAATTCCTAACTTAAATTAAATTTCAAATTATCGTAATTTTAACAAAATTTGGCAAAATTCTATTTTCAAAAACTAAAAAAAATGTGATACTACGCTCAACTTTTATTTACTTTAACTTTAGCAATAATAAAAACTTACGAGGAGCATTATATTAAATTGTTAAGTTTCTTGACATGACTAATAATTTTTTACTGAGACTTATACCTAATTAAAACAAAAATAATAAAAATCGAAAACTTCTTATGCTTATAAATAGTTCTAAAAGATTCAAAATATTTGAAAACTTTACCAATCACCATGTAATTACAGAAGTTATATATATGCTAAACTAATATCAATATTTGGGTGAAAATTTCAAGTATCTACAGTTATTCGTTTAGGAGTAGGTTACACCGAAATATCAAATCGATTTTGTCAAAAACTGGTTTTAAGTATAAATTCTAGTTTTTCTTATTTTTTTTTGCATTTCCCGACACTTTTGAAAACTACTGGGCTCTGAAGTTTCTGAAGTTGATATTTTGACTACCTACTTATCGTGTATTCGTTGCTCCGAATCTATAATATAAGAATTAATTACATAAATAAAGTAATACATATTGTATTAAGTTAAGAGTGATATTATTAAGCTCCACAATGAATACATTTTGTTTAATTTTTAAAATAATTTGATCCTATTTTTGCTATTTATTAACATTTTAAAATTTATATTTTGAGAGTAGTGAAAGAATAGCAATGATGGCAGGATGAAATATAATTTATTGTTAAAAACTATAAATACACACGAACACTCAATAGGTTTTCCACTGTATATAGTATAATGCTGCACAAGTGACGTTAAAATTCTATTACATATTTATATTTGTAAAGAGAGATTAAAATATTCGGATCAACGAATAATCTAAGTGTGTAGAAAATATACGATTAAACTCTTTATTTTTTTAGTCCAAAATATTGCTTATCGAAATATTCCAAGTACAAATAATTAATTTAAAAGAACGTCTAGCGTTTACATTAGCATTTTCTAATTAGATTATTTTAGATTCTGACCGGAGAGATGAATGTATTGATCTTACAATAATGTATGTTTTTATTTAAATTTTTAAATTTTTGTGTATTTCATCAATTTTTGGGGCACAGGAAAATTGCTTCGACTTTCAACTTCAGTATCTTGTTTGATGGGAAAGTAAATCTAGTTGGTGCATTGGGAATGTCAACATTTAAAATTCTCATTAGTTTTCAAAAGCATCGGGAAAGACAAACAAAGATTAAGGAAAATCGGGAATTTTTACGCAAATTCGGTTTTCGACAAAATCGATTTTGGTTTTTGGCGTAACTCTATAACAAATGACCGTAGATACATGACATTTTCACTGAATGATTATATTATTTTCTATACACGAAAAGATTTTCAAAATATTTTGACTGGTTTTGAGCAGTTTCAGTTTCCAATTATTTTAGTTTTTTTTCTATGAATATCAATAAAATTTTATTTGTTTGGTGTAAAAGCTTGACAATTTAAAACAAGGCCCCTAAAATATTGTAACAATGACAGTTGAAAATATTAAAAATCCAAAGTAACAATTTTTTTTTACAAGCATTAAAAGCTTAAATCTTGAAAAAATATGTAAAAATCGTGAAAACGTGCAAATTATATTGAGTTAGAAATTCCTAAAAATTTTTCTTTTTAAATCTAAGATTTTAAAAGTTTGTCTACCTATTTGTGCAGTATATATTATTATATTTTTTTTATCATACCAAGAGCAGTATTTACCATATTATGCCCCAAGGGACAAACCATGGTTATAATGGTTATATACGATACTGATTTTGAATTTTTGCGTGCTATGATACTTATTTATACCATTTAATATAATAAATATTTGTATTTTACCATTTTATACCTACAATATTTAATGTATTAATGTATTTACACATTTTATACGGTGTAAGTACTATTTAATTTCCTTTATTAGAAAAAATGCGCATTCGAAATTACATACAAAACTTAGATTTAATTACTCAATGATTTTCTGTTTAAAAATTGAATCTTCTTAATAAAAATTGGATAAATTAAAAAAATAAAATATAAAGTAGTAGTCAGTGGGAAATGAGTAATGAAGTATTAAGTAATTAATAACAATTGTTTTGAACTATTGTATTTTAATTTTTTTTTTTATTCTAATTATCTTTTATACACATTTTGGTATTTTACATAGTTATTTTATATAATAATATGTTTACTATACGATATTACACATTTGTATTAGGTATTTAGGGAATATTATACAAACTCACATACTACGTATCTATAATTTATTAGTATATCATAGTATCGTACCCACATCGAATAAATGTATAATAATATGTACCTACATATAGGCGGGATTGGTAAATTGGGTCCCATAAGACCTTATCTCGGTAAATCGGGTCCCGGAAAAAAAAGGTAGTAGGTAAGTTGAGTCCCGGAAAAAAATATATAAATTAAAATATATGTGGTTTTTATAATATTATGTTCTAAATAAATAATATATGGTATAAATGATTAAAAAATTGTGTACCGGGAAAAAAATGTCAATACGCTAAATAATATTATAGTACGTAAAATTTTACAACATATGGTATAAATAATTAAAAAATTGTGTACTGGCAAAAAATGTTAATACGCTAAATGATAAATTACATAAGTATGAAATATTTAAGTTTTAAGTTTTTAATATTTTAGACCTAATTGCGCCAATGATTTATAGCCGGGACCCAACTTACCTATTACCTTTTTATACCCAGGACTCAACTTACCGCTTTCAAAACGAACCCAAATTATCGCGGACCCAATTTACCTAGCTCCCATATAGGATCGATTGGTTAATAGATATTATATTAGGTACTTATATACCGGGTTGCATGAAACCGTTCCTTAAATTTATTTAATGAATAGTTTTATTGAATCATTAAATAATTTTATTAAGCGATTTGGGTTGCACAAACAGTTGAATAAAAATGAATTGGTTTCAAACATGATACCAAGGTTTATGTTGAAGTCTGAAGCTTATCACTGAAAATTGATAACAACTAATCAGCTGTTGTTTTAGTTTGAAAATTTAATCGGTAGTTCGGTACAAAATAATTGCATTTATATTGTATAATATTATACTACCTAGTACCTAACTATTGTCTATTTAATGTGTTTTTATGTTTACCTACGTCCTACGTCTGTAATAAGTAAAGTATAATTTTATTATGTCAGAAGTGAATGTAAGTGATTTTAAATTAAAACGGCAACGGGGAAAAAAACTTTACCGAATGGGAGAAAGATATGTTCGTTAGTTAAAAAATAAGAGTGAATTGACTTCTTATAAAATTAAAATGTAAGATTATTATCTAGGAAATCTCATAGGCTATTTATTATATTTTAATTTTAAAGCGAGTTATAAGTATTTTTAATTTTAAGATGTACCTACAAACAATTTACAATTTTAAAATACTTATAACTCGATTTAAAATTAAAATATAATAAAAAAGCCTACGTGATTCACTATAGATAATAATCTTACCTTTGAATTTTATAAGATTATTTTTATATTAATTTTAATTTTATTAGATACATTTTATAATTTTATATTCACTTTTATTTTTAAAATAACGGAGCTAAACGTGATTTTCTGAGCGTAAAATGTGCAATGCGTACGTATGTAAGACCAGGGGGTGACTAAGGGGCTATAAAAAGTGTAAATAAAAGACATATTGTATTTGTATACTTAGCCACCTCCCCTATACAAAATTCCTCACTGTGTAAGACGGAGACAACAAGACAACATAATTTGAGGGTGCGAGTGTGCGACGTCCCCTTAAGGGCTGCCCGTAACCGATTTTTTCGATCAAAAACTCGCCTAGCACGCCACTGCCACGTAGTGAACTGATTTCGGAAATTTTTTTTTAAATTGGTTTCAAAACCAGGCACAGACTTATCTAATCATTTATGACTAATACATGCCTTGGATGGCAGCGAAAAAATTGCAAATTGCCACTATTATAGACCAGAGCGGAGGTCTTAAATCTTAATGCATCAACACATGTGTTCAGTTCAACAGTAACTTTACCATAATATATAACGTTACATTTAGAAAAACAAATAAAAATATAGGTAGGCACTGTAACGTCTCCTCTTCACCTGGGCTCTTCCCCGTTCCGGTGTCGTTCTGTTTCTATTAACGAGGTCTCGGAGACTCGACCTCGGTGTGTGATATTATTACTAGGGATCAGGGTTACCTTATGTGAAGCAAGTACTCAACGTAATGTATATATATATATATCTGTTATTGATGTATTATTATTATTTACTACAAGTTACAATATTGAAATATACTTATAAATTATACTCCGGGCTACCGATCGGGCCATGGTGTGTCGTGGGTGCCGATGTCCAAATGTGGGCTGAGCTGGTCGTCCACAGGTCCTCTTCAGGTCGTTGTCAGCCCTCGAGTTCCACTATCGACCACCGACTATGACTCCTCATTTTTGACCATCCAACTATCCACCGCCGACTCTATTCTATCGACTATGACTCCTCACTGTCGACTCTATCATAACTGACATAACTGACTCCCGCCAGGCGTCCAGGTCGGTTATTTACACGATGTGAGCTAAACATCGCGTCAGCATAATATATATTTCATACATATATACACATTTGTCATTACTAACACTCAGCATATTAGCCGTGCTCAACGTAGGGAGTAATGTACGATGTCGATGACGAATATCGTTACATGTACCCCTTGTCCATTTAAATCTGGACCCCAGATTTGGGAAGTCAAGCAACGGTAGCTGTGTTAGTGGTAGTGTTGTATTTTCTGATTTCATGTTCATTGTTCATCCAGTAGCAAAGAATAACGGTACTCCAACCTCCTCCGACTGTATTTTCTTGCTTGGACTGTGAAACATGAATTTTTTAGGTATACAAACACCAAGCCACCAAGGCAATGGTCATGCGTATATAATAATATTAATAATATATGCTCATTGTATATTATTGCTTGATAACTTCTGGATAGTGAAGTGGATTGTCGTTGGCTCTTCCGTCCTTGAATACCGACACCCACGGCTGTCTTCACTTACCCCTTTCAGTTGCTTCGAGTTAGTTAAAATTTAAGTATGCAGTATAAAGACATTTTTTTTTTTTTATATATATGTATATAAGAAATAGTGTTTAATTTCATACAAATTACATTGAAGATGGTACCTGAAATATATTATAAGGTTACAAAAACATTGCAAGTAGGTACTATTAACATTTTTTTTTTTTTTTTTTTTTCACTATTACAATAAATGTTCATAATACATTATAACATGTTTGAATTCAAAATAGTATACAAAACAATGTACAAATATTTGTTTTGTTTAACTTAATATATAATTTAAATTACAATAATAAAAATTTTTTTTTTTTCTTTTTTGATATAATAATATACATTTAAATATTATACTCAAGTTATGTCTAGTGTTTTAACTAGTACAAAACCTAATTACATAATTTAGTACATAATTTTTATTAATCAAAACTGTACTAGTTAACTATAAATAAACTCAACAGTAGAGCACCAATTTTTGGCTAAACTTGGATTGGTTGCTAATTCAATAACGCAGTATTTTTACATTAAAAATGTATTTTTTTCAAAATTTCTCGACAAAAACGGAAATATTTACATGTGTTAGTAAGTTAAATTCACTCGAATATACTCTCATTTTATAAATTGGTTCATAATAAATACCCGATCCATGTCCTTGGTAGTTGTCGATAATTGTCTCTTCTGTTTGCAACGTATCTGGTATTATCACGCTTAATGCTAGAACAACTGTAACTATTGCGAACATTTTACAATTTATTAAATTATAAAAATTAAAACGAAATGATTAATTATAATATAGTATAAAGATTGCCGATTAAATATTATTAATATTAAATATTAAATTACAATTTTAAAAACGATAGTTATGACACATTGTTCATTGACTGTCGTAGTCACGCTCTAGGTGTGTTATTATAATATCATTCGCTAATGTATACGCTATATATATATCCTTACTTATAATATTAATAATATTATAATATATGCCCATGAATGAAATTGTGCTGAATTAATATTTATGTCGTTCACTCATTGACCTATATTTATTCAGCTAAAATGCCAAACTGTTAAAAATTACGTTATATACCTACACTATAATATTATATTAAAATCTATCGTTAGGAAATGAAGTGATGAACACACACATTTTTTTTTTTACAAACAACTTAGCTTCGTTAATATTGCTTAACAATATTAAGAAATTAAGTGGTTGTGAAATATATTATGGTGGTCTCTCCACAGTAATATTATTTACAACGTGGTAAATAATATGTTGTGAGAGACCATGCAAATTGTCTTTATATTTTAATATTTTTAATTACATTTAATATTGTGTGGGGACCCTAGCTCATATCTATCCGAAAATGTATTTTTTCTTGTATTAATCTTTACTGTCGTGAGGTAGATTTTGGTCGACTTTTTGAAATGCCGTATAAGGTTTTATATTTCTATCTTGGCAAGGAATATTTGGATTGTTTGAATTTAATAAAATGTGTTTTACTTCGCGAACTTTGGTTAATGGACAATTAGTGCGTTTCAAGTCGTTTTCATTGTTTATTACCTCGGTTTCGGGTAACTTGATTGCTTCTAACATTTTCCTTTCTCTTAGCAAAGCACGAGAAGTATGAAGAGAACGAAAATCATGCGTAAAAGTAACTTGTGTAATTTCTAGGTCGGGATTATCATATTTTTTGTCATAACATCCTGGTGTCCAATGATCATTTTCAAAAAAAACTACTAGAAATTTCCTACCTGGTTTATAAAACCCTAAACCTGCAGTTTTTTTAGAATTTTCGTAATTTGGGCATATGATTATTAAATTGAAATTATAAAAATCAGCTACTGCTGCTACGTCCTCACCGTCTAACCAAATTGGTTTTTCGTGTAAATTTAAATCAAGTAAATGGGAAATGGTTTCTGCAGTTACATAAATATTTTCGTGCGCCAGCATTACTGTCAACGCATATATTGCACAAAATCCGTCTCCCGGGACCTCAATCAACTTACTACTACATCTAACAATTTCACGTAACGTTGGCTGAATTAATATTAAATTTCTCATTTTTTCAATTTTGTTGTCATTATCCGTATCCCTATTTAATGTAGTTTCATCAACTATTTTTTCAATTTTCAATTTAATATTATCTGACGTTCTACGTTTTTGATCGAATTCCAAAACAACTAAACCTTTATCACCTGTTAAAACTATCTGTTTATTAACAAAATTTATTTTGGCTTGATATAATTCTAAAAAGTCTGTACCTATTAAACTAGGTCCAACTAAGTTCCTAACTACCATGCATTTAATAAGGAATTTAATATTTTCGAACACAACAACTGTATTAATAATACCAAGTAGTTCTAAATCGGAACCGTTTGCCGTAATTAGCTTTACGCAATCGATTGCCTTTGGAGTGATTCCTACTGGTAAATTGTCAGCATTAATTATAGACGCAGTGGCCCCTGTGTCTATTACAAAATTATGTTCTATGTTTTCAATTTTGCCTACTACCTCAAGTCTTTGACCTGGTTCGAATGCTGCCGGAAGCGAGGTCGGATTACACGTCGTTATACATTTTTGTATCGTATTGTCATTATTTTTTTGCTTTTCAACAGTTACTGAATTTTTACTTGCGAATTTGTGATGAATATTATGGTCACTCATGACTGCTACTTTTTTTTCATTGAATAAACTATCTATATTATAATCGTCTATGTCAGTGTTTTTATTAATATCAATTTCATTATATTTATCGTTAATTTTTAAGTTTTTTAATTGTTTTGGAATTGGAAATAAGGTTTCGTCATTTTTATATTTTTTCGCTATTATTGTTTCCAACAATGTTGTACTAGAAATGGTATCGTTAGAATTTTTTTGCTGGCATAGAGGGAGTCTAACCACTCTCTCTTGCCTTAATAGTTTTTTTGATTATTATGAAAATATGTTTTATTCAAATTACGTGTATCATTATCAGGCACCTGACCGATAGTGTGCTGATTCATCACGTTATTTACGTCTACATTATTTTGATTGATACCATTTGTAGCATGCGATGGATTTTGATAATTTTGGCCTACGTTTTGTTCGTTAAAATTTGCACCTTGATTACTATTATACACATTATTTTTATAATATTGCGAACTTTTTTGGTTAGGCCTATTTTTATACCTATCATCCCACTTTGGTTGTGTATAGCCATTATTACTATTAAAATGATTTGGATGGTTATATGTATTTTTTCGATGGAAGTGTTTATTAGGATCTATATATTGATTCGGTCTAATTTCATTATTTGTGTTGTAATTATTATTTGGATAAAAAGTATTGTTTGGGTGATAATTTTGATTATTAACATAATCGTTTGGAATAAATGAATTATTTGAACTATAGTTTTGATTACTAAAATTGTTGTTTGGATAAAATGAATTATTTAAATTCTGTTTTTGATTACTATAACTATTATTGTTATTATTGCATGGGTCGTAATTGCACATATTATTATTGAATGCATTGTTTGGATTATTTTGAAGATTGTAATATGGGCTAGGACTATTCACATGCATATTATTATTAAATTTCTTTTTCTGGTTAAAATTTCTATTACCATTGTTAATATTATTTAATTTAGATTTTAAAAATTCATTTTCTTTCCTAAGAGTGTCAATATCTACGGAACTTATATTTTGAAAATCTGTGTGCATCAATTTCGAATTTTCTATTTTCTTTAAATTAATTTCTAAATTGTCTAAAGTGTCATTATTCATAATAGTTACGGTGTTATAATATTCTGGTGTTAGTGCCTCTAATATTATATCAATTTTCTCGGTTTCAGGAATGGTGCAATTTGTTTGACTGATTAAGTATAAAATATCTGCTAAGAACTCCGATATTGTTTCTGTCGATTTTAATTTTTTACTTCGTAATTTGTTTCTTAACATACGATTCCTAGCCGGCGATGCAAATTTTTCCTTAAATATTTGTTCTATTTCATCAAAAGTCGGATATAAGTTATTAATTGTTAATGTCTTCTATAATTTATAAGCGGAATTTTTTAAATATAATGGCAAGTAAGTTAGTTTTATTTGCGGAGACCACTCATTAGCAGTAGCTACCACGTTAAAGTACTCGAAAAATTCTAAAACGCATTCATCGCCCGAACCGTTGAAAATATTAGGTACAAATTGTTGAGGTCTTGCCATTTTATTTTTCGTATTTAATTTAACTATATTATCAATTTTTGAACTAGCGTCCAATTTATTATTTTGATTTACCTCTACAGATTCAAATTTTAAATTATTTGGTCGCTCAGTATTTTTAATTGGTGAAAGTGATTGGTCTATTAAGAGATTTTCTAACTGTTGGGCCACGTCTTTAGGTCCAACCGTATCGGTACCCTTATTTTCTAATTCTACCTGTGAGTCTGATTCGCTAATATTTTTTTCACAATGATTTTTCTGGCTATTATTGAAATCTAATGATAACTTATTTTCAGTAAAGGTAAGATCTGCAGTACTATCGTTATAATTATCTTTATCTTCGGTATCAAGAAGTCCAACTCTAAAAGTTTTTATTGCTGATTTCGCGAGATCCCTTAAGTGTAAGAGGGTTGACGATTCTTCACAATGTATGTTACAAAATTTTAAAAAACCGACTACTTCAGATTTATCTAACAAAAGTATCCACGATACCGTTTTCTGAGATATTATGAATTCAAATTTTTTTTCTACTGGTGTTAGTGCATTAAATTCATCTTTACTTAAACATTCGACTTCGTATAATGTGCAAAGCGTAAATTTTTTAACTAACTTAGCCGATAAAGGTATCTTTCCAAATTTCGAATTTTCAAAAAAATCTCCTAAATTATTCTCATCGATTTGTCGTAATATGCCGATCAATTCTGTTGCATTTATTTCTGAATCGAAGTGTTCATTTAAAAATAAAATATTTAATTTTGTTACTTTAGCAATCTGATTATTAGTATTTCGTTTAATATAAAATTTGACATCCATTAAGAATTATTAGGCCAATAACTTCACATAAGATTCACATGACACCCAACAATAATATCACAACACAAGGGGTGTACCTTAGAATCGAAATTTTTCTCGAGAAAAAACAAAATATAATTTCCAAAAAAAAATCGGGACTCCAGGGACGGGCGCCTCCACCAACTGTAACGTCTCCTCTTCACCTGGGCTCTTCCCCGTTCCGGTGTCGTTCTGTTTCTATTAACGAGGTCTCGGAGACTCGACCTCGGTGTGTGATATTATTACTAGGGATCAGGGTTACCTTATGTGAAGCAAGTACTCAACGTAATGTATATATATATATATCTGTTATTGATGTATTATTATTATTTACTACAAGTTACAATATTGAAATATACTTATAAATTATACTCCGGGCTACCGATCGGGCCATGGTGTGTCGTGGGTGCCGATGTCCAAATGTGGGCTGAGCTGGTCGTCCACAGGTCCTCTTCAGGTCGTTGTCAGCCCTCGAGTTCCACTATCGACCACCGACTATGACTCCTCATTCTTGACCATCCAACTATCCACCGCCGACTCTATTCTATCGACTATGACTCCTCACTGTCGACTCTATCATAACTGACTCCCGCCAGGCGTCCAGGTCGGTTATTTACACGATGTGAGCTAAACATCGCGTCAGCATAATATATATTTCATACATATATACACATTTGTCATTACTAACACTCAGCATATTAGCCGTGCTCAACGTAGGGAGTAATGTACGATGTCGATGACGAATATCGTTACAGCACTATACATTTTGATGTAGGTTACACTATACATACTTGAAAGGTACCTGTAGCATAGTATCTTAAAGTCACCAAAATTTGTATTTCTGGAGAAATGGCGAAGCTTCTATTTGTAGAACGTCGCAAATCGTTTCCAATTAAATGTAATAAAAATACAAAAGTTTCCTTTGATAGTCTATTGTAAAAAAATGCATTTATTGTGTATCAAATTAGGTACGATTTACATTTTATTTAACTTATTGGTTATTATAGCTATTAGTTACTTACCTAAACCTACTTTTAAAGTCAAAATCGTCGAAATCCTCCAATGGGCTTGACCTATCCCGAAAGAATCTTGGTCTGGGTAAATAAAATAATACATCCAACACCATTTCATCATCAGAATTAGATGAGTCGGAATCAGTCATTTTTCAAAGTGTATTTAATTACTTTGTGATGTAGGTATTAAATATTAATAATTAATTATATACTTGGTAAGCAAGTAAAAATTCAAGAATGTAACATGTAAGAGCGTGTAAGTGGTGTAACGCATTGACAAGACGCATAGGTAGTTACTGACGTAGGTACCTACTGTATACTACTGTTTAATGAACGAATAAATTTTTATTCAACCGAAATCGGATCATTAGTTTAATTGACCGGTAACCAATAGTTTAATGACTCAATAACGTTATTGAACGTTTATTTTACATTTAGTGGATGAATAACTTTTTATTCATTCAATAGCGTACTATTGGTTCATTAAATATTTAATGAACGTTCATGCAACCCGGCATAGTATATTATTATTATAAGGTCGGTAACAATATAAATCCCAAGTTTATAGCTATTGGATATTTGAAAATATACCTATTCCGTACAGGAAGTTAAGAGGACGTCACATCTTCATGTGTTGTTTCCGTATTACAAGTATAAGAAGACATAGACAAAACGCGTTTACGCAGTCTGAATAGAACTCGCTCAATTTTAGTTCTAGAGTAAAAATACCAGGGCGTGAAACCGTTAGTAATTTAATCTAACCGAAAATTTTTTGGATACCGGTTACCGGTTTTATAGCGGTCCTGTTGTAGAACCAATTACTGGTACTATAGGTATTCAAAATTATAGGTTACCGTTAAGCGATAACCGCTTCCAAAAATGTCGGTTACCGGTAACCGATTGAATACCGGTTTTCTAAAAAAAAAATTGTACTACACCTTTGTACCCGTATACTTAATACAATATTCTTGTTGTTATAGGAATCAAGCTATTTTTAGATTTCTCAGTACAATATACCATGAGGATGACTGGGACTATCAGCTTTCGACTATCATTACCAACCAACGATATTATAGGTAGATAGGAAATAGAAATGTAGAATACCAATTATTTGAATTATTATTACAAGAATTTAGACTAGGGAAAAAACAAACATATTATAGTATGATTTAAGAATAGTTTTAAGAAGTTATTATTTATTAAATCATTAGTAGCTACGAGCGTGTAATCATTTATGTAGCTAAAATAAATTAAACATAATATTATTATAGTTCATACTTAACGGTAGTCAGTATTTATAAATATGGTAATCGGTTCTTAACCGGTTAAGACATATTAAGTTTTTATACGTTTTATGTTAGATGAAAAATTGTCACGGTAACCGGTAACCGATAATCGGGAGTACAAATAGGCTTATAATAACGGTAACCGATTATAGGTTCCCTAAAATTCCGGGAAATTACCTAACCTAACCTGTGTCAAGCCTGAAAAATACCTATTATAAAATTGCATTGTGACAATATTTCTCAGAGGAAGTCGTTGCGTTTCTTCCATTATACCAAATATAAAGGAGGGTTTCCACTAGATACGTGTACGTGTACGCGCATTAAAATACTTTTCTGTGATTGGTTGGTATACATGGTAAGCTTTTGGTATACCAGAATATTATACGTTCTTACCACAGGCTTGACCATAATACCATGAAGTTGGATCCAATTCAACTTTTCACGTGTACACGGTACTATATTGATAACAATATTGATAACATAAGAATATATGAGGTAACTAATATATTACCAATTCTAACCGATCTAACCCATATTAACCGATGGGAAACGTTTGTAAGACAGTTCATAGCGAATGTATCCGGTCAATATATGGACGTAAACGTACACGTATCTAGTGAAAACCCACCTAAACGTTCCAACGTTTAGAAATAGCAAAAATTTCAACATTTTTAAAATACCTTTAACTTTTCAACATTTTTTAAAAAAAACTCAACGTCTTGCCCTCTAAAATATTTTAATTTTGTAATAGGTGTTTTTATTCTAATATCAAAATTGAGTGAGTAAACGCATTTTGTCAATGCCATACATGTGTAAGATGGAAACAACACTGCGGGTGTTCTTAATATTAGTTTTAACAAATATGAACAACGACGCAAAGGCATTATCGAGAGGTTGTCTATGAGGAGGTAAATAGAAAGATGGGTAATCTTGATATGGGTTATCGTTGTGATATACATTTACTGGTTCATAAGTTGAAGAAGATGAACTAATATTATGAGATTGCTGTGCATTTTTAAAAAAATTAAGTGTATTAATGCGAAAATCTAATTTCTGCGAATCGTTAAGATTTTTGTAGTCTGGTAATAAAGACAATAAAAAATGTTTATCCGGATCATTTCACTCTCTTTCCTCTAAATAATTCAATAATTTATTTTGAAATGGAGTGATAACAGGTTCTTTTTACTTTTTTAAAATTTTTTTAAGTGTACTTGAGAAGTGGATGTAGAGGCTATTGCATTCTGCTCAGTTTCACCAGTCGTGTTAATTTTTTCGAAAGTTTGTTCACCTTGAACACTTTCGTCGAGATTATCTTCAAAATTTCCAGATGTACTAAACAAAAAAATAAAATAATGTATTACTTAATTATAACAAGGAGGTAGATAAATATGATACGGTATTTTTTGAAGTATCTATGCATCTATCGATGAGTACTCATTTTTAAAAATTAATTATAAAATGTAAAATCTGTCTACTTTTACTAGAAAATGAAATATAAATTAAATCACCAATGCATCCATGGTTTTCTCAGATTATAAAAATTAAAAGCTATATAGAATAATGCTTATTAAAAATAATAATGTAAATAATACTACAATTATTATAGTTATGAATATAAAAAAAAAAAAACAAAAAAATTACTTTCTTTTTTTAGCAACGGTTTTAAAAATGATAAAATATCAGCGTAATGATATTTCTTCTTTTTTGATGCACCCGAACCAGAAGGGGTCAAATTTTCTTCTTTGTTCCACTTAATATATTGGTCACGGACATTCCGCCATTTTTTTTCTTTTAAATCTTTAGCTTAAATAAAAATATTAAAATAATCTATTTAAGTACTAAATTGAACAAAACAATTATTTATATTATAATATATAAATATTATATATTTTGTTTATATATTTATATATATATTGGCTACAGTATGAACATTACACAAATATATCATATTTTATTTGGTAATTATTAAGTATTAAGTATGGTGGGTGTCACTCTGCTGTACAGTAGGTTACAAGTGGGCCACTGAAATGGATGGTGTTAAATTTGAATTCAATGCTATAATATCATTGTATACGAAAAACGATTCTGAGCGAAGACTGTCAGTCCACCTATAATATAACTAAATATATTTGATGATATAATATATTAATGGAAATAAAGTAATTTATTTACCTATCCACGTGGAATCTTGTTTTTAAATTTGTATGGATTTTTAATTTAAATGATTTGTAAATTTTCGTAATTTTTACGTATTTTGTCAAAATTCAAAATTAAAAGCTTGTAAAAAAAATTGTGACTGTAGTTTCATTATTTTTCATCTGCCATTGTAATAATATATTAGGAGCCTAGTTTTAAATTTTCAAGCTTTTTGACCCAACGAATTTTATTGACATTTATAAATAATTTATAAATAAAAAAACACACATCATTGTAAAATTAATACCTCGATTAATACATTCATGCTCCCCTCAGAATCTAAGAAAATTTAAAATAAATTGAACAGTTTAATTTAATTAAGTACTTAATGCAAAATTAATCACTATATTTTTATTGAAATTGCTTAAAAAGTTTATGAAAGATTAAGTTAATTTCCTGTTAAAAACGATAAAATTGATATAAGTTTATCAACAATTTGTACCTACGTTCGTAATTGACAATATTCATAATAAGGTATAATTTTGAAAAGTAGTGTAGGTATAATTTAATTTCACTTCAATATGTAATAAATATAAATGTTGTCAAAATATGCTTTTTCAGGTATTTGTCAACCGGGAATTGTTTCGAAGCCCTACAATTTGATTTTCACGTTGGTAAAAGTACCATTGCGGAAATTGTTAGGAAGACCTGTGCTATTATTTGGAAAATTCTACAGCCTACAGAAATGCCAAAATCTACAGCTGAACAATGGCTTGGAATAGCTGATAGATTTTATCAAAGTACAAATTTTCCAAATTGCTTGGGTGCGATAGACGGCAAACTCATACGATGTAGAAATCCCATAAACTCTGGCTCATATTATTTTAACTACAAAAAATTTTTTTCTATTATATTGATGGCTGTAGTTGATGCTAATCTCAGTTTTATTTGTATTGATTTTGGAGCTTACGGTAGGGAATCAGATTCTACTGTATTTAAACAAAGCACATTTGGTAAAAAACTATGCTCAACAACTAAATATACCAAAACTAACATGCTTACCTAATACAGAAAGTTCTCCATTACCATATGTGTTTTTGGCTGATGAGGCTTTTGGTTTGCATACAAATTTGTTGAGACCATATCCTGGGCGAGGTTTAAATGATAAGCGGCGTGTTTTTAAGTACAGGCTCTCAAGAGCACGAAGGACGGTCGAGTGTGCATTTGGAGTATTATCCAACAAATGGAGAGTATTACATACTCCTTTATTAGTAGAACCAGATTTGGCCGATGAAATAATAAAAGCTTATTGCATTTTACACAATTATGTTCGCCAAAGGGACGGAGCTAGTTATGAAGATATGGAGTCAAATCTGTTGGCCGATGACTTAGAAATTCGAGGAGCTCCAGCAAGAGCACATGGGATAGAGGTTAGAAACGCATATGCTGATTAATTTATGGGCCCAGGTTCAATACCATTCCAATATAGATTTATTTAAAATTAGCAAATTAAATAATAATATTTGGAATCAAAAATTGTTTATTTTTTTTTTATTATAATAATATGTAAACTATAGGTTTTAGTAGGTATAATAATAATTAGGGGGACGGAGTGGCCGAGCGGACTAAGGCGTTGGCTGCGACGCAGTCGACCCGAGTTCGATTCCTAGACCATGGGCGGCATTTTTCTTCGGACAAGTCACGGTGTCCGGAGAACAAGTGTCGCCATCCCCCACCCGGTTATGGCAGATACCTACGTGCCCAATCAAAAATTTTGCCAAACTAAACACATACGTGTTCCTCCCCCTACCGACTTAATAACCTACAGTAAAAACTAAAAATAGCTAATGGCCTCAGCTGCCGGGCTCAAGATCAATAAAAAAAAAAAAAAAAAAAATAATAATTAGTAATTATTAATATTATTATTTAATTTTTTTTTTGTTGTACTTCTATTATTAAATTAATACTTACGATTCTTCTTGTTTTTTCTAAATTATTTGTAATCAACTTTTATATAATTACCTACTTGTTGTGTTTCTTAGGTAACATAATATTATTATGAATATTGTTTATGTTTAATCTATATACCTATATGTATAAAAATGGAGCGTGAAAAATTGTCGTTACCTCATCAATCGAGAACGGCTGGTCCGATTTGGCTCAAATTTTTTTCAAGATGTTCGAAATTGCTAGAAGAAAGTTTTTACGAAAGAATATTTTATGAAAATTCACCTGAAAAGTAGGAAATCTGGATGTAGTAATTAATAAAAAATTTAAATTAAATAGAAGTTCTACTTTTTCCACTCATATTTCATTGTTTCAATAGTACCTAGGTAACTTTTACATTGACTTTTCTATGTATTAATTTAAAATTCCTGTCTTAATATCATTTCATTATATATATAAGTATATAACACTAATTAGGTTCAACACACCAAATCTAAAATCATTTTAAAATTATAAGCTATTTTAAATTTATTTAAATTATTATTTTAATAGTTTGTATTACCTACTAAAGAAATTTATTATTCTAGAAGTTAAAAAAAAATCAGAAACTTACCTGTTTGGGCTGTATGGCGATCAGTACAAACTGTTAAAATTGTAGAAAACAACTAAACCCGTCGAAGAAATTCAAATTAATGAAATAAAATACATATAATACTAGGTTAATAATATTATCATTGATAACTAATATACCATGCAATTAATAAATAACTTTATAATAAACAGAGACATTTGGAACCTAACCTATAACTCAACCGTGTATCCGCATACCGCTTTTTCTTGTCTATAGTGTTCACTAGAATTCTAAATAAAAATTATTTGTTTTTCAACGAATATACGAATTGTATTATATGATCAAACCTAGTACACCAAAAGTTGCATTACCAGTAACTAAAACTAAACAACGAAATTTCTTATTTGTCCTTTATGTAATTTTATTTTTTCAATTATTCAATTAAAATAATTTTAAAACAATTATTATATATTGTTAAAAATAATACAATTACTGAATTAAACTGAAACTAAAATGACCTATTTGGTAGGGGGCCCCGGTCTTATAATTTTTAAGAGGGCCTACCAGGATTTTTCCGGTATCCCGGTAGGCAGTACGCGCCTGATGCTGCATGTCTCTTATTACTGCTACTGCCAGGGCGTCCCTACAATTTGCGGGGCCCACAATAAAAATCGATGCATTCCACAGAAAGGAAATTATTACACTCTTGTAACCTCTCAAATGTCAAAACCAAGGGCTCCAAAACCAAGGGGGTTGCTGCCTATTTCATTTAATAATAATTTTCATCATAATACTTGTAAAAAAAAAAAAAATAGTATGTGCTGTATTACCAGATTTTTTACATTGGTCCCACACTCCTCTCACGCCCTTTTTCAGTATGTAAAGTATTTTTACCTATACAGTATTACCTTTACCAATACCTCACCTAACCATTTTGCACCAATTCATCATATACATGTATATATTATCTGTGATTAAATTACTGTATATTTTTATAATAGATTAATACAATTATTTACTATAGGTAACGACAGAAATAACAATAATAATTAAAAATAAATTTTTCTTGATTTGAGATCAGTAAATGTGTCAATAACATCATCAAAGTCCAATCCGTCTACTATTTCATGTTCTATAGATATTATTGCTAAATTTGTAGTTTTCTCTTGACTTCATGTTGTTCTTAAGTAATTTTTTACCAACTTTAATTTTGAAAATGATCTTTTTGCTGTCGCTGTTGTAACTGGTAATGTGAGCATAATCCTTATTGATATAGCAACATTTGGATAAATATCACCAACACTGTTGTAAAATATTTTTTATTTTTTTTTTTTACTCTTAAAGGTGATGTACCTTTATCAATAATTTCTGAAAGAAGGCAAAGTTCATGTGCGTGAGTGCGGGGCCCAAACGAGAAGTCCAGGGCGCGGGGCTCGGGGCGTGGGCCCCGCTAGCCCCGGCCTAGGGACGGCCCTGGCTACTGCAACCAGCGCACAGTGGTCTGAATCCCATTTTAGCTTGCCAAAAGTACTATTTCTAAAAACTAAAAATACTACATTTTAGTGTTTATTTAATTTTGTTATAGTATTTTGATGGTAATTTAAAAAATGAAGTGATTCATTTGATTATTGAATGTTATAGAACTGTTTGATTAGAGATATATATATATTTATCGATTATTTCCAACTTTTACGCTATAAATATTAATTAATTTTTTTCACTCTTCTTTAATTTGTTGTTGACAACTTGTACTGTAACATGTGTGCATTTAACATTACGTAAAACTGCATAATTTTTAATTATGTTCTTAAATAACCAAAAAACCAATGGAAACCTTGTGTTTTTCGTGTTAAATTTCGTATTACTCTTAATTAAAGTAAATTAAATTTTTTTTTCTCACGGTATTATAATATTAAGAACAAAATAATAAAATATAGACTTTAAATAAATTATTTAGAGTGAAAAAAATGAATTAATATTTATAGCGTAAAAGTTGGAAATAATCGTTAAAAATATATATATCTAATCAAACAGTTCTATAACATTCAATAATCAAATGAATTACTTCCTTTTTTTTTAAATTACCATCAAAATATTATAACAAAAAAAAATAAACACTAAAATGTAGCATTTTTTAGTTTTTAGAAATAGAACATTTGGCCAGCTAAAAATGGGTTTCAGACCACTGTACAGCGTATAGAGACGTGTCAACTGAATTCAGTTAATTAGTGCAATACTGAATACAGCAGTATGTCTGTAATTATGTATACTATTTGCTATTTACACTAAATTATAATAATACTATAATATGTCAAGCAGTCGCCCAACTACCCACCCACCCCAAAATCATGTGTATCCGTCGATACACTTGAGGTATAGGATAGCCGCCACTGGACTGTCTTCCTACCTTTTCCGAAAGTGTTATTCACCTTAAAACCTTCCATTAAACACAATTTTCGGTCAGTAAGACTTTCATTGATGCAAGTATAAAACACTTAAAAGGGTAAATAATACCTACCCTTAAAACAATATACCTAAAATAGTGAAATTTGTAACACCCGATCGATTTTTTAAAAGATGTTGCTTACAGCAATGACCTTTTTTGCCAAAACTTTAAAAAAGTGTTCTGGTTGTAACTTACAGCTTAATTTTTAATTAAACAATTTCATTTTTCATTTGACGTAGTAAGTTAAGTTAATTTATTTTGTTTTTAATTTAATTATATTTCACTATTTCAGTCAATTTCGTTTTCATGTCAAAAACACTCAGGAAGCAAATATTTCCAGCAATTTGCAAGAACTTGCAATAGCTGGCAAATACTTGCAACGTCAAGAAATAACTTTCAACAGGATGCATTATGTACTTGCAACAGGGAGCAAGGTCATTCAACAGGGTGCAAGAACTTGAAAAGGAGAGTAAGGACTTGAAACAACGAGAAATTAAGTACTTACTAGCTGTTGAAAGTTCTTGCACACTGTAGCAAGTATTGACTCCCTGTTGCAAGTCATTGGTCGTCATTGCAACCACGTCTTGCTCGTTGTTGCAACTTGCAAGTTTTTGCTCACCGTTGTTTCATATCCTAATTCACCATTGTAAGTTCTTGCACCAAGTTGAATGTCTTTGATCCACGTTGCAAGTATACATAATATTTCCTGTTGCAAGTCATTGCTCGATGTTGCAAGTACTTGCTGGATGTTACAGGCCATTGCTAGTGGTTGCAAATCGTTGCTAGCTTTTGTATGTTCTTGAAGCTTGTTGTTTCAAGATCTTATTCACCATTGCAAATTCTTGCACCAGGTCGAATGTCCTTGCTCCCTTGGCAAGTACAGAATGCATCCTGTTAGAAGTCCTTGCTCGCCCATTCAATTATTAGTTTAACAACGAATGATTACTGATAGGTCTTTTCCAAATTTCGTGTTTTTATAATAATTTCTATCATGGTCGTAAAAAGGAAACAATACGTACAAATGGTTCAATTTAAAATTGAATTTAATTTAATCATTTTTTTTTTTAATATACCTAGCTCTAATTCCGCCAACTTTGGGTTTAGAATACAAGTTGATGAATCAAAATTACTTGGAAAAAATAATATTAAAAACAGAAGTTACCGTTAAAAAAATGAAGTTGTATTGCGCATGCGCAAAATACATGAGTTTTTGAATTTATGATCCACTAGTCTAGTTGAATGTCCCACAAACAGAATTGAAAAATATTTACAGGGTAATGAATGATAAAGTGTTCCCTGTTTTCGTGAACACACTGTATAATATAATAATAAGTATAATGATAGATACATAATAGTGTTACGAGGCAGTAGTGTTCGTAATATAAATCAACGATTAACTGTCTAACTATGTATACCCGGCTACACTACACAAGACATATATGCTGTAGTATTATATAAATGTATAGTCAGCGTCTGCTTAACTACGTTGTGAATATATTACTTATACACTACATTATATAGGGTGTTTTGTTTATAATTCCAACAATTTTAAACTATATAACTGGCTATCAATTCATAAAAAAAAACAAATTAACATAAGTTAATAAGTTAATTGTAAGTTTCCATAAAATACTTTTAACTTAACTGAGTAAAAAAAAAAAAATAGGATAACTATACTAACTTTAAACTTTTTAAAATGTTTTCTCTCAACTTAACTTAATTAAATTAAAAATTATCCTTAATTTACCCAGACTTGTCGAAAACCAAACTTTCGGTGCAGGTGTGACAGAATAGTATATTGTTTTGCAATGGCGGGAAGTGAGTTATTTGTGCATTTATTTATTTATTCGCCCTAGACTGAAATTGCCTTCCTGCACGAGCCACACATACTATTTTTTGTCACGCCTTTACATTCATCGATCACGGCAAAGGTAATGTAGGGGTCTATGCAACGACTAGACCATAATTCTACAACAACAATATTTTATGAAAGAAATGATTTGGTTTTATTTATTTTAAGCATCTCGCGTGGAAGTTATAATATGATTATAAAATGTAGATGTAACCGAAAGTTTATATTTTTTAAGGACCGTGGTATAGATTTCAGTGTCTGGTTGTGCAGGGGATACCCGCGTGATATGTGCACCCAGCACTTTTGGGTATTTCCACTTTACCGCCCGGCACTTTTAGGGATTCCCACTTTACTGCCCGCTGGACAGAAAAAGGACGCTTTCCAACGTTTCAACCGTTATCAAAAATCTAACTTTCGGTGCAGGCGTGACAAAAGAATAAATACTTTATTCCTAATTCTTCTGATATTTTATAGTTGGGAGAAAAATGTATGAGGAATTACTGAACTCTGATTTAAAGAAACGTGAAACGATAAACGATATATAAGGTCTTTATAATAAGGCCACATGGGGATTCGATTTCGAGTTCGATATAGACAATTTCCCAAGTGTGTGTTTGCATGCCGTTTGAGTGTGTGTGTAGTGATCAAATGACACACACGGACACTGTAATCGTATATCAGTATATTACTAAAGCGTGCACAGGTACAAGAAATAACAGGATTCTCCCGCGACCAGCACATGACAAAAACGCTTGGTAAAAGAATATTATTTATTTTGTTTTTATTTTATTTTTATCTAAAAGTATCAATACTTAAATTCAATTCCAAATAAATAAGGGTCGAAGAAAATACATTCCAATTAAATATTTTTTCAACTAATTACGATTCCAAATAAACATGAATCCAAGAAAATATATTCCGAGAACAAACGTTTTGACAAAATATTTTCCAATAAAAAATATAGCCCCCCATTTTAACTTTGTCTTCCTATAATACATTTTATTTTTGCATTAAATTATCTATTTATCATGATGTATTGGTTCTTAAAAAACTTAAATATTTCTGCTGTATACAAACCGGAAATGTTGCCCTGCTGTATACTAGGTTTCGAGTGTAGGTACAAGCTTATTATCATGATTTGGTCACTGCAATGAACATCCAATCAATTCAAAAATAATATTTTTAAATTATTTAATTTATTGCTAGGAACTAGTACGTTGGTGATGGCCGGCGATAGTATTCGTTATAATAAAATGTATTATAACAATACAATACAAATATTAAATGATAGTAAAATAACTTTTTAGGAAGAAGTGAAAAACTTCAAAATATGAAATTCCACACTTGACTTTGCACTCACACTCTATTCCCATAATCCATAACTTATAAACAAACGAAACTAATGGTAATCCTCCAAGACGTCTTTAGCAAGAACTTAAACTTAATCTTATAATTAAATAATTATTTGAAAAAAATAAAACAAACAATTAGTGTCAACACTGGGTTGTTTCTTCTAACAATTAATTCCCTGTCAATTTTAATCATCAGATATCTTTATTATGGTGTGTCCTAAGCTATTTGTTTTTGTAAAATAAAGCAATTTTAGATTCTGAGAGGAGCGTTGTACTGATTTTACAAAGATTTTTTTTTTGTGCGGCTGAAAACATATTTTATATCAGAGGTAATTCTTTGATCGTCAATTTCAACATTCAGGAGTGGTTTATGGTTTCAAATTGGATCTAATAGATCATTGGAAGGTCGAAAAAAATAATGTCAACTACTTTTTTTAAAAATTGGGGAAAAAAAGGTAAAACAAGAATATCTAAAACAGCAACAATTTTTGTTATTTTGTTATTATTCATTATTTTTTTGTACATGGCTACATTTAATTTAATGTATATTTATCATACGATTAATGCTATGTATTAACTTAAAAGTCGATAACAGCTAATAATTTTTCTGAAACAAAATTATAATTTTAATTATATAATACCTACATAATATATGCATGGCCGGATTGGCCCGGCGGGTTACCGAGTAAAACTCGGTGCGCCGCGACAATTTTGGGCCGTTAGAATCATGAGGGGCTGCACCGACTGAAAATATGTTAAGAGTTAAAAGTTTAAGAAATGGAGTCTATAAAATATAAAAAACTATGCATGGAATAAGAATGTACCCAAGGGCCGCCAGTTTGTAAGTGGGCTGGTAAAATACGGAAAACTCAGTGTACTGAATTTTTGTCCATCAGACCCTGAATATATGAAATTTGTTTGTTTTAAAAATTAGTTCAACCTACCGTATTACTAATAGAAAAATAAATTACTAATATCAATACTTATAAATATATAATATTAATTATTTTAATATCCTTAGTACTTTACAAATGTAGGCTGACCTATACCTATATGACGTATATTGATTTATCGTTGAATTCAAATTTGACAGATTATTACTCAATGGCGAGGTACATTCGGTACAATATATTGTACTAGTAATATACAACAGAACTATTTCCCTTTTTTTTTAAATATGTGTAACTAATTAATTATTTATCGTGTTAAAAAAACTCTTAAATATCGTTTCTCGGTCATGACCAGTTTTTATACCACATGGTCGTGCATTACGTTGCGATTTTATCGAATATGCGCCATAACTACTGTGGCCGGTTTGTCACGGCGCTGCATTACAGCGCGGTTGAGTGAAACTTTTTTCACCCAAAACCGGCATTTTGGTTTTCGCCCAAATAATAAATTACCTTATTTGCACAGATTCAAAAAAGCGAGGCTGGGCAAGTTAATGATTGTTTTTAACTCAGTTAGGTTAAGTTAATATGTACCAATAACAAAAAGTTAATTTAACTAAAAGTCAACTCAGTTAAGTTGAAAGTTAATACACACTTTTTGTTAACTTTTTATTAAGTTAAAAAAAAAGTTAATTTGTTTATACAACGCTAGCGTACTTAATTTGTTTTCAACCCAAAACTAAATTAAACTATACTGTATAGGTACTTTATACAGTATTTCCATCATTTCATATAAGTTACATTCGAATGATATACATTTTTTAATTTAAACAATTCACGGTTAATATTTTTACTTTATTGATTTTTAATAAAATAAGTATGGTAGTTGAAATGAAAAAAGTCTGAATTTTGAAAACTTTAAGAATTTGTGTTAAATAGGAAAATAATAAATATGTAACTCAGTAATGATGAGTAGGTGAGGATTTAGCTAGCTTTAATATAAAATATTAATGAGAGAGATTTGATACCACACCCAAGCGGTATAATCATTTGAATCCATCAAAACGTCGGCATGAACAGTCCCAAAATTTCTATTTTTTTTAAACTTTTTTCTTAAACTATGATAGCTATAAAGTTGGTTGATAACTCATTAAAAAAGGATTATCTATTAGATACTTAATGTGGAATTCCAGTTTTTTAAAAAAAATTATTTATTTTTTCACAGATAAAAAAATAGTTTTTTTCGCTAGATTTATATTTAGCGAGGTAGATTTCCGAAACTAGATATAGGATTTTGTTGTTTGGGGTCTTGTTAGATCCACATTAGCTAGAAGAAGTGCAGTGAAGATTTTCAGAACTTTATCTCCAATCATTAATTCGCTACAAAGCTGTAAAGCTGAAAAACATAAAAAACGTCCAATAAAATTTGTTTTAATTTTTTTAATGTTCTGTAGTGAATTAACTACTAAAGATAAAGTTCTGAAAATCTTTACTGCACTTCTTCTAACCAATGTAAATCTAACAAGACCCCAAACAAAAAAAAATCGAAATACACTCTCCAGCTTCGGAGATGTATCTCACTAAATGAATATGAAAATGATTTTTGTGGGGCTGTTCACACCGACATTTTTCTGGATTCAAATTGTTATACAGCTTGGGTGTGATAACAGTAAATAAATTTCTAAAAATTAAAAATCAAGAAAGTTTACATGCCGATCCCTGACTTGGCAAGTGTTTTTGACATGAAAACGAAATTGACTGAAATAGTGAAATATAATTAAATTAAAAACAAAATAAATTAACTTAACTTACTACGTCAAATGAAAAATGAAATTGTTTAATTAAAAATTAAGCTGTAAGTTACAACCAGAACACTTTTTTTAAGTTTTGGCAAAAAAGGTCATTGCTGTAAGCAACATCTTTTAAAAAATCGATCGGGTGTTACAAATTTCACTATTTTAGGTATATTGTTTTAACGGTAGGTATTATTTATATTTTATATTATTAATATTATTCATATTAAAAATAGAATAATTTTTTTTGTACACCTAATTTATAAACTATTGAATAATTTTATAATAATATGTTAAACTATATTTACATTATTGTGATTTAAATGTGGTTTTGGAGATTGAAAAATTGAATACAATCATATTAGGTATCATTAACAATAATGAAAATACCACTAAAATAGTTCGTTATAGATAACTGATGAGTTAGCTACTTTATCGTCCGATTTTACGAGGAGTCTTATAATATGACACTTTTGACATCAAACAGGCATATGCGCAAATTGACTAAATGTTTTTGGGGACACAAGCCCCCTCCCCATAGGCCATATTGCTTAGTACCACAGAATATAAAAATTAGTACTAATTACTAGATTTTGAACTGGGGGGGGACTTGACTTGATTGACCCCCCTATTTGCGCCAATGCATATAGGTAAACAGGTTATTTCATCGAAAAACGGATCCCAGCCCGGTCCCGATACGGCTGGAATATATCTTAATCCGGATACAAAACCATATAGTATATAGCGTTATTTTTATATAATTTGAATTTTACACAATAATATTTTATTAAATTTCACACACATTTATAAAATAACATAATAATATTATAGAATAAAGTACACAATTATTATATCATAAACCTGAAAACTGACAGTTAAAATGATTAATGTAAATAATAAATTTTACAAAAAAAAATTAGATACCTAGTATAAAAATGTTATAAAATAAAAACATGAAAAATTAGCAAAATTAAATAAACGGCGTATTCGTACAAAACAGCTATAGTATAACGGATCGAGCCCACCCTAGCTATCACCTAAATGGCTAAACAGTATACACACATTTAAAAATAGGTTTTATTCCTAATTTTTATACGGCTTCGTGTTAGTAGCATAGTTTTGAAGGGATAAGAGGGATAGATCCTCCCCAAATTAATGATCGGTATCTTCTAATTTACTACTAGCGAAGTGCATCACTATATACGACATATAAGACGATATCACCCGTATAGAAATTGGAAAAATAACTAGATTAGATTAGGCATATTTAATTTAATATAATTGAAATTAGTTATTTAAAGGATATACAAATATATACTATTTTTTATTAAAAAAAAATGTTGAATTTTGAGATCTTATAGTTTCTCAAAAACACGCAAACACGCTAGCAGCAGTGCACTGCAGTGGCATCTGTTGGGTTGGTTGGAAATAGCGGCAATCCAGTTAACATTTTATCATAAGTTTATTAATGTATAACAACAAATATGAATGGCTGAGTGATTCATTCGGCTGTCAACGTATGCAGGGGTGGTCAGTGGCGCGAAAATATATATTTAACTATGACAATTGTCATAGGTGATTTTAGAGGTAGGGGTAAACCTTTGTCATTCTATAATTATTTTACAAAATTTGTTTAATAGACAACATAAAAACTAGCTATGCTAATTATATCAGCTCCAAAACTAAAAACTAAAAAAAAATACAAATATTTTGTTGTAAATCATGAATATATTTTGGACTTAGAGTGGAACGATGAATGTATTAATTGGTAATTAAATGATGTGTATTTTTGTGTAATCGTCATCGTTTGAAGCAGAAAAATGCTTCAGTTTTAAAATTTTAGTTGGTGTCAAAAGTAACTTTTAAATGGAAAAAAAAAAAAATAATAAAAATTTGGAATTTTTTTGCAAAATTATAGTTTCCGACAAGATAGATTTTGTTATTTTAAATTGTAAGTAATTTAAAAAATAAACGACCATAATACTTTTAATTTTCAACAAATTTTTATAGTAGCATTTAGGTACTAGACAAGACATAGTTTTAAAAATAAGTTGGGTTTATGGGTGGCTTTTTTTGTACCAAGTAATGTTTTAGTAACAATTTTTATGTCCTTGGATATTTAAAGTATTTAAACACACCTATTATTCATTTTAAGTACTTTCTCAACAAGTTTTTGTTAATATTTAAAAATGTTTAATCTTATACGAAATTTGACATGTTATTATAATTCATCTTTTTCTATTCAAAATTAAATTTTCAAAATATATCGAAGAATTTTAACCTATTTATACGAACACGAAACTATTTACGCCGATTTACGGTTCGCCAGTAGGCAGTATTATATTAATAACTAAATAACAGCTAGTAATCATAAGTTATAATAATAAGTTATAATAATATTTACTGAGCAGGAATATAACATAATATTATGCAAATTGGTTTTGGTAAAAGTTAGTTCAACCTTGTTCAGTTACAAATAGAAAAATAAATTTTTTATAGCAATGTAAATAGATAATAAAATATCGGTACTTATAGGTCGACGGACCATTTCCACTCAGAATGGTTTTTCCTTTGTATGATTTAATTCAGATTTAACATATATAATATTATATAAGGGACCAACTCAATGACGACGTACCTAAATTCTATACCTAAACTAATCAGCAGAGCGGGTTCTCAAATACATTTTTCATAATTTTACATTTCAACTATATCTACAAGGATACAAATATATAATTCAAATAACAGCATAGGCGCCAATAGCGTTTGACATTTGGGGGGAGGGGGCTAAAGCCTTACTATGATAATATTGAATAAGCTTAAAACAAAATGTAGGAAATGTTTGCCTATGGACATTTTTTTTTTTTGGGGGGGGGCTTAGCCTATTTGTGCTTATGAATAATAGTTAATAGAATTTTTATTTAATTATTTATTCCCTACTTTTTTAGAAACAAATATATATAATAATATATTATATTGGTTGTCAGATAATTGTAGCATAATATTACAGCTGAAGCACTTGCTATATATAAAGCCCTATCCTATATAATAAGTGTCAACCTACAAAATAAAAAGCATACAATTTTAATAGAAGATTTGAGAAAATCATTTTTTATGGCATGAGTAATAATCATAGTGCATCAATAAAATATGATATGAAATCTAGTAACATTAAAAATAAATTTTAAAGTTAAGTCAATGAGGGAAATCACCCAGTTTGACATAAATTTTCCCAACTCCCAAATAAAAATTGGAATTGCGCCTATGATGAAACTCTGTTATTGGATAAGTGAGTCGAAGTCGGTTTGGATACTTTATTCATTAAGGGGAATAAATCAGGCAATTTCTAGTTACCTAGGTATGTGGCGCGGTGGCCATAAAACAGTTCTGAGTGTTTTTTATTTGTGCATGTCCTTTGTTTTTATTAAAAATTCAAAACTGTTTGTCAACTTGTCAACAAATAAAATTATTATCTCCAAAAAAACTTTCCAAAAATAAAAACTATACAATAAAAATAATTTAAATAATAGCAATCACGGTTATACAATCAGGAGTGATACAAACTTAATATAGTATCATTATTGAATCTAAAAATGGTAAAATGTTTAGGTAATTTTAATAATTGTAATAGGTGTCTAGGTAACAACTAAATTAATTATATGATTTACTTTAAAATATATTTAATTTATTTTTAGTTAAATGTGTACCCCAGGTTCATTAGTGAAAGAAAAGACAATCAATATATAGTAACATTGTGCAAGTTTATGGCATAATGTTATTTATGGAACTATATAAAATTTCCAAAAACCTTCATTTGACCTTTATTTTTGTTCCAATTTAAGACTTATGTTAGAAACTAGAAAATGTAATTGAAACAAAATTAATCATAAATATTTTTCTAACCACATAATATAAGATTGATAAAATCAGTAATATTTCTTTAAATATAGTTTATAAGTATGTTTATCAAAATGTAATAAAAAAAAATGTTTTGCACCTTAATTAATAAGTAAGTACAATTTAAGTAACATTCAGTCTCTATCCATGAGTAGTGTTGACTGACTAAATGAGTGAGCTTGTAATCACCTATTTCTTAGCCACAGTTATAAATTATAGCAAAAATACCAAAATTACATTTTAATGTAAGGCTGTTGAAAGCAAAACATTTTTGAAGGATAGGATTTAGGCAATATTTTATATCCATCATGATTAATTGTGAGTGTTGTGTGACTATGTGTAGTGTAGTGACAGATCATTAGTATACGTGAGTTCCTCAAACGCTTTGTTATTAAAGATAAACTACGGTTAAGATTCTTGGAAACCCGTAGTATAAATTTATGTAGTTACACGTCACTATATTTTGTGATCAAAAAAGTTTCAACTCATGTGACTATGATATGACAAGTCCCAAAATGCAAATAAAGATACCAGTACTGATTTTAATTCTGATAACATAGGTATTTGAATTCCATTTTCTTTTTTCTAGGTTTTGTAGGAAATGGATTTTTGATTTGTTGTATTGTTTAATTGGTATTGTAGCTACCAAATTAAATTTCTTTTGTTTTTCAAAATTAATTTTTACTGTAATGTTACTAAGAAAAAATAGTTAAAAATTTACTTTCTACAAAACACAGACAAGAAGCAAACAAATTCAAATAGTTTTTTCAAAATTCAAATTGGACTTCTAGCAGTATTTTTTTCTTTCACTAATTGGTCTAAATAGGTACACAAAAAAACGACTCGCTTTCAACAGCCTTATAATGTATGAAAATACCTATTGTAGGTAATTTTAATAGCTTACGTTACATTATTATTTATTCATAGTTTATAAAAAATACAATAAGTATTCTCATAATTAACAAGTTATACATTTAAAGTGGGTTAGATCAAATTCGAATATCTGAAAACAATAATATCCTTAAAAATAATCTTCATAAAATTAATGATCAGGAGAAATAACATTTAATGAAATAATGGCACTGTAACAGTATAATGTATTATATAAACATTTTACAATGCACTATATCATAAAATAAATAAACCGAAATATTTTGTAATTGACAATTGTATAATTTGAATTTAAAAGGCAATAATAATGAATTGTTAATAAGTCATTAAGATTTAAGAGGATATCCAGCCTACTGTTTGTTTTCTCCCTCTGGCTCACACGCAACATAGACAAAATAAATTTAAGCAGAATCATTTTATTATGTTTTTGAGTAATCTTAGAGTGATTTTACTCTAAGATTACTAAAAAATCATACAATATTAGATGAAAGCGTTTTATCTATGTTGCGTGTGGGTCAGAGAGATAAAACATTACTGTGCTGTCATCCTCTTAAGTGTAGTTAATTTAATATGTGATTAAGTACTAACTATGCATGGCAATTTAAATTATCGCTTAATCCTGTGAAAAACTTCAATGATTAAATTTAAATTCAATTAATTTTAAAAGCAAATGTAGTTCAGTTACCTATATTTTATATTTTAATATTACTTATTATTACTATTATTATTTTTAAAACCTTAATTTTTTTCATGCCAAATACATGATGCTACTATGCAAAATTATAAAATGAATTATATTTAATACAAAAACATTTTTAATTTAGAATGGATTATGTATTATTTTAAGTTAAAAATTATATTTAAGCTGTATACCTATTATTTTAACTTGTAAAAGTTACCCACAAGCTAAATAGAAAATAAAAATAACTTAACTTAATTAAAATCAATTTTTTTTGAATACTGAAAATTTACTGTCTATGCTAAAGTACAATAAGCAAATTTGATAAAAGTAAAAACCGATAAAACCTGCAATTAATATTAAAAAATACATGTGAAATAAATATATAAAGGGAGATCATCCAATGATAGGATCTTAATAATTTATGTTATAAATTATTTTGGCTAATTTTCAAGAAATCATGGAACCAATGTCTCTTTTAATGTAGAACTGGGTGATCTGATATCGTTAATGTGCTATTATTGCGGGATGCCGGGTTTTGATACTAATGTTTGAGAGAGATTAATAAATTTGATAAAATAAATATAGCTGTGTACTTTTATATATACTTTATTTTTATACCTATTGAAATCCAGAAATACTACATTCAACACTTTTACATTCTACAATTTAGTATTTATAATATATATTAAAAAAAATACCTGTATTCAATTACCTACATATTATTTTTCTTCTATACAAAACAATAGTTTGTATAAAACAAAATATATTTAAAATATGTGAGGTGTATATTAGGAATAAAACCAACTTAACGTTGTTAACATTGTAAAATTAATTAGCTTGTTAGTATCTACATACCTACCATTGAAACAAATTTAACTTGTTATGTTGAAAGTTAGTTTTAAACTAAAAACTGATTATGCAACTCGGTTAAGAACAACTTAACTTTAACTTTTAACTTGTTAATGCCCAGCCTTATTACTATATAATATATGATATAATTGTGGAGACTAAGTTAAAAAAAGCCCATTTAATCACTTATCACAACCGCATAGTTTAACAAGAGTAAAAAAAATCGAACTTTAGAGAAATTTATTTTAACAATAACAACATATAATAATGATTTGGCAGTATCAAACGTTGATAAATATATTGAGGGAAAGAAATAAACTGATAGTGGTCATTTGAGTTTTTAATAGAAGTGTGAACATTTTTTATCAGCCCATATAATAGAGCCCAAATTACATAACATTATGAAACATGAGTAAACGACTACTAAAATATAAATGAAACATTTTAAACATCTATTCTACAATAGATATTTTTTTGAAACCATGGATAAATTTAAGAGCGATAATTTTGTTTTTCTATAGTATTTCTATAATATCAGAATATGTCTATAATATATTTGAACTAAAAATATTACTATCGTGACAATAATTTTCTAGTGCTTACACAATATTATATTTCCTCGAAGTAAGAAAAATTAATAAAATTATACTTATGTTTTTTTCACTAACAAGTAACAACCACTAACAATTGGGCTGCTTTTACAATCAGCCAGGTGCAAATTGTCTATCTCGCCACCCTAAAATGACACCACTGGCGAGTGGCGAGAGAGAAGGAAAATCCCTCGTGTTATCAAATTTTATTTTGATTTACTAATATTACGCGGTACATAATATGTATAGTAGGGGGTTCTTATTTGTAAGGGAAAAAATATGTATAATTTTGATTTCTTACCCTGCCATTTTGTTCAGTACTATAAGAAAGTCATTTTAGTTAAATTTGGTCATGATTATTCTACCTTTTCACGTGCCACAAAGAGGTGGGAAATTGCAAAATCGGGGTGTTTGGTGGTTGTTTTGTTAAAAATGTATGATATTTACATAAACTATATAGTATATATATATATATTGTTAATAAAAAATTCCTTTATAAAATTACCCATAAATCTTTTATTTCCCAAGAATAATGATAAAATACTTAATCTGAGTGCATGGCGCCAGACAATTTTCAGCAATGACATCACTACACTATACATGCTATCACTACACGCATCAATATCATATATAATTGAGCCCTTAATATTAAGCCTTTTCAAAACGGGAGAAATTCAATGTATGAATTTTTGTAACTGACTGACAGTTTCACTAATCATCAATATTATAAGATACTTTCCGTACAGGTAAAAACGTGAAATTTAGTAAAAGAAGCATTATAGTGTTATTTTAGGGTGAGTATGGATGTAAATTTGATTTTTCTAATACTATTTATAGCATAATCTGAGCGCATGGCCGTTGGTCAAATCAAAATTTACACACCCTAATAATATCTGACTAAAAGCTGATTTTTTACTCTTATCATCAAAACTGATAAAATATTTGAATTCAGCACCCTTATTAGCATCTAAATATTGATGTACAATAATTTGCAAGTTTTGTAAAATTTAAAAAATATGCCCCTACATAATTCTACTCACCCTAAACTCTAAAGTTGTATTTTAAACTTATTTTGAGATAATTAAAATTTTAAGATTTTTTCTCCACTTGTACTATAAATAGTTTGTGCCAAATTTCACGTTTCTACCTATACGAAAAGTACCTCATAATATCGATAATCAGTTTTATATTAATTGATATCATTTTTCTTGGGAAATAATAAATGTAGAGAAATGTTATATGTATTTTTTACTAACAATATACACATATATATATATATATAATTTACTTACCATACATTTTTTTGATAAGTACAATATTTTTTAATTAAACACAAAAAAGTCAAAACAACCCCATTTTGCACTTTTTAACCCCTTTATTTGTTGGTGAGAGTTGAGTGATCATGACCAAATATTATTTAACTAAAAATTAATTTCTTATACCTAGTAGTGAACAAAATGGAAGGATAAGAAATCAAAAATTTTAAAGTTAAAAAATTAGGACCATCCTAAAGTATATAATATATATGTAAATTATACATAATATATATCATACTTAAACATAAACTATTATATTTGTGATATGGCTTCTACAAATTGGACAAATCCATGTAGTCAGTCTTTCCATGCAAGTCCCACACATATTGTAATGATTACATGGCTCTAATAAAACATTACCATTGTCATCTTCCAAACATATAGCACAGTTTGTTAATTCTTTAATGACACAACCTAGAAATTGTAAAATATTTTTAGTAGATACGTATTATATTTTAAAATAATAAATAATACTTACCATTTTGTATGCGGTCAATTATAATTACTGGTGGCATTTCAGATGTATTTTCAAGTAGGGAATAAGAAGATTGATCAATAGTGAGTGACCGCGGAACTGATGCACTCATAAGTGATGAAATACTTGAAGAATTGGAGTCTGTTGATAATATAGTACTTCTTAAGACTTGCATGTAATGATTGACTTGTTGATACAAAATTGAATTATTTGCAGAAGAACTTGTATTGTCTGAACTCAAAATACGTCTTTGCAAAACCTTATGCATTCGGATAATAGCAGGATTTGAGATAACAAATTTATAATCAGCATTGTTCCTTGAACGAATAACAACTTCAAGTGTTTCAGGTTCATTGATTACTGTTGAATTGGTTGGAGGATGTGTTGGAATAACTTCAATTCCATGGGTAACTAAACTACGGTTGACTTCAAAAGAAGAATTAGGTTGATCTTCTGTATTAGTAGCAATGTCATCAAGGTCTATCAATACTTGGGCACGATTTGAATTATTAGTTACATTTGAAGAAGGAACAAATGTCATATCTTGAGCAGCACCATGTTCAGGATTTGAGAAAGTTGATGCAGCTGGTGACTGATTAGTGTTTAAGTTTTGAAGTTGACAATGTAAGGCTGGAGGAATAAAATTGTCAGATTGGTATCTTACATTCTCGTTAGACTGAGTATTTGAGGCAATCGGTTCAGTTAGTGAATCAGAACGATGATTATTATTCACTGAACTCTCTGGATGAGAATCGTTGGAATCAGCTTGAAAAGACGATGAAGGTGGTGTCGGTTGTTGACTTTCAATCCTATGTTCCAGCCTTTCGGATCGCAATGTCAAGGCTGATTTCTGTGATTCAATAACATCACGATTCACCCTACGATACCATTCCACATCAGATTGAGAATTAGTTATACCTGCAGTATTGCGACGACCGTTTGTTGTACGTTGAACCTTTCGAGGTTGAGGAGTGGAGAATGATTCATTTGATTCAGCTGCATTGACATCAATTGAAACTATACGATACCAGCGTGGACATACCTGAGTGTATTCTATTAAGTTTGGATGTGTTTTTTGAAAATGATGACTAGTATTAATGGGATATCTAGTCTTATATTGAGCCCATGCTTCAGCTGTTAGTCCAGATAATGTTCTATGTACATAGTGTGACATATATGACCTAGAATCAATATTATTGCTTTGTGAACTAGATTCACCAAAGTCAAATCCATCTATATTAGGTATATTGTAATTCCTCTGTGCACTAGATCTAGTACCATTACTTTGTGTACAAGAACGAGTTGAAGAGGTAGTTTCTTCAGTAACTTCAAGTGCATATTGATTAGTGGCTGAATGTCTATTTTGCTTTTCTTGAGTGGATTGGACTGGTTTAGATGAATTTGATTCCACATCATTGTTTACATGATGTTTAGTGTTAGAATTTACAGTATGAGACATATCGGAAGATGCTCGTCTTCAATGTTGCAGATAAATGTTCACCTAATAACAAATTATAGGTAGTTTTTAAGTTTAAGTTCATTAAGTTCATTCATTAAATTTTTATACCGCAGATTTAATCTTTTTCAATTCTTAGGCATTGAATGTGTAAAATATTGAATGGTATAAAATTAACCTTTCAAATATTTTCCAACATGATATTATCTGGCTAGACAATGATATAAATTGGGATTTTTGTACCAGATTGATATTCTGAAAACATAAAAAAAAGTTAATATTATTATTAAAATTGTTTTTACGATTGACTAATGAAATAATAATGAAATATATTATAGCATGCTCTTTTTAGCATTGAGATTTGAAACACTGATTATATTTAATCCTATATTAATTTATCCATTTTTCACCCCAATACTGCGTTTCTGTATAATTAGAAATTGATCATTTTATTTGGTGATTAATGTATTATTATAGGTTGTAGAGGAATGTGAAATTGTTATTACAGAATGAGTCAAGGTTTTTACCTAATATATTAATTTAAATAAATGCATATAAAAAAATTATAAACAACGTGAAATTAAAATGAAGAAAAAAAAATGATTTATCAAGAATTTTTATGTAACATTATTAGATAACTTGTCCAAAATAGTAGCAAAGGCTTTTAAAAACAGAATGAGACACGGTAGACTAATAAATTACATTTTATATGTTAAAATTAAATTTTTTTTTTTAAATTACATATGTAGGTTAGATTTTGTAATCTACATTTTTTGAGAATAAGATATTATTTTTCTACTAATCACTAACTAATTTTATTTTTCCTTATATCTAATGTTTAATTTTTGTTTTTGAAATGTATCATTTTCCTTTATTCTATTACCTACTAATCATAAAGTATCTTTATCTTATTGTATGTAAATATCTCCCTGTACCACTCTTATATGGTTATATATTGTTAGCTTAATTGTACGCACATTGTAATCTTATTTTTATATAGTTATTTATTTTTGTACCTCATTACCCTTCGAGGGTGTTATTTAATAATAATATTTGTATTGTTATTATTAAATAAAAATAAATTATAACCAATTTTAAGTAAAATTTACGAAATTAGTAAGAAATTAATTTTTTTGAATTTTGTATAACAAATGCATATGAATAATTTTATTTTAATTATTTTAAACTGCAGACTAAAAGTATATTAACGTTTGATTCATACTATTCCTTAGGTTAAGTTAATAATGTTTATATAATTTTAGTATACATTTGAACTAAAATTATTTTGTTATGATAATCAAACTACAAATAATAAGTAAAAATATTTTTTTTTTAAAAGTCTAAATTCTAAATATAAACATTAATTGTTAAGTTATATATTGTTATTTGTGTATAGTGATGTTTAATAACATCTTAAATTATAAAATTCATTCAATAAAAAAAAACCTTTATAGGAAAACTATGTTAAGTAAAATAACTATCATTATCATTGTTCAGTCAAAATTAAAAATTAAATGTATATTTGATGCTAAATTAACTTTTAACTTTAAATACTTAAATTAAACTAGAATTGTTGTGGTCTAAAAGGAATAAATAATATTTTTTTTTTTATTAAAATGTTCCAATTAAATTATTAAGATTAATTATCCATTAAGTATCATAATTGTATTAAAAAGTTAACATCTCTTTTTCAGCACTTCTTCTATTTTCAGAATTATTTTAGTACCATAAATATTATTATTTATTATCAATACAATTATATTCTTCATCAAGGTTTGTTATAGCTGCTTAGTACTTAATTATAATAATGTCAACAAAATATTAATAGTAATTTAACTTTAAATAAAAGTATATTCTTTATTCAATACAATATTTATAGCTGTTGATTATCATAAAAAATAATTAGCTAATCAATAATCATCCATTTAGCACGTATCTAATTATTACTAAATGTTCAATAATAATTATAATTAATTGCATGTAGGTAATTACACTAATAGACACTAAAATGTTCATTATTTATTTAAATTATAAATTACTTTTATAATTTAACCAAACTAAATAAATGTTGACATAGATAAAATAAATATAAACACATCTTAGAATGAAACAGGTACTGTTTTTAAATGTGTTGGATGTTATTGTTCTATGACATCACAGAATTTTAAAGCCCTGGTTAATTATTCAAGGTACAATAGTAAATTCAATAATAATTATTGAGTTTTCAGATAATTATAATTTTTAAAATATAGACAACCAAATCCAACTTCAATATTTTTTTATAATATTAATATATTATATTTCTGCTTAAAAAAGTGGTTGGAATATTTCTTGTACCACTAAGTTTGGGTTAGTCAGCTAATGTATTGACAAAAATAATAAATTTATCAAATTAAATATATGTATATAAATATATGTAGGTACCTATATTATGAACCATCTTCAAAAACTCTACCTTTGCACTAAAACATATTAATTGTTATATTATTTATATAGATAATAGATATAACTTACAATAATTTTTAATGGCGGTTTTTCCAATCTAAAATCAAAAAATTGTATCCATAATTATCAAATGAGGTATTTTTATCTTTGTTTCATAAGGTTTACTCTTAGACAGTTAAGTCCACGGCTTAAGATATATGTTAAATTGTGGTTAAGTCTAATAGACATCACGGCTATAGATAGTATGAACTATTGAACTATTGTAGGTAACTATTGTAGGTACCTTTATTATTCGTGATAGTCACCTAATTAATAAGTAGATTATGTTATCTTTATGCTAGCAGTATAATATCAATTGATATTTGTAGATATTTTTCGATTGTTTCATATATATATATACGGATTTCAGTAAGCTAGATATTAAAATCACAATAGTTGATAACATTATAATAATTGTAGGTAGATATTTTGTCATATTTTTCAAGATAAAATGGTTTGATAAAATACTTTATTTTAAATAATTTTTAATGTGAATAATATATTAAATTATATAATATTGTCTATACCTGGTATGGCAATAATATGTTTGACTTAATTCTGCGTTGGCAATAGTACCTATACGTTTTGGATGAATCATATTTTCAAACCTGTTTTAATCTATAACATATTACAAATCTAGCAGAATTTAATTTTGAATTCCCGCCATTTTTTTAATAATATGAATATAATATTATGTATAACTTGATTTTGAAAAAGAAATGCAATACCACTTTTTCGATTGTAACCACACAATTACAAGGGCGTATTTGTCATTTGTCCCATCACCACTTGTATATTATTTTTGATTGATAGTTCCTACATAAGTAATTTATACATTTGAATGCAGTACTGTAGCCGGATTTTTTGTATAGGGGTGGCACTTAATTTTTTTCTATAGTTTTTGTAGAACTAAAATACTTATCACCTATTAGATTATGATACTATTTGTCAAAAAAAATAAGCGGTGGGAGGCAGTTGCCTTCTGTGCCTACCTGGCTATAGCATTGTTTTATTCCTAATGTACGTATTAAAATATATTAAACATTTTAATCAATAGTGATTAGAGCTTTAATGTGTACTTCACTAAGCAGTTGTACTTTAGTCAAAAACAAATATAATTTGTTTTTCAGAGAACACTACACCCGCATGTGTTGTCTCCATCTTTCAAATTTAAAACGTTGCAAAAACTGTTCGATATAAGAACTAAAAAAATAAAAACGACGTTGCACAGTAAATGTTCTCCTCATTATAATATGGCGATTTGGTTGCTTAGTTTGGACTACAGCCTGAGTCCGTTCTTACCTGCACAAAAAATGTTTGCCATGTTTTACATTTGTAAAACGGAGACAACATAATATGCAGGTGTAGTGTCCTCTTATGAAGATCTCGGCGCACTATTTGTTTTCTCTCTCTGACCCCCGCCTAACATAACAAATAAATGTTCACGATAAATAATAACCATTATAATCATAATAATTTCTCAAATTAGAGTGAAATGACCTCTTATACAATTTAAAGGTAAGATTATTATTATTTATTATCTAGGAACAGGGATGGCAAATACATGGAACGCGAAAACATTTTGAAGGCACGCAAAAAATTAAAATATATATATTATATTTATTAATTATTTTTATTTTAAATAATAAATAACATCACAATGTATATATTAATATCTATAGATAAAATTGAATAATTGTTATTTACCGATAAATAGCCGCATGCTCATATACATACCTCAGTTTTTATGTACATCTCTCTATTCATAATTTAATGGTAGGTACGCTCGGAAAAAAAGGTAATTTTTGGCCCGACGGCCCATATTGTCAACAAAATTTGCTACTCCTGATCTCGGGCATCACATAGTTGTTTTATTATGTTTTAATTTTAAATCAAGTTATGAGTAAGTATTTTAAGATGTACAAACAATGTGCAATTTTAAAATTCTTATAAGTAACTCGCTTTAAAATTAAAATATAATAACAATCCTATGAGATGCTCTAGATAATTCCTTTATAAAATAATTAATAAAACCTTTACATTTTATAAGAGGTCATTTCACTCTTATTTTAAAAACTATTATGATTATAATCTTTATTTTGAACGTAAAATTTGCTTGGTTGCGGTGGGTCAGAGAGAGAAAACAAATAGTGCGCTGACATCCTCTTAATACATATAAATAAAATTGATTTTATACAGAGGAGGACTATTTTTGACAATGTCAAATACGCATACAAAACTCCGTACTAGGCGGATATCGAGGGGGGAGGGCTTATGGGGGATTAGTCCCAAATAAGTCCGTCAAACCCCCTCATTTTTAGTTCAAAGCCCTCACACTCACATTGATGTTAATATTGTTAGCCCACCCTGAAATTTTAACGGATTTACGCCTATGGGTAAAACCACAACGCAGAAGAGTCTATAGAAAACCCCAACGCTACGCATAATCAGAGTATCTGAAGAAATCGGTCGACAAAAGTCAAAAGATGGATAAACGCCTGTACGTTTCTTGGAGATCTGGACCAATAGCGTACAATCAAGCGTATGTATATTGCTTACTATCGTGCAAGAGGTACCTGACAAGAATGCCACTGTAAAAATAGTGATTGAAAAATCGTACAGGTGGGTGGCGCTATTTTCAAAAATACTTGTGTTTTACCAGACTGCTATTGTGTAATATGGTGTGTTGCGTAATGGTGACGAACAGAATTCGTTACTGGCGATTGAATTAAACGTCACAATCGGCGGAAGTGTGACCACCCATCACCACAATCGGTAATCACTAATCATCGGGTTCCAAATTCCTCTATTAGGCCCATTATGTCTGTGATAGACATAATATAGTACTATTATATATCTTCGACTATATTGGCTTGGCCCATTGATTATCGACCAATAACTTAAAGGGTTTTAGAATTTTTTTTCGAGAGATATATGTTAAAAAATATATATTATATAATTTAACTTGGTGGGTTTTTTGCTGTAAAAAATTATTTATAGGACATAAAAACCATATTATGGGTGGATGATTTCTTGGCATATTTCTTACCTCAAGTTTAAAAATTGTTAACATGCCACAGATTCCGACAACAAAGGACGTCATGCACAATGCCCGGGAGTATTACAGCGTTTTATGTGCACCGATGATAGGGGCAGGAGGGGTAACCACTATTGGCTTGTGCGAATAACGATCGGGTGGTTATGGGAAGGGGGAAGGCAACGTACAGGTACTAGGTGAAATGGAGCGGAGGGGTCAACTTGCGAGCGATTATATGGTTATCTGGGTAGGGGGACTCTAGACGGTCTCTGTTCCCACTTCCCCGTAGGACATACATACATATTATTATATGGGACTTACAACCTAATCAAAATGTCACCACTCAACACTCGAAAAATTGAACTAGAAAATGGTAGTCGACGATACTCGTGGATGGAGAGGCCGCAGTTCGAATTTTTTCAAAATTGAGGTAAGTAAGCCAATAATTACCCCGGAATTGGAATTGCCACTTCACGTCGGTTATTCGGCTGGTTGTTGATCGTAAAACCGCGACGGAACAGCTCTTGTAAATTGGACACTGAAAACAGGTCACACGGTGTCCAACAAACGCAAATTATATGCACTTGTTCTTGCGCAGTAAATGATCGACGTTCTTTTTATAGGTTTTCAAACAGCAGACCGACGCGCCGCAGTTAAACGTCGTTGTCGTATGCCTCCTGTGAAGCAACTGATGACTGATGAGCGAGGGCCGAGGAGTGGCGCACAGGCGCACCCCACTTGTACAGACGAAACGTAGTATTATGCAGTATGCACGTACGAGCACAGCAGCTGATGGTACCGTGGTCAGTTATCAAGAGTTTCGTCATCGTTGATCAAACGTAACCTTACTCAAATAGCAGCTATCAGCTCAACGATAACATTGTTGTCCCGCATCTTATCATTATCGCTGCGGTGCATCTTGCGATACCGCGTAGTCGTAATCCCGATTTAAGATTTAGGTTTATCTTAAATCGTGGTCGTAATTTGCAATGTTTATTTTCGGGTGTGCCAGTGCCCAGTAGGTACGTAATTTTTATGTTTTGTTTTAATGCGTGGCTTCCGCTGGGCGCCTCGAGAGATTTTTTTATTTTTTTCAGACCGGAGTAGGTATATGTTTTGTCATTGTATTATTTATCATAGTATAAGAAATAAGACCTATGCTCAACACGATCCGTGTTTTTGTTCTAGGTCGCGCATGTGCATCGCCTTTGTGTTTTTGTGCATAGTATACAACTATTGCATATTGATTAAATGTATACGTGTGACGTCACCTTGAGTTTATTGATGTTTGCATTTATAAATTATACATTTCCCTTAATAAAATATGCGCAGTCTTATCATTGTCCAATGAGCATACTTCATATTCCTTATACTGTGTTATTTATTATATTATATTTACATACTATTTATATTTATTTGATCAATAAACATTCAAATACTTCTATAATAGTATAATAATATATAATTAATTTAATTTAATTTTTCATTATTCATACACATTTTAAACAAAAATTACAGTTGACACTTCACTTTCAATTAATTTTTTTTTTAGACTTCTTTTCCATTGTTTTGTTGTTTAGCTAGGTAAATTAGATTTAACCGAATCAACCGGCACCTGATTGAAAGTTGAGCAACAGTCAGTTGCTTTCATAATGTTTTAAAGCAAATATGTGAGTAGATAACCTAAGTAGGTATAGTATATTTTAAAGCATAGTTTTTCAAATTGGATCTTATATTTTCAGTGAATTTAAATCTATTCTATATCAATAAAACATTAATTAAGTATACAAATTTTTTAAAATTAACTGTGTTAACCGTGGGACAAATGTAATTTGCAACTACTTCTGTGTTTGATTCACAACATATAATATTATGTTATTGTTTAAGTACACATTATTGATTAGTAAGTCAGTTTTATATCATCTTATTATAGAGACAAAATAAATTTGTATTTTCTCACGATCTTAATTGTATTTTACAGACAATCAGTTTCTTTGCACAAAAAAATTATTACATTTTAGTGAGTATGATTCCGGTTGTATCTATATAAGTAACATATAAATAGTCAAACAAATAATGAAGAATTAATTTCAAGTATTTGTAATTCTATTAATTTAGAAGAATAAGGAATTGATTAATGTTGTTCTATCTAATGTACCTACTTATACTAAAATATTACTATAATTATAATTAAATCAAATTAACAATAGAATATTTTTATTATTGTCAATTTGACTTTAACTAAAGCGTTAAAATATTTTTTATAGCTATTCCATACTGCATTGGATATTAAAAGCTTTGTAAAGTAGAGCTATTCTTTATAGCAAATAATTGCATGTATGATATATAACTAGATAAGTTAATATAATAAATTACCTAATTAATAATTATTAAAAAAAATATATGATTGGGTAACTCTAAAAGTCTGAACTACTTTACTATGCCAATATGCCATTGCATACTGTCATTATTTTAAGTAGAATAAAAAATTACAATCATTGTTCAGATAAATTCAATTGTTCATATAAAATCAATAAAATAATTTTTCCCATTATCCACTGATGTTATCTTTTTAATATAAATTATCTCTTCTATATTTAAGTAGGTAGAAATGATTTATAATTAATGAATGTTTATTTTAAATTATTTGTGTTATTAATAAATAATTAATATTATTATGATTAAAGCTGACTTCAAACTAAAGCTTAAGTTATATCTATTATTTATTGATTAGGTTTTTATGATGATACATTATTTTATAAATATCTACAGTTGTTATTTTTATGTTTCATTTCCTCCAATTCCAGATGGATTTTGTTACCGTGTACAGTTAGGCAATCAGTCTTTCTCATTTAGATAATTAACATTTAAAAACAACATCTATTATAATTTATAAGTAATTTTCAGAACAATAGAACAATACAATTACAATTTAATAATAGTTTATATAGTTTACTATGATTTAATAATAGAAATTGGTATTTAATTTATGAAAGTACAAAATGTAAGTCGTTTAACACAACTTTTTTCCACCAGGCGCGCTAAGTTTAGTTGTATATGCGACATACCTTTTCATAACTAATCGGGGAGGCCCATTTTTATCCAATAAGTTTTGTAACCAGCATAAGCGCATTTTTAATAAACAATTGAGGATCTGCATTTTCTGGACATTTATAATTATGAGTCAGTAATGACTTTTTTGAGCAAAAATGTTTTATAAGTCATAACAATTTAACATTGAACACTTTGCAGAACTAATTGGTAGTAAGAGTGCTACCTGAAGTTAATAGTACAGTTTTCATTACTATTTCATTATTAATATTAGTTATAGTATAGTAAAAAGTTCAATAAATTACTTGTAACAACTTGAATACATTTGTATTATTTTTAATGTATAAAATCAAAGTCTTGGTAGGTACTTGGAACTGATTAGTGAATACTGGAATGAAACATTTTAATTTAATTTCCACATATCAATTTAAATTTAAAATAATATATTGATATTATAATTTTATGATTTTTATGTAGTTGCTCATTATCGATTTAGTGTATTATTGATTATAATTAGATTTTGAACATATTTTTGCTTTTTTGAAATCAAAATATCAATTTTACATTTTTTCTTTTTAATTTAGATTTTTAAACACGAGAAATCTGTCATTGTTTCCACCTTTAAAAATTCAAGCACCCGAAACATATAACAATTATTCTATTTTCATAACACTCGATTTGCCCAAAACCCAAATAAAACATTCTGGTAAACCCGAAATTTTTTTATTTTACAATCTTAATGTAATATATTATTTTGTTGGTATATATTTTATGCGGTTAGTTCGATTGTGTAATTTATTATTTGTTTAACATTAAAAATATTTGGATATTTTGCTAAACAATTAAATATTTAAAATAATATCTAATAAAATAACTATAAAAATGTATGTTTTTTCTCAATTACTAAACACCCGTATTGACGGTTTTTAACACCGAAACGTTTGTTTACATTTTTTATTTTGATATTTGAATACCCAAATAAAAAAAAAAATAAAAAAATAAAAAAAATAATAATAATAATACTGCTACATGCAGCGCCCAAAACCCGAATTAATCAATTCGGATGCAAATCGTGCTCTGTTTACACGGCGGCGGACCGCGACTACGACGAGTAAAGGCCGAGCGCACACCAAAGCAGTACAGTTGCAGTACGAAACGTACCCCAAGGTTATTACAGTGTGCATGCAGAGCGCGCTATGCCTCATGCGTCATGCAGTGCGTCGTGGCGGGTTTTTTGTACTGCATTGGTGTGCGCCCGGCTTAACGATAGGTACATTCCGATTAATGCAGCCAACCGTTGCGCTATGACGGCTCAGTCGGCCACGCAAGCTTTTACAAACTTATTTGCTATTTTGAGTATAATTATTATATAGTTATATACATTTTAGTTTTATACGTTACTGTATATTTTATATATTATTAGGTCCCATATATACGTATATTATAGTTAAGTATGTTACAAAAATATATACTTCTATGATAGTGGGTATTCATGTAATAGGTATATATTTTAGTATTTTGTATGCACTGTATATTATAAATATACTAATTTTGAATTCTTGATGAGTTTTTCCCACAGATATATACTACTATACTAGATGTCCGACTCTATATTCTACTTTATTCTCTTTTTGAAGCTAAAGGTTGGGCAATGTTTACAATCTGTTATCAATATTATAGTATATAATAGATAGAAGATTAATAACATCGATTTGTAAACATTGCCCAACCATATAGGTTAGGGTATAGGACGATTGGCTTCAACTATGGTCTCCGAGTCGGGCATCTAGTATTATAGTATATATCTGTGGGTTTTCCCCACCCTTCAGAGCTTCATAGATATTATTTTTTGGTTCTCAGTTTGACAAATTATAGAAGATACCTACATTTTAGGTAATGCACTAACCTTCAAATTACAATTAGATTATTGTATATAATATACATATAACATATACAGTGATAAGATTATTGTATAACTAATTTTTTAATATAATCTGTGCTTGTATCGGGAGTCGGGACGGGACGTATCAACAACTGATACTAAATTCAGTCTGTTTGTTGTACATACTACATGGCGTATATCGATTGGTCGTTGGTGACCTTTAATAAAATCTAACAGGTTTTGACGACATTGCCAACCAAGAAGAGCGCTCCGTCGCAACCTGACTATCCCTGTGCCGTCCGCATTAATCAATCTACCTGCAGTGCCGCACGCTCTACGATCAAAAGATTGCCGTCCACACTCCCGGCAATCCTACGTCATTCGCACAACGCCACATAATAAATTATACCACGTTGGCCTTTCTACCCCGCAACCTGTTGTAATTACTGACCGTCGACAATGCATAGATACTTGCGTTTATTGTTTATTATTATTAAGAGGGTATGGCACCCACGTGCCCAGTGTGACCCCGTCCTACAATTTAACAATTAATTTACGTTCAACATTGTGTAATATAAACAAACTTACAAACACACATAATAATCTCACATTTGATTTGTTATCATAGATATATAGGTACGATTATTTTGACAAAATAAAGACATTTTTCAAATGATTATGTAGTTGAAAATGTATAAAATGTTCAATTTATAAATCAAACAACTGACATTTTAAAAAAACAATAGTGTTTATAAATATTTCAAATTAAAAACAAAAAAAATCTAAAAAATATTAAGACAATACTTTTTGACATAAATTTAAATTTAGACGAAATTAAATATTTAAACGAATAATAAAGATTTTAGTAATTTCTTGTACCTAAATCAAAAATATTATTTGTGAAACTTAACAAGTATACAGTTGTACGTAATAGGTACGTATATGATTATATTTTAAATACACAATGGCATTTCTAAAACATTTATATTTATTTTATGCTATTGCCTATTTGTACGACGAACCATATTCGAAACATATTCACACAATATCAACTATATTATACTACATTTATAAATCTATATATAAATATAATGTTTCTTTATGGTTCATGAAAACCTTGTATTTATTTGTTTATATACAGGGTTGCCATTGGTTATGTATAGTAAAATATATAATAATTATTATGATTTTATATAATTATCTATATTATTGTAGTTAATATTTAGTCATTTAAGCTATAATTTTATATTACTTATATGTATAAGCTAGCTGAACATTTCAGATTCGCCAGTGTGCAGTTTTTTTTGTGATAAAACCTATAATTTATTATAGTATACTATTACAGTATATACTATAATATAATATACTCTATAATGGTGTATCTCAGTTTTCAAAGCTGGGCATTAACGAGTTAAGTTCCTTTTAATTAAGTCAATTAACTAGTTACCTACTTTTTTTTAGTAATAACTTCTAACTTGACGAGTTACATTTTTTCTATTTTAATTTATTTTATAGTCACGTTAACGTGATTTTATTCCTAAATCATAGATTAAAAATATATTCAATTTTGTAAAAATTAATTTTATAAAAAAAAATAATAATCTAAGATATTAAATATACTAATTGATAAAAAATAATTGATAATAATAGTGCATAATATTATATTATATAAGTATATTATTTACAGAAATGTTATAAGGGTAACCGCATCATTAATGAATGAAAAAAATAACTATTAATTCAGTACATAACCTATACACGTTTGTATATACTCATTAATCACTATGTCGTCATTACCTAATCATTATTAATAATATTATTATATATTTCTCATTATTATATTTTTATTGAGGCGCCCGGTGCCGATACCATTTTGTCCTCAAAAATACACTTGCGGTATCCTTCTAGAATCAACCAAATTTCATAATTTTTTTTTTTAATTGCTAGATGGAAATATTTTACAGCCCACATCGATCTCTGTTTTTCAATATTTTATTCTTAAACTTTATAATATGTCTAAAAAAATACAAGATAAAAACATTTTTTTACAAATTGTTTAATACGATTATTTGAAATAAAATACAAAATCAGAGATCGATGTGGGCTGTAAGAAGTCTTCTTCTTTCAGATAAAAAAAATAATCATCAAAATCCGACAATTCTACAAAGCTTGAGAGTTATTCCCGTTAAGACATTTTTTTTCGATATAATACACCCTATCAACACCCCTCCCTGAATAGGTATCGGGTAGTAGATTAGTGAAAAAGTCTTATAATTGAGGTGGCAACAAAAAAATAAAATTTAATTTTCAAATTTTATAGAATTCTAGGGGCTTAGAACTTTTGATAGCCCCCGCAAAATAAATTATTCATTTGTTTCCTAAAATATTAATAAATCTTTAAAAATTAAACTGTATTTCTTACTTTTTTTTGGGGGAAAAAATGTAATTATCTAATTTTTATTTCCTCCAGACTACAATGTTACTGACAACTAGGTATTGATTGGTCAAAGATTTTTAAAAGCTAATTAGTGTAATAATTATCATATTATTTGTATTTAATTACAACTATATCCAGCGCGACGGTAGTAGCGCGAAGCAAAGTAAAAAAAAATAGCGGAGTAGCCAATAACGTATAATTACAGGACACCGAGTTTTAACATTGAAAAATCGTCCTAATTTATGTCAATTCTTTGCCAAGCTCTACAGGGCAAACGGCTGAACATATAAAGTAGTACGAGGTATCAATCGATCAGAAATATTGTGCAGGTGGGAATAGAGGAATTCGCTAGCAGATTGGTTAGATAGTTTGTAAGTTATAAGCAAAAATATTCAAGTACTTTTAAGACCGAGATTGTGTAGAGATTTTGCGTACGAAACAGTGGGGATGGATAAGCGGTGGGTCAGGGAACGAATATTTCGTAAATATCCCCCGACCCGCCGTTTATCCATTACCACTACACTCATCGCGGCGGCGGCGGCATCGACGATGTACTACGACGACGCACGGACGATATTATTACTCTTAAGTGACTACTGACAATTGCAAAAACAAACCATTTCGTAACTTGCACTCGATTGTTCGCGACGTGTTTATATTTTTATTACTATTTCCTTCTATATTACTATTAGGAGGCCAGCGGTTATTAAAGATTATTATTATTATTATTATTATTATTAAATTATTATTATTAGTATTATTATTATTATTATTATTATAGAATACCAGATAATTAACACATCAACATTAAAAATAGTTGATATCACACCAAAAACACTTCGTTATACCTCCATGTAAAAAAAAAGCTAAGTTAAAAAAAAAAATTTAGTAATGATTAAATCTTTAAAAGACGTGATATAATATGGAAATTAAGTAAAATGCCATTTTATAATATTACAAATACCTATGATGACAAATAAGATCAATTGTAATGTTAAATACTTAGTCAACATATTGTTGATACATTATTAATTACTGTAAATACTGTAGTGGTTACTAAATTATATTTATTTAAGTATACTTCTACGTCCTGCCAAATAGTTAAACATAATATGTTGACTAAGTATTTAACATAACAATTGATCTTATTTGTCATCATAGGTATTTGTAATATTATAAAATGGCATTTTACTTAATTTCCATATTATATCACGTCTTTTAAAGATGTAATCATTACTAATTTTTTTTTTTTTTAACTTAGCTTTTTTTTACACGGAGTTATAACGAAGTGTTTTTGGTGTGATTACATTCACTATAGTAGTATAGTATACTTACTTAACAGTAAAAAAATTAAAATATAATAAATAATTTTCAAAAATTAACAATAATATTATTTTGTTTTATATCACGATTTTAAACAATATATCATGTTAATAGTCTTTTTAAAAGATTAGGTACCTAATACCTACATTCATTGATTATTTATTTGATCATTTTTAGATTATTTGACATTTCGATCATTCGAAATATTTTTATTTTTTATTTTATAATCTTTTAAATATTGTATCCATAAATAAAACTTGTAAAATTGACTTCTAATAATTATAATAATTATTAATATTGACATTTTGCTTATCGTCAAAATATTATTAGGAATTGTAATATTTTATTTTGGGAATATATTATAATATATAACATAAAATATCAAAAGACGATGATTACCGATTATCTTGTACCGTATATAATGTGTGTGTTTGATGTCTGTACAACTGTTGACAACAGTCTGCAAGCATGGATTAAGGGGGGGCATGGGGGGAACGGTCCATTGGGGGCCCATCTTTATCCCGAAAATATAATTGTTTAACGCGTTCAATAGTTGACAAAAAAAAAAGGTGGGTAAGTGGATTTCACTCTGCTGTATAGTAGGTTACAAGTGGGTCACTGTAATGGATGGTGTTAAATTTTAATTCAATGATATAAGAAAAATGATTCTGAGCCAAAAGGGTCAGTCAGCTTATGATATTAGCAAGTATATTTGTGAATAAAGTAATTTATATATAACCTATTTACGTGGAGCCTAGGAGCCTTGTTTTCAATTTTCAATCCTTAGCTATAAAAGTTGAACATTTTATAAATTTTGAACTACAAAATAATTATTAAATTTTAAATTTGATAAATTTTGTCAAAATTTGAACTTTAAATGCTTATAAAAAAAAAAATTGTGCCTATGTATTTTTAATATTTTTCAACTGCTATTAGAACGATATATCAGGAGCCTTATATTAAACTTTCATGCTTTTTACCCAACAAATAAAATTTTATTGATATTTATAGAAAAAAAACTAAAAAAATTAAAAACTGACAATGTCCATAAACAGCTCAAAAAGAGTCAAATTATTTTCAAAATTTTATCGTGTATAGAAAATGCTAATACAAACATTCAGTGAAATTTTCAAGTATCCACAGTCATACATTTTTTAATTACAACAAAATAAGAAAATCGTTACATGAGATATCGAGTGAATATCAAATGTTGTAAAAATATGAATTTCAAACGCTCATAAAAAGTTGATATAACTTTCTTGTAGATATTTTTTTTTTTTTGATAAAAGTAGACAAACTTATGGATAATCTTGTATTACATTTTCAAATCTTCGATTTAAAAAGAAAAATTATTATGAATTCTCAATTCAAAATAATTTGCTAATTTTCGTGATTTTTCAGTATTTTGTCAAGATTTGAACTTTAAATGCTTAAAAATAAAAACTGTGACTAAGAATTTTTAATATTTTTCAAATGTAACAAAAACCTAAGAGCCTTCTATTAAATTTTCAAGCTTTTTTACCCAACAGATAAAATTTTATTGATATTTATAGAAAAAAAACTAAAAAAAATGGAAACTGAAAATGTCTGTAAACAGCTCAAAATAAGTCAAAATATTTGGAAAATGTTATGGAGTATAGAAAATGCAATTATAAATATTTAGTCAAAATGTCATGTCCCTACGGTCATTTGTTTTAGAGTTGCACAAAAAACCAAAATCGATTTTCTCGAAAACAGATTTTGCGTAAAAATTCCCGTTTTTCCTTAATTTTTTTTTTGTTTTTCACATCGCGTTTGAAAACTAGTGAGAAATTTTTACTTTTGACCCCGCAAAGTACTAACTAGATTCACTTTCCTATCAGGAAAGTTACTGTTGATGAAAATCCAAGCACTTTTACTGTCCTAAAAGGTGATGACAGACAAAAAAAAAACATACATCACTGTAAAATCAATACATTCATCGCTTCGCTCAGAATCTAAAATTTTAAATATATATATTAATTGATTATCACGAAAAAAAAATTATTGATATCAAATTATTATTATTAATCACCGGTAACACTGCTGACCTGTAGAAGCTCTGAAAAATAATTGTCTATACATTCACAAAAATGCTTCGTTTTCATTCAAAATATTTTTTAAACCTATAAAAATTAATGATAATTGTTTTCTTTATACTTTATCATTATTGTGTTTATCTTTGATTTATAGGTTGACATATTTTTTTTTTGTAATAAGTTTTTAAGGAGTTAATATAGGCAATGTATGTGCGGGTCGTGTAAATGCGTGCGTACTACGTAGTAAGCAGTGCTCGACTTGGCAAAATAAATGTAGGGGAACTTTTACTTTTAAAAAAAAAGCGTCTCATCACTTGTTAAACGTTCATTAGCCACGGGGGCTATGCCCGTTATTTTGTTTTTCCAGACTCTTTTGTAAGCTACTAAGAATTTTAAATGTTGAGTTCCCCAATGTACCAACTAGATTCAATTTCTCACCGGAAAAGATACTGAAGTATTATTTCGACTACTTATCGTGTACACAGACACAGATAAAAATAAAAAACACATCATTGCAAAATCAATACATTTATCACGCAGCTGAGAACCTAAAAGATGGCTCTAAGATATTTTATTATTTAACCTTAGATTCTATTTTACCATTTTAACCACTTAATTAGAAAATTTACCAATATTTTTTTTACGTAAAATAAGCTCCATATCTAACAGCAATAATATGACATATGCCTCTGGGACATATAAATATAATTAAGTACATTACAATAATAAAATATAAATACTGTAATCGTATATCACACGACACACAACTACAATTAATACCCTCCGCAATTTTATTTTTAAGTTTAGGTACGTTTTTGTGTTATTTAGTATGAAATTTGAGAACTTAATTTTTTTATCATGTTATTAAGTAAAAATGAATTCTAAATACTACAATATAGGTAGTATTCATAATGCATACAAGACATAATTTTTATACATATTATTTGCATTTTAGATTCTGAGCGGAGCAAGTTTTACAATGGTGTTTATTTTTTTATTTTTTTTTTATCGTGTGTACAAAATTTCTACCAGAAGGAGTGCTTCGTATTCGATATATAGTGTCTTATATCTTTTAGCAAATTGGATCAAGATGGTACTTTAGAGAGGTCACTTTTCGATTTTCTCAATAATTATTTAATGCCACGGGAAAAACCACCAACAAATTGCAGAAAACCGCTAAAAATGGGATTTTAATTTCTAACGCTTTGTTTATCACCATAGAAACAAATAAAAATTATAATATTATAATATCAATTCAACTTACAGGCTATAATAAGTAATAACAATACAAAATATCCAAACTGACCAACTATTTCCGCTCAGAATCGTTTTTCTTATACAATGATATTATATTATTGAATTCAAGTTTAATACAATCCATTGTACATTGACCCACTTGTAATCTACTGTACAGTAGAGCGACATCCACTTACCCGCTTTTTTAAATTTTTTTGTAGAGTTGTATAATACTTATTAGTACTTTGTTCTACAACAAATATTTACTCTATCATTCACCTACTTTTTTATTTTGCTCAGCCTCTTGTTATTTGTTCATTGGTGATGAAATTCAATTTTTTTATGTAGCAGTAGTATGCAGTTCCTGATTTGAAAAGAATAAATTAAAAAAGTGTAGTTTATTTTTTAGTTTTAACATTAAAATGGTAATACATTTTATGAATTTAATCTACATGAGTGATAAAGATATATATTTGATTATTTAGTAACATTTTAAAATTAGATACATACCTAATAGGGTATATAAGTACGAATTTTTTTTTTAATTTACCATTATTTTAACCCAATATTTACATTCATCATACATTTTACACATTCATATATTAATATATTTTTTGAGTAATGGTTAATAATATTATATTATTATTTTATACTTGAAAATGAATGATACATATTAGTTTATTAATTGTGATAGTTGTGATTGATAACATCAGTTCATATTATAAGTAAATTAATAAAAATACAGTGTTAACATTTATTTTTGTTTTGGAAAAACTGCCATTATAATGTTTACATTTACCTATATCATATAATTATACCCACATATTTTATAAATATTTAGTAACTAGTGTTAATGATGTAAATATAAAGTAGGTAATGTTAGTAGTTTTGATCTAATACATCCATATGGAAGCTATGTATTATATTCATTATTAATTCATTAATTTTTAATATGAGGTTCAGTAATTTGTATTAATAACGGTCAGATGGTTTTTTTTCGATTTATGAATGATGCTTTACACCATTATAGTACAATTATGTTTAATATAATAATAAATAACATAAAATTCTTACGTTATTTTCTGCCATCATTTTTTGAATGAAATATGCTGTGGAAGGGCGCTTTTGAGATGACATAATTTACTTTTCAGAAAGTTTGTCATAACATAACTATTTGTTTTGGCAAAAAGTCATCTTGATGAACCTAAAAAGAATATATAAACTCAGTTACAACAACATATTTAATTTCCATATTTTGATGTATTAACTTACACTAATTTTTAAGATTGTCTGAACCACAATTTTTAGAGTCGTAGAGTTTTTATTTTCAAAAATATCATAAAACACCATAAAAATATACTTTTTATTTTCCATGCGAATTTAGCAGACATTGAAGTGTTGGTTGTATTGACATGGGATATTGGTAAAAGACATTAACATTTTTCTGTAATTCATGAGTTAGAATAATAACCAAAAGTTCACACCATTTAATAGCCACTTTACAAGCAGTAGATAAAAAACAATGAATCAAAATACTCAATAAATAAAAATCAACAAAATACAGCAACGGGCAGTGTTAAAAACCACTATAAGTATCTTCTTTGAGGAAAATTATAAAGGTATGAAATATTAAGAACTCTAATCAGTAACTCAATCAAAGAAAACTGCATCAGTATTAAGTGGATATTGTATTGTGGATATTGTCATTGTATTTATTATACAATGGATAGTATCAATTAAGATATTTTTGCCTACCGGTTATTTGATTTTATAAGCATATTATGCAATACTACTGTAGCTATAATAGTAATAAGAGTAGTTTGATTTAAGTTTGAATTCCAACAGATTATATTTCTTGTATATTTATTGCTTTTTACAAAACAACACATATTGTGGTTGTCTTATGAAATAATCATATTGCTTTCTTACGTGATATCATACTTCTGTTTCGGTAATAAAGTTGGAAAGAAGTGTCATAAATTAATTACGATGTGCATAACCTCCATCTCCTACAATATTACAGCATCTCAAAATGCATTATTCTGAAATTGTGCTCTTAATAAAGAGTTCTCGAATATTGTTGAGTCATGAACTGAACCAGGCTATCTAATAATGTTTTATAATATAATATCAGTATAAAATGAATTTATAATTATTAATAAGTGAAGTATTTTGCTTCAAATTACCTCTAGCCGAGCCAGAATATTTGTAAGCTCCAAATTACTGTTGCATATGGCTTAAACATTAATTGAAAAATAGCCTTTTTTATTGTGGAATCTTTATCCAATATTTTTATTGGGAGATTATATTCTATTGTCCAATCTATTGCTCCAATGACTTTGGAAAATTGGCACATTATATAGAAATCTTCATAGATCAATTTTCTGTCAGTTCCTGTTTTTGCCATTTGAATGTATTTTGGTTTTAGTGATGCTATACCTGTTGATAGTCTTTTTATGATACGGTACACATGACATGATTTATGAATTCGTATACGGTCTCCTAGAACTGCCTAAAATTTGACACACATAAGTACAATATATTAAAATGCTTCAATTAATAGACATGTATAACAATCTAAAAATTCACCTGTTGCATAATATCTAAGTTCAATCAAAAGCTGCAATATTGATGACAATGACATATTGTGGTGTGTATTTTGGCATAAACTATCTTGAACCATGTTCGGTAATCTAATAAAAAATTTTTTAGAAAACCTGATATACAATATACATACCAAATAATTACTTAAGTACGAAGTTCATGAAAATAGAAACCATTATTTGTATTTAACCATGTTTAGACCAAATGCAGGCATTACTATTTATAATAATATAATATGGGAAATAGTCAAATCAAATATTTTAAAAGTACCTACCTGAATTTCTGTTTAAAATCTGTATTCTGTAAATGGATTGGATCTATCACGAAAATAATGTGGTCTCGGTGACACCTGAAGCACTTCAATGTAAAATCATTCATCATTCGTTGAATCAGATGATGAAATATTTTATGAGCGTGATGGTAAAAAGCGAAACAAGGTATTGTTTGAATGTGTATTTGATATTTATGTTTTATATTAATTTAATTGTAATTTTAATAATAAAAAAATGATGGCTGATAAGAAATTATATTCCTTATCGCCATATTGACGGATTTGTCCAGGTGGATTGATATCAATCCACCTTGGGATCTGTAAAAGTTACCGAACCAAAATCTGACCTGTACTTTGGTAGTTTAGTACTTTAGTATCTGAGTACCGATAAATTACAGACCCATTAACGCTAACAAGCGTTCAAGCTTCAAGCTATACCAATTTTTTTTAACAGACCATCAGTTTTTTCTTTTTATTTAGTGTGCAACAAGTCATAACAAATGTTATAACAATATTATATTATAACTTTATAGAGTTTAGTCAGTTTAGATTTAGAAATACACCTACAATCTATTATTTATGCATTAACGGCTCTGTAAACAGCTAATAAACCTTTATGCAACCCACCCTAAATGTTTTAAGCCATCAGTCAGCATAAATCATAAATAATAAATTCATAAAATCATAACTAAAATAGTTCGAGAATTTGGCACAATTGCGCATGCGCTCAATTTATATAACGTTGCTGTTATGATTCGCCATGATAACGAAAAGCGCCAAATAGGTTTCGGTTTGAAATTAAAACAATTATTATAATCTTTATTTTTTTATTGTGAATAAACTATAAAGGCTATTTTGTAATAATTACTAAGTAATAAATCTACTGTAATATATCTATGAGTAAATATTTCCTGATTGACAGTAGTTGATTTAAACAAATTAAGAACAGAACCAAACGACTGTTTAGTTGGTGGTAGGTATATATATCAATATCAAACGCCGTATTCGGCGTACTCAAATAAATTTTTGGGGAGGAGTGAACTCTTCCACAGGCCTTAAGTACGTCCTTAACCCCTGCTTACGATTATATCAATTAATTTAATGTCCATGCACGCATACGGCATATTGATTCCAAGTATGAAAATTCAAAAAGACAATGATCCCGCGTTTTTAGGAGTTTTAGGGCGTGGTACTGGGTGAGGACTTTGGATATTAAACAATATGGATGCGACACAGTGAAGCCAACATAACGGATTGAAAAACGACGTTTCTCTCCCGTACGGTGAGAGAGAATCAATGAAACGTCGTTTCTTATGTTCGCTTCAAGTCCTGCACACTGTAGATAGATATAATGCCGGCCGGATCCACGATTAAAGATATCTTTAATCGTATCCGCATCGCATATTACCATTCTGCACACGAAATAAAACCAATGTTTAAATCCTGCCTTCTGATTGGTTTACACATTTGGAGGGAAAATTTAAATAATAATATAGATAATATAGATAATAATATGCATATAGGTTATGAATTATTATTTCTATTATTATAAAATATAATGTTTTTTACCTTTGTAAGAGCCAAGGTACCTAACCTTATTTTAAGCAGGCAACTCAAATAATTAGGTATTTATTTTTATTATACTTTATCAACTGTCATTATATTGATTTATTACAACAGTAAATATTACACAAAATTTAAAAAAAATTAATTTAATTGAAAAATATAATAATAAAACATGAATTATAGTTTATATAATAATTAAAATATATATACTTACTTATTTAGATATTAGTAAAATAATGTATCAAAAAATGTTTATTCATATTAGGTAGGTACTATTATACTACTATTATTTAAATAAATATGTATGCTATTTTGTTATTGTTGAATAAATTATTATTGTTATCATAAAAGTTTAGTGTAATACCAATTATTTAGAATGGGTAGTTATTTTTTAATGATGATAATAATATGCATATAGGTTATGAATTATTATTTATATTATTATAAAATATAATGTTTTTTACCTTTGTAAGAGCCAAAGGTACCTAACCTTATTTTAAGCAGGCAACTCAAATAATTGGGTATTTATTTTTATTTTACTTTATCAACATTATATTGATTTATTACAACAGTCTTATATAATATAACGTTCATTATTTAATGTATTTATGCGTTCATTTGGTGTACACATATTTAATACAAGTTCTAACATAACATTTTTCAAAAATATTAAAATATTATATCATATAATATTAAGTTTGGTACCTATAGCTACATTCTGGAAATAGACAATGATGTCTATGTTATTGCACATATTTTGAAACTAAAAGACAAAAGATATTTAAATATTTAATAAATAAATTTTCTTACTTATTCAAAAATATGAAATATATACATTTAATTAATTTAGGTAGTTAATACAAATTTCTACTTATATTTATTATACTATATTATCTTAATAATATAATCAATGAGATTTTCCATTAGGCAAACAATGCTTTATGTTTTGTAATAGTTTCCTGGGGTATTTTTTAGATGTACCATGATCACTTAAAGCTGGTCTACCTACAACATAATCAAATTTGTTAAGGCACAATATTATTGTTATAAATGTCTATTATTATAAATTACCTGATGGTAAACGCTTGCTACCTCTTGTTATACCTGGTCTACGCCTAGATATTGTAGTCGGCTGTACTCTAATAGCTGCACCCTCTCTATGCCGTAATGGTATTGTCACAGAACCAGCAGTTACCAAAAATGTATTAAATTGCCCTTCTGTTTTTACTTTATCCAATCTATTTTTAAATTTAAGTAAATTTTCAAGAGTAGATTGGCTGAACTGTTTTACATTGTTAGTCAATAGAGTTTTTATATCTTCCAATACTGTATAACTATCCTGTGTATTTGATATCAGACTGTCTTCATTGGGCACTGTTGTACTTTTGAATACATTTTTTTTTTTTGTAATATTATAGTTATTTTCATGTATATTATTTACGTCTGGTCTGTGTGTTTCTGATATAGGCAAGTGTATTGGATGAGTTTCGAGTTGCTGGTGTAATGCCTCTTTAAGTATAAGCCCTTCATAAAATGTCTTACTAGGCGCTACCAATACTAAATTTGATATTGAAAATTTATCCTCTACAGTTATAGGTGGAAAATTAACCCCCACACATTTATAATATACATAAATTAGTCATTGGTGTTTACAAAATCTACCATACATGCCATCTTTACAAGAGCAAATTCCTATACTTGGCTCTACACAGTACATTAGTTGTTGATCATTTTGACTAAGTACATAGTAATGCTCATTTTCTACAGTAATTTTATCTTTTGTAACATAATTACTTTTCTTGATTATGCTTTCAAAATATAAGCGAGCTGTAGCTTTTCTGTCATTGATTGGCAAACTCAAGACATTTTTTTTTATAATATTCTTCCAATTTTGTGCAATAAAAATCTATTAGTGAAATTACATTATATTCTTTTACTTGGCATAACACATTTTCTTTAAAGATCCTAACAGACATCTCACTATAATTATTTGTATGATGGCCTCTAGTTGTGTGATCCCTCCAAGCTGAGCACTAACACTCTCTATGCTCCCAGTAATGTACAGTTACATATTTCTGCCATTTTGGATACATGCTACCTGCATCAAGGGTAAAGTTAAATGCTTTTTGAGCTTCTTCAGTAGTATCAGAATATAACATCTTTCTAAATGCTTGCATCATTAATGTCCAATGTTCTTTCTTTATGCTATTTTTGCTATCCCATAACCATCTTCAAACTGCTTGCATAACGTGAAAAATACATAAAAGTGAAGTTGAATTTGGCCATACTGTCATTAAAGCGTTTATTTCGGCATCAGAGTTATCAGTTAAAAATATAGAAGGATAGTCCACCAAATGCATTTTTTACATTATTCTTAATTAGACTGAATCCAGTTTTATATGCTTTTTCACTCTGACCATGTGTAATTATCACACCTAAAGAAGCAGCGCCAGCTGCACACGGTGTCAATAAAAAAGTTACACAATGGTTCTGTGGATCACATGCACTTGTTGAGTCAACAAATACTATTTTTTTTGATAGAGGTAAGTCATGGGCTCGTTTCATGATTGGTGCTAATATTAGCACAGCAAATGGTTCAGACTGGAAGAATATTGAAACTCCACTTTCAGCATAGGTTTCTTTATTTTCTTTTTAATTTCTAGATAAATATTTTGAGTGACTATTAGTTGAGTTATAATGATAGGCCTAAGTTATGTTTATAACCCAGTCACAAATTTCAAATTTTTAACGCTATAACTTTTGAACCACTTGTTTCATGAATTTTACATTATATTTATTTGGAATTAAGATAAAAAAAAACTATAAATTACAAAAAAAAATTCATGACTGGGGGTGAACTTGATATTGCAACAAATTTATAGACAAATCTAATCATTTAGATTTTATACTAACTTTTTATAATTTTGTATTACTTTTCGTTAAATATAAATACCTATGTAAGAAGATAAATATATACATTTTCTGATCAATTGTTTTGTATACATTTAAATTGTAAATAAGGATTAAATTAACTATAAAATACATACCATTTAAAGTACAATTTAAACTAATGTTATGTCCATTTTAAATATTGAAAATATTGCTAATAATTATTATTATTGTATTAGAATTTTTTAAAAACATTTTAAATATCAGAGCAAAGGAAACTATTGTTAATGCACCTAAACAGTGGATACCTAATTATTTTATTTTATTAATTATAATATTGATACATTGATAACTCCTTCTCCAGTACGTGGTCCTAGATTTGACACCCTCCATTGGTCATGCCAATTTTGTATCGCTCTGTATGTTGGATTAATTACAGCATTTGCAAAATCTTCAACAGAACAATCAGATATAGTTAAAACACTTTCATGATACCCGTAAAGTAAATAAGCCGAAACCGAATTGTCAAAAATATAAACCCATTTTGATTATTTTAAATATTAAATTAGTTTTATAGGTAAATGGTAAATTGGAAGTGTAGGTAATTAAAAAATTAAAAATACAAAGCTTTTATTATCAACAATACATTATAACTTTTTAAAGCAATATTATTACAAGATGAATCAACAAAACATACCTAACAACTTTATCTAGTATTTTTTCATAAGTGTTAATTAAAAAATAACTCACCAAATTGCTTTAGTTATGGTCATACCATCTGTGAAATATTCATCAAACTTCATTCTAAGGTTCTTGTTTGCACTTAAGTATCTCAGTGCTTCAGCAGTGTTTAAATTATGATTATGCTCATTTATAATAGTGATTACAGTTAGCAATCCATCCTAAAATATATTTAACAATGCACTTAAATGGTACCATAAATTGATTATAAGTGCCAATAATTATAATATATAAATACATTCTATTATAAGGAGTAATAAATGAATAACAAAGGAAAATATAATGAGTAATAAATGAATAACAATGCATAATTATAAATATTAAAATATATAAAAATGATAAAATGTATAAAACTATTATATATTAAAATAAGTAAAAAATAAATATCAAATTAACGAACACAATACATAGGTTAACTGGGTGAACATTGAATTATAGGAAGGCCTAGAAAAAAAAACTTGTTCTTACTTTAACAAATGGGTCTTTTTTCCTCGTGGTAACAGTATCAACTTTAATGACAATTTTAATTGTGACTTTACAGTATGTGTTTTTTAAACAACCTCTTTAGTTGTTTCCTCTATCAACTTTGTGGCAAGAGCTATGATGACACACGTATTGTTTTCTAAGATAGGTAATAATAATAACATAAATCATACAGTTAGGAAATCATTTTTACACTTGTAACTGATTTCAATTTAAAAAAGTTAATAAGGTGATTAACCTGCATTGAATGTATTTACTGTTAGGGACAGATGTCCTAACATTCTACTTTGTACAAGTTTTAAAAGAAAATTCTTCTATCCAATTGGTCATACTCAATAAATCATTTACATTTGGCCGTATTGTTGTAATATCATCATTAATTACAGTTATGATGTTTTTAAATGATGGAGGAAGATTATCAAAAGTTAGTTTAAGAATCATCTTTTAATTTTAAGAAATGTAGGATTAAAAGAAAAAATGAACAAGGACTAATAGACTAAAAACACTTAAATACTCTATTGTGTGATAAAATACATTTTTTAATTATCATATAATATAATTATCAAACTGTCATATAAAAAGCATAATTTGTTCTAAAAATAACTACATAAAGAAAGAACATCGTACATTAATGATGCAAGCATTTAGAAAGATGTTATAAGTATTCTGATACTACTGAAGAAACTCAGAAAGTATTTAACTCTACACTTGATGCAGGTAGCATGTATCCAAAATCTTGAAAATTTACTTAAATTTAAAAATAGATTGGATAAACTAAAAACAGAAGGGCAATTTAATACATTTTTGGCAACTTCTGGTTCTGTGACAATACTATTACGTTATAGAGAGGGTGCAGCTATTAGAGTACAGCCGACTACAATATCTAGGCGTAGACCAGGGATAACAAGAGGTAGCAAGCGTTTACCATCAGGTAATTTATAATAATAGACATTTATAACAATAATATTGTGCCTTAACAAATTTGATTATGTTGTAGGTAGACCAGCTTTAAGTGATCATGGTACATCTAAAAAAAACCCCAGGAAACTATTACAAAACATAAAACATTGTTTGCCTAATGGAAAATCTCATTGATTATATTATTAAGATAATATAGTATAATAAATATAAGTAGAAATTTGTATTAACTACCTAAATTAATTAAATGTATATATTTCATATTTTTGAATAGGTAAAAAAAAGGTAAAAAACATTATATTATAAAATAATAATTCATAACCTATATGCATATTATTATCATTATTAAAAAATAACCACCCATTATAAATAATAGGTATTACACTAAACTCTTAGGATAACAATAATAATTTATTCAACAAAAACAAAATAGCATACATATTTATTTAAATAATAGTATTATAATAGTACCTACCTAATATGAATAAACATTTTTTGATATATTATTTTACTAATATCTAAATAAGTAAGTTTATATATTTTAATTATTATATAACTTAAAATTCATGTTTTATTATTATAATTTTCAATTAAATTATTTTTTTTTAAATTTTGTGTAAAAAATCTATTTTATTATTAATAACCTATTAATTCATTACATTAATGCATATAATTTTGAATAGTGATATATAATTATCTGACTGATACATTTTTTTTTTTGAATGATAAGTTATTAAGTTCATCTTGAATTTTTTAGGAGGCAATTAGACTTTTTTAAATAGTTCCGTTGACCCCCCCTCTCTTCCTTCCATCACTCGAACGGTCAGGACAACTTACACTATATAAATGGCCGCAGTGCAGATGTAAAAAAAGAGATACCTAATAAATTGCTAAATGTGCCGGGATGCCGCATTATTGAAATCAATGTAATCGTAATTTACCGCGATTTGTGGAAGCAAAAGTTTTATACATTACAAGTGTTGAAATGTGTAAATGAATAAATAATTACACTATAGATAAGGAACTCCTTAGGTACAAATTACATTGTTACAAGTGAAGCTCATATCTTATATTATTTATGGTGGAGCTCAGCTGTGGACGGCCGCCATTTTGTCGGTTGGCAAAACATTTTATTCATTACACAAAATGTATTAGGAATCATATCGTTTTCAATGGCTAAATAAAATAGAAAATGTAAAATGATTTATATTAAATATTTATTTTTTTTTTTAAACTACAGGTTTAGAATTAATGAAATACAATACAAAATAAATCATAATATTAATCTTATTTTGTCATATATAAAATACCATACAATTGCCAACTGACCTTGAAGCTTCGATTCATGGCGGGAGTTCGCTATCTAGTACTATTTAACAAACCGTGATATTTTATAATAATAAAGTGTGGATAATATCTATCATCTATATAATTTTGTATTGAATGTCGTTCATTCATTTCTAATTTTACTAAAATGTTGTATAGTTAATGAATGAAACAATATTTTATATAGGTGAGTAGAATATATATTTTAGTATGATGCATGTCGTAATACAATTCATAATATAGTCGTAAGTATGCATATTGCGTAAAATGTGTAATATTGTAAATTGTGATAACAGCTGTAAATGGGTAAAAAATACACAGAATTACATACTAAACATTTTATACATTTATTTCTTCTGCTTAAATTCTAAAGATTTTTTTTGAAATTCACCAATAGTTATTAATTGAATGATTTTCTTAAAAATTAAATATTTTAAAATCTTGTTTTGATTTATTCAATCCATAACTCATAAAGTCATAAATCATTAACTCATAACCTATAGCAACTATGTACAAACTAATTTTTTGAAATTTGTTTTCAATAGGTGACTGATTTAAGTTATTTAGATGTATGAGTATGACTCATTTTAATAAATTCTTGTAATGTCTAAAGGTAAAGAAATATTAATTTATTTGAAGATGTTATTTGGCTTGTAATTAATGGAGCGTCTCTTACAGTTATTTGTGACAGTACAATTTATGGTAACAATATTGAATATAATATAAAATAAATGGAATAAAAAAAATTAAATTGTTAAAACATTTAGTGGTTATATTTTTGTTTTATTTTATTATTTGATCATGAACCATATACAATATACAATATACAATTTTTCAAAGATGCTGAAAAATTAATATAGGTATTTGTTATAATTTTAATAATATAAGAAAATACATATGAAAAGTGGGTATAGGTATAGGCTCCTCAATCGCATGCTTTATATTTTAGTGTAATTCGATTTTTTATTCTAAATGCACCCTTTATGTTATTAGATTGTCTCATTTGATGTTAACTACCTGTGGCAAAGTTCAACATCGACAACATCAATTGGCGGTACAGGTTGCAGATCAATAGACGCCCAATAGACGATCAATGATAATAGTAGTTCAACATAGATACTGTAATGTCAAATGGTTCCAACGTAAATTTGGCAATTACTAAGATTGAAATTGAAATACTTTGATTTTAGGTAAATGGATTGTAGTTACCTTATTATTAAGTATTATTATCTAGTTTTTATTTTCATATGTTTTTTATAATAAGTCACTGATATATAAAATAATGATTTAAACATTTTACTTAAATACAACAAATATGTGCACATGGCATAAACAATGTATCTATTATATTATTATTTTTTGATTGAAAAATATATTGAAAAAATTAAATCTAAACAAATACTATAAATATTTGTTTATAATGTTTAATGTTATAATATGTTGTTTATTATTAAATGCAATATTTTAAAAAAGCAGTCAAGTGGATGTTGCTCTGCTGTACAAGTGGGTCAATGTATAATGAATTGTATTAAACTTGAATTCAATGATATAACATCATTTTATAAGAAATACGATTCTGAGCGGAGACGGTTTGTCAGTCTGGATATTTTATATTGTTATTATTTATTATAGCCTGTAAGTTGAATTATTATTATAATATTATTATTTTTTTATTCGTTTTTATGGTGTTAAATAAAGCATTAGAAATTAAAATCCCGTTTCTAGCGGTATTTCGTAATTTGTCGGTGGTTTTTCCCGTGGCATTAAATAACTTTTGAGAAAAATGACCTCTCTTAAGTACCATCTTGGTCCAATTTGCTAAAAGATAAGAAACTATATGTTGAAATTAAAACACTCCTTCTGGTAGAAATTTTGTACACAGGATAAAAAATAAACACTATTGTAGAAGCACTAGTTTCCTCGCTCCGTTCAGAATCTAAAAATTATAAAACACAATATTTCTATAAAAAGTAATCATTTGAATGATAATACACATTGGTTCTTAAAATTTGTAGGTATTGAAATAGTGTCATTATAATATATACTTCTATTATATACTTTAAAATATAATAGTCATAATATATTATTGTTAAAATAAAAATGAAAACTATGTTACAGCTGCAATTCAAGATAAATTGAAATGTTCAAATATCATTAAAAATAATTTTAAATTCAATGACAGTTATTTTAAGGTAATATTAATTAATGTTATCTTTGTAGTTTGTATTATTATTGTAGTTTCTTAAATAGTAAAAATAATTTAAATCTATCTACCTTTTTTGTTACAGATATATGTGCATTATAAAAATATTCAACGTTCAAATCAATTTTGGTTGAATATTTTACTGTGTGGTCTGATTATAACATATTGGTTAAGGGAAAGCTTTGGTAAATTGTTTCATAATATATCTGGGTGTGGCAGTTGTGCAACATACTACTATAATAAATTCAATATCCTGTACTTTTGATTTATAAAATTTACATATTTTACCTACTTATTTTGTATTTATTTTAAATATTACTGATTAAAATGTTTTAAAAAATCATTAGATCACCATTAATTTAAAAAAACATACTGGAAAAGTATTTTCATGTTTAAAAGTAAAGTTATATTTATTTTTATTGTGGATCACTAGGATCATAGTTTTATTTATTCTTAGTTTAAAAGTTATAATATTGGTACAGTGATACTTCTGTCAACAGCCCTTTCTATATAACAGTATTTTTTTTGGTCCCATTGTTCAAGTATGATTCCTTTTATATTTGCCCCAAAATGATGTTTGCCTCTATATAGTGCTCGTTTTTTCTAATTTTTTTGGTGACCATTATGTATAGAAGTTTCTCTGTGTTATACTATAATATATAGAAATAATTACCTGTAATGTTTAATACATGTTTGCAATAAACTAAGTAGCTATTGTTACTACCTTTGTATCTTTATTATTGTTGATGAACTGACAGTTATTTTTTCCTTTTTTTTTTATTACTGTATATTTTATAATATGGGATTTTTTTTTATATTATTGTAGTATGATAAAGTGAAACATAATTAAAACATTGGTATTACAATTAGTTTATTTTAAGTAAACATTATTAGTGATACATATTATTAAAATTTGCTGTTTGAATTAGACTTCACACAGTTGCCAACTGCTGTAAGCAATAAATTGAGCCAGTTGTATATTTTATCATAAAAGTCTAAAGTAAAATTTAAAAATAATAATTGTAAAAATTAAAATATAATTTTTTAAGTACCTATTATTAATATTTAATTTCTACATTTATAATTTATGCCTAATTATAAATAAAATATATAAATATAAATAGGTAGGTACATAATATAATGTTGCAGAAATAATACAAATGCTGTTTGATTTCTTAAAATATATGTCAAATGAATGGTTTGATTGTAAATTCAAATTTTGTGCTATTTTTTTAACTGGACTTTATATACATATGTATGATCTCTATCTTAAAAAATGTATAACATAGCTAGCAAGTACAGTATAGTTTGTAGCAAGTAATTGCGCACCTGTGTTAAACTGCTCGTTATTTTATTATTTATGAATCCTAAGTACATAACCTGTAATTAGCTATTGTTAAATTGTCTTAATGTTTATACTTCTTTGTTTTTACTGTTTTAATTTTACTAATTTATCACATATCTTTGCAATGTCTGTTTTGCAATTATACTATTATAAGAAGTTTAGTATGCGCATTCTAAAAATAGTAGCAATGTACTAAATTCTTATTGGCTATCAGAATTCAGAAATAGTTCATTTATGATACATTCTGAAGATTTGAGACTATTGAAAGTGGGCCATTTTTTTTTGCATTTAGATAAATATTATTAGCAAAAGAAAAAATATATACTTCCAGAAGTGCAATTTGAATTTTGAAAAAAATATTTTAGTTTGCACTTAATGTCTGTTTTTTTGTAGGAAATTATTTTTTTGTTTAATTTTTTTTAGTAACAGTACTAACATTACAGTAAAAGTGCATTTTGAAAAAAAGAAAATTAATTTGGTATTATACTAATTAAACAATACAACAAATCGAAAATCCATTTCTTAAAAAACCTAGAAATCATAATAAAGAATTCAAAATGTTTTCAGAATTAAAATCAAGCTTTTGGTACTGGGTGAATTTTTCTTTCGCTTTTTGGGAATTTCATAGCTACAGGAGTTGAAACTTTTTTGAACACAAAATATAGTGATGTGATATATGTACGCATCTGGATTCCAAGAGTCTTAGCTGTAGTTTATCTTTAGTTACATAAAGTGCTCATGGAACTTACACACACTATTGATTAAATTAGTGATTAAGCGATCAGTCACTACCAGTACTAAACAGTAAACACACAGCACTCACAGTGGATAATATAGAATATTGCATAAATCTGAAACCTTAAAAATGGTTTGATTTGAAAATCCTTAATATACCTTATAATCCTGGTAAAAAGTTCTGAACTAAAAACTACTGCATTTATCAATATAAAACCACCAATTGAAAAGCCCGAGTCTAATATGATTTTTTTTATTGCAGCTTGATAATAAAACTGAAAATTTGGATTCACATGTGATATTTTAAGATAATTATTATATAAAAATACATTAGGTAGGTACTATAATTTTCATAAATTAATTTTTTATTAAATCCAGAAATTTTTCAAGTGACATTTTTGTTTAATACTTATTAATTATTGTTTAGAAACAAAATAGAAGGTAGCGAGCGTAGTTGATACTTATTACTTATTATTTATACTTCCACCGTCTGTATTTTTAATTTGTTAAGTTTAGATAACATTATAATATAGTCTTAAACATAAGTCATAAGCGACCTAAGCATGATTTGTAATTTATTAATTAAAGTTAGTAGGAAAGTTATATTTTTGTATGCCATTGCGCAATGCACTAATTTAATGCTTTTAATGTAGTTTGTAACTGTAGTTTTCTCCAAATGGTATTCCAAGCAGTTGACAATTGCGCAAATCAAATCTCCTTTTTTTGATACTAGCCGTTTTTAAAGAGTTTAATATTGGAAATTTCCTATACTCTTGCGTGCGGGTCGTGCGTAGCATGTGATCATTTATTACTGTGTGTACAAGAAATAGTATAATTTTTTTAGTTCAATATAATCAACATTCCAGGATTCATAATATTCAAAATTTTAAAATTTTATTTTGACGAGTTTAGGAGTTCAATTTCAAAAAAAAGTAGAAAAGTTGTTTTTTACGTAACGTTTATGACAAATTAAAACATGTTTAAAAAGTTTTATCCGATACGTAGGTAAAAGTTGGTACAACTATCATAAGACAGGTCTATTTTAGTAGTAAACACAGAAAGAAGATAATATTTCATAATGCCATGATTCTCATGCCAATTGTATACATAATATTGTTAAGTTTATTTTTAGTATGCAACATAAAAAACAATTATTAATTTTAACACAAGTACACTAACTCAACTCAATAATAAACTTTAATTATTAATTTAAAAAAATTAAGCAAATTGGTGCCCGCATTAATAATTTATACAACACAACACTTTAGGCGCTTATTTTAATGAAAGGATTATCAAATATTTTTAGTTACACAGAAACTTGATGCATTTCTTTTTTATAAAATAATTACTTATCTTGGATACCCAGTGATGTAGTCCTATAAAACTTTATGAGTACACTCCTTAATCATTGTAAAAAGTAACGTAGGAGCTACGCCTAACCTGTGTACCACGATTTTCGTTAAGGGTACACGTGTAAATATAAAATTAGGAGGTGGGCACACGCTGTGTACCTATGTGTACCCTCCACTACACCACTATGGATACCTTTTTGTTTTGGAAAAATATTGAGTAAGGCGGTGTTGTCAGAAAAAAATAAAATATTAATTAAAGAATGTAGAGCTAATTAGGTAAAAAATAATGAGCTAAAAATTTATATAAAAAAATGTACGGTGAAAGGTTAGAAAACTTTTAAATTTATCTCCGTCTAAATCAATGAAACATGTCATATTATTTCCATTGTCCATTAAATGTGTATATTATATGTGATAGTTTCTACGAACGATATAATGAAATATTGAATTTGAAGGATCTAATATAAATAAAGACTTTAAGCCAGATGATATGTTTACTTAATAGGTACTTGCTTTATTTTACAAATACAAGTTTTATAATAAACATAAAAAATGTATAATTTTATAAGAATAAAAAAAATGGCAAGTATATAATTAGTTATTATTAAGATTATTAATTTAGTTCATATGGTTTTTTAATTAAATAAATAATTTACAAACGACATTTTATTAAAAAACCATACGAACTAAATGTGAACAAAATTAACAATGGACTTTTAATGAGCTCTTCCCTTTTTACCAGAAATACGCTTGAAATCACCCATATTGGTTGCAGACATAGGCGTTCCAATAATATCCAAGCTATCAATTCTTGTAACTTCCTCTTCAGTTTGATTGTTTACAACAAATATCTGTAGATTATAGATGTTCTGGAATGTTACATATTTCAAGTTGACAATTTTACCATCTAATTCATCAGGTTTTAAATCCAGTTCTTGTGCAGCTAAATTATGTGTTGCAGAATCAAAATCTATGGTATTTGGCTGGTTAATAAACAACTTCAATGATTTTGGTCCATTATTTTTAGGAGCTTTAACCTAAATGATAATAAAAAAAATAAATATTGTATTTATATTTTGAAATCAGTCATACAAAAATAATCATTGAAAAAAATTATAAATTACATCTACATATTAGTTTCGTTTAAAGGATCATAGTTTCATAAATAGACTTCATTTTCATACAATAGCATTTATCACTTTTAATTGATTTACCTATTTAAATATTTTCAGTTCACGGTTGAATGAAATTCATTATTCAATTAAGACATTAAGAAGTATCTATTAAACGGATCAAAGTGCAAAGTAACTTATACATTTTGTGAAAATTATAATATCATTAAAAGGTACTCCTACAACAAATTGTAAAATATAGAATCAGTTTACTGTGGTACATGTATACCTAAGTAGTCATCGCCAGCCTGGTGTTATATTTCCCTTTCAGTTATTTCTGTATAGGGGTTATAGATTCATCTTTGATGCTGAAACAATTATATTTTTATAGGAATCTCTAAATATTGTGTTTTTAGGAGGGTTAATTAAAATAATTTTTTTTGTAATTAACACTATACTTTTATTGAATAATAAATACTAAATTATATTGAGTTTAATACTTAATTAAACTTAACAAATAATACATAAATTCGTTATACCATGGCATCAACGTAGGTAGTTGTAGGAAATCTTAGTTAGGTACTTATCTTAATTTACCTTAGCAGTTAACAACCAGGTGTTTGTAACACTGGCAATACAACCACATGATATTACATTACATTTGTTACTGCCTATTATTAAATGGTTAACAAACTCACTTTGATGGAATGCACTTTGACAGGCTGTTTGAAAGTCAATGACAAAATGAGTTGCTGATCACAGTCCGATTCAATGTAGCCATTTTTCTCGAAAAGCCCCGGCAGTGGATGGTCATCTGAATCATTGAGGGCCTCGCACTGAGTTTTCATAATGAACGAGCTAAGATCCCTCTGGCACGGTACTCCACAGTCTTCGACGGCATCAACATTACATGTTTCGTACAATTGTATGATTTCCGATTCGACGGCTATCATATCGGCACCCCGGATCTTTGCCACTTGTAATTTATTGCGGTACAGTATGAAAGTCGGCATGGCCGACACGCCTTCACTGGTGGTTGTGTCTTGGCACTTGTCAACGTCCACTTCGAGAAACACTGCACGGTTGAACCTGTTCGACAGTTTTTCGTACTTAGGCGCGACACGTCTGCACGGACCGCACCAAGTAGCGTAGAAGTCCACGACGACCAGCTTCGAGACGTTCAAGTTCAATATATCTCGAAATTGGGAATCATTCACAATTTCTTTCACGACCATTTTGGCTGTTTGACAAGATTTTCGATTTTAAGAAAATTTGGAAAGACTAATGAAACAAAGGATATTATAGCGGAAAAATACAGACACAACAGAACGGCACACAAAAGATGAACCTAAAATGGCTAAATTGTATTGTAATGTGGGCATCGCCCATGGTATACAGACAGTTGGTCCGTGGACCAATGACACTTGGTCCCCATATAAAAATGCCGACAATCGGCCCACGGCATGACGTCCATTGCCAATTTTTTTATCTCGATACACTGAAATTTTTTTTGCAGCATTACAATAATTAATTAAAGTTACGTATCACTAAGTAATGAGTATGGAATTTATAAAGCAACAATTACAGAATTTGAAAAACAACGTATTTGAGACGTCAACCACCTATTGTTCCACCATATCTTCTAATGTTTTATAATTATAAAACTATACGCGATAAAGAAAAAACATTTTATCTATTTGTATCAATTTTAATATTAACTTTTCAGAAGTTGAATTTTTAAATTATTTGTATAGTCCAAGTATTACTATTAAACATCAAAGAACATTTTACCTACTAATTATTTTTTCTAATTATAATTTTTCTAATATTAAATTATTAAATGCAAAAACGTTTTATGTTAAAAAAATATTTTGTAGCCTCGAGGCCTGGGAACAATTTATTGCTCGTGTATACAATTATGACGGCGGCCAATATGAATGTCCGCATACGGCGTAATTTCGGGTGGGCCAATTGTCCTGTGGTACATCTATCGAGATCGATAAAAATACTGGAGCTCTAATGTAGTATAGGTCGAAAAACGGTGAGCCGGTGTTCTTGCCGTGCAGACGTTCAGTGGTGGGGACAGAATCAATTGTTAGCAGCTGCTGCAGCTGCTCCCGTGTCTCGTGAAGTAGCCGCCAACCAGCCTTATTTTCCGCTGCAGACAGTGTAGACACGGACTAAGATAATATAAATGATATAATCTGTAATTCTTGGTTGCAGGTATAGTGGTGGATAGAGGGTGTCTTTATTCTATTGGTGCTCTCAGTGGCGCCAAATTCCACACTAACGTCGGGCCATGGCCCGTCTTCTTTTTTGAAAAATGTTTCCGCATAGTTTTGAAATTGTCCAACCACAACTTTTGGGGCAGTAAAAATGCTTTGATTTTCTACTTCGGCATCTTTTCTGTCGGGAAAGTGAATCAAGTTGATACTTAGGGGAGATAACGAATACAAATTCTACAATACAAAATATATTTAGTTTTTTTTATGTAACTCAAAAAATAATAACCATCAATACTTTAAATTTTCACTAAATGTGTAGCATCACCATAAAATATTTTGAATTTATTTGAGCTATTTTAGGCATAATATTAAAATTTCAATTTCAATAACAATTTTTTGCTACCTTTATCAAAAGCTTGAAAATATAATGCAAAGTTCCACATAAGTTGTCACTGTTAATAGAAATTAAAAAAAAAGTTATGACCGTTCGAAGTAAAAACTTTAAATAAATTCGTCAAAATCACGAAAACTAGCATTTTAATTTAAGTTATAAATTGATTAAACTAGTTTGTTGATTTGTTAATTTAAAAATGTATAACAAGACTCTTATCATAAGTTTTTTTACCCTTAACGTTTACCAGAAAGTCAATTCAATTTTTATAAGCGTTTAAGTTCAAATTTTCACCACATTTGATATTCACCCGAATTCTTATTGAACGATATTCTTATTTGGATGCACACTTGTACCTAATTCCAAACTTAAAATGTTTATGTTTATTTTATCATTTTCCATACACGATAAAAATTTCAAAATATTTCGATTTGTTTTGAGCTATTTTTAAACATTTGAAATTTGAAATTATTTTTAGTTTTTTTTGTTCAATGCTCAAAAAAAGTTTTAGTTGGGTCAAAAAGCTTAAGCTTAGATACAAGATTTCTTATAAGTTGTTATAATAGCAGTTGAACAATTTTAAAGATACGTGGGCACGATTTCTATTTAATATTTATAAGCATTTAAAGTTAACATTTTGACAAATATCATCATAATATCAAAAATGTGCAAATTATTTTGTACCTAGTTAAAAATCTATAAAATATTCAATTTGTATAGCTGAGAATTGGAAATTTAAAACAATATTTCTCATAAATAATTCATATTGTAACCAAAAAATGTAAAAATATATGAACACAGTTTTTTTTATAGATATTTTAGTATTTAAACTTGGGACTGGAACCTTTTGAATTTATTTGTATCGTTTCCGGTACGTGGTTCTCCAAAAATAAAATAATTGTCCCAGTTCGGTTCTGGTTTTTGAAAAAAAAAGGTATCGGTTCCAAATAAATAAAATATTTATAAAATAATATATTTTGGTACCGCTTCCAGATAGGTACCGAAAACTATAATAATTTTAAATACCTATTCGGAATTTGGAATTTGGGTTTAATTAATAGTATGAGAAATATTAGAAAACTCATAATATGATCATACATAGTCTAACCTACAAAACATTAAATTACAATAAATAAAATTATTTTTTATTTTTGAACCTAAAATAACCTATTTAATTTAAAAATTCCTGTTTGGATCCGGTACTTTATTTATTAAAATAAAGGTTTCGGTCCCAGAACTGGTTTTTTAAGGTTTTTAAGGTTTTTCGTGTATACAATTATTTTATTTCACTTTTTATTAACACATCCGTTAAAGCGACCACTGTAGACACCTACATCAGAGCGTAACGTACTTCAAACTCGCCCACTTTTTTTAATTCGAGTATACCATGATTGTGTGGTGAAATTTACTACCGATAATTTTCCATTAGGGTAAATTTAATAAATGCTATTTAATATAGATTTTTCGAAATCTATAGTTATATGAAGTGGTAATAATTACACATTTAGAGTGGAACATTCATCAACAATAATTATATTGTTATTATATTTGTATAATTATTATTAACCGAAATGTACCTTAATGTGTATATTTCTGTAATTCTGTCGATTTGGCTGGCAAGTATAGTAAAACAAATTATATTATAGAAAGTGAACAGTTGTGTAAAAAAAAACGGGCTGAATATTTGAAAGTTCCATCCACATATTATAATGTATCAATTTCTTTTAAGAATGGATTGTTTGTATGACCCAAAAAAACTATATTTTTTGTTTATCATTAATTAACCAAAAATCTTCACCTTGCTTCATTTTTAAATCCATTGTTTTACTTCTTGTAAAATGGTTGATCGTTAGGTAATACTTTTCGTCAGGCTATTCATATATATTTTTCCTCGGCCTTTTTATACCTTTTCATAGTAAATTGAGAAGCTACTATATTTTCTCCAAACTCTTTTAAAATATATAAAATATATAGGTTGGTACCATGACAAAATATCAAGGACTATAACATTTTCGTCACTATACGTACCTATATTATAATTTACTTTAAACAACAAGGCCATTTTGTTATTCCATCATACCTGGCTACAGTATGTCGGTATTGTCTTATTTAGGGTTAGCGGTATGAAATGCTATAGTACCGTAAATCTTAATACCAGTATATACCGCAATACCGATAGGTAAGCATACCGGAAAACAATAACCGGCATACTGGAAAAATCGTCGACCCCAATCTATTATTATAATATATAAGTTTATAACAGTTGGTATTTAATATTAAATGAAACAATATTATAATAATAATTACTCATACCTACTATGCGAATTGGATTTGGCAAAAATTAGTCCAACCTACGACCGTATAACTCATAGAAAAATCAACTAACTTCTATAATAGCAAAATAATTATATGATAAAATATACTTAGAAATATACTGTGTTCGGAACGTTCACTAAAAAAAATTAATTCGTTCACGTTCACGTTCAGTGCTTAAAAAAGCAACTAGTTCACATTCAAATTCATATTTTTTTCAAATGAACTTCTTTAAAATTTTAAATGCGTTCATTTCGAAGTTCATTTAATTTATTTTATTTTATTTTTATGTATCGATTAAAAACGATACAAAATCGTGAAAATCATAATATTATTGTTGTTTTATGTCCAGGCGTGCTCACTGGAATTTCATGAATTTTATTTTTATAATTCGTAATATATCATATATCATAATTTTATTGTATTATCAATAAATATTTATTAAATAATAAATAAATTTGAACGTCTTAAAAATCGTTAAAATTCATTAAATATATAAACTTCGTTCACGTCCACGTTCTATTTTAAAAGAAACGAATGTCGTTCACATATCGTTCACTAAATATGGACGTGAACGCGTGAACAAGCGTTCATTAACGACGTTCTTTCAAAACACTGGAAATATATAGGTAGGTTGACTGGTTGACATGATTTGTATTTAACATATTAATTATATTGACTTATACTCAATGATGCCTACACTCGAAATATATTGTATATACAGAAGAGAGAGAGTCCCATATTATATTTTATAGTGCGAAAATAAAAATTTTAATTTGATTAAATTTAAATAAACTCCCAACGCATAGGTAATATCCGTTTAATAGCCCACCTCAAACTGAAAAATTCAATCCAGAATAGTGAATTTTAATGTACTAATATTATTATAAACAGGTTACAAAAACGTGTTCCTTTATCATATAGGCTATACCTATACCAGTCTATATTCTACTACTTTCGTGTGTAGTAATGGTATGCCTACCTATATAATAATTTATATATATTATTAGTTATTTGTCTATATGTATGATTGTATGAATATGCATAATATGAGCTTATTATAAAGGTACAACATTATTATGCAAAGACAACATGACGTTTAAAGTGTTAACTCTCGCATAAGCGATGCCTATTATTTTGTTTGTTGGAAATTGATCATTTTATGTATATAAGTTTAGGTAGAGATATATCTATTTTCGATTTATATGCTAATTTTAGCGGATGAGTGTCTACGTAGATAGTATTTTTGACTTTCTTACGATTAATAAATACTACCTAACGCTATGTAGGCACCTTTGACAAGTTTATATAAACGTACATTTTATAATTTATCACAAAAAAATAATAGGTAGGTCAATCATTTATTTGCATATTAGTCTAAAATATGTATATATACATGTTTTCTTCTCTATAAAATAATGTATACTATGCACTATGCAGTTACATTCTAATACATAATATTAATAAATAACATTAAATATATTGTAATAATAAATATTGAAGAGTAGATTATAATAATAAATAATTAATAATAATCAACGAACGACGATCATAACCTCGCTGCTGTCCGACCGTCATTGCTGCTGTGGTTGTTTTCACCATTTTCGTCCGACCTTTGGTTGGTGAAGGGGGATCAACGTACTATAATATTATATAATATAATATATACATTTATATTCATATATATATATATATAATATGGTGTGCATGGTCATATTGGGTATACCTATATAATAAAGTAAACAAATTAGTTGCACTGTGCAGGTAATGACTTTAGCGCGTCCACGTTATCGGATTGAGATGACATCATGCAAGCGACGTTTGGCTGCATAATATTACAATAAGGCTATAATGCCTCCCAAAGATAACTACGAAAAAAGGTCTAATCCAAATCGTGGCCTGATTACTATTTGTTCTACGGTGCTCATCCTAATATTTTAGTGTTAATCGGAGTTTGTTTGTTTGTATTTCTATACTTACTATAATTTTATTTGTACTATTTTACTTCCTACTTAAATTAAATTAAATATCAAAAAATATTATACTTGTACTATGTAATATAAGTTATTTAAATTGTTGATAAATTAGCCGGTGGAAAAGATGTATAGGTATATAATTTAGGTAGTCTAAGAAAATAGTCGTATTTGGCTAACACTGGTTATTGTCATGCCGCAGCAACTGTAGTTGTTTGTCAGTTTAGACAATAATATTATATCAAGTCATTATGATGATCATTGACTAGTCATTGATTTATGCAAAGCGTATATCTGCAATAATTAGGTAAATTATAATATAATAATATAATATCCAGCATGGAACAACTATGTGACGCTTGGTGAGTATGGTGACTCCCATAGCTTAGCATACCCAGCAGAACATATTGTGAACTTGATTTGATGAACGTAAGACTGTTAAACCTGTTAAAATGTAGTTATTCATGCCAGCCAAAATGTGTTTATAACTTTATAAGACATAAGTTACCTATAACTCGAGTACTGTGCGTACGTACATATAATATACAGTAATTATACGTCCAGTGCACACTCAGGATTTTTGTTGGGGGGGGGCTTCATTGGCACAACTAGGGTTAAAATTCTGGGGGGCTAACAAAACTATTTATTTAAAATTACCAATAGGGGGCTTATATCTAAATCATGAAGGGATATTTGTGGGGGGCTAAATCTTAGTCAGGGGGGTAAGCCCCCAACCCCCCCCTAGTTGCACCAATGGAGAACTTATAATAAATCTAAAAATAATTTTCAACCAAATAATCGATCGGTCATTGCTTAATTTTAACTTTTAACTCATTAATATGCCCAACCTTGCATTTTAGAATACGTATAACTCGCTTTAAAATTAAAATATAATACAACACCTATGATATACGATATACCCTAGATAATAATCTTACCTTTAAATTTCAATACAGGCAATTTCACTCAAATTTTAGAAATTATTATGATTATAAATTAAAATCATTATTGTGAACGTAAAATTTGATTTGATGGGCGTGGGTCAAAGAGAAAAAACAAATAGTGCGCTGACCTTCTCTTAAGAGATTATTACTTCTGATAATCTCACTTTGAAATTTTATCATGGGTCAATTCAATTTTTATTTTAAAAATAACAGAGTAAAATGGATTATTTTTTAAGTACAATTAGCTATGTTGAACATTTGTATCAAATTTGAAAAAAATACCAAAATTATTCATCATTGTTATAATATAATCTAATATAAAAAATAATTTTTTTGGTGGGAGAAGGCATGAGCCCCAAAAGTCCTCGCTCTCGATACGTCCTATTGGTGACGAATCGAATGAGACTATGAGTAATTTTAAAATTTTAACATATTTAGTATACATATTATAATTTATAATTATAGAACCAGTAACGTAGTTAGTATACACTTTTCGCAAATTTTAAAATTATTTATTCATATCCATATTACGCGATATGTCTTTTTTCTTCCAAAAACCATTTGGTCCATCCAATACAACATTGAATGATAAAAAAAAAATAAACAAATAATGATAAATACTAAAAAAAATAAAAATCCATGACAATTAAAGACGAAGAGTCCAATTAATCTATTCATCATTCGTACATGGTACACAAGCATTATTAGTTTTATTGTATTTGCATATTTTGTATAGCTATACTATACAGTATACTAACTATGAGTACTATAGCTGATACACATAATACACACAGATGCTTATTTAGTCACAGGACTAAATTTAGAGCGGAGAATATAATATAATATTTAATACTGTACATTGTACATAATATTATAATTCATTTTATTTGAATGTAAATGCTTGTTGCATGTATAAGAAGCTAAACTTCTAATTTGTAGGTACAATTTTATCATCATGTATAAAATTATAATGCAATTTACATGGTATCATTTAATAGTTTATGCTTAGGTACCTCAACCAGTTGTTTTTATCTCCAATGACTATTGCTGCCATATGGATGCGTTAAAACAACTTTTTTTTAAAGCTAATATAATAAAAAATCTAGAAATTCGAAATACCATTAGGTATATAATATTTAAATTGCCTAATTTATACAATAAAATTTTATACAGATGGAAAAAGTGAAATGTTATTTTTGTGAATTATCTGTAATAAATTAATAAAATAATATATCTAAAATGTACAAAAACTGTATCAATTTGGTTTGTTTTAATGCAAATTTTTAATAAATATATACACATCTTTTTTTAGTATATTTCTCAATAAATTATTAAATATAGTCGAACCACTTATCACTGGCTCACTGCGCGACAGCAGAACACTTATTGCAGTGTGTAATGTAATATATAACGATAATATTACCACAGTCCACAGATTATATTAAATTATATTATATTATATAATCTGTAATATTACTATCATTATAAATATTTATTTTATTATTAGTATCGGGTAAATTACTTTTGAAAAGTATGCAACTACGTTACTCGTTACATTAAATATTTTTATTTAATTTACATTTGCGTTACCCAAAAATTATTTTTATCACGTTACTTTACTTTTTTATTCAAAAAGTAGGGCGTTACAAATAATATTACTTTTTTAAAAAAATTAATTACAAAATCAGTCGATATCGAATAAGAAGTATTCGCGGGCCAAAAGGTTCTATGTGTAAATTTGAAATTTTTCAGAAAAGCCAATTTAAATGTGTTTAAATATTTTTCAGCTTATAACTATTTGATTTGGACGTATAAATTATCAACAATTTTTAAATTGAATCAGAATTTATACTATCTGAACAGTTAATTGAGAAGGAATTGGGTTATCAAATAATATTGATAAAACAAAACTTGGAACTAAATAGTTCTAAAGAGAAGACCTTTTAGCCCAAAAATTAATAATCAAATATGAGATAAAACCTTTTTGCAAACAATATAAATAAAATTATTGTACCACATAAAACTTCTTCTACATAGTAATACCAACCTAGCATACAAAATAATGTATATTGATCCCGTACATACTTAATTTATTTTATTTAAGAACACCGTCAAATTATTTTACATTTTCAATGACTTATTAATGCTATAAATTAACTAAATGTATACCTACGTATTAAAACCTGGGGTCTTTAATAATAATGTTGATTGTTGATTATTATTTATTTTATAAAGACTTTTTAAATCGTAAATAAATGTTACGGATTTTTAATTTATCTCAAATATCCTAAACGCTAGTTTTTAGGGTTCCATACAGTAAAACGGGACCCTATTACTAAGGCTCCGCTGTCCGTCCGTCTGTCACCAGGCTGTATCTCAAGAACCGTGAAAGTTAGAAAGTTGAAATTTTCACAGATTATGTATTTCTTTTGCCGCTATAACAACAAATACTAAAAATCCTAGAATAAATAATATAAGTAGTGTTGCCAACATGTTTATAGATGATGGTACGGAACCCTATTCATGCGAGAGTTCGTCTCGCACTTGGTCGGGTTTTTTATACACTCTACCTTTATAACTTATTTTAATAACGTAGGAAAAAACACGTTACTCCAAAGAAATTACTTTTAAAAAGTAATTTCGTTACAATTGTGTTAATTTAAATAAAATATAATTAAATTACTTCAGCGTTACTGCAAAAGTAATTTCGTTACAGTAATTTGTAATTCACGTTACGTTACTACCCAACACTGGTTTTTACACACAATTAGGTAATATAGTATATCATAGTATATTATGATCGGAAAACGTGAGCTAATTGCAACGGCAACGCGAGTTGCAGTTTTCCGGGTGCACCGCAAGACAAGACCAATATTATAGGTAACATGACAACGTATCATAGGTATAATAATTATTGTACTTTATACAATATATTTTTATTATATAGGCTTATAGGTACTATAGTATAATAGGTGCAATATTAAAATTTTTTTAACGTAGTATTATTTTATGCTCAATGCCTCAATGACACTGATGCTAAATACAATAATTATTACACAGTCACTGTATCAGGGCGGCGGCCAACGTGCAATAATGCAAAATAATACACATAACAATAACAATAATATAATACATATACCTACCTAATAAATAATAATAACCGTCGTGGTATCCGTTATGAAGAGATTTTGCAACTACGGTGCAGGCGGTGTTTACAATATTATGTAAATGCGTGTAAGATGTAACCTACCATTGGGTTTTCAGCGACGAAGGTATATAATTATTAATCGCCGTGTTGGCGGCAGTGGAGGTCGGCTTTTCCTGGAGCGCGCGCGCGTTTGCGTGACATAAACGCTGCCCACGAAATGTCATCGTAAGAGCCGCCGTCCCCATCATCGTATAATATTATTATTATTATGTCGTTAATCGTTTGCAATAAGGGCGTCTATTAGGTATGCGATACACGTGGTTGTCTCGTAGTTGTTGTTAATGTGTGTACAAGAGATGCACGCGCCGTTAATTAGTTATAATTTATAAGTTTATAACTCATCGGTGGCAGTGTGCTTACCTAGTTGGCTAGTTATCTATTATATTATAATTAAATAGATGATTTCGCGGCCACGATGATCGGCCGTGTGCGTGTTGCAGCAGCATCGACGGAACTGATGTAGGTACAAATCAGCGGTAAAATGAATTTTTTTTTCTGATTATTAAAACAATCAACTATAATCTATATGATAGAGCCGTAGAAGTAAATACTGTAGTCTGTACTTGTGCTTTAGGCTAAAAGAATATAATTGCTATTTTCCTATGTAAATAAAATAAATACCTAGGTATAAAATTAACGGTTCAGCAAACATAATAGGTATATTTATATCATAGTACCTATCAGTCTTGTAAAGTATTCGAATAAATGTATTTGAATAAAAGTATTTGAATACTTTTATTTGTATTTTTTATTCATTCAAAAAATACTTTTTTTCCTTCCAGAAAAATAGTTATATCGTGAACATCCTGAACATTAATTTTATTCTTTGAACGAAATATAATATTGTCCCATGATATGATTATTTTATAAACACCAATGTGTTGTACTACGTATCGGCTGTATAAATGTGGTCAAAATTTATAAATAACTTATACTTTTTAAAGTATTCGAATATGTATTCTGAATATATTTTTTAAGAACTATTCGAATACGTATTCTGAATACCTTAGTTCTCATTTATTCGAATATGTATTCCAAATACAAAATTTATTTTGTATTCTTTACAAGACTGGTACCTATAAACTATAACTTTTTAAGTTGTTTTTCATTTATTTTATAGTTAATTTAAAATATGTTTGAAATGTTAATTTGAAATTGTATTATTAATAAATAAAATTGTTTAATAATTATCATGTTATTCCAGAGTCGTCTCAATGGCTTGGCTACAAAGCCTGTTTATTGTAAGGTTGTACCTATACTGTTGTAGATATAACCATTATAACCCCAGGTGAAATATTTGAATTCAATTTACTATTAATTTAGATACAATATTGATACTTATTCATTAGATTTTTAGTTTATGTTTTTAATTAATAATCAAAGAATTATGTTTTTATGATCAAAGTACCTATATATTAAAAGATCAGCCTCTACCCTCCATAATATGACAAAATCATTTGACCGCCATTAGCTGTATACTTGTTGTATTGAAAAATTAAATATTATAATATATATTATATATAGGTATACTATATATAATTTAATATGCGAAATATCTATTTGGTATTTTTATCTTTATATATATAATTCTACTGTGCGTGTGTTGTGAATGAACTCCTCCTAAGCGGTTGGACCGATTTGAATGAATTTTTTGTATTCGTTTGGGTGACGCCCTGGATGGTTTAGATTCACAAATCATCCCCCTAGGTCCAACTAGGAGATGTGCTCAAACGGGGATTTAGAGATTTACGGTGGAAATTTTTGTTTATAAATGGTTTCCGTGGGTTTTAAAGATATTATAATAGCCCTGAAATCAGTGTATTCATTCAATGCATTTAATTTTTTTGTACGCTGTGTTTTGATATTATATGTATCGCAATTACGTAAATATTGAGCGTATTATACTCACATATAAGTTACGTACATAAAACAATGCCACGTCTCCGTGGACGAGGAGGAAATATTCCCTCAGACTCGGTATTCACAATTAGTCCATCCGTTCAGGAGGAGTTCAGTGACATACTTGGTAGTTGGTATAACTTAGATACTTTATAGCTAAATTATAAAGTTACGTACAAACAGTACGGGGTCCGCGATCTACCGCAGGTAGATTGCCTCCCTGATAATATACTGCTGCGAATCAGAATTTTTATTGCAAGTAACAGAAAAGTTAAGATACATTTTGAATATCATACACCGAATATTAAATAACGAATTGAACAAAGTTTGAGTCATATAGAGTTGGTACATTTAACAGGAAACGAAGTGCACGGGATCAGCTAGTTACCTTATAATTTTAAACCGCATTATTTTCATAATTTTCTATAGAATTCAAATCTAAATCAATTACTATCAAAATCGCTCAATTTTTGTATTGAGAAATAAATTATAAGTTACAAAAACACTTTAAATTATTATATTAAAAATTAAAAACAAAATAGGTACCTATAGGTACTGGCTACTCAAAAAGAGGTTTACTAGATTTAGTAAGTTTCCACACGATTACACGGAAGACGAAACCTAGCAGGTTAACATAAATGGTTCCATAATATGTAAGTTTCTTCACGAAAATAATACACCCGCGCCTACGTAAGTTTCCACACGAAAAAAATTGTTTAATTGACCTTAACTGTATTGTTTTTGTATTTCATTTTTGTAAATCTAATCAAATTTATGTATAATATAATATGGATTACACACCTATACTTTTAGGTACATTGTCTATATTATATGGACTGGATTCAATTAAAAATTGGATTATACTTTTTTTAATGCAAAAAAACAAATTATAACCACACCAACTATGTTTAAGTTATTACTGTCTTATCAGTCTGAATGAAGTCTGAATAAAGTTAGATGAAAATTCGTATTCGTTATAATTATTTTCCATGTGGGCATTTACCATTTAATTTGGTCCCAAATGACCTTATCTCGGGAAATTGGGTCCCGGGAATAAAATGTGGCGTCCGTCCACAATTGAGCTTAACTTGATAATAATGTTAATTATATAGGAGGGTACAGGGGCGCATTTGGAAAATATGCGCCCCGGGGCAACGTATTTTTGCCGCCCCTACCCCCCCAAAAAAAAAAAAAAAAATAATAATAATAATTTATGCAATTTTATTAAACATTATTCAAACATTGAGGTTATTTAAAAACTTTTCCTCCAAAAGGTCTTTTTCAGCTTTTGAAATCTTCTACGTGCTTGTCTAGTAGCAAAATTATTAATAACATTGTTATAATTTAGTTTTGTTGTAATGTCATTTTCAATATTTAGGATTGCCAACGCATTTAATCTTTCCTCTTTTATATTTGATCTTAGGTATGATTTAACTCTCTTTAAAGCTGAAAAAGACCGTTCAGTGGAACAGTTACTACATGGTGTACATAATAACATTCTTAACGCAATAACAATGTAAGGATACATTTCAGAAAAATCATTATTTTTGATAAATATAAGCATTTGCTGAATATTTTTTGGTCTTTCATCAACTTTGAGGTTCTTTATATGTGACTTAAAGTGAACACATTCATTGGGAAAAGAACTTCCTAAATCATCAACATATATATCTTGAAGACATTTTGCCTGTTCTCTGATTTCTACGCTGTTCAATTTTTCCAATTGAAAGAAAAACGAGTACTTTTCAAATAACTGATCATAGGCTATTTTTCTTTTTTCTAGCTCATTTTTGATTCTATCTAAGATAACAAAATATGTACTTATCTTATAATTTATGTCACTGTTGCTGGCTTCATCATCTATATTTTCGTCACTGAATGTTTTCCTTTTTTTTATGCGCTTGTTTACTGTGTTCTTAAAATGTCCAGATGAAATTGAAATTGCCAGATTTAAATAACGTATATATTCTTCATCTGTACGAAGGTCATTTACATAAGTAATTAATGACTGATAAATGTCTATGACTGTACCCAAATTAATTTCAACTGATTGTAGTTTTTTACTGCATTTATTAAATTGATTAAGAATATCACCCCAAAATAATGACAAGAATGACATTTCCAAGGTATGGCAACATTTGTGTTCATCACTACATAATAAGTACACGGTTAACTATTATAAATTGCTTCATTGTTATTTATTATGACTTGTAAGAAATTAACTATTTAGTATAGGACATTCTAACTAAGTAGGTACCAAAGGTAGCTTAACATTTTTTTTAAATTTAAAGTTATTTAAATACACTTTACAATAAACCAAAAGCAATTAAGTTTTCTAATTGTATTATTATTAAATTGTTTCATGGACCTGATTATTATAGATAAATCGTATTCAAATAAATTTCAAACCGTGTATATTAAAATCAATAAACAACAAACTTTTATTTGGTTAAAAAAAGAGTGACTAGCTTTTAAATATAATACCTATATACTTCATACTTATACTAAATAAATAAAATAGCAAAATAAACAACAATTTACCTTCAGTTGTTAATGTTGAAGATTTAAACATCTCTTGAATTTTCATAAAACTGTTTAAAAGAACAGTATGTTTCTGTTTTTTTATTAGTGCATGCATTTTTTTTTATACTTAGCACCACTTAGCCTTTTTCGACCGTCCATAATTCAAAGTTCAAATGTAAAGATACCTAAGACTTAGTTTAGGTACGACGTACGAACAAATAACAATATACAATGAACTTATGTACTTAAAATTTAAAAGTTAAAACTCAAACACAGAGATTATAAGAAAATCTTATCATATCTTATAACAGACGAATGACATCCGACGGTTATGCAATATGAAACCAGGAATGATCAAATATTTTCAATACGAAGAACGGACAATCAAAGAAACAACTATTTTTAGAATACATAATAAACACAGATAAGCCGGTACGAGGACCCGTCTACGTTATCAATGTTCTTGCCATCCCGCATCGGGCATCCAACGTAATAAATAATAATAGATTTATGTTTTCATAGCCCATAGGTAGTCTGTATTTATAACATAACATTTAACAAACCTGAGATTGTTTAGCGATCAATTTCGTATGTGTAAACGATTTATGTAAATTACATATTATTTTAAAATTGCTTCATATTTTGTTAGGTACCTAGCGGCTAACATTACTTTAGAACAAATTACAAAATTATAAATTTTATATTATTATAATTTTTAATAATTATTTAGGTACAAAAACTGCCGCCCCTATGAATTTGCCGCCGGGGGCAATTGCCCCCTTTGCCCCCCCCTAAATGCGCCACTGGGAGGGTACCTTATCTAGTTAGTATAGATACCTATCTGTAACCCGTTGGCACTTCTATATGAAACTAAGTATTAACTACAGAATTTTATTAACGAAAACTGTCCACACTACGTCAATACATGCTTACTATATTGCGTATGTAGATACTGGTCACTAGATTTCCAAATGTCACATTTGCACAGCGTAAAGTAACTATCACTAAAATACTAAATAATAGCAATATTATAGTTAATAGGATTAAGGCGTATTATAGTTTTGTATAGGTAGGCTAGGATACCTAGTTGTTAAAATTAAACTTGTTTTTAAATAGTTATAGCTGAGCAGGATAACAACAATACTCAATTCAAACCAACAGAAAAATCAATTAAATGTTAATACTTCGTAATAACATTTAAAATTATTCTATTGTGAGAATTTATTTTTATTAACATGTTGAATGTTGATGGCTATTAAAATAATATTTTCCACAAGACACACATACTTTTTTTATGATACACAATAAATTATAATTTATAATATTATTAGATACTATGCATTGTTTTAAAAATATTCTGTATTCTGTAATATACCTATACAGTAGGTACCTATCTATTATATAAGTACCCTATGTTAGTATGTAAAATTTTAAAAATTAAAAATATATAGCTACTTATAATCAGTGGCATATATAGGGCGGTTAGGGGTCAACTTCCTCCTCCCAAATGTATTGATTTTACAGCATTTTAATATGGCGTTTAATTTATGATATTAATTTATTAAATATATATTTTTTTATAAACCCCTCCAGTTAGGCAGGTACATTAAAATCAGTTACTTAAATAGTAATATGAAGTATCTACAATGGTACCTATTGATATAAGCAATGCTGGGTAAGTTAATGATATTTTTTAACTCAGTTTAGTTAAGTTCATTATGATTTTCTCAATTAAATTAAAAACTAGTTAATAGACATTTTTATTACATAAATTAATTTTAAGATTAAGTTGACAAATACCATTAACTTACTTATCTTAACTTCAATCAATAAGTTAAGTTAATAATAAAAAAAAATTAATTTATGATTTATTATTTAATGAAATAAGTGATAATAGTAATCATCATTCATAGGTATATTACTATTCAAACAATCTATGATAATCATTATTGTACGAATAAAAAATAATTAGTAACTAATGAGTAATGAATAGGTATTATGATTTATGAATATAATTTGTGGCATTGTGGGCTATTGATGTCTTTATTCAAACATACTAGCGACTAAATAATGTTGCCCTTTTATTAATATTTATAAGTAACTTATTAGTTTTTATCTTTAAACATAAATATGAAGTTCTTTGTAAATATACCTTATTTTTTTCTGGTAATATTTTCTATATTCTGTGAACTTATAATAATTATTATAAACCAAAAACACGTTATATAAACAAAATATTTTTCTGGATAATAGGAATATTCAAAATTAACTTAGTTGGGAAAATAAATAAAACGGTTAGTTGATTTTAAGTTAATATAGAGGCAAATGAGTTAAGTTAAAGTTAAGTTAATTAAAACCACGTATTAGTAAGTTAAGTTAATAAGTTAATGTTAACTTAATTTCTAACTTATTAATTTGTTAATGCCCAGCCTTGAATATAAGTAATAATAACAGTGTATAAATATATTTAAATTATTAGGTAGATATCTATATTTTATTATAATTATTACTCATTGATTGTATAATATTAAATTGGTATCAATATTATAATAAAATCAATAAAACTAATACAGTTTATTTAAATAACTAAATTTTTTTGTTTATACATTATGGTCCAAGTTACAAATTATTTAGATTAAATTAGGGTAACATTTATCAAGTGTCAATTATAATTAATTTGAATGAAAATCCAATCACGTCTAATTGATTTGAATATTCTAAATTAAATAGATCATGAAATATTTTGTAACAGAGATCTATTGAAATAAACAATTATTTTCTTTGGATGTACCTAGTGGTAATTAAAGGCAGAATCGGATTTCAGTTCATTGAGATTATTTTTGGAATCTTTGACCATTGTCTTTGTTACGTAGGTATGTGTTGCAAGCTACCATGAAGATATTTTATAAATCTTTTAAGGAATATTTTATCATATTTTTTTCCTCTGTCATCAATTGTCAGTTTTTTAGGTATGGGAAGAAATTTAGAAATATTGAGTGCAACAAGCTTACAGCTACTATTTAGCTTTAGCATCTGAAAAATGTGTTCTGTTATAGACAATTGTGGGAATTCATAGTATTTATACAATAACTAATCCATGAATTAATTACTTTCACAGGAATTTTTAATCTCTGTAAAACATGTTTACATGTTACGAGGACTGAGGATTATAATCTTTAAATTTGGCCATCAAAGCACCAACGAGTTTTTCCAATATTTTTTAATTATTTCATAATTGCCAAGAATTAGGATTAAGTGCTTAAAAGTCAATATCAATCTAAAAATTGATCAGGTACCTCATTAGTTAAAACAGAGTTTACTTATATTTTAATTAACATAATATATACCTACCTATATTTATACCTATATTAGTTTAATCACAATATATTTCTGGTAAAATGTAATATTCTGTCAATAACTTCAAATTAAGCCAAAATAAAAAATATCTTTGATATAATATATTACAATATATTATAGTGGTATATTAGTAGGTAATATATCAATGAGTTTATTGTTAATTTACAGAGTGATTCATACAACATAGTAGGTACACTCATAAACTTGGTCAAGTCAAACATAATATATGAATGGGTATTAATTTTTATTTAGATAAATATAATAAATAAATATATAAGAATAATATAATATTAAGACAGAATACATTTAATTACCTTCCTACTATACTAAGTACCTAAATTAAGTGTTTTGAATTATAATTTATAGTTTATATTTTGGATGTACTCCCTCCGTATACACTCTAGGTAGGTACACTATATTCATGTGGCAAATAACAGTTAAACATTTTATGGGATAATATTATATCATTAGCATATTTTAAAGTTGATAGATAACATGGTATAATTTATATTTAATTAAGTTAGGTATATTAGCTAAACTTGTCTTTATATAAATTATTATTATACATTCTAAACTTCAATAATCAGTTGACTATGAAGTGTACCTAGTAGCTATATAATAATTTATCAAGAACAATATTATAATTAATAGAAGTAAATACCTACCTACTTAAATTTACTTACCTATCTTAGTAGGTACTACTATTGGTACTATCATAATACATTTTAATTTCAAGTGTCAACTAATAATTTATTATACTAATAATTGTGTACCTACCCATCACACATGTTAGAATTTATTAATTATTGGTTGAGTAACATACATATTACATAATATAATTATATTTTTACATTGGTAGATAGGTTAGTTTATATACCATTAGTATAGCTTGAACATTCTAATTTTTGAGTATATGTGGCCTTTTGAATTATATTTAATTGATAATTCAACGTTGTACTACACCAGGAGTCACCAACTGGCAGACCGCGGTCCTGATGCAGACCACGAACACTTTTTTTATGGACCTTTATCCAAGGAGTAGTTTTTAAATTTGTATAATATAAATATAGAAACTATAAATGTGTCACATAAAATTTATATTACTAGGACTACGGAAAGTTTGGTAAGTTTCAAAACAGACCCCCATAGAAATTAGTTGGTGGCCCCTGTATTACAATAACGTTCAAGTTCTGGTAAATTGCCGTTATAATGTTTAATTTGGTTCCAAATTAACATCTTAATTAGTATCTTCTTTGGGTTCTGTAATCAATTTTTAGTTTATTTTATTAAAATACCTAACTAAAAAATTTAATAATTAGTAATTTGTTTTAATGAACTTATCATAATATTATTATTATCCCATTGTATTGGGTCCCTAGATACTTAAGTAGGTACATATTATAATTCTAGATAGATAAATACTTTTTAAGTATTGTTAAATGTTAGGTACCTATTTGTTATGTTTTCATAAATATATATTTGTTTTGAAAATAGGTAGTTATATATTTAATATCAAAAATTTAAACATTTAGTTCAGATGGAAAACAAGTGCAATAAACATTACTATTTTTGTTTAAAACTTAGGTACTATTGAATAATTATTTCAACTAGTAACAGTCTGAAGTCTTAATATAATCATTTAGGCTGTTATGATCTGCAATAGTCAGTTATCATAACACATTAGCACTTGATGGCCGATAGGCATTAAACAAACGATATCAAATAACACAAAGCTTATAATATTATGCAAGTCTGATGGTTATATTTCTTTTGAACACAGTGGTGAAATACGATTAGAATCTGTGTTATGATTTAAATGTAATACCTATATGTTTATAATGTTAATTTATTATTTTTTAAATTTTATTGATTAACACCAATTGGCAGTTTTACAAGTAGGTTATAAGTAGGTGCCTAAATAATATAATTACATAATATATTATAGAATTAAAATATAGATATAATAATACAATTAATAACATATAGGTAGATAGGTAATTGATAAAGTTCAATTATGGACAATATTCAATAATATACTATTAACAATAATAAATTAACATAATATGATTAAATATTTAAGGTTAACACAGATATGAATTATTATTAATGGAACAAAGCATACACAGTGCTCAACCTTTGGAGCGACACAGGGGAACGAAGTAAACTAACACTTTTTTTTAGAAATTTTAGCTATTATTATTTATAAGGGGAACACGCAGGACACTTTATTATTCTTCATTTTTATCAAAATGCATTAGATACCATCATAATTTGCTTTATGAATTATTTCATAACCACGGATCTATAAATTTATTTATTTTTATTATACTTTTGAGTTTATTATTTTTAACTATAGTACCTAGATATAAATATATAATAGGTACAGTAACTATAGTCTTATATTAACTTGTATTTTTTTTTTTAATTAGATTATTTATAAATTTTTTTTATATGATTTAAAGAGAGGTATTAGGGGATTCAATAACTGTTCAATAACTTTTAACAAGTGATGGAGACGCTCTTTTTCAAAAAGTAAACAGAGTTCCTACTTTAATAATTTTGCCTAGTCGAGCAATGAGCAAACAGTATAGAAGATGATTTTTGCCATAATAAGTGGAATGAGAAGGAATATGGAAAATAATAGACATTTTAGAATATACCTATTATGCAGCATAAGAGAAGAATCTATATTGATTCAGATAAGGATTTAAAATAACTGAACCATACTCCAATGTAGACCGAACTAAAGCAAAGTCGAGTATTGTATAACATACGTAGGCGAACAGGCGAACAGTGGAAGAAAACATTTTAGTGTTATATTTAATATAACCTAGAACTTTAACTTTGAAGTGGTTTATTAACGAGTAAGGTGAAATAAGGAAGATCTTTGAATCGGAAATCTCGTTTGAAAAGTGTACTATTAAGAGTATAATGTTCGAATCATTTTATTAAGTATTGATATTAATTAATAATATATATTTAATTATATAATTTATGTATATAATATTCTAATAATATGTATAATAATAAATATTAATCATTTAATTAACCAACCTAGGTATGGTACATATTTTGTTTTTGCAATTTTTTAACATTACCAATAATTACCATCTATACATGACTATACAACTCCCAAACAATTGTCATTTGTTTCATTTATTTTGAAATTTCCTTGATAGATTAGTAACTTTTAAAAATTCAGCTTCATGAAAAATGAAAAAAAATGTAAGTATACTAATTAAGAAAACTAATATATATTTACGAACTACGTTAATTGTCTTAGGCATGTATGTATAACTATTATGCAATACCTTTAGTAACAACTTAAAAGATATTGTGAACAACATTTTGAAGTTTTTGATCAAAAGAAAAAATGTTATCAACATTTAAATAAATTAAAATCTTAAATTCAATGTCTATAAATAGTTTTGAAAAGAGTCTATATATTTTTAAAATGTTACCATGTATAGAAAATAATAATACAAATATTTGGTGACAATTTCAAGTATCTATAGTTATTCGTTTTTGAATTAGGTACAATAGGTATAACAAAATAATAAAATCGTTTTTGTCAAATACTTGTTTGCGTAGAAACTCCTGTTTTTTTCTAATTTTTTTTCGATTTTTTCCTTTTATTTTAAAAATTAATGAGAATTTTTACTCTTGCCTCCTAGAAGCATTTAGATTCACTTTCCTACAAGAAAAGATATTGAAGTTGAAAAACATACCTATTTTTTTCTGTATTAATAAGTCTTATATATTCAACGCATACATGCTCCGCCAAGAATCTATTATTGATACCTACTCAAATATAGGTAGATACAAATACCAAAATAAAAAATATTTCAGGTAACTTGCTTTGCTGTAAAGTAGATTTCGAGTTTACCTCGTCATTGAATAACAATATTATCCCACACTGCAGCATTTGGGAAATAATAACATTTTGTGAATATTTCAAAATGCTTGAATAATAAATATTTAACTATATTATATTATATTGTATATTAAGTATTTTTTTCTCGTAATAACGAAATATTGTACTATATGATTGCATAAAAATGTTGACTTAATATTATTTTTATTAAGTTTCCATTAAAATATTTTTTGAAAATATAATATGATTAAAATGTTTTGTAAATGTGTTTTATAAAATATTTTCGAAAATTGAACTTCTTGGGTAAATAATATAACTAAAATATTTCCTAATTATTTACGCAACTTTTTATAATATTTTGACAACCATATTATTTTCTTGAAAATATTTTTACCATAGTGAGAAAATATTTTTATGCTGTGTGGTTAGTCAATAGTAAGTATATCATATAATATTATAATAACATAATAACATAAAAATTTCGAATACGCATAACATATTATACTACTTTACATATCCTAGCTACTACTTATTGAAAAATAAATGACATATAGTAATACAGATAAATTATAAATATCTTCGAAGAAAAAGCTGACACACCATCTTCGATTAGAATCGTTTTTTCTTTTTTCTATATGCTGCAACGATTTATCATTCAGATTCAGATTCAGATTTAATGCATCCATTGATTGATTTAATCCATCCATTTAATGCATCCACATCAATCATCCCAATGACCTACTGAATGCCGAGATAGGTGCACTCAAATTATATATTTATACGGCTGAGTGACTTTTTAACTAATATTTTATGAATTTCATAAATAGGTTTACCTATTGAATATTGTATATCAACGATTAAGATATTATCAATAAAATAAAAATTTTGATCAAGGACGGACAATTTATTTTACAGTATTAAATAAAATATGTATGTATAAATTATAAATTATAAAGTAATAATGTCAGTGAAAAATACGAATTTTTAGTGTTTTATACATAAATATTTGTACCTAACCTCTCCATTTTTCAAACCTTTTAGATTCTGAGCGGAGCAATAAATGTATATTGATCTTACAATGTTGTGTGTTTTTTTTGTGTCTGTGTATATACAATAAGTATTTAAAAAAATTCTTCGGTTTTCAACTTCAGTATCTTTTCCTATGGAAAATAAATCTAGTTGATGTATTGGGAAGTCAAAATTTAAAATTTCATATTGTTTCCAAAAGTGTAAGGAAAACCATAAAAACAGTAATTTTTACGCAAAATCGGGTTTCTTGTTGTAACACAAAAATTACTTCAAACACTAAAATTACTGTAGATACATGAAATTTTCATTGAATGTTTATATTAGCATTTTCTACACACCATAGAATAATTTTGACTCATGTTAAATTATTTGTAGGTAAGTATATGACATTTTCGATTACTAGTAGTTTTTTATTTAACAAATGTCAATAAAAAAGTTTTTGCTTGGTCAAAAAACTTGAAAATGTAATACAAGGTTCCTCTTAAGTTGTTGTTAGTGGAAACTAAAAAAAAAAGATGAGCGTAAATCCACAATAATTGTTTATGAGTATCTGAAGTAAAAATCACGAACATTATTTCTATTATAGTTCCCAATTCAGTCTAAATATTTTTAGCAAATGTTTGACTAAAAATATTATTATAATGTTATTATAATATTATCATTTCAAAATTATGTCTGGGTACGTATTACATACCTACATATACTAACTGTATAACCTGACTTCAACCGGGAAGAAATGAACAAACATAAAATTTGCTCAAAAATTGGTCAAAATTGGTTAAAAATTCATTTTTACATAATATATATTAGATATTTAGTGTTCAAATATTTTAAAATTATTTAAAAATTTATTCAAATAACAAGCACATTAGCATTATGATGTCTGTTTTAAATAGCATAGTTTCAAGTTTCACAAACATTGTACCTACGGATTTAGAATATTTGTACTGAAAATTGAAATACACTTATATCATGTTAATATAAATTGTTTAATTGTATATATATTTTTTAATTGGTAAAAAAGGTAAATATAGGTATTATAGGTATAGGTTGAAATCCGTAAATTTAATGTTGATTTGGAATACGTCATGTGGATGTGAACAATGCGTACCTAGGTATTAGTACATTTTGTGTGTTTGGTATTTCGTGTAAATAGTATTTTAAGACGGTGAACCTATACTCTGTAGTAGGTAGCCTAGGTAGATAGGTTTAAATATTTATAAGCTATTGAGCTGGGTAGTGTGACAGACGACAATGGGTGCATAATGTATACAAGTGATTAATATCTTGATGATTGTGTAATCACTAATCAGTCATCGGAATTTGCGCAGTCTCGTATTACCCCCCTGGACACGTCATGGACCTTGTATACACCAATCATATTGGCAAAAATAAAGCTTAGTATGCTATTTCTCACATCGGTGGCGGTCAAGGTAGTTCTAAGGCCGTGGTGGCGAGGCCTTAAAACCCATAATATTTCGGACACGTGCGTACTATATACATATTATGTTTAGTATTAAATAGAGATTTAAACAACAATAATATTTATAATCTGGACTATTTTTTTTCTGAAATACATAAATTTTTTCTAATATTCAGTTGAGACTTGATATAAATTGAGTTTTTTTTTTCAGTTTGTCAATAAGAAATTTAAAAAAACCTGGAAGTCACTCTGCTTTATATCGTACATAATCTTAGTGTATCTCGTCATTGAGTATAGGTGACTAATGGATGTGTTAAATTTGAATTCAATGATAAATAAATGTATGTGAAATGATTCTGATCGGAGTGGTCTGTGAACCTGTATATTACTAATATTTTGTTATATATTTATATTGCAATAAATTATTAATACGTTATGTGAAATAAATGTTTATAATTTATTTTAATAATATAATATAATATTCATATATACCTAGTATTGTTATTATCTTATGATAGTTATAAGTCAATACCGTAGAACGATATGAATAAGTTCGTGGTGTATATAACTTAAGATTAATAACATATTTTATATATTTCGTTGTGCATAGTAAATACGATCATTACGTAATGACGAATAGTTTCGAATTTTTACAATTAATATGTTTTGAACTACAACAATATAACAAAAGTAGTTTGAGGAGAAAACGATACTTTACGTGTGAATAATATCAAATATCGTTTAAATAGAACTTCATCCACTCATAAAAATTTAATTGGATTTACGTTCAATTTTATTTTAAATTCCATAAAGACAATGTATGAGAATTTAAGAACCTAGGGTAATATATTAAATTATCTATATTTTTTACTTAGTTTATCCAACAATGTGCATATTGTATCAAATATAAAGATTTATAAGAAAAAAAAAAAACTAGAAAAGTAGAAAATTTAAAATGTTTTACCTTATTTTACTTCAAGTGCCTAACTTCGTTTATATATTTTTGAATTAATAATTAAATAACTATAACCATTAGAAAAAAAGGTATCGTCATTTTTCGTTTATAGTTACGTATTTAGTATTTACGTAAATATTACCGTTATACACAGTAATATAGTTTTTCCTGATTATTAAGAAAAGTACGTGCAATTTACTTTTAAAACCTTAGAGTACCAGCTACATTCAATTATTTACCAGAAATCCTCTTCGAAGTTGAAAATTTATGCATTTTTCTATTATAAAAATAAACGAGTATAGTATAGTATAGTATAGTATATTGGTATAGGTCATGGTATTCAGACACAAAAATAAAAAAACACATCATTGTAAAACCAATAAATTCATCGCTCCGCTCAGAAATTAAAATGTACACATAATATATTTATATATGTGTAGGTACAACATGTACATGATGTATGAATAAAATTAAATCATGTAAAAATAATAAACTTATTTATTAAACTTATTTAGTAAGAAGCAAGGTGAAATTGTAAGATAAACAAGTGTCTATAATTAGAATAAAAAGGTTTGAGAGTTCCACTTTCCCACCAAAATCAACCTTTCCGTTTGCCAGTGTATAATAATTTAATATATTTTAATTTTCTGACTCAGCAAATTTCAGTTTTACATTTTAATAAACCCTATTATTATAAAAAAAAGATGTAGTTTTACAAATTTGAATTTGCCAATGATTTTTAAAATAACTTTGAACTATTAAAAAAAAGAAGCTACATAATAGATTATTAATTAAAAATTATCTTAAAAAACTTAAAACACATTCAAGTATAACAGTTACAAATTAAAAATTTATATTGCATACATATAGAGTATTTTACCCTGTTATTCGTTATTACAAAAGAAGATGCATTTAAATAATTATACGAAATAAATAATTAATTTTAATTTTATTCAAATAGGTTTTCTAAGTAATATTTTGTAAGTAATACTGTGGAACATACATACACTGTGAAATGTAAAAATTTTAAATTTTACTCTCAAAGTAGGTAGTTTTAATTTTAATTTTAATGGTTAATAATTTAAAATTGTATTTTGTTATAAACAGGTATCTTAATATTTTGTATAGTGATACGAATATTTGATAAATATTTATCGGCATAATATGTCTCCTCTTTTATTAGATTGATCAATTAAATATTCCTTTTTTTGTAGTTTCAAAATTTGGTTCAGAGGTTTTTTGGCTTATCGTAGGTCCATAATTTACAACAAACGTCTTTTATTAAATTATAACCCAGTAAAATAGATAGAAAATGTCAATAAAATTTTTTTTTTTAAATATACCTACATGAAATGACTCACAGGTTTTTGTTATGCGTGTAAGTGCTGAAGATACAACTTTCCAAGGTTCTGGTGAATAAATATAGTTTTCAGATATGAATATTTTTCAACAAAGTAATAATTGTCAAATTTGTGTAATCTTTCATCAATTGGACACTATCGCTCATAAAGTCCTCGACGAAACAATCATTTCCGGTTTCAGGATTAATAAGTAAAATATATTATTATATTGTGTAGCCATTTTCCAAATTCAAATTATTTGAAAGTCAATATCTTGTATTTGACGACACCAAGATTGTGTTACATGCGAAACCAACACCCTGAAATATTGGTTTGCGGCTACATTTCATAAGCTGCATTAGTACCATTGGATATAGCCTTTTCACATTCAAAATTTGCTATGGAGTAGAAAAAATATACCTAACCAATTACCCAAAGTCCTTGTTCTTTTTGCGTATTACACAAAAAATGAATACATACCTACGTTTGTATGCATTTATTTGGTAATAATGCTAAAATACTAATAAAACGTAATTTCGCCATTATAATATAATATTATGAATTGAAAAAAAAATACAAAAAAACTTATTTAACACAAAATTAAATGTAACGTCCAAAAAACGATAAAAGATATAAAATCATAACAACGCTGTATCTCTGTAATTGTGATCTGTTCTTATGGTTAAATTACCTACTAATAAAAGTTATTATACGACAACGGACAACATCATATCATGGAGCCATCTGTATAAATAACAAGTAATAACTTTAATCATAATTCTAGTAGATAGGATATAAACTGTTCAAATCATCCATTAGGTAAACTTATGTCGATAAACAATGAATATTATTTAAAATCTATTAATTTGATTTTTCAGAAACTATCCTTATGTATATAAAATAACTAGGTATTAAAAAAATATTTAGTCGCAATATATATTCAGTATTGTGTCTAATAATTTATAAAATACTAGAGTACTGAACACATATATAGTATTACATACTTTCAGCCGTAATCGAAAAATGTAATTAATATGTTAATATATTAAGTATTTATGACATTATATTATTTCAATAATAAAAGAAATAAGTAGGTACTTATTTTCATGCAAAATATATTTTATAAATTAATTCAAAAATGCATTTCATGAATAATATTATGAAATATGGATATTTTATTATAATGTAGCATGCATAACATAAAATAAACAATAATAATTACAGCGTGTAGGTACTCATTTTTACCTATGTACTTATCTATACATTGTAGATTGTATAATTGATTCAGCTGTGAGTACCGTACTGAAAATGAAAAGATGCAATACGTCAATAAAAAAGAAATGAAACATATAATTGGCACACAAATACAGAAAAACGTCGGAACTAGTATATTATAGAATAATATTTGAATAAGTACATTGTTTGATGAAGGATATCTGAGAAAAAACCACGGAATACGAAATTACATAGGTAATATAATAATATGTAATAATTTATTAGTGCATTTATACAATATTAATTATATTAGCATAAAACATGTATAGGCGCATCTAAGTTTGGTTTTAGCAATAACATTTATTGCAAATGGGCATAAAAAAACAAATATGTAGATACCTAATAATAAATTTGATTCTACTGTATAAAAGGTTATATAGATGCTATTTAATAATACTAGTATCTGAGTAGACTTAGTACTTTTAGTACTTATCTAATTTCCAATTGCGTTCTGTATACACTTATAATAGGTACTATTCCAAAAACATTAAGTAAATATAAAATTAATAAAATTAAATATACTATTATCAACAACAAGCACTGAGAATCTTATAAAATAGGTATGTATATTAAAAACATTAATTCATTCAAATTATTTACTGAAACTATAAACTAAATTTAAGACATATTAAAATATTTTTTTTTTCTTATAAGTACAATAGTATAATCGTTATAGTTTAATAATTTTTTATTATTCTTAGAATAAAATTCACTAGTATTTTTTTATTTTTAGGTATTTTTAGGTATATTTAGAATTTGGTGATACAAATTTAAAAGTATTATACACGATCCGTTTTATTTTCTATCAAACTTTTAGAGTCCTTACTACTCTTAAGTATTCAGATAAGTCCTGTCGTATGTGGCTGTTTTGATTTTTCAAACAAGTGCGACAACTTGTACAACGATTGGGCGCTATCTTATTTCGTCAGTTGTTAATTTCAACTAAGATGTAGAGCTAAATGGATCGTATAGGGTGCTCAGAGTTAAAGTAAGTATTAAGTAAGAAAGTAAATTTAATACTAAAAAAAAATATTTAAAAAAAAAACTATTAAGAGGTATTAACCATACCAGTTCAGACTCTGTTCTCCATGCTAAATTTAAATCCGTCCTTCATCTAGAAAAGTCAGAAGAAAATAGGTAAATGATTTTTTGGTTGTAATCAGGGACTGGAACCGAACCTAAAAGAATCGGTTCTGGGACCGGAACCTTTAAAATATTAAGAACCGAAACCTTTATTCTAATAAATTAAGTACCGGAACCGAACAGGAATTTTTAAATTAAATAGGTTCTTTTAGGTTCAAAAATAAAATATTTTGTTTTATCATAATTTAATGGTTTTGTGTATAAACTATGTATGATCATAATATGAGTTTTCTAATATTATCATTCTATTAATTATACCCACATTCCGGATAGGTATTTAAAATGATTATACTTTTCGGTACCTAAATTATCTGGAACCGATATCATAACTATTTGGAACCGATACCTTTATTTTTTTTATCAAAAAACCAGAACCGAACCGGAACAGTTATATTATTTTTGGAGAACCAGTAGCGGAACCGATACCGCTAAATTAAAAATCTTCCGATCCCTGGTTGTAATAGCACAACACCTTAATATATAATCCGACCAGGATTTGGTACCTTTATAAAATAATTATCAAACTATAAAATAGTACCTATGTACAATTTTGTAATAATATTATACAATAAGAATGTAAGTTGATTTATTGTATTTATTTTGTTATATGCAAGTACGTCTTTCCACCATGGATATAATTAATTCCATAATACACACACACACACTCACATTTAGGGTACGGTTGTACGGAGGTCGGAGGTAACATTCAACACAAAGTAATACACTCGTCAATATGATTGTCAGCCAATAACAAATATTTCACAACTAAATTCAATTTTTAAGAAATGTTCCTACATATACCTACAAGGACAATGACGTCAGTGCATCACATCATAGCCACATTTATGTCCCTGGACAACGAAATTTTCTGGCGACGACGACAATGATGACGTAACGGGAATACTGCTTGTAATTTATAGAACATGTTTTCCACGAAAAATCTCGTTATAAGTTATAACAGCTCGAATTTTCATGGAAACTATATAATATAGTAGCTGACGACTCACCATTACAAGCTAACTGTCCTAAACGCGCGAGCTCCTTATATCCCGTTCACTAGCCATCTTCATTCTCATGAAAAACGTATGGTTGTCAACATAAGTTAAACCTTAGGGCCGTATTCATACTGGATACTTAAGAATATGTATCGCTTAAGCCATACCTACTTATGAGTTATAACTCGAATGAGATTCATAAACGAGACTTTGGCTTAAGAAAAGAAAAAGTATTACTTAAATTAAGGTTGGTTGAGGCCTGCCTACCTTAAGCATTGATTTTAGTTATTACCACAAATTGTTTATATTTTAAATTATCAAAATTAGCTTAAGCAATACTTATTCTTGAGCATCGACTACGAATGCGGCCCTTAAACTTGATAAGTATAAGGAACCTAAAAAGTACAAAATAATATATATGTTATTGGTCATTACTTAATAAATATTACGAGTTACGACTTACGTGTAACTTATATGTAGCTACTCGTAAGGTTGTTTTCCTTTTTACCACAGGTACTTATGAGATATGGACCTATTTCATAAGTGCCACCTAACTGGATACAACGGAAAAGAGAAAACTATATGTACAATTAATGTACATGAGCTTTTATGAGGTATGTTCAACATACATGTGTGTTCTGTAAAACTGAAAGTTTGCAATTCTGAAAATTAGAGGTTGGTCGTTGAGTATCTGACATGACTGCATAATATATTTAGATACCTAGGTACTAAATATCAGTTGAATTGATTTGTTCAGTTCCTTATATAGGATTTTAAATCCAAAACCAAAACTTCCAGAAAACAAAATCAATTCATATGTTTATTATCTATGGAGAAACAATGGTATTAGTTTTAATATTTTCTAACAAAATATTGAAATATTTATACGACAATATAATAATTTATTAGGTAAATATTTATAGGAGTTGTCCATATTATAATGTATTCATATTTTAATTGTATGTTGTAATTAAGTACCTTGATTAAATGTATTTAAAATGTAAGTTTATATTATTAATGTTATTAAACATTATTATCATTCATTATAGTAGATACTATACAAAAGAAATTTAGCAAATTATAAAATTCAAAGTTCCTTGAAAATATTTAATTAATACAACCTATTTTTTTATGTATATAAGCACCTACCAATTAATTAATAGTTATTAATTTTTAATTATAACACGTTCGCTTTTATTTTTTAGTTAAAACGTATTTAATAGTTTATCTGATATTTATTCTCCACAGGGACAGATAATATTACCCACTTTAATTACAAACCTATGACATAGATAAAATAACTTATAATAATAACATACGTAACCATTAACTATACAGGGTATTAGTTATTATTTATTAATTGCTAAACAGTTTTAACGCAAAAGATTAAAATGTTTTGATTTTTAATCAAGTAAAATGAGTAAATACAATAATGTATGGCTTTAACTCAGTTTTATATGAAAAAAACGATATATAATTTTATAAAGTGTAACCGCTGGGTTACTTTTTTTTTCATGTAACTCATGTCATGTTTATCTTGGCACATATTCGTATTGTAAATAATGTTTTATAGATTGTATATATTAATAATAAAAATAAATAAAATAAAGATATATAATTTGATATGTTTTAATACGATATTAAGGTATTAAGATAAATCTGTATCATGTTTTAGTGCACCTATATAATATATGCTTAAAAAAAATCACATCGACTCATGAAATAACAAGTTGACATCGGATCGGATATGCGGATTGAATTTTTAAATCGGTACATGTATGCTTAAAGGTTACATTTGGTACTTATTTATTGAAAAAACAAAAATTAAAAACTTAATGGAACATTTATTTGGTTTTTAATTTATTCTAAAAATAATGGTAGTAACAGTAACGTTTGTTAATTTTATGCTAATTAAAATAAACTTTATTATAAAGTGAAAATAAAGTGTACCTATTTTAGATGTTGAGTGGAACGATATTTTACAATGATTTGTTTTATTAAGATGATGTTAGCGCACTATTTGTTTTCTCTCTCTGGTCCATGCGCAACATAGACAAAGCGCATTAACGAAGAATCATTTTACTTTCTTGATTTTTAATCAAGTAAGTATGGTAATTGAAATGAAAAAGTCTGATTTTTTAAAACTTCAAGAATTTTTGTTAAATAGGAAAATAATAAAATTGTAACTCAGTAATAATGAGTAGGTGGTTGATTTAGCTAGCTTTAATATAAAATATTAATGAGAGAGATTTGATATCACACCCAAGCGGTATAACCACTTGATTCCATAAAAACGTCGGCGTGAACAGTCCCAAAATTTCTATTTTTTTTAAACTTTTCTCCTAAACTATGATAGCTAGAAAGTTGGTTGAAAACTCATTAAAAAGGGATTATCAAGTAGATACTAAAAAAAAATATTTAATTTTTCACAGATAAAAAAAGAGTTATTTTTTACTAGATTTTTATTTAGCTAGGTAGATTTCCGAAACAGGAGAACGGATTTTGTTGTTTGGGGTCTTGTTAGATTCGCATTGGCTAGGAGAAGTGCAGTGAAGATTTACAGAACTTTATCTCCAATCGTGATTTCACTACAAAGCTGTTAAGCTGAAAAACATAAAAAAACGCCCAATAAAATTTGTTTTAATTATTTTTAATGTTCTGTAGTGAATTAACTATTAAAGATAAAGTTCTGAAAATCTAACCAATGTGAATCTAACAAGACCCCAAACAACGAAATCCGCTGTCCGGTTTCGGAGATCGATCTCACTAAATGAAAATGAAAATGATTTTTTGTGGGGTTGTTCACACTGATATTTTTCTGGATTCAAATTGTTATACTGTTGGGTGTGATATGAGTTAATACATTTCTAAAAATTAAAAATCAAGAAAGTTTACATGCCGATCCCTGACTTGACAAGCGTTTTTTCTATGTTTTTAAATAATTTTAGAGTAAAATCACCCATTACAAAAAAGATAGAGAATAATATTTTTGAGGGAATGACATATCGATTTTATATTTTATTGTTATTTCACTTTGTATTCAACTTTCAAAATAAACAAACAAATGTTGTAAATTTAAATTATGTTATGGTTTTGACTTTTTGAGACAATATTTAGACAAATCGATATGTCATTCCCTCAAAAATATAATTCTCTATTTTTTTGTTATGAGTTAGTTATATTACTATAAGATAACTTAAAAACATAGAAAAAATGATTCTGCGTAAATGCGTTTTGTCTATGTTGCGCGTGGGTCGGAGAGAGAAAACAATCATTGCGCTGACATCCTCTTCACTTTCTTCGTTGTATCCATCAATACGGGTTTGAGTTGTTAAATTACATCAATAGTTCAATCTTCTACACTGTGTATGTTTTCTTGAAGCAAAATAGATCTAGTTGGTACTAAATTTTAAAAATAATCAAGATATAAACAAAGAAAAAACAAAATCGATTTTGTTTTTTTGTTGCAATTTAAACATGAATAATTGTTGTAGAGACTTAACATTTTCAACAGGTATATTTTATGTCAGCATGTCTTATGCACGACATAATGTCAAAATTAAAGTGTCGAAATATTATGACTCTTTTTAAACTTTTTATCAACATTTTAAATTTTCTAGTTTTTTTAGTATTTTTTTGATTTATAATATGTATGATAACATTTTTTTGTGAGTCAAAAAGCATAAAAATGGAAAACAATGTTCCTCATAATTTGTTTTTAAATCAAATTAATAATAATGATAATTATATACTTAGAGCTATAAATTTTTTTTAAGAACGGGAAAAAAGAAAAAAAACTTATTAGGAAGTACTAATTTAAAGTTTAATGTTTTAACATTGGACGGGAATTTGTAGTCAATAAAGCCACACCCAAAAGTATTAATTTTTTTAAATCGGGAACTCGCTTTGCTGTATATAATATAGGTATCGAATTTAGTGAGTCATTGAATAGATGACCGGTAATGGATGTGTTAAATTTTAATTCAATGATAAATCTTTCGTACCTACGAAAAATGAATCTGACCGGAGACGGTTTTGTAAATAATAATTATATTGCTATTTGTAATTTATGTTACTGTTAAGTGTTAGTAATAGGTTAGGTTAGGTTGAATGAATTTTTGCTGAAAATATAGCATTTATTACATTATTAATTTATTATTATAATATTATATATATTTATATCATATATTATATTGTTATTAACTTTTAAGTCAATGCCAATACTTACCGTGGAATGGTGTGAATATATATGTCTTGGTTCGTGGTTTAAATAGGTAATACAGTTAGCTTAAAAAATTTTAAAATGTCATTATGTATAGTAAAATTAAATAATATAAGTAAAGTCCCCCACGAATAATATTTTTGAGTAGTAACAAAATAACATAATAATTATAATAATTTTAATCAAATATACAAAAAAAAGACAAAATACCCAGAAAGTCACTCTGCTGTAAAGTACATTTCGAGTGGACCTCGTCAATGAATATACCTAGGCCATTGAATAATAATAATATATATGAATATAACATAATATAATAGGTGCTATGTTTTTGGCAAAAATTAGTTCAATATAGGTACTCTCCTACTAATAGAAAAATATATTACGAATAGTCATATAAATAAATTATAAAATTTATCATTAGAAAAAAAAGTCTGATACTCCGTCTCCGCTCAGAACCGTTTTTCGTATGCGATGGTGTACCATTGGATTTATACATTTAAACGAATACTCTACAGACTACAGTTGACGTACTCAATGACGAGGTACACTTGACATCTAAAACACTATTCAGCGGAGTGACTTCCCAGGATTTAATTTAATTCACACTGTGGTGTCCTCAAAAATGATTTAACACACGTGCGAAGCTTAATTATATTCAGTTAGACGTTAGTTAGGTGCCTATTATAATAATGTATAGGTAATAATGGTAATAATAGTTAATAATAATATGTAGTACGCACTATAATACATTAATTAATATGTTTGTGCTCCTTATTGCCACATAAGACATATTATAACTTTGTAAGCCTTTCAGCTCTAGCTAGGACCTACATATTGCTAATATTGGGTCACGAGTATAATTATTCTGCGGACGAACACATCAAACGTCATCACTGAGGCACTGAAATACGATTAAAGCCAAAGAATATCCACGTATGTCCATTTCCCGGTTATTTATAAGACATAATATAATATTATGTTCAAATGCCATTATGTGTATTATTATGTCATTCGATTAGTATTTATCACCTAACGTATAAATTGAGTAAAAATATTTTTTCCTGTCCAGTAAAACTCCCTTGAATTATTCATGATCACGAACAATAATAAAATCATAAATTCGTACGATGATACGTTTGTATTTGTGTGACAATCTAGTGACTGTTTTATGTAGGTACCTCTTATACAAGTATAGTATTTCAAAACATAGATTTATATCGTTTATAAAAAACACAAAATCAAACAACGTCATGAAATCCAGGATAAAATTGTTGTCGTCTCTTACGTTTCGCGTTGGACTGTAATGTCCGTATACAATCCTGACGTGTATCTATACACTGCAACCGCGGACATAATAATTAATAAGTAATAACTATACAGACAGATTATTATTATTTACTTTTTTTCCATTATCCATATACCTTATAACTGTCTCTATATAATCACATTGCAATTATCGTTAATTGCCCTAGTCGATTTGTACGCTCATTATTATAAGTATATGTAGGTCACGCGAGCCCGCCGAATACCCCCTCGAACCCCCCTACAACGTTTACGAGGTGGTGTCTGCGTGGCGGGGGCGGTGGAGGCTTTAGCAGTAGTACAACCAATACGCCACGCCAGCATTCATCATATGGGTATAATAATACTACTAATAATATTATATTATATAATAAAAAATAATAATTAACGGTGACGACCGATTACTATAAATTACGTACAGCTATATTATTTACTCTGCGTCGGTGGCGGTGTAATTTAATGCGCATTATAATGCATATTATATAACCAATGTAATAACAATATTCTAATGACAATCCGTATATAGTGCTGCAATAATAATAATAGTATGTGCAATACATTATTATTGGACGACGACGACGACGATATGAACGGGACGGATTACGCGAGACGATGATTAAACACTATAATATAATTTACGAAAAACGTGGAATTTAATAAATCATAATAATAAAATATTACATTATTCACGAGATGTCCGCGAGTGCTGCACGATTGCGGCAGCCAGCGTCCTTGTCAAGGTGATCGTCGGCCAGCGGCGTACGCAAAACCCCTCGCGCGAGAGAATATACGAGAATATTATTATGTTATATTGTAAGAAACGATCGCTCCGCCGCCGGTTAATAAAAATAATAATATTATATTTAGCAGCTGATGTGCATTATTTCTGATAGATATATTATTTGTATAATTTAATAACATCGTGTGTACCTGCAGGCTGCAGATACGACCATTTATTGTATCCAGGGCCGGGCTCAGGGCCGGATTGGGTAGTCTCGGCCCTTCGAGAAATGTTTATAGAAGTCCAAGCCCATATTGACCAAATTTTAACATTGATAAATAATAATCACCTTATCACGTTTGTTGACGGTAAGTATAGGTTATATTATATAGTTTGTCATCATAACCCGGTTTGCGGCTAATTTCTCCTACCAGCCCAAAATGTTAGCAGCCCTTCGACTGGCCCTGACTGGACTTAGGGAAAGACTGAATGGGTGCAGCCCAGGAGCCCCACAGTTTTGTATGATTATTTAACGGTAAATACATACAAATGTATGTATTAAATGTGTATGTATTTAGTTTAAATTCACACATATTCAAAACTAACTTACTAACCATAACACGCTTCTCGATATTTTCCCTCTACAAGGAAAATCTATAAATCATAAGTGTATATTTTTGTCAATGAGTGAAACCATGGCAACAAAAACCTCACAAAAAATCGGTCAGAAACCAAAAACGTATTTATGATAAAATATATTATATGTATAATATTATGATTTATGGAACTTAAACTTCTGAAACTAAGTTTTCATAAAAATAATAAAATAGAAATTGTTGTATATTTTTACAAATTATTGTATTAACCATTAGCGTATGTAATACGTGCGTTCTAATGATTCTAGCTGTTATGTTAGTGCGAAACATGGACAATTTGTACATGTACTGAAGTTAGGTAAAAATGTATACTTCAGAACACGGACACTTTGTACTATTATAAATTATAATATACATACAAACAAACATATACCTAGTATACCAATAAAATAATACAAACAAGTCAAATAATAAAAACAATTTTATAAAGTACAATTTTCAGACAAAAATGTAAATTACAAAAACAATTCATTATAATATTATATTATTATATTTATGGTAAATATATAATTATATATTATACAAAAACTCAAAACCATCTTTGACAAGTTTTGGTTTTAATTTAGTTGAAATTGTATAAAACTTAATAAATTGCTTATGATAATATAATTTTTCATGACTAAAGACATTATATTATATAAGTAGTTTATTCTATATTATATAATATATTAATGCATGTAATATTAAAACCTACAATGTGTCTTCGTTTCGAATTTTTAATATTAGACCGTATACAAAGGATGGACCGCATATAGTAACCATTCAAATTCAAATAAATGGGCAATGTTCTAGAATCTAGATATAAGAAAGGTTTTTTTTGTGCTGTTTGACGCCGAAAGTATAAAATCAAGAAAACTTTAAGACATTTAATTTTAATCATTATAGGTACCTATAAACATTATTATTATTATTATTCACTTAAGTCACACTAAATATTTTAATGTTTAGGCAATTTTCATAAAGAAACTCTATATTATGACATAGGTACATACCATTGATTATAAATAGGTATTATAGATTGCCCACTGCGATCTATAGTATTCATAATCAATGACATTACCTACCCAATTTGATGGTCCTTACAATTTATTATTAAGTAAATTCAATAAATGGAAAGTATCAAATCTTATATTAATGCATGATAAAAAAATACATACTTTTGCATTGTCCTGTTCATTTATTCGGGGCCCCCAAAATATATTTCACTTAAAGGCCATCACACAGATACCTAAATCCGCTCTTGGTAGTATCGAACAACACGTCTCCGCGGTACGATGATAAGTATAATAATAATAATAATAATATAATCACGTTATTATACAAACGCAAAAATTACAAAAATAACGACGGCGCGGCGGCGGCGGCGGTGGTGGCCGTGAAGTCGACGTGTTTCCGGCGCATAGGGTACGACGACCACTGCGCGACGGGGTCAATGCTAAACGTCGCCGCCGCGTCGTTTACCGCGAAAAAAACGACCGGGTGTGTGTGTGTGTGTGTGTGTGTGTGTAATTACATAGCCGCCGCCGCCCGCCCGCCGGTAATTGGCGAATGTTGCGCTCGCGATTTTTTTTTTTTTATTACACACCGGTGCTCGTTATACACACTTGCACCGGGCGGGCGGGCGGGTGGCGGACGGAAATAAATAACGAATTATTATTATTATTATTATTATTATTAATACATGACGGCGAGATAATAAAAAAACCTCCCGACCGGCCGAAATGCGATCGCGGACAACGTGCAAAAAACAACTCGCGCGGGGCCGCCGCGCCCACACGCGGTCGCCGCGATTTTAACGATATCGCACGTACTCGTTATTATATCACATTATATATATTATTAGGTATTATATTATTATTATTTGTACGTTCATAATTTACTCTCCACGGAGTGACCGCGCGTAGATCAGGGACGCTCCGTCGGCGGGCGGTGGCGAAAGTACCCGCGACCGTTGCACCGTTTGACGGTCATCGAGAGCGGACGCCGCGCGCGCCATCATGTCCGGTAGACTTTCGGCCGCCCGCCCGCCCGCCCGCCCGCCCGCGGTCACCACACCCGCGACAACGTCTACAAGTTACTGCCGCGGAGTTGGCGAATTTCACACTGCCGCCGCGGGTGCTGTGTGACCGTAACTCCGTGCGGATTTTTTGCAGGAGACATAGTATTATGTGACTCACGTAATGTTTAATATAATATATTATAATATTATGGGCTATATATATATATATATATATATATTATAATATACGCAGGTATGCATTATTGTACGAGTGTTATTATTGCCAGTTTTTTTTTCATTGATGTATTTTAGCCGCGAGGAAACTTATAACACCGCCGACTGGTATAAATTACGCGGTTCCGGTATATCTTGTGTCGTTGGTTATAAGTAGCCACCAAGCTACCAACCTGTAAATTTGTACATTTTTTTTGTAATCAAGCATACAGGCTTTTTAATAGTTAAGGTTATAAGCCAACGTTGTATAACTCATAGATATTTCACATGAACAATTAGAAATATATTTTACAACTTGTGATTGGCCTACTTGATATGGTGTCGCAAATTGTCCACGATCCGATGTAGTCGGATTTCCTATCGGGCTGGCTGAGTTGAACTTACTGCAGCAAGCTATATCCAAAAGGAGTTGAACAATCATATTTTTTTTAAGAGTTGACATTTTTTACGGGATTTTGTATGGGTTCAGCTATATTATAATAAATTAGAAAAAATATGGCATATACATTTTGTACAAATATATTTATTAAAAATACTAATATTTGGCCTGGACAATGTCGGGCAGGACAGCTAGTTACTAACATTTTCAAATCAATTAAGTCCCCATACCTACTTATCCCAATAGCAAAGGCATATTATTATCCTTAATACACAAAGTTATATAACTCAAATCTAATCATTTGAATTTTGATTTTAAAATTAAAATTTTTAAAAAAATTATCTGCTGAATTATTAAAAGTTAAAAAGGGGGGAGGGGGCCCTAATTGAAAATTATAAATTAATATTGTCACAAGATCAGTCATAAGTGGTACAAAAATCTCATTTCAAAAATATGGTCTTCAAGACTTGTATTTAAAAATTTTAAATCAGAATTTTCATAACTTGTACATACAAATAGAGTGAGCATAGTTAAATAATCACCCTGTATCTATAATATTTTGTTAATATTATACGCGTCGGTGTATTTAGCCGTAGGTAAACTTCTAATCCGATTCATAGGTATTGTTTTCCGTCTCGGGTCGTTTATTAGCTATAGGTACATTTTTATTTTTTTTATTTCAGAATATACTGGCTTTGCAACAGCTAAGGTTATTATACCTACTAATAACTTATTAGCCAACGGCATTATACTACAGATATTGAACATGCCAAATTAGTAATAAATATAACTTGATGTATGATTATGGCTATTGTTTACAATATTAAAGTTTATTTAGTAAATCACATTTAGAAATAAACGTGATGATTTTCGAGGTTGATGGCTTTTTTCAATCTTTTATATTGCGTGGCAGATTATGAATTGTGCGTGTCGATTCGTATCTTGGACATTCCTCAAAGATATTTTAATTGTGATGTATGTTTGACGTGTATTGCGTGATATTGGGGGAGGACCTTTGCTAATTAGAAAGGAATTTCTAATGAAAGTGTGTCCAATTCATACATTGGTAATGGTGATGACTTGATGACTGGAGGTCGGGAGGTGGATACCATTGTTTAACTGAACCTTTGATAGATTTAAGTTTTGTTTGTTGGTGAGATGGAATTCCAGTATAGTGTTGCCATGACGATATAATTTTATTACGACTAGATGTACCTACCTAAATATGTCATCGGAGGATCTATTTTCGATGTTGTAGTTATATAAATACCTATATAGTTATATAGGTAGATTTTAACATGTTATAGTTTATTTTTTGTAGGTAGCTACTTATATGTTGGCTAAATCGACTGCTTCTTCGACCTTCTCGTTTCCTTTTATTCCAATGTGAGACGGCATCCACATGAATTCTATATGTTCTCATGAGAGTCAATATCAATTCAGCTTGAGTGTTTTGGAGAATTACAATATTGGGCCACTGGTTTTTGAGTGCTGTTGGGACGTTAAGGGTTAATAGTTAGTATGTTGGCTGCTCGGAGGGAATTGGCTAGTTTAATTGCTTCAAGAATGGCGTAATTTTCAGCGGTGATTATGTTTGTTATTGCTTGTAGTTATTGTGTTGGATAGTTGTTTGGTTTAGGACGGTAAAATTGCTAAGAATTCTACACTATAATGCTATATACAATGTGTCCCGCAGGGAGTGTCTGGACGTCATAAGATAGTATACTTTCTTAAGTTATGAAAAAAACTAATTTAAAGGGGGAGGGTCAAACTTTTTTCGGTTTTTATACCTCTATATCCGCTATACTCTTGATGCTAGACTTATTCTTGTTACTATATTCATGTATAATTAACTACGTAGCCATGTTTGTATTATTATTTCAAGCTGACCGTTGTATAGGTACCGATCTATTTCACCGTTATTTTCAGCCACGAGACTGTGCAGTGTACAAACTATGTAGACTTACGCTATTACGCGAGAATATAGCGATAATGACCGCATTATATAATAATCGTCTTATGTTAGAAGTTGTCGCCTTATCGAGTTGATATTTTGTCATTCCTGCATAGGTTGTTATATAACACCTAGCTAGTACCTGTACATCGAACGATTTGAACGCCGCGGTGCCAAAATATTATAATAATATAAACTTCAACTCGCACGGAAAATCAAAGCGGTGCCGCTGTTATCACTTTCTACAGCAGTAGGTATTATAGGTACGCGGTAATTTGCGTGGTAGATAGCCAGTAATGTGCGATAATTGCACATACAATAAAACACCGGGTCAATTTCTACAGGTTTATCGCACGTGCTAATTTATTTAAATTTTATGTGCCATTTTCTTATTATCATCGATATAGTATAATAATAATATTATATACTGTTTAGTATCTCGAACAATGCACACGTACGTTTGCGCACACACTATACATACTATTTTAGCCTATAAATGCATGTGTGTGTGTAATGATAGTATGCGAGTACTCACGTATGTATGCAACGTACCAAGTATTATAGGTGGCCCTCGCTCCATCAATTATAATAATAATATTATCATTATCATCGATCGATATCGCTATAATATGTGTGGCCGTCGCCACCGCCGCGTGCCTAAATGATATTATAATAATAATTGGGCAATGCATATAAGTATATGCGGTAAAGTCGTTATGATAATAATCATAATGTATTATAGATCACGCGTTATTATAGGTCGAGTGTTGCCGAGTGCCTGCTACTATATATTGGTAGGTACCTTAAATTAAATAATAATTCGCGCGGGCGTCAATTCTACGCGCAACATTATACGCGTATGTTATATTATATTTTGCTCTCGTAATCGCGTAGGTATAATAATACGGTGGATACCTGCAGCGTGCAGTATATATATAATATAACGCAACATACTTACCTGCCTACCTATACCTGTCTGCTGCAGTGTATATGGTGACTAAATATATAGTATACGTGTGTGTTATTATGTTATTATTATACATACGCGATATTAAACTAATATAGTGACCGGCCGCCACCACGGTCATCGGCGACAGCCACCTCCACCACAGCCACCTGCACGACCGCCACCACGACCACCACCACCGCATCCAATAACTCGTGTAATAACAGTAGTCGTATAGGCTGACGAAAGTCCTTCCGACTCGCCGAGATACGCCGCCGCCACCGCACGCCGTATAGATCATATCTAGCTCTATATATTATTGTGTATTCGCCGATCATTCATTCATCCAGCCGCGCACACACTACGTATATAGTGGCGACCGCATTGCAGCCGCAGCAGTCATCGCGCCAACACCATCGCCAACGTCCAGAACCACATGCAGCTCGCACTACAGCGCGACACATCGCACTATACTCAATCGCTGCTGCGTCAAGTCGCTGGCATACGATCTGCACGCTGCATGTTCCGGCATCGTCGACACTTTTGTGCACGCGCATACACACACCTGCAGGCCGCTGTGGCACCGTACAAAATATACGGCCGGCGCACTCCGCTCTATCACGTCAATACAAAGCTTTGCACGCGAAGAACGGTCGATAGCGCTGCGCACGACTAGTTCGAGCGTAACGGAAGGCAACGACGGCGGCGCGTCCACGCGTTGCGGAAGCAGCAGCAGCAGCCGCTGTACAGATATATATTATAATACCATTCGAGCGGTACGGCGTGTACGCAGCGAAAGCATCAGGACGTGCGTGAGACGAGAGACAGCACTACCGACTGCAGTGACGTTTGCGACGAGTAATCGCGGACCCCGGTGCAAATTCAGCGGCATCAACCGTTATTTAAGGTACCTACCTACGATTTAAAAATTTTTTTTTTTACCTTATTCTAATTTTTTAGCATTTACGCGCGAACTGTCATCGCCGTTATACCAGCATGATGTTATTATTATATTATAATGTGTGTTGTGACTATAATTGTAAGAATAGCCGTTATTTATGATTTTCGTTACGGTTCGATTGAAAAAAATTTGGTTTAGCTTTTGTTGCTGCAGGTTCTCGATAACACGGATTTAAGGTTCAGGGTATAACAACTATATCTGTTACTTTTTAAATTGTTTTTTAACCTAGTATAACTACCTAGGTATAGGTACCGTATAAAAGATCGGTTTATTGTAATGGTCAATGAACGAACTTGAATGTTAATGACTTGGTACTATAATTATTGTAGTTTATACTGTCTTTCAGACGTAAAGGTTAGGTTAGGTATCTCTATAATTTAAAATAATACCTTTAGGTAATTGTTGTACAGATTTTACTATTTATGTAAGTTTCACTGTACCATTCGACCCTAAACTTTTAGAATTTTAGATACACTCGCCATTTGGATGATCCATGTTTGATGTTATAATATTCAGATTACGGCAACCGTATATATTATTATATAGGTTATAGGGTATATTTTACTATACGTAATTATTAATTAGTCGTTATTACCACTGGACACTGGCACATTAGATAACAGGTGACAACTCCGAAACGATCAACATACGAATTGTTTTTACTTTTGGAAATAATACATTATTAATATATAATATTATAAATATTTCCATACCAGATATAGAATCTGCAATACACATTTATTTTGACCCGATAATACCGGGTTTATCATCGATTACTTTGAATTTAAATTTCTTTCATGACAAGTCTGTAGGGCACGTCATTATCATATGATAATATTAATATTTTTATTATTGATAAACTTTTAAAGGTATACTTTTTATTATTAATAGTTATTACTGTTATTCAGTTCAAGTAGTTAAAATTACTATCGGGTTCTGGAACCTAAAAGAACTGTATTTAAAGAACCAAAAAACATTAGGTAGGTTAGGTATACATCAAAATATCGTTATTGGTTTCGGTTCCTAAAAGAAATTATAATTGATCCCGGTCCCGGTATAAAACCGATTCTTTCGACTTTCGGTTCTGTTCGAGTTATGACTGGAGGGGGGAACGCATTGAAAATGCCTTCTTATAGTCGGCACATTTACATAAACTGACGATTGCGAACTAATAAGTGATATTATTATTATTAAATTAAATACGTGAACAACTATGAAATAGACGTTCTAAAAGCGGGACCTAAACACCTATCGAGTAACGTTCCACATTAAAATGTTCTGTCATAAAAAGTCTCAAAAATTACTATCATACTGCAGTATCTTTCCATGGAAAGTGAATAGTCTCACAGTTTTATCTACATCGTTGTTCATATAGGTAATTCTCTAACTATTGGGTTAGACATTTTTTTTTATGGATAAAACGATGAGGTCACTTCAAAGTATGATAGATATTTTTGTGACTTTTTATGGCTCTTATAGTTGTTTACAATGATTGTAACAAGGTATTTACCTAATTATTGTGTTTAAAATTTGTTATAACAAAACTAATAATTTAATGTTTCATTTTGTTTAAAAACTTTTCGCTCTATTTGGATATTATCAATTTTTAAATAAGATATCTTGTTTTTTTTTTAATTACTTATTATTATTCAGGTGGATATTAAAAAATGTTTACAGGTATTAAGGCCTGTTTTACAGTCACGCGTTTCATCCGCACGTGTTTTTGAGGTGTGAGTGGGTATTACCATCTATATACAATTGTATTATACGAGAGATACACATGGTATGAAATTATTTTCTACATACGGTATAAAAAAAAAAATAAATACATATTATCCGTCAATATTACTTGAAAATTAATTTGATGGGTATTTAAGAATATATTTTACTGTGAATTGTGACTATAAATTCATTTAAATCAAAATTATTGCTTCTCACTATAGTTATGTTGTATCGAAATTGGTACCACGACTTTAAATATTAATTTACTCATAAATAATTCTTGGATTCTTGGATCGTTGTTTTTACATTTTTTTCCGAAATTCTTAAAACATTTTGAAACCGGTCATTAGTTATATGACCTGTATTCAATCGATGATAATTTAAGATACTACATGGTTTTATACCATATTATAATATCATATTAATGTATAATACATGTATAATACAAATATACAATACAAACATAAAAATTTTAGCATTTTTATCGTCGGAGTGGCACGTATAAATGTAAACAATGTTTTGCGTGCGTATGAAAATACTCGTATGATACCCGTGACTATGAAACGATTAAATAAATAGTAATACATATCATAAATAAATAAAAAATACTTTTAAAGTATGAATAATGATTTATTAAAATATACTTAAGTAGTTGAATCATGGGGCATGGAAAGCTTATTGGTATAGGTACCTAATTCTTTAAGTAATATATTTGAACCAAGGTGAAATGAGAAACTTTCTAATTAAAAAATCCATGTATAAGCTCATTATTACCCTGATGACTTATTCAACAAAAAAAAATTTTAACACGTGAGCTAAATAAATTTTTATTCTGAAAATTAAATTCTTATTACATGAAATATATTTTTAATGTATAGTAGGTATTTATTCAAATTAATAAAGTAATTGATTGATTTTATTATAATTATTTTAATATCATCAAGACACTTAATAAAATAGTAACATTAAGCTTAAGCTTGGATAGATAAAAATATAATATCTATTAAAGAATTAAATGATCCAATACTTAAATCTTCTTTTTTTTTATCTAACTAGTTAGTAGTATAATAACCATTATACTATTTGGTACGGTGTGTATGTAAATTTTTAAATCATTTTAGGATCAATTATTGAGATAGTACCTTCTTTGTATGGAATTATTGTGAAAATAATTACAATACTTATATAATATTTCGAGCATTGTTCTCACAATATTTTCTTCAGTTTGCATTTATTATTTTAAGTCTTCGATTACTCTAACCACGACCCCACGTCCCATCACAAATATAATATCACATGTAATGACGGCCCCGCAGGTTCCTGCTGCAATCTCTGGATTTTAAATACCAACCGACTATTTATCGAGAGGATTTACGTAAAAAACCACGGTGTTAATATTTACAAAAACGTTTTATAGCAACGTGAAATTTTTCGATTAGCACGCGTTAGAATATTATTGTGTCGGGTTTAAAGATAACGTGGGCATGAAAGTGAATATTGTAATGCGACTGAAACACAATATAAGCGGGCTGTTAATAATATACATTATTCGTGACATTTCATATTTAAATAATATTTTGTCGACATAATTTACATAGATAGATATATGTATACTATCAACTACATTATACGTATTTTAAACACACGAATTGACGAATTGTGTACGATCTGAGAAGACCTGAAAAGTATTACGAAAGTTAGTCATAATATTATATCATGATGTGCTACAGCCAATATCATAATATGGTAGATGATATTTTCTCTGCACCCGTAATCATAATCATCATCATCATCATCATCATCTTCATCGTCGTGATGATTTAATGGTGATGTTTACGCGCGACGTGTATTGTCCATTAATCGTACAGATTTCGTATCGAATAGCCTTTACTTGCACGCGTATGATGTAAATGAACTGTCCATTTTCGTTGGAAATTGTGTGTTGTTGTCCGGTCACCACCATAATCGTACACTGTACATTACCATTATTATGTGAGTGTGATGTAAATCGATAGGCAGTTTTCGTCAAAGTTGTTGTTTCAGACATGTTCGTTGTGTATAAATCACGCGTGGCCGTGTGTGATGTAAATTGTAAATACTAGGCCATTTTCGACGTTCTTCGACCTGTATTTCTTTTTAATTTTTTTACTATCGTTATTTTTTTATACCGACAATAAATTATAGGCGCGCACACGCGTTATTAAAATATTATAATATAGTACGCACTACGCCTATATACAATCGTGTGCATTGTGTAACTTTTGTAAACATTTCGTATAGTTTCGTACAACCGCGGCTGCGTGTAACGGGTAGGCGCGTGTTGGTGCGACGCTCATAATATTATTTTTTGAATTTCATAATCAGTTTACCGCTACGAAATCCAGAAATACCACTATTCAAAATCCGGAATCATTATACGGGTGTCCGATTTGATGCATTAGACATATATAGCGTCGACTGCAATGTCATAAAATATTATGCATTTGAATATTCAAATTTGACAAAAAAAACTATTTTATATGCCTCTATACCTACTACAGCGTTTTTGCTCGTTTCGTACTCATCGCCACTTGGTACCACTTGGACGCCATCACCATAGCCTGTTTTAATGTCTAGATGTAATAGAGATGGCGACAACGACAGGATTATAACGTGTGGAGAAAACTGCTATTAAGTTGAGGCTGTTTAGTGATTGTCTTTTATGTATATGCGTACACGCCGAATTTTGATGACCCGTCTATATACGCAATATATCTAATATATTATATATTTATGTGGTATCTTTGTCGGCCGTGAGTTTCGAAATTTTCGAAATTTAATTTTATATTAATTCCGTGAAAACAAAATCATAATATATTTATATTATGTATAGGCATAAATGCATAATATTATTATTATCTTAGTTTAAAACAGGGCTTGCATTTGAAAACAAATTCCGTTTTATGTTATTTACAATTATAAAAACGTTGCACAATTTTTGTGTTTATCGTTATTTAGAATTAATACGTTCTCCAAGTTTTGAGTTTATCGTTATTTAGAATTAAAACGTTATACAAGTTTTGGGTTTATCGTTATTTAAAATAGTGTCAATACCTATTAAATTTGCTAATAATAACTAATGTGGGTAGGTAATGGTCCGGATACGGAATATAATATAATCAATTCTAATATCCGTATGCATGAAATAAATATTTCTACGAAACCAATATAACTTTTAAATAAATGGATTTTAAATTATTTTGTTTTGCGTTATTTTTCGTTGAATGCAATTCTATAAATTACGTTTTGCGTTATTTTTCATTTAATGATATTCTATAAATTACGTTTGGCGTTATGTTTTGTTTTGCGGTATTTAATTATTTTTGATTATCGCTTTCCGTTATAATTACGTTTATAAATTTCAATCGTTTTTTTTTTGTCAAATATAACGTTATTATAACGTTTGCAAGCATCGGTTTAAAATAAATATAATATATTCATAACAATAAAATATTACGAAAGTAATAGTAGGTATCGCGAGCCATCGAACACGCGTCTTTACAACATTGAAATTCGCGTATTTCTGGTGTATATTATGTACTCAATTATACATAATATTATACAGGCTACAGCATACCTGTTGCACACAAACGCACCCGCGTACCCATGCGCTGTGGTTGATTGATACACTCCAACAACATAATATACTCGCGTACCTATACCTATTAATTATCATTATTGCACATATTATGTGTGTTAGTGCATATACCTATATTATATACCTACACCTATCATTAATGAAAAATAGACCGCCGACCGAATTCGATGTCAATCGTGCGCCTGTATGTGAAATACACAGTGGTACCTAAATATAATATAATGAGAGCGCGAACCAGTTTCTTACTGTCAATTATTATTTTCGACACACGCCTATATACGTTTGAGTTATGAGAGATTATTACCACCATACACACTATAGTGTGTCTATATCGTATTCAATATAGCATAATATTATACAGTTATTATAACTTATGGCATATACTTCCCTATAGGCTGCGATTTTACTCTTTCGCGTGCAAACGCACACACACACTCGTGCACCTAAAATGTACCTTCGTCCTACACTCCTATATGTACGCGAGAGTATATAGTGTAGACTATTATTGTAGATAGTATAGGTAATGATAATAATTAACGTGTGGAAAGAAAACCGCGGCCGATAAGCGTATACGCGCGAAAGTATGAAAAATACTATTCACACGACTCTATTATATATAGGCGCGCCCAATATCTACGTTACAATCGTTACATGATATTATTATTATTATATCCGCACCACCGAGTGCCATTATTACGAATTATTACGACCATCGTCGTATAATTATTGCCGAGATTTCGCGGTTTTTCATCAGCCGCGGTCGAAGGGCGACCATCGTCGTCGTCGTCGTCGCCGCCGATAACGAGAATATAATAATAATAGTAATAATAATCGTCGCCGTAATGGTTTTAATCGTAATAATAATAACAAGTACAATATAATGGCCGCGTAATAGGTAGGTACACGCACAACTATAATAATATAATATAATAAAAGCACACACACACACACACGCGCGCGGCTTGTAATATTAAATAATAATAATATATAATGATGTATATATTATATTATTATTATTATTATTACTATACGCCGGCGTACGACTTCTTGGCCGTGGCTGCTGCGGCGGGGACCGGCTGCGGTGTCCTCGCCGACGGGCCAAGGTGAAACCGAGTCGACTATAATATAGGTAACATATGCCGTCGTTGGCAAGACGTGGTCGCGGTCGCATGTAGGTATAACGACGCGCCGCCGCTGCGGTCGAACGATCGCGATCGCGAGCGCGCTCGTGCCCTCGCTCGAGCCCAAACAAGTGATTGTTGCCGCCGCCGCGTTTATTATAATAACATAAAAAAACGAATTTTAAAAGTAAAACGTAAATAATAATGGTAAGCATGAAATAATGAAAAAAAACAAAAACGTCATCGTGTATTGAGTGATATTCTGCGTGTAAACAAAATCTACGGCCATAATATTATTATAACCTACTCAATATAATAATAATAATAATAATACAAACAACAAATAAACGCACCGTAGCGAGGGCGAACGACGATCGCATACAATGCGCGGACGTTTATTATTATTATGAAAATATAACAATATAATATAAGCGGCACTTGTTTATTTATCAATTTGTCTCTTATAATACCTACATAATAAAATAATAAATTATGTAAAACATTATTATTTTTTGAAATATTGTTATGACGTGTTTGCATTATTATAATAATATATTGGTAAACAGTATAAATACAATAATAGGAAATGTGTACGCGAGGTGGAAGGAGAGAAGGATATTGTTTTCGTATAGTATGAGATCGGTTTTTTTTTAACCACAAAATATTTTCATGTCCAAACTATGATGGTTTTCCAGACAAACAGCAATATTTTTGTTATCAAGTAGGAAAATCAATTTTATAAAATTTCGATTTCTCTATGTATTCACTTAACAAACGTCTCCTATATAATATGTCACATATACATTGTTATTATAATAATTAACCACTTATACGTTTAACAGTATGTACCGACCTAACCCTAACCTGCAGCGTATTATTGGGTTACGCAGTGGCGCAAATATATACAAATAAAATTGTGTGGCTCACAAATATAATGAACAAATACTTTTGTTTCTCAACTAGTAACTCTATAATATGATGTAGCGCTCGGTGTAAACGTAGAACTCTGAAGTCGTCGCCAGGTAATAATAATGAAGTTTGGAAGCACCGGCGGCGGCACGTCTGCGGGAAGCCGATTTGACAAATTTCTCCTCGTACGCGCGCACACGAATACGCACACAAACTTGCACCTATCACGGCTTAACACATTAATAATAATAATATGATATTATATATGCGATTGTAAAAATTATTGTAATATTGTTGGTATCCGATTGCCATTTGACGATCGGCGCCGCTGCATTGTGTATTTGGTTGTTTTATAATAATATGTGATTATCGTTTCGGTGAAACGCTGGTGTATTATATTTATGTGTATAATAATGTATCCATATAGACAGTTTCGTTTTCTCTTCTTCTATTTGTTCGTGTCGTTTTCACCTAATCTACAGGACCTACCTATAGGCTAAAAGTATAATACAGTTCTGTAAGTACTAGCGCAATGCAATATAGGCATGCAATATTTTATAGAAATACAAACAGACGTTTTTAATTTTTATCCTTTTAGGGCCTAATAAGTAATAATTGCATAATATAAATTTACACTTTTTGATTTGTGTTAAATCGTGTATTACAGTTTTTTACATTTATTTTTAAATGTTTTTTTATAATTTCTAAGCCTAACTTTTCATCTGTATGTCTACATGTAGGTGCAAGAACTCTTATATATTTTATAAATGGCCTACATTCTATAGTGCGTTACCGATAAGGTGATATTATGATAACATAATATAATTGTATAGGTACGTTAGAGTTGAGTTATGTTATTAAATTTGAGACAATAAATTAAAGTATAATATAAGGACAATAGAAATTCTTAAAAATGTACACTGTAAAAGTGAATTCGAAAAAAAAATGTGAGCTTAGTTTTACTATAATTTTTATTTAAATTGATTTAAAAGATGGCTTATAAGAAAATTTAAAAATTATTTTTTATTTTTGAAAGTTGAGTTTGTATAATTATATACCATATAAGGGTTAAGATATCATTACATTTTTATGTTCTAAAAACACAGCAGGTATACTATACATATTATATAATATATTATGGTTACCAGACTATAGATAAAGATAAAAAAAATATAATATTATATAGTTATATTGTAAATAGTAATAGTAGTTATTTAATGTTGTAAAATATAACAAATATTGAAGACTGCATAAATTTCCGTTTTTTTTTTTTTGAAACATATTATTAAAAAACATCGAAGCAGATTCTCAGTAATAAATGCAATTTGCATTCAAATCCAAGCCCTATACCTACACACATAATTGGTATTGAAAAATATTGTAGTATAATGAATAAAAAGCAATTGTTATTGACGGCCGTGGAGTATAACAATATGCAAATTCCATCAGGCGACATTATACGAGTTGCACGGATTTTATTTAGCCGTCAATATATTACCTAGAGCATCTGCATCCGCATTCATTACACCTTACAAAGACCATGAATACACGGGTCCGACGTCATGTAAATATGTAATTATAAATTATATTTTCAAATTTGATAAAAGCAATTTAATATAAAATTTTAAAAATGCAACGTAATAAAACAAATAAAATACCAATGAATGTCAATTATTAAATGCCTGTTTATGCTACTGTATAGCATTATTGTATATTTTGTTTATTTACTTCATAATTATTATTATTATTTATTGTTTTATAGGTAATATTATGGTAAATGCTTACGAATTCCCAATAATTTCTATTGTGATAAATTTTATTGATATTTATACCATGATTAAGTTCGTATGCCATGTGATAGAAAAAAAAATACTAGGGATGGTCGTTTCCGATAAAATTGTTAAAAACGTACTAAGTAAAAAAAAAATAATGCTAAAAATTCCAAAAACAAATTTTAAATATCAAATTTAACATTTTTCATTTTTTTTCTTAAATATATTTTTAGTAAACCAACTCTTAAGACAACCAAACATAATTTACCTTTATATTCTGTAAAGTTATTTAAACTTATAGCTACATGTTACGAGGTAAATTTTAAATATAGGTAATATTTATACATATATATTAAGTATTGACTATTATAGGTTATTGGTATATACTATATAGGTAATAATATTATGTATATTTAAAATAATTACCTAGTTACTAATTTGTATGTACAATATTAAACGAATCACAAAGCTTTCTTTCAAAGATTTGTCTATTAGTTCTATAATTTTTAATGACTTAGCTATACCTACTGACTTTTAAATTGAGAATACAATAAAGTTACACATTTTTAAACATTTAACTGGCAATCATGGGCGTGCGCAGTTTGCAGAGATTCAAGGTGCAGCATGATGTAATATGGTTCATTTTATATGTTGTTTTTTTTTTGTAAAAGTCAGTCTAAAATAAAACCACTCTTTTACTATATTTCAGGTTTCATAATTAAATCTCATTCTTACACAATATAAATAATTATCTCTTTAAAAATAAACGGCTATACAATGGTTTTAAGTTTAATATATATTATATATTATGCATTTTATTATTTTATTAATCAAAAATAATTAACAAATGAAAATACACACATTTTTACAAAAACTAATATAAATATATGTCGTAATTATATTAATTACAGTACAATAATATTTTATTTCCTGTGGATAAATTGATGAAATAGTATTCCCTTTTTTCTATTATTATAATTTCAGTAACACACGCAAAAAGTAATGACCATTGTTTGTGAAAATGTACTTAGGGAAAAAACAATAGCTATATAAATGAAGTGTCCTTTAAAGTTTTCCACGGTCAAGTTAATCGACGGTTAATCATCCATCAAAAAAAATGTTCTGGTGCAGCAATTCCTGCCTATACTGCCCCTGTATACTTTCGAATAAAAAATGTAATTAAATATCTACCTACTGTCTGTCGAATAAACGATATACATAAATAAACCAATAATGAATATAGTTAACATTAAATTATACGATTTGATCAACAGCTGAACCTTCTTGAGGTTGATTTCTAATATAGTGAATTATATCTATTTAGTTGATACTTTAGGGGGGTCATAAGTGGGAAATTCCCAGTATGTATTTTTCCAAATATTTGGTTATAACTAAAAAAAAAATACAGAAAAACAGGAATATTTATACAACGAAAATTTTGGTCATGATTTGTTTTTTATAATTTAAAAAATATTAACCTTAGAACATGTAACATAACTATATTAATTAAATTATAATTTTGTATACCCCACACAGCATAACAATATTTCCTAACTATGGTAAAAATATTTTCAGGAAAATAATATAGTTGTAAAAAGTTTAAAATTTTTAATAAGTTGCGTAAATAATTAGGAGATTAAAACTCATATTTTTGAAAATATTTTATAAAAAACATTTACAAAATATTTTAATCATATATTTTCAAAAAAATTTTTTGGAAACTTTATAAAATTATTAAGTCAATATTTAAATGCAATTATATAGTACAATATTTTGTTAGCACAATAAAATGCTGTGTGGGAAACAATGAAATTTTGAAAATATTTGGACAAATAAATAATTTTAAACTTTTTATACCACATCACACCTCTCTAAGGTACCATATCGGTAATGCGTATCGATTTATTACCTACCTAATTAATAACAATAATATAATATGATAACATAATAATATAATAATTATTATACAACACATCGGATGTTTTTAGCAATGATTAGTTTAACATTTTACATGTTTTATTATTATCGTATTACCACGGCAAATAAATTACTATATAGTAATATTAATAAATTATAAAATATCCTCAGATATAGTGGCTGACACACCATCTCCTCTCAGAATCAATTTTCGTATGCAATGATTTATCATTGAATTCTAATTCAACACGTACATTACTATGACCTACTCATCAATGTCGATAGGTAGGTTGGTACACTCGAAACCTACTAATATACAGCAGAGCGACTTCCCTGTATTTTTAAATTTTTTTATTCACGTGTACATAATCATTAATCATACATCCAATTGTATTATTATTTTTTTTTTTTATTATCGAGAACAATAAAGATGGTTGTCTCGTCGCAGTTATTAATTGATCTTAAATTTGTCCAAATCTGTGTATAACCTATTTCAAATGCATATTAATAATTATTATAGAATAAGTATATTGAGTATACCTACCCACAATATATGTATATTATTAAATGAATGTTAATAATGTGTTTTATAATTTCATTTTCCGTGTTTTAATTTTTCGTGGGGTTATGAGATGTATTTGTGTAGCTACGAAGGGCAACCGACAAAATGGGGATCCAAGCCCCACGCATCTGTTATTCGCTGTAAATATTATATCATAGCCAGTATAATTTATTTATGACTAGATAAGTCGACATTGTCGTTGGCGTCGTCGTCGTCGTAACTGATTGTTTTTACACTACGGAGACAATAGTTGAGGACAATAAGCCGATTTATTTTGAACAATATTATTATTGTTGTAATAACTATAATAACATAATAATGACGATAATGGTTGTAAAAGCCGTGTCATTTCGCGCCCGCGTATATAATTTTCCAATTATCGCCGTTGTCGTCGTTAATTCGGCTATTATTTCCCCGGTTATTACTTATTAGTTATTACCAACATAATATTATATAGGTAATAGATAATACCTAGGTATGTTATACAATTATTATTATTATAGGCACCTTACAAATTAACTCAGAAAAGTATCTAAACGGTGACAGTAAACCTACATACACACACACACACACACACTCGCTTTTTTATAACGTACAATGTTCAAATTTACACGAGACAGTTAAACCTGTTGCTCGGCAGTACTACAGTAGATAGGTGCTTATAAAGGTAAATTAAAATTGAACGATATTCATTAGGTAACATATTTTAATATCATAATTTATGACGTAGATATTCTCTGTATAGGTAGGCACAACTGAATAGCTGATACTGTTCATGGATTATGCACGAGCATAATAATTATTATAATTTCAGTATTATAAACAATAAATTACCGCGACGGCCGCGGCATGGGCACTAAAATATATTATAATGTGTAGAGGTACATGTTTACACGTCATATTACTATAGAATAGCACCGACGATACTTCTACAATTCGACGTGCAGTCCAACGTATAAGTAGTTCCGGTGCAGCAGTCATATTATGTATAATATAAAAAAATAATCGCGAGTCTATTATATTGTACATGATACCTCTGCCCGTATGGGTATATTATATTATTATGTGTACTATTATTATTAATTATTAATGAGACGCCGCCGATGCAGTTAAGTAGCCGCGGTATAATATAATAGGTGTATATTAAATACGTGTGTGCGCGTCGTTAAACAACGCGTATAACTTCATAAATACCTCCATACTGTGCCCGTCGTCGTGCGGTCGTCGGACAACCGGCGCGAAATCGTATGTATGTGTGTTAAGGTCACGTCAATGCCGCCGTTAATATTCAATAAGCATTTAAGCACCGCCGCCGCCGTTAATTCAATAAGCCGCGAGTACGATACGTATACAATAATAATATTATGATATTTACGTACAATAATGTGGAGTAGGAATATATAGGCCTATATGCTATTAAAATGTTATAGGTAATGAGTAACAATAAATAAGGTACTATTATAACATTATACGAAATACAATTAATAGATACTTCGCGGCGGCGGCGATCGTAAGGATAACACATTAATATAATTATCATAAAGTGATTATTTGAGCGTGTTCGTACGAAGTATCTGACAACTCTGGCGCTATATTATACAGATTGAAAGTGACTCAAAACATAGTTTTTGAATTTTATGTGGGAATTTCCGATTTCATCGAACTTTCCTTAAAATTACCCTTGGCCAGATCCGCGAAATCATATAAATATATAATACGATATTATTATCATAACCCATAAGCGTGTTTATAGTTTTATACTACGTAGTACGTGTCTGGTCACTCCGGCACGGCGGCACTATATAGATACCTATGCGCCTATGCTTAATATAATATAGATTGAAAGTGAATCAAAACTAATTTTTTGAATTTTTTATGTGAGAATTCCGATTTCGTTGCACTTTCCGTAAAATTACTCTTCGTCAGATCTGCGAAATCGTTTTAAATGCGCGACTATACTTTATGAATGTTATTATTTATCACAGTTTAATAATGTACCATCACTTTCGTGTAACACGGATAATAATAAGTGACCATGTGTATTTTGCAGTTTTTTTTTCGCTCGTCGGGCGTGAACACCATCGTTATGCATATTACATTATTATAACCATCATCATGGGTATTGTATTCATCTGCGCGATAATGACACGTTTTTAATAACTAATAAATAATAATACTATACATTATGACGACGATGAATGGCCAGCTACGTATACCCGATGCATAACGCCTTTACACGTCGACGGCTGCGCGCGCGTTGTGAAATACAAAATAAATAATATATAATAATATAATGATAATGCATCGGTGCGTGGGCGTGCGTTACGAACCGATACGCCGCGAAATCTCTACGAGCGGGCGGGCTGACGGACGGCGACGGGCTAACCTGACCAGTCGTCAGCGTCGAAGGGTGGTTATTATTATAATAATATTATTATTATACGGTTTATTATAATGTATTGTACATGTTATATATTATGTATTGTACAGCTGACTGTTGCGTATTACACACAGGCATTACCTATATCTAAATAATATATTTAGGCGGAGCTACCAAGTCCGGTCGCCCGCACTGGTGAACAATTAAATATCACTGACACATTATACTTGCAAGTATACACACCTTGTAATAATAATTATACATTGCACCTAAATAGTATATGTACTTATAACTGCACGGCAATCACTGGCCCTATCAGTTGATGTTTCTCCCATTCACCCGGCTGGCCGGCTATGTACGCTGCAATCGGCAGAAATCTGCAATGCACGCTATAAGGTGTGGTTAACGATTTCCGCTGCACAAGCGAGGTATCAACATTTCTTTTGAAGTCAATATTTGGTACTCTTGAAAAGAGTGTTGTAGTATTATCCAGTAGGACGTCTGAATTGTAAAAGTTTATAGAAAGTGACAGTATTTTGGAACTTGTATGAAAAAAGTCGAATCATTATGCAATCACCTACAATAGATTAAACCCGCCTTGACCGCGAACTCTATGATGATAATAATTTGTCAAGTATGATGACTTTCGTATTAACGGTGACGTGAATATATTACATTTATAAAGTTGGATCGTTCATCCTCGATTTTGGTTACATATTGTATATATTATAATACGCTTACATGCGCTATATCATGCAGCGGTCATCACGTACCTTAGTATACCTACCTATAATACTCGAGTGTATGCAATTTGTGGTTAGATTTTAGTTACCGCAACTGACCGCAGACCACGTTTATGATGTATTATGCAAATACTACATAGCACTATAACTTATAAGTGTTATGTATTCAATCCATCCGACTTTGATATTATAGCCTATAGGTATAGGTACTTCCTCAATCCAAACTAATATAACGCGGCCGAAGGTTCGTTGATAGTTTTTTTTTTTTTTTTATTGCTATTCGAGAAAATATTATATAAATTTAAAACTGAGACTTGTTATTATTAAGTTTTTGATGAATTATAATTGATTAATTAACTTGTTATAACCGGGAAGCCGATTTGTATGCACATTTTATCTTTCAAGTCATTGAAAATTCTAGGTTAAACCAAAATGTATTTTTCATGGTCTCGATAATTTATATTACACATGGACAATTTAAATAGCGTTATATTATTTATGCATATTGTAACCGTTCCATCACTCTTATTAATTTGATGTACTTTTATTCATTTATACTTCAACGTGCTATTAAAATTTGTCAACCATATGTACCTGTACCAGAAAAAGAACGTATAGATTTTATTAGTGTGAGTAATTTAAAAACTTAAATATCTATTATTTATTACCTACTTTACTAGCATATGATTACTGTGCTCATAAAAGTATGTAAATAAAAGTGTAGTAAACTTAACAATTGCAAATTAAAATCTCCTATTAGTTTTAATGTTGATGCGTATAGGTAATAATATATAATTAATAAAACGTTCAATATACTATTATACCTATACGAGGATAATGCATACCTACATATTACCTATCTAATACATACATACAAAAAAAGTAAAAATACATGGAAACCTAAGTGGCTATATATTATAGTTTATTTTAGATTCTGAATGGAGCGATGAATTGATTTTATAATGATTCGTGTTTTTATTTTTATTTTTGTATCTGATAGTTTCTGATAGATACTTCTTATAGTAGTAAAAATGCTCTAATCATCAATTTCGAGTGAGCTTTATGGTAGTAAATTGTGTCTAGTTTGTACTTTGGTTGGTTAAAAGTAAAAATTACACAGTAGGTACATTTTAAAATAATAAAAAAAAAAATACGAAAAGATGTTAGAATTGTATTATTATTATTAAATTAATGGTTTGGTAATCATGGTTCACCAAAGTTATACCATCTCCGCTCAGAATCGTTTTTGCCTTTTGGTGTATGTGAATTAAATGTAAGTCATTGAATTGAAATTTAACAAATCCACTACAGTGACATAATTAATGATAAGGTGCACTCAATACTTCCTATAGTAGAGCTGAGCAGTTATCTTATAGGTATACTTGTCCACTTTTTTAAAATTTTTTTGAGTTTTTATGTAGATGGCGTACCTAATTACTATTACAAATATAATCAGGATACGATTAAAATTATATATAGGTTGTTAAAACGGATTTATCTTTGGTCGAACGTAATATTATAACAATTAGTTATGATTACCTATACAAACCGGAAATTGTTAAGTACAACAAAATATTAATTATATAGGCTTCAATTACCTATATTTAATATTTATTTTCATATTCATTAAATTTGATAAGTATTTAGGTTAACATTATATTTACATCAGTATTACCTACCTATATTGAAAATTTAATATTCCACTTATCAATATATTATCACAATCATTTAGGATGTAAAAAACTGATAAAGTAGGGCTACATTACATAAAATAAACATTTTTTAATTCAATATTAAATTATGACTGTAGAATTTATAATAATAACTCGAAAATGATCGTATCATGTAGCAAAACAATTTTTTTAACGCTATTTTGTATTAGTCATGTGTCATTCAATAAATTAATAAACTTTATAATATGTTCAATTATTGACAATTTATATCTCGATTCAACATATTTATATTTTTCTATTTTGAACGAAAAAAATTAATATTATTGCTCTATAAAGTATAATGTAATTTTTAGTTACAAATTACAATTATAATTATTAATTATATATTATAATATTAGGTATATATACTCGTGTTTGAATAGATGGGTAAGTCAATGAGCTGTCATTTTTAGAACGGCGATAATATACTATAGTAGGTTAAGGTATTGAAAATATATTTCATATTTAAATTAAAAACTTATACCTACCTATAATTTTTAACCTAGGTATGTAATAAATGAATGATAATTTCTTTATTACGTGATGTGTTGTAACTTGTAATTTATTTATGATCCGTTGTAAAACCCACTAAAAAATTATATATATTTATATATACATATAAATATATAAATATAAATACAAATATAATATGTATTATATATGTAATATGTACCTATAGTAATAAAATGGCAGGTATAGTATAGGTATAATAGTTTTGTAATGAAATATAATGGCGAATAAAATAATAATAAATTGTGATTTAATCGTTATAAATATTGTAAGAGGTGAATGAATGTAGGTAATATAATGTATACACTGTGTTTGTAATATCTACATGCGATATTACTTGTATACTTTAGATATAAATAAAATGTATAAACAGATTACAATACTTTAATGATTCTTTTTCATTTTAGTTCCAGTGTTGTAGTCATACCTAATATAATATTATATTGTATCTAGTAGTAAACCATGACATTTTCGTTAATGCGCCCCGGGCTGTATCTACTATACATTTATAATCTATATACCTAATATACCATCTATACAAATTCTAGTCGGATATAAACTGAGGTTAGAAATTAAATTGTATTGGGAACCTGTATGTTTGATACCTACTAACCACACACATTCATTTATATTACCAATGCGTTTCACGTGTGTGTATATTTAATCATATTATAATAGAATAGAATGTGTGGTATGATATGCGCCGTATTGTGTGCACAAAACTCGCCATACATTCGAGTCGTGGCCAAGGGTGGCATTGTGCCATTGTAGTTATGGTTTTGAGTGGCCAATGAGTGAGAGGGAGGTGGTCGAGGGGGCGAAAAACCTCTATATTGTTAAGTGAAATACCCATATTGTCATTTAATTCAACAGAATTTCCAACGTCGCACATCATTCCTATAGAGTTTCTTCTACATACCTACCTACTACCTACCTACATAATATACCAACGGGACATGATTTTTCAAAAACTATTATACTTACCTATAGAATGGGACTGTAAACTCGTAACACATGCTATAACCATTCAATGAACTGTGGGAGATTAAATCGTAGTTTCTGTACTGAAACTAACATTTAAAAGCCTTTGTAAATCAATATAGTTTGGTTTTTTGAACAGTATAGCTTATAGAAATATTATACAGAAATTATGGACTGTATAACAACTAAGGATTAAGGAGCTAAAGCACATTCATGGAGGTATCGCATTGTTAACACGGAGGTTTCAGTGTACTTCTTATACAATTAAATTATTTCCTATATTTAGTTTGGTATATTTTTACCACAGGATGCAAATATTACAGTTTTCACCTATATTTGATTTGGTTATATTTATTCAGATTTATTTTATTATTATTAATTTACAAATACTATAATTATATTATAGTCCATAGGAACTTAAAATTATATTACTGTGATTTATTTTCTCTATCTATTTTGTTATTGAAAAATTATAATGTGGTTATATAAAATATATATTCTACTCATATGGTATACCATACCTACAGCAGCTATAGATTTATTCGTTACATAACAATCTGCGTCTAGGAGTAAACCTCAAATAAGTCCCTCTGTTCTAATCTAATATTATATATTAGAACATCGGTCATAAGTTTAACAAACTAACAACCTATTTTTCCGGATGAACTAAAATGTAGTACATCTATTTAATACCCGAGGTATTTGTTTCATAATTTCTTTGGGGGTGTTTAATTTATTGTTCTGTGCTTGAAATATACTTGTGGTAACTCTACATTTGAAGGTAGATATAACATTCAAATCGATTGAATTTATCATACCTAAATAAAATAAAAATTGATTTTATTTTTAATAAGCTATAAGCATTTATCATATAAATACGTCTTACTTTATCAATTTATTTAAATATTATATCGAAAAAAACACGTACCAAATGCCGGTAATTATTTCCACGTGAATCCAGTGATGCAATCATTTATTTTGATCAGTATTAATTTTTAAATAACGTTTTCTTTTTAATTAGGTTTATGTAACGGTTTTTATATAAGGCTAGGACTATGATAAATTATATTTGTTTTAAAATAATATAAATAATGTTAAGTGTATGTTTTTTTTTTTAATGATTCTTGTTTTCTGATAAAATCATATTTAATAGGATCCACTATAATCATTCTACTTAATGTTTTCCGGTACCTACTGATATGTTTTTATTTCTAATTAAAATCATATTTTACATGATAATATTGATGAATTCTTATCTTATAATTATTGATGTGTTACATTTTCTAATAAGAAACCATTTATTAGATTGAAATTTATAAAACAATTTTCAGCATAAATAAATTATAAAACATAATAATATAAGCATATCGTTATTGTGAGTCCTGGCAGCTGTCATTTTTCATACATACAAGAATGGTATTTAAAAAGTCTGCCGTTTTGCTTTCCTAAATTCCTGATGTATATTATGTACAAATATAATTATAACATGTATATACGCTGAACCTATAATATATTGTATCTATGCATGTACACAGTACACTATCTGCTGTATTTAGTATTATATATAATTGTTTGAAAACCCCAAAACATGTTTTGATCCTTCATAGAGGGTTTTAATTTAGCCATGCCAAGTTTAAGATTGTAAACGGCTACACCCAAGTGAATATGCATCCAGGTATATATATGCTCTCTATGGAAAGTATCCATTTAGAATGAAATAAAAAAATAAAATTTGAATATAATATAATATAACGTTAATAATACAGTATTTTTTTGGACCTAAACACGAAATACAGAGCCACATTTTAGAAATAGTTTATAGTTAGTATTACATATGAGAAGAGTTTTAATTTATTTTTTTAAATTTAATTGTTTGATGTAGGTACGCTATTTTGAGCAAGTGTTTTTAAAAATGTTTTTAACTTCAATAACAGCCAATAGTTATTGTAGTATAGTACCTATAGTCCCCTGCTGGGTCACAGTTACAATTCGAGCGTAGAAGATTTGTACAATATACTATTACTTTTTTTTTTATAATAACCTCTCGAATGCGTACGGATATTGTATAAAAATGCCCACGAAACTACGCAAACACGAGTATTGTTGTTCGTTAAAATACTGCGCACCGCACTCTCTCTCGGACCTGTAAAACACCGATAAGACCCATCGATAAATGTCTTCGGTCCGATCCCCGCTACACCCGCCCATGGACAAGGCGCCTATCCCCACCAGAGTAACACCTCTGCTATAAACATCCGAATTTATTAGTGCGGTCCGATCCCCGCACTCACCCTCCACTGACATCCTTACATACATACCTCGACTGTCCGTCGGCTGCCATCGTCATGCTTGTATTGTATACACTCAGGTAGTATGACCGGCCTACGTTATATTATTATGTCACACACAGCCAGTGTTTGATTGCGCATCAGTGAGATAAGTCGGTCATCGATCAAATACTTTTTTCTTACTATTTACTCCGACTTTTAAATTAAAAGTGTCCTCAGTTTTTTGTGCCGTCAAGTTGTATCTCTCCGTGATTTCGACGTGGTATTAACCAATCTTTAACGTGGTCCCGATTGTTATCACCGCATGGATAATTAGTCCCTACCTTAATCACCAAACCGAAATCCACATTTTTTGACATTCACGCCAGAATCGCCGACCGACCAGCCACCATATCATTATCATCCGTTTAACAGATGTCACCGACAAAATCGACTTCACAATCATCAATCATATCCCAATATTCGAAAATAACACTGGCTTCGGGAAACACGCCAAGGCAATGTGATTCTTTGATTCCGTCCCCAACGTCATCACGGGTTTTGTCATTGGATAAGTCTCTGAAGGTATCATCACCGCGCGTTTTGGTATGCGCGCAGTCTCAAATGACCACATAACCTGTTGAACCACCCAAATTGCATGCAAGCGTGTCTTATATTATCCCACAAGCACTCCCAGAACCCAATCTGTCATGTTTAAAAACATTGTCTTTATCTTCTACACTTGGAAACGCGATAATTTTGACTCCCATTTTCATAGTTGTAGATTCCTTTTATATTAGTCAATTAGTCTATATTAAGCGATGACATTTATTTAAATGCAATTACAGTGTAGTCGTCTATTATACATTTGATAATCCATTGTTTCAGCGTACCAGAGGTATACCTAAAGGTAGTGACCGCAACAGCATACTACTGAGTAGCCCCAGTCACCGTGAACCCAGCACATCACTGAACTCACCACATCAGTTGTCGCCGACCATAAACAGCACTACCACCAACCAAAATTCCCAACGTCAATCCAGGAAAAGAAGTGAGACAATTCCTGTCTGCAAAATAAAATCTTACAAAAGGAGTAAAATCTCTATTGACCAGATATCAGTTTCGATAATCTTATGAACGATTTGAAAGTTTCATTTGATATCACTCGTACGATCATCAGTAATCATAGACGTTTAATCGAATCACAATTTAATCAAATAACTCAACAGTGTGAAAAATTGAGAATCAACTTGAACGATTCTTAATCAATTTTGAGCCAATCACCATAACATACCACCATAACATATCAGCAGACCACTCTAATCACCAAGGCTAACCAAACCAACTACTAAAGTTTCGTCGCTGGATAACCCAGCCACGGATAAATCAAAATGGATAACCCGGCAGCAGTGTTGTCAGATGACGTGGAGGATTGGAGTCCACGGGCGCCATCGACGGGCAGCAATCAACCCCAGACACAGCTCCGGTTAAGCGGGGGTTCTGATGGCATATACAGTACCAATATCTCCAATAATTCATCACAGACACAATCACCAACATCCCATCAGAAACAACAATGTCAACAACCAACACCACAACAACAGTACAAGCGCAATGCGTCCACTTATTCAATAGACATTCCAGCAACCCTTGGACTGATGGTGACGAACACCAACCCTGCCGCCAACGGAGGATCAACTACATCGTCTACGTGAGTATATTATAGCTGCATTTAAGTAACTTATACATTTAGCATACAATATAAAGTACTATCATAAGGTGGTACGTATACGTGATTGCAGCTTAGTTTTGAACTTGGTGTAGAACAATAAAAATGTTTGATTGATAAGCATTTGACGTGGAATAAACGTACGTTATATATGATTACATATACAATGCATATAATATGTAATATGTGTAAAATGTATTGTATACTTTTAACAGTATTTGCACGATTACACAATATCATCTGCAACTGTCTAATAAACTAGTAAATAGGTACAATTTGGAGGGATAAAAAGTGTACTATTAACCAAATAGTTGAAATACGTTATATTTAATCTTCAAGAAATAAAGTTTCTGGTTTTTATAGAAAATGTTAGTAAATAATGTATTAAAGTGTCAATAAAATTAGCGATTCCAACTCGAGTGGGTTATCGATAACGTATTCAACCGATCGATATCAATATATCATCGTTCGGAAATCTTGTTCAACGACAACTCAAGTACTCTACTCTTTACGTATTCTAAGTATCCAATGTTATAATACGTTGGGTTACGGCATGCGTTTTTCATTTGTCACAGCAATCGTATTATTATTATGATATTTCATCACAAAAATATCTATTTCACGGTCGTTTATTTTAATATTGCAGTGTATAACATTTGCATATATTTTTTGTTGATTGTGCACCGTGACCAAGACCACATTCAGTTGTCTATCCAAGTTCTGTCCCTATTTTGACGCTTTTCGGGCGAAAACGATTTCGGGGTTGCGATCAGTCGTGCGGCGGGTTCGACCCCCACCACACCACCACTACATGTCCCATGGACCGTCCACGTTGTGCAGGCACCACGCCATGCGTTCAATATTGTACGACTGCTACTGAAGCTCAACTTTTTTTTTATGCCCTCTCCCCCATTTTTTTGGCACAAAAGTATGAGAGTATAGTGTTATATTATTATCTGCATGCATTGCCACTGGCCAGTCATGAATTTCATACACCATTGGTACCGAAAAACTTGTCCCTCGCGAGTCGTAATACCTACGTTATCGTGTCCTAGTTCGAATGACGGGTGATTAAATCGACCAAAATCTTGTGATGAACACGTCCGAAATAAAGTGCGTAGCAAAAATTATAACAGGTCGCGGCGTATAGGTGTGAGCTCGTTCGATTCGTCAATAAACCGGCCACCGCGGCGGACTGCATTTAAGCGCATTCCGATTATTCAAAAAATGCACATAATAATATAATATGAGCAACTTTGCAAGCACACGTACACACCGGCCGCGTGCCTACCGTTTAATCTTCGACATTTCTTCGGGCCGCGAAATCATCACGCGAATCACTCGGGCAATGCGACGACGAGATTAATCGTGAATGAATTCTCTCGCGTACTTTCTAATAGGTAGGTATACAAAATTATAATATTATTATAATTATTATTATCTCCTCTCGCAGTACCTACGTACGCGCAGTCATCGTATCTCTCTCTCCGTCCGCGTTACACTGCTGCAGCTGATAATGATATACGAACGAGACAGTGTTAATTTATTATGTAACTTGCGCCGGTGTGAGAGGAGTGTATGCCCCGCGTTATAATCTCGTTAACACATAATTATTATAATAATATGTAGGTATATTATGCTATATGTTATGTCGTGCACAATAATAATAATAATAATAATATTATTACCGCCGTGTACCTACACATTATTGGAACCTTACAATTCGCGGGTACCACGGCTACGTGTGTGTTTTGTGGGCATATACCATAAAACGCGCGTACCTACACGACGTTAAAGCGATTTCGATTGTAGTAAAATTACCCATTTTAGGTAGGTACCTCCCGACAACTGCGGAAACATGCGACATAGGTATTATGTTTCTCGCGGAGACACGTGACATTCTTTCGCGCTCCCGTGCGCGTTTTTCACACAACTCGCACTAATGCATTGCATATAATATGCCCACGTAGTATAATATACACCTAAACCCAACCAGTAACTATGTATATGGTTACAAAACTATGCGCGTGCCTATACGCTACACGTACTCTTACTTGTATTGTGTATAGTACGCTTGTCGAGAATAGTTTCGTATAATATATTGTTCGTTCGTTCTGCGCTGCATCAGCTGCCGTCGTCTTGACTCGACGGTTCGCGTACATTCGTGCTCATCGCGTCCATCGTGTCCCCATCATACGATTTTCCGCACTCAAAGCGCGTTAAATTAGACCTTTATACTCGCGGAAAATCGCGGCGTTTTCCCGGGATATTTTCTCGATATCGCGCGGGCGAGACATATTCTGACACCCAGGTATCTCGATACCTGGGTGTCAGAATATGCAGGAAACGTTTGCGGATTTTTTTTATGCATCGTAAACACCGATAATCGTATGCGACATGACACGTAGGTATATACCTACATATTATCACATGATGGGAGGTTAGGTATACCCGTAGCCCGTAGGTACTTGCGGTTATAATTACCATCGGCGTGCAGTACCTGTCATTATATTATACATTATAATATATACAATTATATACATTTTGTTAATATATATTATTAGCGCATAAAACTAAGGTATACGACAACGAATTTGCGGATGATGTGATGTATGCACATGCCGCGTGAGGGCGTACGTGATGAAATAGAATAATAATAATAGTAATAATAATAATAATAAAATTACATTATTGTAATCGAATTGGGTTTTTTTTTTCACGTTCTCCGGGGCCACATCCATCTCTCTCGGTACGACGCCAACCATCGTCCAAACTATACCATCGTCTTTGTGCGGCGTGCGGTCATTCATTGTTCGGCCGACGTTCATTGTGCTTACACGTACCGAATAAAAACGACGTGTTCCGTCTCCGTGTGTGCCAATGCGTATCGTCGCGTTGTATCGCCGTCACCGCTGCAAACAACAACAACAACAACAACAACACCGTCAACGAACACACTACCGCTGACAACAACAACAGTATGAAGCTGACCGAGTACTCGAGCAGCGGAAGCAACAGCAGCAATAGTGGAAGCGTCGGCGACGGAACCGCGACGGCCACATCGTACATCATATCCGGTGGAAACGGCGAAAAGGCCGATGGCAACGGAATGGTCGGTGGACGACGCCGCAAAGGCGGAAAGAAGCAGCCCCGTTACGACCCGTTCCAGATGCGGGACAAGTCTAAGGCGACCACGTAAGTATAATAAAATATATAAGAAAAGACATCGCGTATATAATATTATTATTGTACCTGAACTATTGCGGTACCTACTCACGATAACTTGACGATTTAATATTATGTGATACTATAGGTATTATCGGGTTGCATGAACTAAACATTTATTGAGTCAATAGTATGAGCTAATGGTCTCTTACACATGATTTAGTGGTCAATTACATTTTATTGAATCATTTTAATTAATTATTTTTTCATGCAAGTGGTCGAAAGGAAAGGCCACTCGCAGGGTCTATATTATTATGTAGTTTGTGAGCAAATAGGGGTCTTATTGTAAGTTGGTGCTCTTGTACGCTATGTACGTATATTATATATTATATAATATGTATGGCATAATATATAGCACTAACGGCTGCAGTGGCGACCCGCAAAGGCCTCGCAGACCTTTTTTAAATTACTTTTTAACATAATTCATCACATTTTTATTTTCCCGTGTAATAAATATTTAATATTAGGTTTGTTTGTTTTTTTCATCCTTTCCTAAACATCATTGTAATACACGATTTATATAATATAGTGACAGCGGCGCCTTATTACATCTAATCAAGAGCAGCCTCGGAAGTGGTATCCTTGCCATGCCAAACGCGTTCAAAAACGGTGGGCTCATCTTCGGACTTGTCGGCACGGCAGCAATCGGAGCGCTTTGCACGCATTGCATATACCTTCTGGTGAGTCGTACGACAAAATTATTTTGTTTCATGTATTAAAAATCACATTGTTATTATATTTTTTTTCAAAATCATCACCCCGACTTCTGGTAAACTTAATTTTTATATCAACGCTCAGGGTATATGAGGAATATACCTATATTACCTATATGTACTACAGGTTAGGTTCCAATTAAGTCGCCCGAGTCATCACTCATAATTTTTCGGAATATAAATTAATCGATAATATTCTTTCTTCAAATCGTGTTTCTATTTCATTTTTTTCCAAGCCCTTGTTAGTGCAGCTATATACAATATTAAACTAAATTGTTATTTGGGAAAATAGCAGTTAAAAAAAGAAAATGTTTAAACTATTAATTAAAGTAGCTAAATTAATATTAAAAATAAACCTGAGAAGTTGCACTGCTGTAGCGCAGAAGATTTTGACTTTCAAGTGTATTTCATCGTCGTGTAGGTCACTATTTAATGAATGTGATGGATTTGAATCCAACGTTAAACATTGCTAACGATAAACATTTCTGAACGGTGTGTGTGTGTCAGCCTCTATTTTTAATGATATTTTATAATTTATTTACATTTGTACCTATATTATTATTAGGAAAGTAGGAAGTTTGTAATATGCGGTAGGTTGAATACATTTTTACCAAAACCATAGCATACCTATTTTATTATTATAAATTATTTTTAAAAACCAATATCGACGTACTAACAACCTACCGGAGAACGGTGTGGAATAGGTTCGTAAAAAAATTTTAATATATACATGGTTTTGGTAGAGAAAATGTAATATTATTTAAGTAGTTAGGCAATAATGGAATTTTTCAATTTTTTACAGTTAATTTTTTTCGAATCACAATAACAAACAAAAAAACAATGTTCGTGATTTTGACGAATTTTAATCAACATTTTAACTTCGAACGCTAATAAAAAAATGCGACTATGTATTTTTTATATTTCTTAATTGTTTTAGAAAAACTTATTTGTATTGACATTTAAAGCTTTTGACTAAAAAATAAACATTTTTTAATTCATCGTCATAAACCAAAAATATATTTTTTAAAAATAGAACATTTCAAGTATCTATATGCGTATATACACCAATCATTGAAATACAAATTAATTTTATATAAAATATAATTTATAGCTAAGGCAAATATTAAATGACGATTCAAATATTTCACTGTAGAGATTGAGAATGCATTCGTTTTCTCGCACGTTCTTACGTTCCTCCAACAATGCAGTTTTGTTGTTTTTGATATTAGAGTAAATTTACCTCGCATCATATTTAAATTTAATTTAAAAACATAAAAAACAGTATATTTAAATTTTTATATTTTATCTATACTTATAATACGCTTAACATTTAGAAAAAAACCATCGACATAATGTATATGTTATCATCTTTATATGTTTGGCAATTGGTACATTTTCTCTACTTAGAATAAGGCAACTATACTAACCGTAACGGAAATGCGAACGTAAATCTAATATAATATTATGTTGAACATGCGTGTGAAACGTAAATGTGTGAGTATAATATATTTTAATGTTCTGTTAAAATAATATATAGAATATAAATAATGGAAATAGAGATAGGTAGATAAAAAATAAAAAATAAAAATATAGTCCGGAAATATTTTGTAAAAAGTTTTGTAAAAAAAATCACAACCTTGAGTCTGTTCATCCAATATATTTTAATGATAATGATACACCTATCTGGTAATTTTTTCCCGCTGCGTATTATAATTACAATTATCCGACAATATTATTTCATGTACCTATATATGTCCTAAATAATACCAGCATAGTGCAATGTAATATTATAATATATATTATGGTTCTTTTGCGGTTTAGTAATATTATGATTATTACGTTAACGTCTCGCAATCACATGCCTAACTAAACTAACTTCTTGACACTGATATTGTTTTTCAGGTGCTGTGTTCGCAAGCGCTAGCCCGCCGCACTCGCCGCCCGGCCCTCGGCTTTGCCGACACCGCCGCAGCCGCGTTCAGCACTGGTCCGCGCCGATTCCGTGCCTGGGCCCCGTTCGCCAGGTAATGTTATGTTTACATATTTTATTTAGCGGTTTCCGGCTTAATTATTTTATTTGTTTTCATTTTTGTGACCCTCGAAATCGGATTTATACTCGTAATAGATAAGCAGCATACCTATAATGGTATATTTGTATAATAATCTATCATTACAACTGTGGTCGCCGCCCGCGAGACTGAAAACCAGCGATTTAATTTTATTGACGTCCCCACATGCTCTTTTTGGCAGGTGGGCGGCAAACGTTATAGTATAGTAATAATAATAAACTATATAAGTGCATATGTATAGTGACCGATCGCTACGGTCGCCGCACCGCAACGATATTATAATTTATTATTACAGGCGAGTCGCGATGACAGCTACAATAGGTACACAGTAGTAGTCGACGATGCTTTTGTAATATTGTTATTATAGGTAACTTACATATAATAGCGGTATCTTTTTTTAGTACCTAACCTTTTTTTGTTGGTACAATCGCATTTTTTTTTTTTGATATCGTAAATACAGGAGATTTTAAAATACATTTTTTAAGTGATTTTTTAAAACGTAGGGATCCAGGCATACAGAATGATTTGCCAAGCATGCTCACCCGCTTTTTTTTCTTCAATAATTTAGTTACTCAAAATCTGATTTTTGAATTTTAAATAATATACTGATAACCATATTTTAAAATTCTTGAGATTTTTTGTACTACTATTAAGACTGTCTTGTGGAGACAAACTTCTGTTTTTTAAATGAGAACCATAATTTTCTACTAAATATTATTTAGCCGATCATTTTTCTGAAAATGTTTACATGAAAAAATTTTCTTTGAGTAAGTATATTTAAAAATTTCAAAAATTATAAATTTAAATATGGATTTTTAGAATATTTTTTTTGTGCTTTTTTAAGTACGTATGTTTAGAAACTTATATTATGAACTATTAACTATATTATGTTAATTTCAATAATTATTTGTTGTTCATTGGTCTTAAAAATTATATGTATAAAAATCAAAAATGGATTGAGTATCGCATTAATATTTTAATTGTTTTTATTGAGGCATAAAAGTTTACTTTTTGAGCACATTCAAATCATAGCGTCAAGGTTTTTGAATTCAATTAAAAATACATTTACCGTAAAGGCTTTGCGCGTTTGGTTTCAATAAATTGTAATCAAGGTATTCGTCTTATAATATGAATGAAAAATAAAATGATAAGCAAAAATATATGATGAAAAAAAGTCAAAATGAACAATAGCGATACGCTAACGACTTCCGGACCATAGCGTGTTGTCGTGATGTGTACTGTGTAGTAGGTTTTCGGATTTTTTTCCAGGCATATTCTGGATATTTCGTGTGTGAAGTGTGAAGGTTGTTTTTGGTTTGGTTGACAGAAGCTGATGAATGTACTTTCATCGGTTATAATTATTTGAGTAGAGCAAAATTTAATAACATAGATTTCGGTGATTCAAAATGTTGTTATATATTTCACAGCGTAGTTGTTAGCGTAGTTACACACTATAGTTAGTTGTTATTTTGGGTAAACATCTTTGTGTGATCGACCAGCAGATCAGAATCATAATTGCTCGCAATGGCAGAATAGTAGTTTAATTCATACAACCATCAACAACTGACAACAAACACTAACAAAATAAGCTGGTAAGTTTTGTTAAACACACTCTCGTTTTAACAATATTACATAAATTAAATCTTATCAAAATCACCGCTGTCCTTCAGTCCTTTCAAAATATCAAAATCATATTATTATGTATAAAATTGTATAATTATATCGTATACTCTTATCCAAACGTTATAATACAATAGCGAGTAATGAATCATGATTACCAATGTCTAATGACAAAATACATGAACTAGTTTGCAAGTAAATCGATTGGCACAATTTTTTTGAACATGTCAAATTGTGTATAAGCAATAAGTATAACTATTTGATATTAAAAAATTTACACATTTGTGGAAATAATATATAAATAAAATATCCTAATAGATTATATTTGCATAGTAACAGGGCTAGTTTCAAGGGTTTGTGAGGCCCAGGAGTCGGGACAAAATTAATTGCGAAGCCTATCATACATTTCTGTTTACAAGTGTCTTTAAAATAACTACCAACTTTTTTTCTGTTCATATTAATTAAATCAAAGTCCACGAACATCAAGAAAAGAATTGTCTATCTTTCGGTATAGAAGTTGATTATTTGAATTACGCTGAAAAAGCCATAGCGGCTGGTATATTATTTTCACTAATAATTCAAATTATTACGAGTTAGAAATTCTTAAAAATTATTATTTTTATATCTAAGTTTTGAAAATTGAATACAAGATTTCCCATCGTTTTTACACCTTTATAACAAAAGAATATAATTTTACCGGCAAGTAAAATCAATTTTATATAAGCGTTTTTAGTTCAAATTGTTTCGACATTGGATAATATTATGCACCTGATTTCTCATGGAACGACTTTTTTAATTTGTTCTTATTTAAAAATGCTTAACCGTATAGGTACCCGAAATGTTCACCAAATGATTATTTTATCATTTTCCATACATATAGTATAATTTTTAAAATATTTTAACTCTTTTTGAAGTATTTATAAACATTTTATCAATTTTAAGTTTTTTTCGATAAATGTCGATAAAATTTTTAAATGCGATACTCCAAATCTATGTAAAAATTACGAGGTCCTATATGTAGAAAAAAAATAACATGCACACACATCACACATTTAAGTTACAACATTATAATATTATCAATTATCATGATGTATTTCAGAAACCTTTAAAAAATATTTTAATGACGATAGTATTCGTAAAAGGTTTCAAAAAATTTCAAAAACATATTATTTCTTAAATTTTGACTGCTTGACAGCTCTTTTATTTTAACTTAGTTATTTTTGTTAAAAACTTATTTTTTTCCAGATATATTAAATAATAATTGAATAATACAGTTATAACATTAATATCATACTTATAGATAAATCAAATTGATTTAAAATTTTGGTACGAGTTATAGAACACTGACTCGATTGTTTTGCTACCATACGTCATACTCTGTATAGTCTGTAGGTATTATTGCTGTAACCGTATTTTCTTTGATTTGATAAGTTATAATAATACTTAACTTACTAATTTATTTTAATACAAAACAAAAATTGTCCAATATATTTTTATCTGTGCATTAATAACAAGTATGTACATTAATCAAAAGGAACAAAATAAAATTAATCTTAATATGTATTATGTATTTAATACAATTTCTATACATGTAATTACGATGAGCTAGGTATATTTATGATTATGGAAGTATACCTACAAACAATTTGTTCACATTCTTTTGAATGAAATAATGTTATATTGAATTATCTAATTGTTGACTTATATTTATTGCCCGTGTCAAGTTTTAGTGGCTTTGAGAGTTTGAGCAATATTTTTTAAAATGTATTTCGCTTTGTGTTAAGATATTTGTATAATGAATAATTTTCATTTTTGTGTAGTAAACGACTGAAATTTCATGATAAGAACATTAAGTACATACTAGTTTATAATTTAATGTTAACGAATATAACGATTCTAAATAAATAATTTAAATATGCTAAATACGTAGGTATATAAATAATTGTACCAACATTAGCGATTACAGTATTTATAGTGAGAATTATATACATAGGTTAAATTACGATATATTTAATTTAATTTAAAGTATAATAAAATAATACCTACACCCAAACAATTATTTTTTGAGAAAATAAAGATGAAGACTGAGAAAAATCGTCTGTAGACATTTTTTTATTCGTATTTTAATATAGCTGTACAGTGTACAATTACTACAGTTAGTTTTTCTAATTATTCCATTCTAGATTTTAATAGTTTTTATCGAAGACTATTATTTTTTACGAGTTCTAAAAGGTATTCAAGTTCACGTTTTTATAATTAATTTTTTTAAATATAATATATATAACAGCAAGCTATAATTACATACCTACATTTAAAATCTTCATTCTTATTTTGCTGTTGAATGTAATGATATTACATTATTATGTGTCTACTTATTTTTAAATTAGGCACATTATTTAAATTTTAAATTTGTGGAACATTCATATAGTACCTTACTGAATTTTTTATTACAGTTAAATAATATATGAAGCGAGAGTATTAAACCTCCGGAAATTAAAAACTAAAGATATTATGTTAATACTTATCCTTAGTAAATATATACAACTCTACCAATACATTAGAAAAATATAATATTTACATCGCTGTAGCTATGTATAATATGTCTGTATTGTTTAAATAAAAAAAAATACCAAAATGAGTTGAAGGAAAGTTAAATTTTAACTTTCATAACACAATATAGGTACCTATACTATTTCAGATACATTATATTAATTATTTATTTGCAATGTATAAGTATGATTTTTATAATGAAATAAATTATTAAAATATATTCAATAACTCTCTATTATTTGATTATTATAATAAACTTGTAGGTAAACAATTATAATAAATTATCAATAGAGTATTGGTAACTCTATTATTCTAATAGTTTCCATAATTAATTATAATTATATAATCATATATTTATGCAAACGATACACCTACACCTACTTAAATAAATAAATATACGAACTCATATATAAACACAATCATACGGATGAATTCATCGTACATACTTATGTAAGAACATGCAAAGTTTGTAATTATAATTTACAAGTAAATCTTAAAATAAAAATTAATTTATTACAGGTTTTTAACATTTTAATCTATAATTAAAAGCTGTATGCTAATACGTTGGCAGTACCTATATTATGCAAAATGCATACAATATTATATAATGTTAATTTATTAAAATTGTCAGACGTCACTGAATTATTTCAATACATTTTAATTTGTTTATTAATATAGTAGTTATCAACAAGATTAAGACACATACGGAATTTTGTTTAGCGACCTTATAAGAATTAATGAATGTGAGATTTAAATGAAAACATGTTATAATATCAATAATATTTACTAAGTATCAAACATTTAATTTAAAAATGATTGCTTTAATGTATGACAATGAAATAATAATTTTTTAAATCAATGTCATGAATTTGTTCAATGTCTCGCTCAGAATCTATACAAATTACAAATTTTAAATAAGTGTTTTTCTTATAGTTCTAGTTATAACTTATATGTATACCCATGCCTATCCATTTAGAAATGTTAGAAATTGATAAAATCTCATATAACTCCTCTTAATGAAGATGTAGTCATATCTATACATTTTAAATTGAATACCTATAATTGATTATTTAGAGGTCATTCTTAAAATTTTAAATAGTTATCCATAATTTTTCAAAACATTGTTTAAAAACCGTGAAAAATTTTAAAATTTAAATCACACCCGTAGGTAGTTCAAAAAATTATAATCGTATTGGTTTATTGCATTTATAGAATAGTATTTTATTATTAAATTAACATAGAAACGACATTGTGAAACATTTTGACAATTTTCAAGCTTAATACAAAATGTTTTTTACTTTTATCTCTAACTAATTGCCTTATCAAGTTTTCCATTTTAATATTAATTATGCTAGTACTTGTGAATTTGTATTAGGGCAATATATTAAAGGGTAATAAACATACTTAGGGCTATTAATACTATTATACTTTATTCTAATTACTATTAAATCACCTCAAACATAGGTAGATATAGGCAACTAAATATATGATTTAATGATTTCCAAAAACGTGAGAACTATAAGTTTCTCACACTATATACTCATATGTATATAATAATAGTAATATTTCACTTATTGCAAATATTTATTAAACATTTAATTGAATTTAATGATTTAAAAAAAAAATAGATATAGTTACGACTGACGCTAACTGATGAGGTACATTAATATATTAAAATATTATTTTAAAAAACAGTATTTTTCTTAATCTATTAAAAATATATTTTGTTTATTATTTTCCTTCGTATAGGTAGGTAATATCATTGATCATAAATACTAGTAATTATAATCAATGGTAAATGGTAATATATATATATATGAATTTGCAGTATGATAAAATACAAACCTCGATATAGGCACGTTTATCAATACCTACTATAGAGTTTCATTAAGCTAAACTTAATATTATTTACAAATATATTTTAATTCTTTATTCAATACTTATTGTAATAAGTTAGTTGAGTCCCATTAGTTTATTACCCTCTCGAAATACGTGTCAAAGTACGGATAGTATAATAATAATATGTTATAATATGTAATTCAGTGATTGGAATGATATTATGGATTGTCCATTATGTTTGCACATACTATTTGGTGATTACTGATTAATATTATTAATCTGTAAACATTTTATTTTTTAAACAACATCAGTCAATAACAAAATGTCATAACCTTTTATGAAGATATAACTATATCCAAAATATCATGAAGCATGACCTTTTACGAACGATCAAATATACAATTTCCTACCATGTTGTGCAACGATATAAGTCACGTTATAGTCAATGTATACATATTACATAGATTGTATATATTCTATAATTGGTATAGTAATAGTTTATTGTATATTGCCGCCTGCCAGATACAATAATAATATTGTCATTAGGAAATCTGGTCTTGGCAGAGGTGCCGCCTTGATAAACCGCAGAGGAATAAGTAGGTATTTTAAAAGAAAGTCGAGTTTGACGAAATGTCTGTACCATAATAATATGTAGGTACAATTAATGCCGAATTATAATTAGTTAAGTAAATATTAAAATAAATAATAAGTATATTCTTAATTTGAACGTAAGTTGATATTTTATAAATACTTTATTGCAACTTTAGCATTAACTGAAATAAAATAAAAATGTATGTAAACAACATTCAATCGCTGTAGCTTTGAACATAATATTTTTATACCAAGTAATATTCATATGTTTGCAAATTCCAAACACTGTTTTCTCGTAAAATATATGTTATAGGTACCTAATATAGTAATATACATAGGTATTACCGTACATATATATATAGTATATAATATATTACTATACATTATACACTCATATTGCACACTCGCGAAATGTACACATGGTGGCAGAATGTAACGACATGGGACTATTTAATATGGACTTGTATATTTGTCCAAACTTCCAGAATGAATATACTATATATCTAATACGTTTAAAGACGTTTTTTGCCAATATAGTATATTAGTATAATATAGTGAGAGAGAGAGAGAGAGAGAGAGTCATTATTCACTGACAGTTAAATGTTTGATTTTAATATTAAGACTTGTTTAACTCGTTTTTCTCATTCCGAGTATAATATTAGTTGGTAATTTATTATCAATTATCTACCAATAAATTTTGTTTTTACCTCAATAAATGCGATTACAGCATAATGTAGGATAGCACGAATGGTTTTCAACATTGCGGTGGCTTAAGAAAATATCATATATCATATAGTGCAGGCACCAAATAAAACTAATTTTCTAATGTGTTTTTTCCTTTTTGTTTACATTTTGATGCACCCCGTTCAACACAACGAATTGCAAACTATATTTTTGAACTGAATTCACCACCACACGCAGAGAGTTTGTCAACGCCGCCTTGTTCTGCACATATTATTTTGGTAACACCGTATACGTAGTGCTCGTCGCCGCTTCCTTCAAGCAGGTAATATTATAGGGCAACAACTACACGTCTAACACACGCACAAAAGGTCCTATAGAAAATTGTAAGACATTTATTTTTGGGAGTGTTAAATTCGCCAAATCATCACGTCTTGAGTCGAAGCTGTCTCACCTATTATCCCAACGAATTTTTTTCTAACCGTCACTTATCATAATATTTTCTCCTGTAGTGCCGTCTTCTTAATTTTCATTGGCTAATACTATAAGCCTGCTGTGAATATTTCTTGAAAACAATATTGCAGCTCTTATTATAATAGTCTGTATTATTGTTTCGATGCTTTCCTCCCCAGGACCACGATTGAGGACCATGGTTATGACATTATACTACCCACTTACATATAGGTTATATATTAAATACTCATGCGCGCGCGCAAATGCATACAGCCTCACAGCACACGACATATATACGATTTAACCTCTGACTTTTTCTACTTGTACATTCTGTACACACGCGGAAAATATTATGTTAGAAAAAAATGTAATTTTTAATTTTTTTTTTGTCCACACACAGGTGGCTGACACGCACACTCCGCCGGAATGGCACATGCCCGTCCGCGCCTGGATCCTCGGCCTGGCCATTCCACTGGTGCCACTCGGCATCGTCCGTTCGCTCCGACTGCTGGTCCCGTTCTCAGCCATAGCCACCGCGTTCATACTGGTCGGCTTGGGATGTACCATGTCGTGGGTGGTGACCGGCGTCAGCCTGTTCGCCGACGAGAGTGCCCTGACGGCGGCCGTACCACTGCCGGACATAGGATCCCGTCCGTGGATCGCCCCCGTAGGCCACATGCCTCTGTTCTTCGCCACCGTCCTGTTCGCCATGGAGGGCATTGGCACCGTGAGTACCTACATCTACCCCGGTTCGGGTACATATTATATATAGATTAATACCTATGATATTAAAGCCGGATTCACAGCACTACGTCGTGTGTCGTGTCGATCAAATCATATTCTGATTGGACGTTATTTTTTTGGAATCATGTAACAAGTATTAACCCATTTGCAACCGAGTATACTAGAATTGAATACAGCTCAACTTTTAAACCATATTGGTTACCAGTAGTTGTAAACATTATAACTAAGCCCTCGCACAATACTGCACACGACGTACCTAGCTGTGAATACTATCAAAGTATCAAACTACACACTTATAACGACCAGACGAATATTATAAGTAGACTATTATAATGACTATATAGTTTCATATTATGTAAGATTCATTTTCAGCACCCTCTTTATGTACATGGTAGAGGGAAATTCTGTAGTGTTTCGTAGGTAGGTACAGCTTATAGAACTCGCGCGTGCTGTACTGCGAATCAAAATATTCAAATTCAATACTTTTTTATTCCGATTTCGTAAAAAAATACCTTTATGGTTATATATAATATATAATGATGAGAAATCAAATTCACGAAACCAACTGTATTAGAACATTAATAGAACCGCATCTTACGGTGAAATGCATTCCAATCATCGCGTGAAACCACAACCGTATAACTTTTAAAATAGCTGACACACAACACGACTTTTTTCAGGTACTCCCGATCGAGAACTCGATGCGCCATCCACAGCGATTCCTCAAGGCTCGTCCTTGTGGAGTTCTGAACGCCGCCATGGTGCTGGTCGTGTGCTTATATTCGGTCGCCGGATTTCTTGGATATTTGCGTTTCGGTGACGCCACTGACGGCTCGATCACGCTCAATCTACCCAACGATCTGTACGTATAAATGGAATTGCAGCGCCAAAATACCATAATATCTATAAATGCATGCACTTATGTAGGAAAAAAAAAAGGGAAATATGTAGATATTATAGGTACTAAAACGTTCAAATTATGCAAAATTGCTAATCTACATTTTACAACATTAATTAAATACAGTCGACTTTGTATCTATATGGCTTGAAGGTAATAAATAGTATGCGTAAAATACTAAAATATCAAAGCTGTAAATAAATATATATGTTATAAAAAAGAAAATGGTGTTTCTAAAGAAATATTTATGCTGCGAAATTAACTTTAATGATAAACTTTACCTAGTCACTCGTCACAGTTGATAAAGCATTTGCAGACTTAACGTCAAAAGTCATAGATTTTCACGACGACATTTTCTATGATATAACCAAAGAAAATTAAAATTTTTTAACGAATATTTTTCAATAATGAAAAATCAACACTTGGCCATTGACGTATCTTGAAAATATATAGGATATTAGTGTAGCTAGTGTTTTTAAGAGCTCAATAAATATTTTTTTATGTTTTTAAAATCTCTGAGAGTGGTGGTTTTATTTTATTTTTTACATCCGTTTTACTGTTGCATTTGGCCAATACATAATTTTCAGTCTGATTCGCGTACGTAATATAATATATTACGAGGTGTATATTTCATTACTACCTATATATTATATGCATGTTATTTATGTTACCATCAATGCTCGATCACTAAGTAAAGCTAGATTTTACTAGTTCATTTACTAGGAGTAAGTTACTCTGTAAAAGTTGAAAAACTTAATAATAATCGGGATTTTACTAGAAACTACATCCTTGAATGTATAAATTGTGTTAGTAAAAGCTGACAGAAACGAAAATAGAAATTATACATCTTGTGCAAATAAATAAAAATTCAATTTTCAAAATATATTTTTTCTTTTGTAAAAATGATTTAAACAACTCAGTATGGCATCAGTATTGATATCATATATAATTTATTTCAACTTTTGAGGAAACTAGTTTAAAGTTTTAATTTCAAATTTTCTAAAATCCAAAAAATAATGTTAATAAATATTTGTCTGTAAAAATAAGTGACGTAATACAGTATAACAGTCGTTGGTGTTAAACTATTATGGGTGCGTATGTGCGATTCGTATAAAAATTTGTTAGCCCATTGCTGACACCATCATTGTTAACGTTAACATGATTGTACCTCTTTTCACTATCGTTTTGTCGTTAGTTTCTTTATCGCTGGCTCAGAAAAGCTTCTGTGCGACAAAAAATCATCATCGTTTACTCTCAATTATAATAATAATATATTATGACCAAAAAGCGTGTGTTCAGTGATAATTAGGAAGGACACATCTATATAATATTATAGTTAATATAAAATATACGAGGTAGGTACCAATGTAGTATAGAGACTTGGCGCGAACCTAAAACGCGTACAATATTCCACTCAACAAACGACATAATCAATATTATCATGCTGCAGGTTCGCCGAGTCGGTGAAAATCATGGTGGCGCTGTCCATACTGTTCTCGTACGGTCTGCAGTTCTGCGTGCCCAGCGAGATAGTGTGGACCCGCCTGGAGCCGTGGCTGCGCAAGCGTCGGCAAAACGGCAAGTATTCCGCGGACAGCAAGACGGCGACGTCCTGCGGCGCGCCCGTCAACACCATCGCCGGTAGCACCATGTCTACGGCCACAGCGGTTACCACGACCAGCGCCACGTCCGTGGACGAGAAAAAGCAGCTCGAATTCGAATCCAACCTGCAGGACAAGCCCATGGAAGGGGCGTACTACGTGATGAGGGCCTGCATGATCCTGGGAACCGGTGAGATAATGTTATAAACATAATTTTATTGCGATATCAGTTGTAGGCGTAGGTGTTATTAAATGTATTTTCCAACGTGGTTATGTGACTCTGGACGATTCGACGGATTTTATACGATTACGATTATACTCGAACGACCGATTGTCAAAAGCTCCAGGATACAACATCACCTGACAATAATAATTAATAATTATTATTATCTATGTTATATTATATCGTATTGTAGTATCACTGTATGCTGTTCGATATGCCAATTAGTAGACATAGTTGTTATCGCTGACATCCGCATAAAGTATTCGAGTGTATATTATTTTATTTATTATTCGATTCATGTGACGAAATATAATATACGACCCATATCGTACGAAGACACGAAATTATGCAAAATATGCAATAGGCTGCGTACCTGTGTCTTATCAAATACCAAAACTAAAAACTTGATATTTTCACAAATTTTTTTGTATGCCCACAAGTAACAAGAAAACCTGTTTCTGTAAAGTAATGTCATACGTTTTCTTTCATAATTTTATTAAAAAATAGTTTAATTGACTCTACATAATGATATGTTGGCATAACACATCGTGGTTACCTACATGTGTAGCCCAAATAGATAAAATGTTTGTGTAATATAGCCTGTAGGCTTGCTATAATTTTTTTTGCATGGTCGTATACAAAATGCAACTTCCTAATCAATCAAAAACTATTCTATCTAATAAATTATTAATCATATTCATTTTTCCGAGGTCCACAAAGAAAGTAATATTATAATAGTTCGACAAAATTAAAAAAAATAATATTCAATGACATTTTTGTCTTGTATCTGCCGAAAAATTGTATTTCTGATACAACTGATACTCGCGTATCAATCGAATATTATTACATAATATTATACTCACGAACTAATGACGTTATGCGTGCAACCTGCAACTGCAGTTTTACATTTTGCATGCAAATACATTTTACATTTAACAATATAATATTATTATGTTCGCAGTGTTCATCGCCGCCCTGGTGCCCGACCTGGCGCCGTTCATTTCGCTCATCGGCGCGGTGTTCTTCTCAATACTGGGCCTGATGTGTCCGGCCGTCATCCACCTGGCCGCGTTCTGGAACCACGGCGACGAGGACGGAGAGGACACGGACGACGCGACCGACTCGGAGGACGACTTGGACTTTGACGGCGACTACTACGCGGTGGACGACGACACTGACCTGGAGGCGGTGCAGCGACAGCCACAGCGGAGGAGAAGCAGCGGCCGGTCCACGCGGCGCCGTCGTAAGGGCATGAGCCGTTGGACCGTGGCCAAGGACGTGGCCATCGTGTTGATCGCGCTAATCGCTCTGGTGTCCGGCACGTACGCGTCGCTCGTGGACATCGTGGCGTTCTACGGGGCCAGCGGCGAGGGCGGCCATCACGCGGCCAAAGGCAACGGCACCGCCGTCACTGTCGGCACCACCACCATCGGCCCGGGCCCGGAATCAGCGTTCCTGGTAGCGGCGAACGTGGTACCACAATTATAGAGCGGCGGACAGAATTCGGAGGACGGGAAAACAAAACGATATACAATAAGATAATAATATTATAATATACACCGACCACTGCACCTGAAGTCGTCGTCGCCCGCCCCCGCCCGCCAGCCAGACAGCCCGGCATGGCTATAATGGTTACCTATATATACCTTTATATTTTTCATCACTGTTGTAATACGCACCTTTCCTGTCTTATTTTTCAATCACCTGTGCGCATTTTTGTCCGAGTCACAACGACGATTAATATTCATTCTCGAAAACATTTCTGCCCCTCTCCCCCTCCCCCACTCCCTCCCCATGTATACTTATACTTATAGACGTCCCTACATTTTTGATGTATTTTTTTAAACTGTCGATGTAATTATTTGGCAATAACAATATCGACACCGCTGCCCATGTATATTATCTTATTATTGCTGTATTGCCTTTTGTTTTTTACATTTTTTTTTTCTTTTATTTATTAACTAATCGTGTGTAAGATATTATATATATTATAATTCCAGTTTATTATTATTATTATTATTAATTATTATTATTGTTAGTTGATAAGCTAGTGTGTAGTCTTACGCGAGCGCAAACATTTTTTTCCACATTGTTTTCCGCTTTTAAGCTTCTCTCTATATTATATTATTATTATTTACATTAAAATCATGACAATTTCATTATTATTTATCTTTAGTTTTAATATTATTGATTTTTTTTAACGTTGTCGGGCTTAATATAACATACGCGTGCAAGTTCACGAGAACATATTATTATTTTGTAATATGAAATAAATAAATTACATTAGTATACATTATTATTATAATTATCATTAAAATTCAAAATATTATACTACTTTTGCTATTCGCACATTATAATTTATTATTTATTTCACTGTTGATTCTTAAGAACGCAAGTATTCAACAGAAAATCATAAAATACATTTTGTAAGGTACTCATAATACTATATACTATACGAATCATATATTATAAATTTATAACTGTCAATTAAAAAAAAATCGGTTTATTATTATTATATCATTTATTATCACATTGATCGTTGCGTATAATATATTCTTATTCTTGTACTAATTATTATCATTACACGTTTTCTCACTACCGTAATCTCACCATTATTATACAATTATATAAATAATATAATAATATACAGTCATCGCACGGTTATTATATACATAATTGTGTGGTTAAGTACATTGTACATCCATATATATATATATATAATCTTTATATAATATTTATGTATATAATAATACATCGCCTCGTCGGCCGTCCTCGCCGTTACGGTCATCGCGTCCAAACGTCGCGCGAGAAGCAGTAAATCATAATAATATGCCCATTTGTAGTTATTGCAGTGTACAGTATAATATCAAATAAATATTATAAATTATTGTAAAAGTAATAGTTCTGAGGTAGCAATAATGTGCTGTATCGTTATCTCGCACAGACGCGCGTGTTCTGTTCTGCGATGTAACGACGACGACGTCTTTGTCGATGACTGTTTATAGTTAGGTATCTTATTCCTATATTAGGTATATTGGTATCTGGTATATGCGTAAATACGCATATTTCACAACAACATAGAATTGCGTACACGCACACACACATTAGCAAGCCGTCGTGTATGCGGTAAACGCATAATATTCTGTATTAATTTATTTAAATATATTATAATAATATTTATAACAACAACAACAAACAGCTACAGTTGCAGCAGACGTTGTTGTATTATATATATATTATTATTATTATGATATCGTTTCAACATAATTTATTTGGTTACAACCTGTAACATGCCTCGCGTGTTGCATAAACGCGCACGGAATAGTGACACAGTGTAATAATAATATTAATGGCAATTATCATAATATTATGTATAGGTAGTACATTGTCGCTATAGCTGTAGTGTAAACGCGGAAACGTCGCCGCCCAAGTTTATCCTCATCGTGTGCTGACGTGTTAATATTATAATAGTATCAATAATTAATAATATGCATATAATACAATAGGTATTATTATTATGGGGCTCTGATTTTGGAGCAAAATAATGTGCTCTTTCGCCTGCCGAGAAGATTATTAAACATGTTAAATGCGTTTCACGCGTGTCATCGTTCAGATCTCAACGAAATTAACTTTATTTTGATTTTTTCCATTGAACGTGAATATTTCTTTTTTTCCCATAATGTCCTTTTAGCTCATTTTTGCATAATACCTATTCGTGACAATCAGTTACTAAATTATCTTTTTTCAAAGAATATGAATGGGAGTATACTTCAAAACACATTAATAGCATTCATGCATCAAACGGATAATATAGAACAGTGCAGTTTAGATGATTTATTTCAATTTCGAAACAGACCGCGGCCTATGTACAGATAACTTCCAAATTAAATATAATATACAATTAACAAAATATACGCAAGTTTAAATATACGTAGGTACACAAAATACTTAGTAATTAAATGAAAATTACAGATCTTCGTTTGGCGAATAGTTAGTGGTGCGGTGTTTAAATGTTCAATATAAGTAGAAAAGATAGGGAATGGAAATAAGGGATTTTAAAACTAACTTGGCTAAGTACCACAGAACAGTCGACAGGTACATCGATAAGCTTCCGCAGGAACAACTGGTTCGAAATTACTTGACTATCGGCTAAGGTTTACAAAACCTTGTATATCCAATACCACATATTCATATAAGTATGGTATTGATCAATCTTGTGATCAATTTTCAACAAATAAGCAGCAAAGCTTAAACCCTTTCAATATGGTTTCTATTGGTCTCTGCATGCATGGAACCAGGATAGCAACAACAAACATTAGAATCGACCTGATAAGTGCACAGTACAAATAGCTTTTGAAGGAACTATAATATAATTTAAATTCAATGAAAATTCTTTCAATTAATAACAATTATTTTATCATAATAGTTAATTGCAAAGGAAAAAAAACAATATTTAAATAAAACAGTCGCGATCTTGTTATTCAGCAATAGTAATGCTTATACTATTCACTTGTATGCGGATGAGCTGAGTTCTGAATTGTTTATACTTTAAATCAAGAGAAAAAAAAATACATTTTTTAAAAAACCAAACCAATGTAATATTTACGCGAAAATGTCCCCTCGCGTGGCACCAGTTGATGTAGAAAAAAAATACATTATTTGTTTTGTACCTATCGGCTGTCTTTGCTACGGCAACAATGTTATAGTATTATGTTAATTTTGAACTTAAATTGAATTAATGTTTATTTTTACTGGCAAATTTAAATACTCGTTTGACGATTTAATTTTCTACAAAATCCTAGACCCAATAATTATTTTAATATTATTACTGCTCGCGAACAATATTACATCGATCATGTTATTGTTTTGATTTTCGCCCGCTAGTAAAATAATTACCACGCAAAAACAGCCATTGTATAATAATAATAATAATAATAATATTATAATAAGGAGCTGGTTGTTTCATTATGGTGCCTACTATACGGACTAGTCAGAGATCGATCGGTAACCTAACGTCGATTTTATCCCACATTAATAATATACTGAAACATTGCGCCGTCCCGATGCACGCGCCGCAAAACTAAGGACAATAAGCTATACAAAAGTAAATAGTACCTAATACATTTGGTCGGTCAGGTCAGCGCCGTGTCCACCGATGTTCGGCAATTTCCGCAAAGAACCACTGACGCACGCAGTAACAGTAATGCCTTCTATTATATGTCTATATTATATTATGTACCCACCGCGACTTTGTCCGACAGATCGGTGTGATTTGGGTAGTATGTACGACGTGCCGGATTTCCGATTTCGATCGTTTCAAACGTTTACCTACCTCACTTGCCTATATACGGTTTATTTCGGACATAATATATTGACGGGGTGACCCACACATCAACAGTCCGATTGGTTGCGTAGTATTCTCTATATTATTAGTTTGTCGATTTGTTCGGTCTTCGATGTACGCATTATATTGTCGGGCATTAGCTATAATAATATAGTCTTGAAAAAAAAAAAAAAAAAATGCTTTTAAAAAGTCTTTAGAATAACCAATCGAATAGCGAGCTAGAAAGTGTTTAAATCGCTGTATACTTGTGTAATGTGTTTACCTAGTTCAAAAATAACCAAAAAAAAAAAATGTGAAAAGTTATTTTTGTGTAGGTGTTGGTTTTGCAACGATGCTTTTATTTTTATTGCCAAAACTTTTTAATGATACCTTGAATTGCTTCAATTTTCAACTTTTAAGGTGGGCGCTGGTGGGAAATTGGATCAAGTATTTTTTGAGGGGTGGAGATCAACAATTCAAAAGTAAGAAATTCGCTATATTTTTGAAAATAATTAAGAACAAAAGGTAGGCAAGTGGATACGCTCTGCTGTAGGTATACAGTAGGTGTGGAGTGGGTCGTGGTTATGGATATGATCTATTTTACTGCAATTAATTTTTATAGCTAGGACTTGACAGTTTTATAAAAGTTTCCTCATTAGTAGCTCTTACTGATATCTAAAAATAAAATAAGCACAGTTTTTTCTTTATAGACTTTTGAAATTAATTTTATTTTGACGAAATTGTACCTATATCTATAAACGATGGATGACATTTTAGTTCTTTTGTTGTGGTTAAAAAATGTTAGTAGTGGAGACTTGAAACTGTTACGTATATTATTATATTGTATACACAATAACATTTCCAATATATTTAGATTCATTTTAAGGTATTGCCTAAATATACCACTTATTATGTCTTATTCACATAATTTTACGGTAAGTTGGTATTGACTCAAAAGTATTAATCACAATAATATAAAAAATGCGATGTTTTTACAAAAATTAATTCAATCTACGGTGTTATTAACGACAAAATAAATTACTATTACAGCGGTATAAAATATATACATATAAACACCTATATGGCTGTATAATATGTAATAATATATAATATTATATAATATGTAATAATATAATATTATATAATATGTAACAATATTATATTATATATTACTAAATAATATTTAGTAATATACATACCTATAAAATATATTATATCTGTTAGCCTCTATTACTAATATATTATATTAGTGATATAGACTAACAGACCATTTCCGCTCAGAATCGTTTATCGCATGCAATGACCTATAGGCTATAATTATCAAATCTAACAAATCCATAACCGATTTAATACTCAATGAAGAGCTGGTATTTGGAAATTCACACCTATACATCAGCAGACTGATATTCTCGGTTGTAAAAATAATTTTATAACATTTTAAGATCATTTTAATTCAAAGTGAGATTCAGTGAATTTGTATTCTGTTCTTAGTTTATTGTTAATGTATAACATCTTCCACAACGAACATACATTTAATCGGTGCAAATGATTAGCTCACTAGCTCGGTATTAGCTTTGAATTAAAATATTAACTATACTTAACATGTTAAGCTATAATGTCCAAATCGTAGAAGCAAAAGTAATGATAAACGTAATTTCCAAAAGTAATTGGAATTTAAATATAAGTTTAATGTTTTTAAATTGTTCAGGAATTTGTAGCCAAAAAGTTCACACCCAAATTAATTTAAAAAAATCGATGAACTCGCTATGCTGTATAGTAGGTGTTGAGTGTACTTCGTACTAAGTTGTGTACAGAACGATGTAAATAGGTTCATAGTATAAATAGGCAATAGATTGAAATTAATTTATATGTTTCAAAAATGCCATTGCGTATAGTAAAATATAATAAAATACGTATACGTTTCAAGTCTACATTAAATCGTTATTTTTCGTTTTATCCTATTTTGTTAAAATTCGAACTTCAAGTATGTATAAAACAAAGTCAGTGCGTGTATATAATATATTTTAAAATTGTGTATATAATTTTAAGACATAATCGCATTGATGTCTGCCCACTAACAAAAAGTGTTTAGACTTTAGTTAGATGGTCAATAAAATCAAAAATCGTAAATTTTGAAGAAAAAAAATTAATATCCTTTTTTAAACGAGCTACTAATTTATAATAATACCTATACTGAGTACTCGATGCGAGTATGAGACTGTTTTTTTCCACCCTGTAATCTGTATAACTGTTATCGCTCATAATTACCACTTTTCATGAACCATATAATACATTATAAGATTGTTATTCTCCGTAATTAATTAGTCATGTGTTGATTGGTAAAATTGTAACTCATTAGTTGAATTTAATAATCCACGCACCACAGCTTAAGTTCTGTTAAAATTAATTATGACCAGGGCTCGTGAGTTCATGCATTCGCATATAAATCTTGCTAAATTGTATTTAATGCTAGATGACATAGAAATCCATTTAAACGTACCACGGTGAAAAATATGTGAAGTCTTACTTTGCATATTATTGCATATTTAGAGGTTTTTTGCCAATTTGGCATATTTATGCATATTTCTGTTTTATTGGGCATATTATACATGTTTTTTGATATTCCTATTAATGTTATTAATTCATAGTTTATGACATTTAATTATGCCGTTATCATGCGCAGGATGTGTGTCAAAACGACATAATATATGTACGGGCAGAGCATGTCGCTAGCTTGTTAACAAGTATGATGAGCAGGCTAGCTTCCTAATAATCGATGGTTCTTATTTGTTTCTGCTGTGAGATCAGAAACTTCTAGATAATCCTTAGTTATAGGCGATGGAACTTAATAAAGTTACATCTCTAAAGGAGGTGAAGTGTGTTGAGTGGGCCACATTATCGGACTGACGAGGGACAAGGTACTACTGTGAATATCAAATGGTGGGCTCATGAAATATGGGTTGATATTATGCTATGTGGGTCGGTAAACTGATGACAGTAAGAAATAATTGAATATTGTTGCACATAAATAATTGGCGTCAGTGCATTAAACTGCAGATAGCATTGTATTTTTGTGTAATCGTTGTTCAAACGTTTAAAAAAAAAATAGCAATACCTCTAAAGGCTTTATATTTTTCATTTGTGCCATTTACCTACATCGTATTGTATGACGGTCGTTAATGTTAAGTGATCATATAAATGTATTCCAATATTTATTTAGGAATCGTATAATAATATTACAATGCTGGTGAATGGAAGTGAAGTTAAGTATTGGTAAATTAACAAAATATATTTAATTTGTATGTGCGTTTAGATAAAGTAATTTTTTCTAATGTATTTGAATTGAAAAATTAATGTGCACTAAATAAGTACAATTCATAAATGGTACAATGGTATAATATGTGTTGATTGTTTAGGTATGTTAATGAATAACGAGTCAATGACTATGAACAATTTATTAATTATATTTGTTTAAATAATTACAGTTGGTACTTTTTAATTTAAAAACAATTTTTAATGTTATAATTAATTCTTTAATTAATTTGTAAGTAAAATAAATGCATTATACTATTTTAAATTGGACAAAGTAATATTTACACTAGATAGATACCTACTTACGTCAGTTTAATGATTTTAACTGTTATTCATTATAATTAATATGATATTGGAATTATTAAGAACAAAATCATTGTAGTACCTAATTAGTTATATAATAAAAGTATATTGATATATTTAATATAGAAAAAAATTATCTGTTTTTTCCATTACTTTTACACATATAGATAAGATAATTTAAAAAAAATAGATGATGAAAGCCAACTGGTACTTCCTGTCAAAATATATTAATTGGAAATACAAAAAATAAATCTAGTACCTACCTATCGTATAAAAAAAAAAACTTATGAATTATGACGCAAGACGTGCCTACATGGATAAAAGCCATTGGTATTATAATAAACAAGGTTTAAGGTCTCTACGTTACAACAATTTTTAAGTCAATCACCCGCAGCATTATATCTAAGCACTAAAGAGACTCCTTCACGCTGAATGCATTTTAAAATAACATTATATTAGTTTGAGATGCTGGGAATTTCATCAAAATAACTAATACAATTAAATACACACTGAAAATGTGTCAAGATGATAAATGATTGCCCAAGTCAATATAAGTAATAACCATAATATTATATTACCTAAGTATAATTATATGCAATTATTAATTAACATTACGTATTGCATGATTTAAATGTGCTTCTATAAAGTCACATGATTGTAATTATATCACCATTGGTATTTTATGTTATGATTTATAATAATATAAATATGCATAAGCCATTCCTATATTTTATTAAAATAAAAATCAAACATAACTACATTGATTTGCCAAAAAAAAAAAAAAAAAATATAGAACACGCGTTTTTTAAAAAATGTTTGTTCTTTAGTTAAGTTTTTATTTTTTTTTACGAAATGCAACGCTTTTTAATATTCATATATTATTTATTAATCATATTAAATATCAAATGTATATAATATAATATAGTATTTATATTATTGTAGTATAGACAAATAAAATTGGCGACTATTTACTTTTCCGACACGAAATTATAATGACAAGTTAACAAATAAACCATGAACGGTATCAAATAAATTAAAAGCAAATAATGTATTAATTATATTTCTAGTAAAAATAATAATCTCTGCCATCCTTGAATTATTTAATATTACTATAAACGCACACTATGTTGCATTATTATTATTTGACCCAAATGAATAAAATAGTGTGTCAATTCCAAATTCAAAGATAACAATAGATATTAGTCTGTTGTTAATATGTAGGTACTCGAAAATCATTTTTATTTTTCTGACTTCACTAGTAACTAAACTTTATTTATTTATAACCATCACTTTTAATATACGTAATTTTAATCATTATTTAATATAATGTTCGTTATTGAGTCAAAAAGTTAAAATTATAGTTTGCTGCAGTATTGCTTTCACAAATTAATTTCTACTTATTTAAAATGATTATTTCGTTTTACCACTTAAACTAATTTTAAACAATCGTGTTAATATTTTACGAAACAATACTTTTAACTACATATATATAATTATAGTTCATATAATAATTGAAAGGTAAATCAAAGTTCTTTTTTTGGTCGTTTCAGAAAATATCAAAATTGCTATAATTTAAAATAAATAATTGTATTTAATAATTATCTTAGTGTACCATACATTTACTTTACCTCAACTTACTGTGTTTTAATTTGTGAAATGTACTTTTTAAAACATAAATTTTGTACTAATGACCTCAGAGAAAATTTAAAGGTTATTTGTTATATATTTTTCTTAAATATTAACGGCTTCAAATACGAGGTTATTAACCGATTAAACTATATTATTTAATATTACATTATTAAATTAACTGATGGAGATGAATTTCGAATAATATACAGAGCGGTTCAACTAGCAAGCTCGCCACCATTCTTAAATGTATTAATGAATTTATCCAAATTCTGATTTTTGGTATTTTTAACGATATATAAGGTTAAGGACCATATTTTCTAATATTAAATTTTAAATGACAAATTACGGTACCTAACCTATATAAAGTTGGTTTTCATCTAAAAAAAATAAGTTTGTAGGTACAATCGGCACAGCGGTGGTGTATGGGGATCATCAGTGGTGTAGCCCGTTAACTTACTAATTGCGGCGTGCGTTTCAGGTTTTTAATATTAATTAATAAATATTTAGGTACTTTTTGTTATAAAAAGTCTCTAGCAGAATATTTAGATTTAAACAACTATTAACGTAATATATGTTTCAAATGTTTTATCACAATTGTTGTTCGTTTGCTCATAATATATGTGTTAATGATATCGAAATATGGAGAACCTCATCTGGTTTTATTTCTTCACGCCACCGTCCTCGTGCCAGATTGTACTAGCACCGATTGTACTACCTACCATAGATTCACTCCTGAAATGTCATATAAAATCTAAGTATTTGAAAAAATGGTCCTTATTAAATGGTACATATACTTAAAAATTCCAAAAACCAGAATCGTTATTACACGGACACATTATTATTTTATTTATTTTATAGATACTCAGATGTTTGTGTGAAATAATACTATTACGATTTTACTAATGTAAAATGTATTTGAACAAAATGTAGGTACCGTGTTAAGTTCGAGCACACGTTGAAGTTTACAGATCATGTAATGTATGATATGAATGGGAAAAATACGATCTATACGTTACGTCCCGCCAATTAATTGTTATTTATTAATTTACTATGTGTTATATAGACGGACAAACAATGAATCACCGCATATATTGTAATACCAATAATCATAAGTATGCTCTGGATAAATATTATTACAATTATTATTTTTATTTACATTTCAACTGTTATATAGTAATTTTAAATTTACTCTTCATCGAAGATTTTAGTCCATCGGAGTCGTGAATCACTCTGTTAATACTAGTTTCAAGTTGAAAGTCACTTTCAACAACCACGATACCCACATTACTGCAACAATACATGTTAAAAAACATCATTGATTAAACTATATAACATATTATTTTAGTCCCCGTGATTTTGAATCATTATAATATATTTCAATAGATCATGAAAACAACGCAAAAATAATAATGATAAAGTAGTATACGCGGACGCCTCCTCTGCCTATAACTATAATAATTAATAGCTGACCCGGGGTCACGGTCAAAATAGACTCGCGGGTTGAGGTAAAGGTCGGTGGTGGAAACCGCACCCATCAACGATGCCTCCTGCACGTATACCTCCTGCACGTGTGTTATTATACCTTGGTAGTCGGCACGTGGACTTTTATGAATTTATATTTAGTCATACTTACTCGTTGTGTGGCCGTTCACCCGGGATACTAAAATAACAGCTTCTATACTAGTTGTCCTATACAACTAGCTACCAGCAAAACCAGTGGCGCACTAGACACTTACAGGCCCAAAAGTCAAATATAAAATAGGACCCCTACCCAAAACTGTAAATAATCTTACAGTCTTATACAATCCAAAGTACCTACTCTGTACACCGCTTCCTCGCTTCCCATAGGGTAATCAAAATCATTTCCATGCTGTTAAAAGCTGGTCGTTTTTCGTGCATTTAGACCAATATAAGTGGAAGAAAAAAATAAACCCACTTCCGAAAGCCTGATTTTAATTTTGTAAAAAATATTCAAATTCCTTATTCGTTTTTCTAGGTTAGAAAATTGGTTTTCTGTTTTATTTTTGTAATAACTATAATACTATAATACTAAACTAAAGGTGAATTTTGAAAACAACAAAGAAAATTAATTTGGTACTATTCTATAGGTAATTAAACATTAAAAAAAATCCATTTCCTAGATAACCTAGAAAAAAAATAAGGAATTAAAATGTTTTCAAAATTAAAACCGGGTTTTCGATACTGTTTGAATTTTTATCCGATTTTTGGGACACTTATGTTGAAACTTTTTTGATCTCAAAATATAGTGACTTGTGACTGCGTGTATGTACGTTACCGATTTCCAAAAATCTTTAATTACATAAAACGTTCGGGTAACTCACGCACACTAATGTCAGTCACTACACACACAGACTAAACATCACTCACGATGGGTGGCTTTCATTTGGGCGAATAACTCAAAATGTTATATTGTTTGGGCGAATATTGATACATATTATTTGGACGAAATTTACTTGGGCCTCTAATATATCTAATAGTTACATCGTTTGGGCGATCTTATATACAGGATATAGCAGATGATCTAACGAAAAAATAATTAATGCTAGTTAAACGTATGACAAAAATTGTGAAAATGATATGGATAATAATTAATTTAAGAAATATACTTATGTCAGGAAATCTCCAAAAATAATATATTGAAAAAATTTATTACGATTTAAATAAATTAAAAAATTCTAAAAAATAAACTACTTATTTTGGATAAATATTTTAACAGTGAACATTTTTCTTATAATCACATTAACAAATTGGCTATTTTGATAAATTTTAATTTTAACTTTCAGTTACAACAAATAAAAATGAAAACAATTTTAAAATATTGATTTTAACCATATACCTTATACTACTAGGCAAACATTGCGTGTATGGAACTTGTAACAACATAGAGGGCGATTTTTGATTACTCGATTACTCAATATGATGGTAGTGCGGGATAGTAGGGTAATATAATACAGTGAATTCCGTATAATGTGATCACTGCTTTATAGAATCAACCGTTTATTGGAATCAAAAATGAAAATCCCAAACCAAATATTATATTGAAAAAAAGATGCTTTATGGAATCAACTGGTTAATAGAATCAAAATGACCAGAACCAATGTGATCACATTAAGTGGTATTTACTGGATATATATAGATTATTGTATTTTGTCGTCAAGACAAAATCACTGTGAAACGTTGTTACGCCGCTCGTAATACAGTTGTTATATACAAAGTTCTTGTCTAGTAATAATGTAGTATAAGGTCTAAAAATTATAACAAAAGTTATTGCCTTAGTCAGTTATTACTGTTACACCCTGTATATAGTTTAGGAAAAACGTACATGGACACCTAATAATATATGTTCAATACATTTTCTTTTCCATTTTTAGAGACTCAAAAATGTGCTTGCAAATTCTTGCAAATTACTTGCAAAATATTGTTGCTACTATGAAGTAAATCCTATTATGTGGGTGGGCCAACTTCACACACGTCTCAGTTTTGAGCACTTTAAATTAATGATTATCGGCGGAAACTATAATGTACCTTGTGATTATTATAAAAGTTGTTATATCTGTATAATACGAGTATATTATACTTTCTTACATATTATAATTATAATATACTACTTTGTATATTGTATACCTATACAGTAAGTACCTACTTAATTACTAAGCTCAAGACATGCTAATATAGGTACCTATATACACTATATACAACAAACATAAATATATATTCACCCAAATGATCGCTTAATATCTCACCCAGATTATACTATGCTCTACTTAGGTAAAATCTGGGTCATTCGCTCAAATGAATGACGATGGATGTAGAATATTGGTAGTTTGTAATTTGCACCAAACTAAAGATGGGTAATTTGAACCACTGCGGAAAGCCAAAAACAGTGTTTGTAGCTTGAATCAAAATAAGGGCCTGTAATTTGCATTACCATAGGTTGAAAATAGTGTTTTGTAATTTTCATTACAAAACACTAAGTCTACATTAAGTCTACATTATTTGATTGATTTACTTCATTACTTTCATACATTTTTATATTAGTTAAATATATAATTTTTCTTTATATAGTTATAATATTATCCTTAGTGTAATAATGACAGATAAATTGTTGTTATTATTTTTTTTTAAGTATGCTATATTATGTTGTCAAAAGATTAAGTGTCTTAATGGTTTTTGAATTTTTGAAGAACGATGATACTCAATTTGGTACCTTAGTGAAATAACGACTAGGAATCTCTAAACGGAATACTCTGTCTTTAGCTTCTCTTATTTCAATATATCATACTATACTATCAACACTTGTATGTAGGTACTATCGAAAGAATAATCGATAAGAATTTAGGTGCACATTTTTTATGTTGTATGTATATTTAGGGTCAATTTTGATGTAAATTAACTACACCTAGGATATTGCCTAAATCCGACCCCTTATGGTTTGCTTTCAACAGCCTTATAATCGTGGTGTAATATACTTTATATTAACAGTAACAGTATAATTATAGTATAACTATCTCATTTTAATAGCTATACTCCTATACGTAATGCTTATAATAAAATATAGGTACATTTTAATAATAATTTGAAAATTTGAAAATAAACAAAAAACCATTTTTTATTGTTTGTCCACACTCCCCCGAGCAGCCACTTGCATTATTAGGGGGCCCAAAGTTTCACTTTTCCAATTTACCCATTAGGCGAGCGCAACCGCTTTTGTAGATTTTAAGATTCGACTTGAAGCTATGCAATTCCAAGCGTGGTTACCTATATTGGGTATCCGTTTCGAGACGTCATTATAACTGACTGTTGTTTCACAATATTATATTATTACATAGGTACGCTCGTCAGTGTCCGAAAAAATTGTCGGGTGTTTTTCACCAGAATTGTAAAGCGTTAGTAGTTTACATTTATCTATTATAAATGTATATAACGTAATAATATGTAGGTACAACTTCTTAGTTTACCATACGATTGTTCGAAAATAAGATTATTAAGATGGTGTAATATTATATGAACGGTTTTTTGTTTTTAAGTACTGTTTGAGGTTAAGTTTGCAAAATGTTTACGAAATATTTAGATAAATAAAAAAGAAGAATTAAAAGATGTATGAATACTTTTGTATACAAATTTACAAGTGGCTCTGTTTTATATAATAGCAGTATATTGTACGTACTATACTACTTATGACTGTCGCATCATCAAGAAATGTGTTCAAAAACATGTTTTCGTATTTCGTCAAAACATTTAGATCAATACTTATATATTTTCGATTTAGAAAGAAAATAACTTTATCAGTGTTTTTAGGAAATAAAAACCATTCATTATTCGATTACAAATAAAATCAAATGTACATACAAGTACCTAATCCTTCGACAGAATAGAGATAAAATTTCAGACGTATGGAAAAAAAAACAATACTGTATATTGACCTACGTACAATCTTTGATTAACAACTAATGAAATACGGTAATTAATTTCATCAGACTTACGTAGCTATTGTAGTATTTTGCAAGTTTTTTTTTTAAATATAATATATGTATATTAAAATGTTAAAGGAATAAAACCAACTACATGGATAAGTACCAACCGAACCGATGCATTAAAATAGTACCAACTAAGAATATGTATGAACTTTTACTTTGTAAGTATTCGAATATTTTGAGATAAGTGTATTCATAAAATATATAACACACACAAAAAACCTTGGGACCGGTCGATCGATTTATTTTTCTTTCTATAAAACTTAAGATAATTATGTAAGAGGATTATGGCACTGCACCAATTGTGATAGATTGTCTTTCAAACGTACAACATAATGAAAAACTTGCTTTCAACCGAACACACTTTGTATTGCTACCCAGTTCAACATTAAAAGTGAAATTATCAAACTTAAAAAACAAGAAGATTATCTGATTATAACGTTATATTTGACAAAAAACGGTTGAAATTTGTAAACGTAACTATAACGGAATACGATAAATAAAAATAGTGAAATACCACAAAACAAAGTATAATACAAAACGTAATTTATAGAATATCATCAAACTAAAAATAATGCAAAACGAAATAATTTATAAGTTATAATATTGGTGTCGTAGAAATATTTATTTCATGTGATTTATTATAATATTATATTCGGTATCCGGGCTATTCCCAGCATTAGTTATTATTTTTAAATTTAATAGGTACCTATTAATTGTTATTAAAATAACGTTTCAATTTTGAATAACGATAAACGCAAAACTTGTACATTGTTTCACTTCTAAATAACGATAAACGCAAAAATTGTGTAACGTTTTAATTGTAAATAACAATACAAATTTATTTTCAAATGTAAGCTCTGGACGAAACACATTCACGCAAAATGTTTTATTTTTTTGTTTTTGTGTAATATTAGAGTAAAATCACTCCATAAGAGTAAAGCAAACGGACACTCGATTTTTATATCATTATTATTAGGACTTCTAATATTTATTAACCCGAAAATATGTATATGCATTCATATGCACTAAACAAACAACAAGTATGCACTTAAAATATGTTATAAAAAATGTATAATTTATTATTATTGGGAGGAATGTGGCTCAAAAATATATCGTAGGAACACGCACTCGACGGTCACTGCCGCCGTCGCCTCTGTCGATAGTAGAGGTACTCGAGCGTCGTAAAAAACACGTTAGTCCGCGTGTTAGTTACCAGGTATAATATATACCTATCATTATTATTACGCCGACGAACAACTGTAGCCATTACGTAACGCTGACTATCTGTAGACTACGTGGCAGGACATTCCGGATGAGAATTTCGGGGCTTAAATAAAAAACGAGACGCCCTCGTGGTCACTGATTGTACGGTGTCGGCCGGTAACGTCTGCACCTAATGGTATAGTAAGTTAGACGCATTCGTCATTGCAGCCAGACACGCGTGTAGGCTTACCGTCGATCGTTGAAGTACATTATAATATGATATCATCGAATAAGACGTATACTATGTATATGTATAGGTATAGCAGAGGTGCAGGCCAAACAATCGATCTTTGGCAATCTCCAAGTCCTATTGTTAAAACTTATAAATTCTTTTTTTGGGGTAGTAGATAAGTTAGGTACATCAATATTTTAGATTAAACTTGTAAAATGGATTTTTTTCACACGAAAATGATGAAATTTGAATACCGAGCTAAACATTTTAATGATAATTTAGAGTAGCATCTTGGTTTAGCGGCCAGTAACTATTCCTCAGATTACAATCAACTGCAGGCCGATGATATGCGATGACGCTTTTTTACGTCAACTGCAATACAATATTAAACACTAATTTTTTATAATTTTACATTTTAATATATATAATATATATATTTTAATATCAGCAGTGACCAAACTTAATTTGATTAAGATCCACTGAGAATATTATATTAAATATTTTTCCTTTAAAGATCAACTCATGTAAAAAAAAAATGTTTTCTTATTTTTTAATTTTTCTTTATAATAATAAACATTGATCTTTAAAGGAAAAATATTTAATATAATATTCTCAGTGGATCTTAATCAAATTAAGTTTGGTCACTGCTGATATTAAAATATAGCGAATAACTGTGTTTCATAACATCATAGCAGCATTAGAATAAATCACATTTGCCTTCACGGGATTATTATTTATGGCATACTCGGCGTGGTTAACAGTGGCGACGTTTGATATTGTTACTGTTAATCTCCGAGATAAAACGATTAACCGGTAAGTCTCCCGGATACGATCGATTCGTTGGTTTTTGTTTTTTTCATTTTTTATCTCCCCGCTCGTACCTCCACCGACGACGCCGCCGTAAATCCTATCACCGTATTAAACAAACAAACAAACAAACCAATGTTCATCGTACCTATGTGATAAAACCTGCAGTACAATAAACCTGTCGGCCGGGATTTTTGGCGATAACCTTTTCGGATCAGCGATAATACACGCGCATATTATATCGACCGCGACTGCTGTTCTCACATCGCATTCGACCCTACGCACTATACACGGCAGGATCCACCTAGGTTTTCACGGCCGGGCCGACTGAACTATCATTTTTATTTTCATCGAAATTATAATATAATTTATGGTGTTGTTTTCTCGTGGCGTCCATACGGTGTGTACATATAATATCATGTATAGAACACATTGTTAGTACCAGCCGGTAACCGTTGTACCAACCGAGTCGTAACAATACATAACTATACGTTATCGTGACATTTTCGAAACATTTTCATTGTCGATCGCGAGTTTCAATCAGGCCACTGTCTGCGTAACCGGTGGCAGTTTCGTCTCACCAGCATCATCACCTGCACTGCCCGCGATAATATTGTTATTACTATAGTGTATACGACAATCGTTTCCGTCAGCGCACCCAAAGGTTCGTGACCTGAGTCTCATCGGTTTGGTGGTAACGATTGGTGGATATTATACGTCTTACGACCGTGACGACGATAAATCGCTGAACCATGGTGGAAGTACAGTCGCAGACCGGGAGTCCCAAGCCAATGGTCATTAGGAGGTGCACGGAAGTGCCAATGGCCATCGGGTCACCCACGGCGTCGGAGATGACGCGTCGCCGGCGACGGCGCTCTCGTCTCATGTCAAATGCCTCGTCAGTGGTGTCGGCCGCAGCCGCCGGCATCCCGGCCTCCGAAAAACATAAGATATCGTGAGTATGCTACCTATATCATAATAATGCTGTAAAGCGTAATGGGTTTTAATATTTCGCGTGTTGAAAGAACGTTATTAAATTCAGAATTTTATAATGATCATAACTTGGTACAAAATTAAATATCAAAAATATCCGACGAGACGGTCCCTGCAGGATTATTAATAATTATCTCCTTAAAATCTGAGAATAGTTCAGTCAAAAATAGGTCAATTCTATATAAATATTAAACATTAAAGAGGAAAACGAATTACTCTGAGCGTAAAATGTATTGTGTTATGCGTTGGTATTGAGGCGTAGACAAAACATGCGGGTACAACGTCAGTTTTTAGGCTTTTTCAGCGTACACCTGCAGGGCCGTAGCCAGACCACAGGGAGTTATCCGTTCCGCCAAAAGTGTACCTTTTCCTTTTCCCTCAATTCACTTTTCCGCCGAATGAAAAAAGTTGTAAGTACGAAATTCGTCAAATGTAAATGTAATAATATATATGATTAAAGTTCGAGACAGACAAAATCGAAATGAACAGTTTATAACTGAGTATAAATGGAGATCTTCACAGGTAGTGTGACATAATTTACAAAATAATTTCAAATAAAAATATAATTTTAATTTGATTTATAAATAGTTGGTATAGCACTTTTTAATAGTGCCTAGTGGTAAGAAAAACTATTATTATGAATCATGTATTTAATTTACAAAATAATTAAAATTGTATACGTAAATTATATAATATGACTGACATGTATGTGAAATAAAAGTAAAAATATAATTTTAATTTGATTTATAAATAGTTGGTATAACACTTTTTAATAGTGGTAAGAAAAACTATTATTATGAATTATGTATTTTATTTACAAAATAATTTTAATTTTATATGTAAATTATGATATGACTGACATGCATATAAAATATTAAAATATTTTTCAAATACTAGATTAATTTTTTTTTTGTGGAAAAGGGAAAGGTACGATTTTGGCGAAAAAGGGAACCGACCGCATTGCCAGGGTTGAAAATCGCCATTTTAAGGTGGTTATATTTTAATGTAGCCATATACAGGAACCTGTATCATTAGGTACCTGGGGTGGGGGGGGGGGGGCAATTATTGGGTCTAGAGGAGGAAATGTCTTCATTAACCTTCTCTTGGCCTACAGCCCTGCCGGGAACAGCACTCTACGCAAACTGAATGGAAAACAGTGCTCCAAGTAAAGATATCGCTCCAAAGATTACTGCACAAAGCACTACCGTATCGGTCAGTGTTTATTGTAACGCGAAAAAATGAAATGAAAATGAAAATGTAACGCAAAATATTTGCAGTACAAAAATCTAATTTCATCGTGTTTTTTTTTCTCTGTATCTCCACACAGCAACAACGCAGCACTTATGCACATGGTAAAAGCCACCATCGGCGGAGGTTTTCTGGCCATGCCTGAGGCCTTTCACAACATCGGTATAGTGATGGGCATCGTGGGCACTGCAATTCTAGGCCTTTCCGTGTTGAACATGATGTCGTGCATAGTGAGTATACGCGGGGAACGTATTTGGGCCGATAAAACCCAACCAGAATAAGTATAGAAGTCGGTTTTAAATACTGTGACCGGTCTTGGGAGATATATCGAGGGTTAAATGAAAAAAATACTGGATTTGAACCCGTGACTCACGTGCCCAGACTGCCGGACGCGTATTAGTGAGCCACTGCGATCTTATCATAATATTAACCTCGATATTCTCCCTTTTGGGACTGAGTGGCAGTGTGTACGGTTGAGGAGAGAACGCAGTCGTTTTTTAAGTTTAAGTTTTAAGTTTGCAGCCTCCCTACCAAGGAATTTGACCTGTTGGCACATTCTGAACATTCTGAATATTATATTATAATAAATCTGTCAAATGAACTTGTAACGAGGGGTAGAAGGGGACAACTCTACCCCTAGCTTTTTAAACGCATGTTAAAACACTAGAGAACTTGCTCGCTGCTTTCGTTTTTAGTGTACATCGTCATTGAGTAGGTCGCTAAAACCGCGGATGTGTTGAGTTTGAATTCAATTACAAATAATGATTCCGAGTGAACTTTGTTTAATACTAATTAATAAGTATATTTTACAATATACTTATAATAACTTATGAGAAACTTTGTACTATATGTTCATTAAAAATTATCAATTTTTAAATCTGATTCTTGAAAAAGTCTAAAAAATATTCAAGCACATTTTTTTTTTAATAAACATTTAAGATGTTTACGAGATTTTATATTTAAACGAAGAATAACAGTTTTGGGTATTTTTTTTATCCATCAAAAATATTATTTGAAACTTTTGCGTACCTATATGGCTATATTATTTATTCTACTACTCCTACGTTTTTAAAATATTTAGACTAATTTTAAGGCATTGTCTATTATACTATAAAACGCCCATTACTCACATCTTATTATAATAAGTTGGTATTGGCTCGAATGTTAATAAAAAATAAAAAATTTATTTAATTTAAATACAGTAAGTACTATTATAATAATTAACACTATAATAAAATATGCAGTTTTTTTGCAAAAATTAATTCAATCTACCATATTACTAATAGTAAAGTAAATAACTAATATTTCAGTATCAATATAATATAATAAAGTATACTTAGTAATATATGCCAACAGAACGTCTCCGCTGAGGTTTTTTTCGTGTGCAATGAGTAATACATCTATTACAGTAGGTACACACAACACCTACGACCTGTTTTACATCAGCAGAGCGACCACAGATTTTTTTTAATAGTTTTTATTACATAATAAGGGCATTATATTTTCAAAATGTGAGTCAGTAATTTTTATTCTGTTTTCAATTTTGTGTTAATAAGTAACATACTTTTAATTGATGTAAATAGATAGGTATGTTCACTGATAATTATTTATTATTGTTTTACTAATGGCCAAAATACCATAGACAGAAAAATAAAGATAAACTTAAAAAACCATTAGGAAATTAAATGTAAGGTAATGTCTTTACATTAGTCAAGAATTTGTACCTAAACAAAAATGCCACACCTGAATAAATTTAAGAATTCGGGAAACACTGCCTACTGTATATTAGCTGTAGTACCTATTGTTATTGACCTTGCCAATGTAAAGAATGTGTTAAAATCATATTCAATATTTTAGTAGTCCCTCTACAAATATAATTTTTAATTACAATAAAATCACTAAAACCGTTATCTTTTATTTAAATATCAATTCAGATACCTACTATATTATAATATTATCCATATAGTAATGCAAGTTCTGTTGTTTATTTTTTTTAATACGTTATTGGAACAGTCACACTTAATAACACTATTTGTTTAAAATTGCACTTTGATCATCCGGTCCTACAATATAACTAATAACTATATGAAATTACATTTTGTAGATTATATTTATAATATTATTAAATTATATTTTGACACTATACAAACACCATAGCATTTTGTGAAAAAACAATGATCACAATTTTAAGTTTAAGTTATAAAAGTACAGTAAAACCTCCTTACAACGGACCACTTATAATATGGAAATATATTTAAATTAGTAAATAAAAATGAAAACTTCTTTATAACGGAAAAATTGGTCAATTAAGGGGGTTTTAGCCTAAGATTGTACCTCCTATACTATATGGACAATATATTATTATATTAAACAAATATTATATTATTTTTATAATATAATTTGTTTTGACGCGTGATTTTATAATTTAGGTCCGGTTCTCGCAGATACTGCGGTCTGGCAAATACGTTGACATAATCTTGGCTGAACAAAACGGTAATAAACCCGTGGCCAATGGAGAAGGTGATGGTAACGATGACAGTAAACAGCCATCGAAACCGCGGCACAGCAATGAGTTGGTGCTGCCACCAATGGACTACCCTGACACCGTGGCCGCTGTCTTTAAGTATCGCGCCAATGGCCGGTTTGCCAGATTCGCACCATTTGCCAGGTAAGTGGATCGTTCAATAAATAATTAATTATAATCTGCACCGTCCACGGTGCTGTGATAAGGGTTTAGTAATGGGGTTCTTATCTATGCCAACATCCCGGAAACCTTACGTCGTCGTATAGGGTATTATAACAAAGTAACAAATTTAGCGTTTGAATGAAAATGTATGGTGGTTCTCTATACAGGGTGAGTCATTAAGCGTAAAACACTCATTATCTCAAAAAGTATTTATGTTTTTTAAAATATTATTTTACATAGCTATTATGCTTAATGAATCACGTGACCGTCCATTTTTCACAACCCTATACACGACATTGATGTAGGGTGTACGCCATATACTGTTTAGAGCGATACGCGTGATCGCCTCCAAATGTATTTGCTACATTAATTTCTATCACTATTTTAAGCAAAAGACCCACGTTATGAATACCATTTAATTTACTCATGAATTTGAATTTGATACAATTAACCTAATACACTTTTAAAAGTTTTGCCAATTACCATATTATTTGTTTACTTTAATATTTTGCGAAATTATGTTTAAAATTAAAATGATACACCCACATGTGTTCTCACATACTCACAGACGTATAACATACCAAATTTTACGTATTTTACATAATAATCAAATTTCTGTTATTATTGAATTTAGAGAGAAAATTTGAAAGTAAGATTATTTTCAAAGGTATCTTAGAGACTTTTGTTGTGTTTTTAATTATAAATGCAAATTATGAGTATCTTAAAACTGTACGTTTTTGTAAATAATTGTCCATACCTTTCTTCAAAATTAAAATATCAATAAAAGCTTCCAATATATACTACATTATAATCTTACCTTTTCAGATTAATTCACTATAATTTTAAAAATAAAAGAGTAAAATGGGAGACGGAGTAACCGAGCGGACTAAGGTGTCGGTTACGACACGCACCGACGCCGGTTTGATTCCGGCCACTGGTGGAATTTTTCTTCAGGTAGTGTCCGGAGAGAGAGGCCGCACCCCCCCCCCCCCCCCCCCAGTACACAATATACCATATCACAATAATAAATAAATTGGTTAATATATTACTAGAAACGTCAACAAAAACTTATAAATAAATACAAAAAATAATTAAAACATTGAAAAAAACATCAATGTGTATAAAATGACTATAATAATAATAAATTAGGGGAAGTGGTGGCCGAGCGGTTTAAGGCGTCGGTTGTGACTTACACCGACGCCGGTTCAAACCCGGCCGCGATCGGCATTTTTCATCGGGCAAGTCAAGGTATCCGGAGAGAAGTGCCGCCATCCCCCACTCGGGCATGGCAGATATCTAAGGGTGCCCACTAAAAAATCTGTCAAACCAACCACACACGTGTTCACACAAAACCATGGTTTCATAGGCTAATAACTTCAGTAGCTAAAGCCTCAAACCCCCCCCCCCCCCAAAAAAAAATAAAAAAAAAATAAAAAAAAATTGTTTTTAGTAGGTACCTAAATGTGTGAGTTAGATAGGATACTCTGCAAGGTTTATTACTTTAATTCATTGAAATTCATATTGCTTTCGTGTATTTATTCATTATGGCAACTCAGGAAAGTAATTATATTTATGACACATTGTGTTAACCCATGTGATACTGCTATAGTGGTGTTAATAAACAGTTGTTATTATTATTATTATTATTATTATTTAAGTTTAATAGTATATGCTATGTGAGAAAAATCAATAAAATATATGAACACCAATATATTAATGGTAAAATATTTGTTTTTATGTTTCGTCAATCCCAACCACGTCGCAACAACAACTATGATACCATTGATAACAGAAACTTTACAAGTGCCTCGCTAGTTGCCACCTATTATGGAGTGAACATAATATACGTGTGTATAATAGCTAGTACGTTGAAGCAGGTAGGTACCAAGGTTCACGACCTTATTCGGGTTACCGGATGTATACATTATGTTTTAATTGGAAAAGTCTGAATATACTTAGTTCAAGATGTAGTGCGAATATTTTAGTGCTATATTTTTTAATGTAATGTATATCTAAAATTGATACTAATTTACATTCGAGAAAAGCTATTTAATACAGTAACTCTTGATAATATTGAAAAAAAATAATTTTTAAATTTATTACGTTTTGAATTAATGAAAATAATTTATAATAAACAAACCAAATTTTAAAATTTGTCGTTTTTCTTATATTTTTAATTCTTTAAATATTTTAAATTTTATTAGTTGGTGCAATTTATACGTACTCCCAAATAGTACATTTCATTTTAATAAAGAAACAAAATTAGAATTGAATTTTATGTCAAATGAAGTTAATATTTAAACACATTTAGGTTCTTACATTATGTATCGTTAGAACGTTAAAACTATGATAGGTATTATTGACGCTCACAGAGTATAATTGATATTTTTATTAGTATTATTATTTAGGTGCCTATGTATATTGCTAATTATAATTTAAATATGATGTATTTAAAATTTTCTCAGATAAGACTTAGTTTGATTTTGACTGCTATTCAATTTAAATGTAATTTAAATTAACGGGTGTTATGGATATGATAATAAGTTCAATGTTCATACCGGACTTTTTAGATAAATCATAAGAACAAATATAAAATATTAGTGTATTTGTCTTTGGATATACACTATCTAGCTTTCTAATAAATTGTAAACAATTTCTTGTATCATTGAAAATACGAAATGCTATGAAATTGATAACATTGAATAAAACTGTACTAAAATATTCACACTATTCAATATTGAATTAGGGACCAGTGTTACAAGGTTACTCGTTACTATTAACATTAAATGCCAATTCACTAACATACTTTGAACCTCTACACTTATGATAACGTACAATACTTCAATACCTATAATGGTATTGTTAAAACAAAATTTACACCATGGGCACCCCACGCTCGATCCTGTTTCAGGTTATCGACCAGTTTAGCAACGACGTGAACTCATGGACTCATTTGTTCCACGGACTGTCCATTCGGTGGTACCCGATCATGTGCTCAGTGCTGATTGTCCCTATGGGGATGATACGGCTGATTAAGTATTTAGTCCCGTTCTCGGTGGCCGCCAACGCGTGCATGCTTGGAGGTACCGCGGCCGTGTTCTACTTCATTTTATTTGGCGACGACAGCAAGAACCCAATCACACCCGAGGAACAAGCCAAGTGGGTGGTGTGGCCTGCCACCCGATGGACCCTGTTCGCTGGCAGCGCCCTTTGCTCGTTAGAAGGCGTAGGAATGGTAATTATTAAAAGCTATATCACACATATTATATATTAGTTAAATTATAGTGGGAGGTATACTATAAGAATACGATCAAAACGTTCAAAAAACTAAATATTATTTTCATAAATTTAGTTTCAGTGTTTTTATAAATAATTGATGAAAATATTTACACATTAATTATTGAAAAAAAATAATGAGGGGCGGAGCATTATAAAATAATAATATCACCGTTTAAAAATATACGCTTTGTTTAACAACATACAATACATATTTGAAAGTAACATACCTTATTAATATGTCCCGGACGCAATTCATGATACTTTTTCACGTACAGTTAATTATTATAAGTTTTTATTGTGATATTGCCATAAATAGGTCAGGCAAAATATAATATCGTTATACAACTGATAAATCATAATCACATATTTATAAATTTCCATATTTTTAAAAGCTCCTAAACATTTGTATATGTTTGGCGTGAAGAATTAAAAAACTATAAGATTTCGAATGAAAAGATTCGCAAGAGTCAGTGATTCCTCGTGAGCTTGAACTTTTTGTTGTCCATAACTGTAGAGGAAATATTTATTTTTCATCTATATATGTATCAACTAAATTACTTTAATAGTAGAATATTAAATAGTAAATATGACCAGATCACAAGTATCTGAAGTACTCGTAGGTACCGAAAGATGGAAAATTCCAGTTTTCACTAATTTTATTGGTTATGTCTGAAAAGTGAATTATCTATAATAATCGGTCACCTACTCACCTAATCATTACGATGTTAACATGATTACATCCTTCTCTATACAATTTTTTCTAATATAATGTCTCACCTGTAATTTATAGCTACTTATCGATTGGAAAGTCCACGGTATTTTTATTTAAAATATCTACAAACCACTAAAAAAAAGTTTTTAATATTATTATGTTATTGATAAACTTTTAATTTATAATTATTATTTTTGTTAAAAATAATAAATTAAAAATAAATTTTGAAATCACTGGGAACCACTACAAAAATATGTATGTGAAAGAACAACATGAATTTGCGTCCGGGTCGGACTTAAAAAAGGTTCGTTTACCTGTTTTGGTATGCAATTTGTATGCACCCCTTATTATTGAGATCGTCGATCGTGGACAAACGGATAATCCTTTTCTACGTTTGTACCTATGTTGTATAATTATAATTATTTTAATAGGTCAGTCAGTACCTACAACATTTATTATTATATTAATTAAGAATAATACTATACTTCACCTACCAAATACAAATTTTAATGCAACTGTGGATATAAATAGATTAAGTTATTCAATTTATTACAGACCACCAATTTACCAATTTAGTATTAGTGATAATATACAAATGTTTTGAAAAATCTAATAGAAATAAACATGACATGCATTAATAATATCTAAATATATTTCTTAAACACATACAATTAATTTTTAATTTTAAATATATTGACGTCATTGTCATTTTATTTATTTTGGTTATATAGATTAATTTGTTTAATAACGGACTCCAATATTTTAAATATATGTTTTACGACCCTATAGTTGATGTGTTGAGGATTAATTATCACGTATTAGTATTATGAAAAAGTATAAAATATCACGTTAAATATTAGATGGTACCTAATATTCAATATTATACAGGCATACCTATATAATGTTTTTCCTTGCGAAATAGACAAATTAAAGAATTATGTTTTGTCTCCATAAAAGTCTTAACGATAAATCTTATTTGCAGTAGTAATATACTACACTAGTTTAATCTCTAATTAAATACTTTTTCAACTGAGCTATAAACGTGATTGAATAACATTATATCAATATAAAATAGTAAATACAATTATAAAATATATCTATTACCTACCTATCTATTTTTATGGCTTTATCGATTTTCTTGCCCATTATAAAGTTAATATGTAGTTGTAAATTGAATGAGTTAATTTCTATAGCCGTGGTTGGTAGTATTTTTCCGATACTGGACTGTGATTGGTTTATAGTGGTTTATAACTTATATATATACTGCGATAATTGATATATTATATAAAATATTTTTTACTATATCATGATAATAATTGATTCATAGTTCTTAAAAGCCTTGACTATGATGGAATACTACACATCGCGGCTATAATAATATACCTACACATGTATAAATATATATTATGATAATTAGGCATTATTAAAAACGGCTAGTCTATGTTGAATCTGACTGTTCATAGACATTGATATTATTGGCTACCTAGTAATTTTAAAACCTAACTAAGACAGGTAATGGTAGAAACAGTTTAATATTAATACATAGTTTTTATGATTGGTCAGTGATTGTCGTTATTGATTAAGACTATGCGTGATCAATGGAAATTTAGTCAATGAAATACTATCAATTTTTTAAAAAATAATTAATACCCGCAACTTTCGTAATTCTCAATTATTTTCGTGTAACATTAAGCTTACATTTTTAAAAAATCTACTTCCCAAACCTTAATAAAAAGCCCGATTTTTTCTAAATTTAACACATTTTATTCCAGATGGCCTTTCATTAGAATATTTTTCAGCCATCCATGTTGCCAAAATATCTTTGACATTGTCATTCGCTCGTTCTACCGACCCTAGGTTATGGCTGTGTCTTTACCCTTCATGAAAATAAGCACACAAATTAAATCCTATTTCTTCAGCACGTTTTGATTTTAATGGTCTGAGTAGTACAAGTTTAATGGTCCTGATAATTTATAATAAATTTAAATTCATTAAAACTTGGACTTAGCATATCAATAAGGTCAAATTGGCCTCGTGTGTTGAATGCATTATGAGATATTGGTTTAGATTTAATGATTTTTTTTCACAGTGCCTAAAGATAATAATTAGACTTAAATAGATTATAATAGTTTCCTTGGTAATATTACAATAATAAATTTGTCTTTAATTCATGAACCATGCGCTCGTTTGATACAAATCATTTAATGCATAGTACTAATGTACACTTTCTAAATTGTTGCTTATAGATTTAATGAGTCATTCTTTCCTATTGAGTTTTAGTGCTTTTATTTATGGATGCGTCTGTACACATATATTATAATCCTTTGCACTTTTCTACTCCATTTTCTTCCTAAAGTTTTCCTTAACTAAGTTCACTTCTTTTGATTTCTTCTAAATGATTTATTATCCTCAAGTTTATTTTTAATAAATCATATTTTAATGCATCGTAAAATTGTTGACACATTTCATTTGGATTTATGTATTTAAAATATAATTAAACACTTAAACATTAATTACATTTATACTAGCAGGTATAAAAAAAATACTTGAACTAGGTAATGTTCGGAATATATACAAAAAGGTATCGGTTCCATATAATTTCGGTACCGGTTCCAGATAATTTAGGTACCGAAAAGTATAATCATTTTAAATACAAAATACCTATCCGGAATGCAGGTTTAATTTAGTACCTATAAGAAATATTCGAAAGCTCATATATTATTATGATCATACAGTTTATACACAAAACAGTAATATCTATCGTTAAATTATGATAAATAAAATAATTTTATTTTTGAACCTATTTAAATAAATTCCGGTTCGGTTTTGATACTTTATTTATTATAATAAAGGTTTCGGTTCTAGTTCTGGTTCTTAATATTTTAAAGATTTCGGTTCTACAACTGGTTTTTTTCGGTTTGGTTCCAGTCCCTGCATTATATATCTACTATGTACTTGTACGACCATGTTCAGTGCAATGAAAAATATACTTAACCTATACCAATAGGCAATAACCTACTATGATTTCGAACCAGACGTTTATCATTAAACGCTTTCGATAATCAAACATATTATGTAATACCATAAGATAACAATACCTTTATTCCGTTTAAAACGTAAACAATAATGTACCTAAGCTAGTGTTATAAACAAAAAGAAAAACATTATTTTTTTTTACTTACCTAACAAAAAGTTTAAAAAAATGTTTATTTATAGTTTTTAGTTACGTTAGAAGTAAATACAGATTTTTTTTTACTTTTGACTTTTCCTGATCAATTTATAATATTATTATCTTCACCTAACCGATTTATAAAAAAAAAAATCAATAGTTTGCCCAGCTGTGTGCAGTTAATATGGAACATAATAATATAATATTGAAACGTTTAATATTATACGCGGCACATTATGCGTTTACATAATTTTTGTAAGCCTATAACATATTTTGATATAGTGTAACCTGTAATGTGTTATTTGCATGTGCCCGTGTCATCGTCCGGTCAAATCCACAAAAAGCTGTTGCATATTGAGAATGCTATGAGCAGACCGCTGGAACTCGCTGGACCACCTGCTTACACGCTGCACCGGTCCATGGTGGTCATCGTCGTGATGAACAGCGTGCTGGGCCTGTTTGGATATCTGAGATACGGCGACCGGTGCGCGGGCAGCATATCGCTCAACCTGCCACAGCACAACATGTTAGTACCTATGATATTATGCGTTTTACTTTTTTGGTAGGAATAATAAAATATGTGCGTCGTGTGCTATTACACAAGGTGCATTAAAAAAAAAAAATAAATAATAATAATAATAAATTAAAAACCTAATACTAATCTAAGACATAATAATATATTATAATGGTCCGATAAGAAACGCGTTTCTCTACGACGACATTTCTTAAAAAATAACTTTCCAAAACTATATACGAAATTGTTCCCCGTGTGGTTGCCACGTGATAGAAGAATGTGAACATGCAGTCGTATTATATTTCCTGCATTTGGGCTACCTGGTGAGCTGCACCTACTCATGGTCTTAGGCATCTACGCAGTTATAGCTGGTTAGGTAGGTTATACAGGGTCATCTATTTAACTGGCTACACTTATTGGTTATTTCTTAATCAATTTCTGTAGAATATTTTTTTCTTTATTAAAAAACGTTAGGCTAATTAACGCAAAAAATCGATTTTTTACTACTTTTTAATTAATATTAATTTTTCAGTATTTAATATACATACCTGTCTAATGAATGATGATGCATAAAATGTTATGTATGAATTTTAAAACCTGTGCTACAGAACTCTATTATTCATATTTCAGACTCGGGGATCATTTAGATTTATATTGGAGTGTAACTCTACTTACGTTTCACTGTACCTATTATTTGACATTTATACTTTATAAAATAAATAACTCGAACATATTAATAAAACTTATATAAAAAAAAAAAATAATATTTTTATTACTTATAACTTATAAGTGAGAATATATTTTGCATGTTGAACTAAATATCTTTTTTATAGTTAATAATATGTTCATTTATAAGTGATATATATTTTTTATTTTTAAACAAGTTAATACACTATCTATACAAATTTGTACAATAAGCGTATATACTAAAAGCAAAAATAACAATGAGACGAAAAAACACGAGGGCACTATCTGATATTGATAATGTCAAATCATTTTTAATTAATTTTCATATAATATCTTGGTTGAATGTTGAAACAAATCGTCTAAGAATCATAAACTCATAAGTAGGTATATATGATGAACATAATTCGTTGTTGGGTAAAGGCATCGTATAGGTGACGTTTGATTTGGGTATATGACCTGTGTTTTTATACTATTGACTATAAGGTATCCTCAATGTTATTATCTATTAGTAATTATATGATAAATTAGTTTTAAATTTGTATCTATGAATTTAATAACGGATTCTTCGTAAATACTTATAAAATTCTTTTCAAACTTATGAGTTATAACTAAAAACGGTAATAAACAAGAATATTTTTATGGTTTATATGGAAATTCAAAATTAACTTAATTCTGAATTTATTAAACCATTAATACCCAACCTTGGAAACATTTACTATTATAAATACTTTAACCACGTAAAAACATTTTAATTTTCAAATCAAAAAATTGACTAGAGAAATTAGTGTAGGCAGTTTAATAGAAACCACTTTATACTACGCAGCGAAGAAATGGTTTTTCGGTTTCGTTGCATATATTATAGTGGTATAATAAATTTAATGGTATAATATAGGCTCTCCGTGTATACTAATGTCGAAATTAATATAGGCAGTCAAGCGACTCGTTTCTAGTTATGCCTATAGAATTATTTATTGGTAATAAAACGTCTATGTTTATACTATGTCTTCTATGATAAAACTACAAATACAGCTCTAAAATATTGTCACCGCAACCGAACAAACTACTTAGGCAGGTAAAAAAAAAAACTAAAACCCGTATTCCTTGAACTCAGTTGAATACGATTTACATAATTTCGATATTGGTTTTTAATATTTCCATTAAACATTAGATCCTCCGTCAGAACCACCATGCCCTCACGTCCGCCTATCAACTGTTTATTTGAACTATGCACCTTTTCTGACGACCGATTCAAAAAAATAATTCAACATAATCACTTATATATAATTTTACCATTTAAGATCGTTATATAATTCCGGTTATAGCTACATTAAGTACTACGCACAAACGAGCTCATTATACGCTTATAATTATATAAACTGTTGTTAGTATATGAAAAAAAAATTATTTCGTTTTTCAATCGACCTCTATGATTTTGACAGCTTCGTTATTATTAGGATTAATTTGTTTCAATGGGATAATTAAATAGTTCCAGTCAGTGGCAGTATATCAAACAATGTACCAATAAAAATTAAATGAACGCATATTGTACAGTATAAAACGGGGTAAAAGCGTTGAGAAAATCAACATTTAAATATTAAAAAATACTAAATAATAATTGGTGTGTAGGCTGGACAAAGCGAAGAATAAAAAAACGTATTATTTTGAACAAACGCAAAATAACAAAAACCTATTCTTTAAAAAGTACAAATATTTAAAAGTACATAATAATATTATCATATTGTTTATGACTTGGTTAGGCCAAAAACCACAACAACAATCGTCCTCCCACCCCCTATGGCTTGTTTCAATCCACAATCGGCTACTATCGTTAACGCTGATAGTAGTACATAATATTTTGTGTTATTCAGTTCAAGTTATTATTATTGATATATGTAATTAAAATAATGATGACGATTTATCATATAATAATATTATTGTTTTCAATATCAGTCTGTCAATAGTCATAAAATTGATGATCGCCGGGGGCATCCTGTTAACGTACGGACTTCAGCTAACGGTCACCACTGACCTGGCGTGGCAAGGACTGCGTAGCAAAGTCGGTAAGTCCACAGATGGATCTGATAGCGATGATGCAGCGAAAGACGACGATTCTTCGCCAAAAATGATAGCGTACTACTACAGCATGCGGTTCCTCTTGATACTCGGCAGCAGTAAGCATGAATACAGTATACCGTATAATACGCAATACCAATCTATAATATTATTATAATCACTTGGCCGGAAAGAAATGCATCTCGTTTTCCGGGAATTGTACGAACCGTATTAATATGTATTTTAGCCACCATATTATGCGCAACCTGGAGCTGACTGGGGGTTGAGCCAAATATATAATGGATAAAAATCACGACATTTTACCGTTTCGTTTTACATGTCTCATTTCTCTCCAAATATTACAGTAATGGTGGCCGTAGCCGTGCCAGACATCGGGCCACTCGTATCGCTCGTGGGCTCCGTCGGGTTCTCGTTGCTGGGGCTGGTCGTGCCCGTTATCATGGAAACCATATGGTACTGGTCCGAAGAAGACGATGACGACAACCAGGAACAGGACTGCTGGGACGGGACGACGGTGACAACCTTGGAGCCGTCGGTGACGGACGCGGGGACGACCTCGGCAGTGGACGGCGGGCCGGCCACAACATCGGCTGGTGCAGCGGGCGATGGTGAACACAAGCCGTCGAGTCGGGGCGGCGGCTGTCGCCGGGCCATACGGCATTTGAAGAACCTGATACTCCTTCTGCTCGGCTTGTTGGCGTTGGTTGGCGGTGCATTCTACAACATCCGCGACATCGTGGCCAGGGCTTCTGGAGACGGCTCGCCGGCACCTACCATCTGACGGACGCGGTCGCCTTCCGCGGACGATTTCTAATACAAAATTATTTTGTATATATTATAATAATAGAGTTTAAAATGTTATAAACGGATTATTGGCTTAACCACACAGATATTCAGGTACTAACTTGGATAAAATATGGTTGAAAAACGATGCCATTATATTATTATACGCAAAGAGGGAAAGTCAATAGGTAACACAAACGTTCTCGGCTATCAATTTGTGATGTAAGTATTCCGCGAAATAATTGTTAACAATAATTATCGATGGATAATATAGAGCATTCCAACTTTACGTTGATAATAATTTAACGAGTCTTACTGAGTTTTCCTCTTTGCACGTTTCGCTTACGCTAGGAAGATTGCCGTGTTATAGTACCTACTACCTATTAATATCATGCATCTGCGGACATAACAATGTTATTACAGAAATATAATAAATAATATATATATTATGACTATGTGTTTTTATTTATTACATTATTGAATACGATTTTAAACGGTGGCGGACAAAACACATTTGCAGGTAGTCGTACAATTTAGGTGTCGTATTCCGTGTGTATTTAATCGTAAATACCTTCTATATAAGAGTACGATTACCTAGCTGCTTACAAAGTCCACAAATCAGTATTTTGAATAAATCAATTATCTACCTAAATCAAGTACACCCATATAATAGAATATACCTAGCTGTTATAAAACTTATAAAAAATACCGAGGTAGGTACCGCCGAACGATGTAAATAGCTTGCATAAACCAGGTTTCCCAACCTTCTCGTTGTGGCGACCCAGAAATTTATTTTTTTTTCGGTAGGCGGCTTTCTACCAAAAAAAAAATAAAAAATCAATTAGGTATGCCGTAATATTATAGTGATATTAATAATCATTTTAATCTCAGAAATGTCATCATTTTAATTTTAATAATATAATGCAATATTGAATAATGAATACTGTATTCTGTTAAAACACATAGATTAATGTTAAATTCAAATTTTTATTTTTTTTTTTATTAGCTTACGACTGTGGGGAACAATCAAAACTATTTTGCAATACAATATTAAGTAAATTGCAATGCGAAACATTGGTATAGTTAGTGGCATAGATGTCATAAAATAAGTCTAAATATTTGAAAATGTAATTTTGCAAAGTAAATATTTAATATACGTATAATGAAAAGTTTCATTAATATTTTTGGAATTACAGCAAAATAACTAAAAGCTTTATATTTTAATTAAATATTCAAATTTATCTATTAACTTAAAACTTACCCAACGTTTTTTTACTTTTATTTAACTTAATTTACTCAAGTTTATTATTTGTTTATCCATATTTACTATTAATGTGAAAAAGAGAGGTAGCAAAATCGTAGTTTGATTATGTTATCATTATTACTAAACTGTTTAAATAACATCCTTTAGCGTTAGGTACTAATACAATATATAATATTGTAAATATAAATCAGTATATATAAGGCAGTATAAATTGCGTAAGTGAATAAGACGATTGTCTTTAATAATTTAATACTCCGACTTTTTTAAACTATGTAATACAATATTTCAATTCATCTTTATAATCGGCAACAGGCATTATAATATGTAGCTGTTACCAAGAGCAATAAATATTAATGATTAGGTTGTAACCAAAAATTATAAACGAGTAGACTGGCGAAAAAAAAACATCTTGTTAATTAAATAGTGTATAAATGCCTCATTATAATTTAATATATGGAGCTTAGAGATTAAAGGTGGTAGGTAGGTACACTTATACATAGTAATTTCTAAACTATAGTTTGTAGTTTATTGTTTATAAATGGTTTATGATGTTAAGAATTGAAGTTCTATTTATTCAAACGGGATATGTTTCAATATTTATTTTATAGCACGAATAAGTTGAGAGTTTACCTATATAAAAACCAACAATTAATTTAGGTGCCTACTGAATTTAGTTAAATCATTTATTTTTTTAAACATATATAAATAGCCAATAATGTATAATTTGATATGGAATCAAAAACAAGTTAATTGAATCAAATGATTCTGGCTAATATTAACAAGCAGTAAATTTAAGAATTACATTTTTAATTAATTATTACGTATCATCAATAATAATTATTAGATTTTTATTATATAAATAATTATATAGAAATATAACTTAGTATTCATTACGTTATTAATATCAATAAAAATCGATTAGGTTAAATTAATAAAAATCAACATTAAAAAATGTCAAATAAATTAACTTAACAATTTTAAATGGTCCATGATAAGAATTGGAAAAAATAAAAATAAATCTTATTTTTTCAGATAGGATTTTAAACCTTGTTAAACATTATAACATTATAAATAGTTATGAAGATTGTTCCAAAGATATTATTACAAGGGGATACGACGTAGGTACCTATTTACAGATCGTATAAAATATTTACGAGACGAAAATGAAAATATAATTCGTTAACTGTGTGTAACAGTTTTACTGACCGAATTTCTTCAAAATACCGAAAAAGTCCCAAGAAAGTGACTGCCACTGATCATCGCATTCAATGATGATTCAGTGTGGAACTGATTAAACATTTTTACTATAAACAATATGTCACTCAAACTTGTGGCTTCGGGTTACAAATATTTTTACTTGTGCAAAGTGCCAAAGTGTGTATGTAAAAATGCTGTTTTTTGTATATCTATAATGCATATCCGGAGAAGAAGCAATGCCCGGAGAAGAAGCAATGTCCGGAGAAGAAGCAAGTATCCCGGAGAAGAAGCAATGTCCGGAGAAGAAGCAATGTGAGCACAGTTCCTTCTCCGGCTCTCGATTAAACCGGAAAAAAATGCGTATATTTTGTTATTATTTTAGAATTTAACTTATTATAATATACAATATAGCTGTATATTACATTATATTTATATCACATATATAATTGTATATTTTGTGTATTCAATTCAATTAACATCTTAAACCTAGTTTGCTAATGATTCCCGAATATTAATACATAGGTAATCTGGAAAACTGTGATTAATTTAACGATTTCGTAATAACAGTGTTTTTAAAAATGGTAATCTTTATAGTTTATGCTAATTATTTTATTGATAGTATAAAGATTCATTATGTTGTTTTTAAGAAGAACTGATAAGGTTCGTGTGAAACGATGAAAACCACAACTGAAATAAAAATGATGCGTATAATATAACCAATCAACTTTCTGAAGAAATTTCATAAGTAACTAACACCTATTTAAAAAAAAACCTGAATAGAACTGAATGTTTTTTTTTATTTTCTCATTAAACCGGTTTAATCATTACCATAATATACAACTACATTTTAAAACACTTAGTTAGAAACGTCCTAAATGAGGGGTTACCCAGCATGTTTTTTACCTATTTCCTATGTTTTAATACTATAATATTATAAGAGTCACTGATTTGTATTCTTCGACGTCGAATTAAAAACGTATGCTAAACATTAGATATGTTATACTCATGGTAAAATTTAGAATTGATAGAGTCATTAAGTTGCTTCACAAAAAATATAAAAAAAAATCTCTATATTATATAATATATAAATGTACAAAATAATTTAGCCAACCAACAATCAATTTGCATTTTCAAAAACATTGGTTAATTAGTTAAATTTATTGACAATAATAAATTTGATACGACGGAATATTCTGAATTATAATTAATAATTTTAAATATTTTTCTGATAAATAAAATTGTAAAAAAAATTTAAAAATATTAGAATTGATAAACAAGAGCCTGGTTAGATTTAATGGAATATTTTGTTTCCTATTTAGATGTAGGATATAGGTACCTACTCAAATTTAACATAAGTAGATTTTTAGCAAAATTTCTGATCCAATTTAAAACAAAAACATAGACTAAAAATTAAATAAAATTATTAAATAACAAATGGGAATTCAATATTTCAATCCAAAATAACTTGAATAAATAAATTGTTATAGACTATAAATGTATTCTAAACAAATTTGATTTCCCGATTATGTGAGTATAGGAAAAATATTCTCACTAGTTTTTGATTTTCTTCATGAATAATCATATTATATTTTGTTGATGTTCTATGAAAATATATTCGTGAATCGTAACCATTTCAGATTTTTTTTAATTTAAACACACGAAACTTCAGTATATTTATTGTATTTGTGAAGGTAAACATAATAACCTACCAAAAACGTTCATAGGTTTATCAAAATAATATTATCCTTTGGCAAATATCACAGAAGTACGTCATGTATCATGGTTCAAAGGTTATTCCAAAAACTCGTTATTATTAATGTTAACTTTGAGCACGGATTCTGAAAACTATAAAAAAATAAATATATATTACAGATAAGGAGAGAAGAGTATAATATCATTGGATCATTTGTGTAAACTTAATGCTAGAACTATAATATAGTACCAATAACAATTTTATAAAAGTATTATGTTACTGTTAACGTTATTCAAATAGACCACGAATGATCAGAGTAAATAGTATACGATCAAAAGTTCTGATTAAATAAAAACTTAAACTAATAAAAATATAAAATATTTTTAAGTATTGTGAGAATAAAAATTATATATTTCATACATTTATGATATCGGTTGCTGTTGTTTCGTACTGAATATTTACTCACCCAGTATACCAAAATCAAATATATATTCTTTTTAAAAGCGATATATTAACAATAAATACATGTAAATAATGCAAATTAATGAACTTTTTAGATGTCCGTCAAGTATCTACAATATTATTATTACATTTTATTTGTAACAATAATGAATATAATATATATTATTTTAATTTTCTTCTTTTGATTTATTACATTTCAACAAATCCGTTACCTTAACTTACTCAAAGGTGCTTTAAAAATCTGCTACACAGCAATAACTAAAAATGTTTGGTACCTACATTCATTTTTATTTTTTTTTCTATTTATTATGATAATCTATTTCGTTTCTTGGTTAATAGGCTTTAAAATGTAATAATAATTTTGTTCTTAAAGCGGTTAAATGAAAATAAATAACCACTTCTTTTTAATAAGCATTTGAATTTTAATTTTTAACAAAATTAATTATACAATTTAATCATGGAGATTTTTCCTCAAACCGTTTTAATTATTTTATTAAAATTCAAAAAATATAAATCGTCAAGAGTTGAAACTTCATCAACTTACATCATACTGTATATTATTATTATCTATAGGTACCTACAATATTGAATGTTTATAATATTTATACTTTAAAATTGTTGGGTGGCCATATGTCACGATTTCACGGGGACTGTTTGCATTTCATTATAGTGTTCCATTGTTCTGAGTGTTTGGGACGGCCATTTGTCCCGTAATCAATCTTCAATAATTTATCATTTTGTCTTTTACTACCTGGATATAATAGAAGAAAAAAATAATAAATTTTTTTTTGAAAAATGATAATATAATCAAGTTAATTGTTTGATTTACAGACAAAATCTCTTTTACAATTATTTTCCTGACTTAAAACGACAATCATTGATAAATATATTTACTGTTCTCCTGTTCCCCGTGACTACGTTTGTTATAACTTATAACTCATTGATAATTTTTGCAGTTACTTATTCCGATGTATAACGTTGAGTTATTTTTACCTTAATATGTAAAAGTTGTAAAATGCTTAGTTTTATTGTAATTACAAAATAAAATGAGTGTTAAAAATAGTGGTTGGCGGTGGACGAGTAGTACGAATTTTCTGATAAAAATTATACAAAAAATGTTTGTACCACTAAAAGTAAAATAAAATATGGCAACCCTTTTAGTAATTACTAATATAAATATTAGGTGAAAACAATAAGAAAAAAAAATATTGTCAAAAACTAAGTATTCCCAAATGGTATTATTGTTTTTCCCTATTATTTTAAAAGTACTTTTACAATTTTTACTTCGACTGCCAGAATACCAACTATTGATTAAATTAGTTACAAGTGACTCCCCTCGAAACGGAAGATCATTTTTCCTTTTTTTAACTATATATCATGAAGTATATAAAGAAAATGTTTTTTTTCAATTATTAGACAACTTATAATTTAACATCGCCTAAAACCTAACGAAAAAATTGTAAATATACGTGAACTCCTGATTCAATATTTCAGTGATGTATTGATGTATTATGTGGTAGCTAGTGGACACACGGGGATGTTTTTTATCCAGTTTTTATATTTTAAACCAAATACATCTATCCTTATTATAATTTTAGGTTGGTGGGTGTTCATAACGAGTATTCAGTAATTGGGACACAATTAATCTTTTTTTTCCAAAATATGTACACAAACGTGGCCACTGATATTTTACATTTCTAAAAGGTGCACCCTATGACTGGGCCACTACTTAACTTTTTTATGAACTTTGTTATACTTGTTGGGGAACATATAAGCGTATTATGACTCATGAGGAATATTATCAATACACGGTACTATGCTCATTATTTTCAAAAATAGTTGTTTGGGATTATCATTAATATAATTGTTATAATTTATAGGTAATTGACAATGCACGATTTTTTTATGTTTTTTTTTTTAAATTTTATAATCTTGTGACTTTGTTGATTGTAAATATATGACTTATATCAAATTTAATGTATTTAAATTTTAAGTTATAATGTAATAAGTTATTTTAATTAAGTTATAAACATAGCTTGAATTTGAAAAAAATTTCCAATTTCGGTTTTTTTTTTAAACGGTTTTAACCAGTATTCAAAATCGGTATCCAATAGTGGTTTCAAGTCCCGCGTTATTATTATAATATTATAATGACCAGGGCATAAACCTGAAAATATTTTTTCCTTTTTCGATTTTGATTTTTTTTACCGGTATTGATCTTTTTCGATTTTGTTTGCAGTTTAGATATCGATTTCAGGTTTAAATGGTTTTAATTGGTACTCAAACGGTACTTTAATCGGTATTAAAAAGTCGTTTTAAGCCCAGGTTATAAATATAGAGCCCAGTTGCTGGTATCATTTATAAATATTTTATTTTTGTTATGGCCCAATACTTGGGTAATAGAATATAAAAACATTTTGTATAAGAAGCAGGTAGATAAAATTAGGCCCAATTTCCGATCACCTCTCAGAAAGATCCTCAGGAACACATATTATTTTATGATAACTACCACTGAAAATAATGATGTCACATTTTAGGCGAAATTGAGTTCAAAGTCCAAATTACCTATATAATATACACTAACAGAAAAATAAATATATAATAACATTATTTAAAACAATTAGGCATACAATATTCACTCTTAATAATTTTTCATATACAATAGTTTATAGTTGAATTCGAATTTAACACATCCATTTTAATGATTTATATAGGGACAATATAAAGCTAGTTACCGTTTTTGTTTTTACTTGTCAATTTAATTATTATTCATTCAATTAATTTTTTTGTTGGTAGCTGTTTTTACAACAAAATTTAATTTCTCAAGTTTAATTTTGAATAAACCTACCTTTATTTTTGCTTTCAAGAGTTTCCATTAGCTATAATAGGTTTTTATCAATTAAAATACCGAGCTAACGAGCAAATATTTTGTACCGATTGAAATTGCTATTAGTGTAGACGGTGTTACATTAACGATAAATTTAAAAGAGCACCACAATTAACTATGACTCATATTTTTAAAATATATGGTTACTTGAATGAAAAATAATGATACCTCAAACAGTATTAGGTATTTCGTTGTAATTTTGAGATTATTAATCGTTGAGGCACGAAACTTACCATAGACACAATAAAATTTTCAAAATATTTAGACTAATTTTAAGTTTCGCATATCACAAATCTGTCCACGTACGGCTGGCATTGACTTATAAGGTTTAAAAACAAAATACTATATGATATTATAGTTATTACGCATTATGTAATGTTTTTTTTAAAAAACTATTTGACGTACCGTATTACTAATAGAAAAATAAATTACCAATATTAATATAAATAAATTATAAAATATCCTTAGAAATAGATTGACAAGTCGTCTCTTGTGGCTCAGAATCGTTTTTCAAATTGGTACGTTTCAAATTTAACACATCCAATACAGTGGCCAACTCAACATCCTACACTCAAACACACAATTACAAAAATATAAAACATCACTACATTAAAATGCTATGCGCAATATAATCAAAATATTAATTGTCTGAAAACGTTGGCTTATAAATAAGTGCCTACCTACATTTAATACTAATCTTATAATTTATTATTTATAAGTGCATCATGATTAAGCAGGATACATCCTTTACTCTACATATTTTAATATTAACTAGAGCTTTACTAACTTAAGCCTGCATGAGATTTGATGGTATAAATACCTGTTCGATATTTAGATTTTATGAACATATTTTCAAAGCAATATTCTGGTCCAAGATACTGGTCCTATAAACTACAAATGGTTTTAATTAAATATATAAATTAATTATTTGAGAAAAACCTATACAAAATCATTTTAATATTTATATATAGTTACGTACATTTCACCAGCTCCCCCCCCCCCCTCTAAATACAATTTTTACATTTTTCTTTTGCTAAACATTAGAACGCCATTAGTCTGAATTTGTGCGACACCCGTTATACTCGGAAAAATCATTTATTAATTTTTCGATTTCCCAAGCCCCTTCGTGGAAAAAATTATAAATTAAAAATTTTTCTTTTCTCAAACATTAGTGTGAATTTGTGTGACTATTTTCAGAATTTGTGTGACACCCGTTATACTCGTTAAAATGGCTGCTTATTCATTTTTCGAATTTTTATATTTGTCCAGCCTCCTTCATGGAAAAAATTATAAATTATAAAATTTATAAACTATTACTATAATATTGTAATGTATTTATCAATCACTATTCACTACCTACTTTATATGTTTTATTTTTTAGATATATTATTGACTAATACATCACTACTGTATCACTGTGAACACTGATGATTATTCAACCGGTCAATACCACAATAATTATTATAGGCAAATTTGCTCTATTAGTATATTATTATAAGGTCTACGAGTACTGAGTAGTGTAGTAAAATACTGGAATAAAAATAATAAAAATGTATTATAAGTATTAACAATTAATTAATCAAATAATTGGATATTTTAAGTAAAAGGTTAAATATAGTTTAGTTTATTTCACATATCTCTGATGATATGGGTAATATACCAATATGGTATAAGAAAACAATTTTAAGATATAATACTATAGTAGCTAGAAAGTAAATAGCCAAATCAATTTTTTTATTCTTTGTATGAGGTATTAAGTGAAAATTTCATTGGGTCTGGTAAGAGATTCCTAGACTAATGTATTTGTATTTAAATTATATTTGAGAAAAGTACAAGTGGATTTCATAATTCAAGAGTTCTTAAATCATTATTGAACATATTATAAAGTAATTTGAATTTATATCTAAACGTTTCCCAATAATTATTTCATAAAATACATTCGCATCATAAAGATCAACACAATCTGAGTGATTATGTTCCAAATAATGGTCGTTTCTATGTCAAGTTATTAGTTGATGCCTGGAAGTAATAAAAACCATTATTATATTGTTCGTTGTATTGGTCTAAGCTATGAAAGTTTCGCCGAACTCGCTTATATATTATATCGTAATAAATAATTCACTGAGAAATATGGACCTACGATAAAATGTTAAAGGTCGAACTGCAACGGTTTTTTTTTATCCGAACAAACAAGTAAACATCCAGCATAAAGGTTATCGTTAACATTGGAAGGACACGAATATTATACACGTACACGTGTGTATGTAAGTCATTTTGTATTAATCAAAGTGAAGGCGAAAGGTTTATTTACGAAGTGGTTTATCTTTTGAAAAAAAAAAAATTCACAAACAAAATTCGTTTGTACAGTTTAATTAGACATATTGGACCGGAAATGGGAACAGATAAAAAAGTCAATGCCCGATCGTCCGAAGCAATTATAATACTAATATGATTATTATAGTACTTAATCAATAAACTAAACAAAAAAAAAACATAATGTTAACAGCCATTCGCATCACTATCGTATAGTAAAAGTTAGACCACAGGTTGAATTATTATCGCACTTTTACTAAACACCAATATAAATTATTTTAATTTAATTAATACCTAATCATACGTTTAATGATTAACTATATCAAAATATTAAATTTATTTTATCAAATTAATTAGGTTGGTAAATATACGTTATAATAAAATACACCTTACTTATTGTGCATTTACCATAATTAAGATTAATACCATACAAAACAATATATTAATATTTGTTTGGCACATTTAAGTGTAGATTTACTAAAAGATTTTGAATTTATTTTTCAGAATTTATAGTAATTTTCAAACTAAATTTTCGTTGGAGTTTAAAATATGTACGGATATTTGTGTTAAATGTTTGTTAAAATATCGACTTAATATTAAGCATTTATCCCCCCCCCCCCCCCCCCCCGTAACTAGTTATCCCCGCCATCATTGTTCACTACCGGTTACAAACGTACCTATACAAGTATAGAACATATTATATTTAAGTTCTGCAGAATCAATTTTGTGTGAACAGTATATATTAGAATAATTTGATCTATATTTCATATTTCTAGTTTAAAACATAAAATTAATTAATTGAAAATATTATCTTAAAAATTGTTAGGTTTAGTTAATGCATTTTTACATAATATTATTATTATAATTTTGTATGCGTATAATAAATTTAAATAACCTCTAAGGAGATGTTATTTGTTGATAAGAACCATCACTAATGAAATATTTTCATTTTTCAAAACCATTATTAAAATTTATTAAAATTTAAATATCAAATTAATTTCATATACATATTATATAAAAGAAACAGGTCATGTATAACAGTATTAATTCGGTCAAATACATTTTAGGGTATTTCTATATTTTTTAAGCATTTTTTTATTGATTTCGAGGCATATCAATTATTGCCCCTACTTATCAGATATCAATGTTTAATAAACACCAATAGGTCTATTAGTTTTTTTAGGGACACAATTAGTGTAATACCTAAAATAATTTCGGACCCGCCTAGTCTAGTACCCCTAGTACTTGGGACCTAACTCAGATGCGCCGATGTAACTCTACCCGCAATCAACCTTTTTTGTTGTAATTTTGGACGAGAAATTTAAGGTAATAAAAAAAAGTCGGTTGTAAACTCGGCCCAGGGGTGGCTTGGCTCCAGAGACATGATTAGGGGGGGGGGGGGGGCGGCCAGTCATAATTTTCGGACAATTTCGATGATTTTTTTTTTGTAATTTTTCAACAGTATACAATTATTGGTAAATACAGCTTGGGGGGAGGGGCGCATTCTCTATGCCCTCCCCTGGAGCCGCTCCTGACTCGGCTGGATAGTTATGACCAATAAAATACAATAAACACCACATAATATAATTTGAAAATAATAAATAACGTACCTATTACCTATATCTTATTGTGAACAATTCGTTGTTAATGAATGGTAAAATACATGTAAATATTGAGACAAATAATGTCAAAATATGAATAATAATATGAAATGAAGTTAGAAAAAAATAATTTCAAGAAGATACTGAGAATGTGTGCATCCTTGTGGGGTCTTCTAGGTAATGGGGAATGCTTCTTAAAAATATTATAAGAAAATATATATTAATTAGATATAAGATCTGGGCATAATATTTTTATTTGGGCAGAGTTTATGCTTAAATAATGTTTATGCGAAAAACCCGGACCGAGTTTACACCTCAATAAATTGTATATGAAAAAAAAACAGGCTAAGTTTACAATAGAACTTTTGAACATTTCTGTTCCTCGCGCCCAGTTTAAGAACAAATGCATTTTATTTTAACTTTGATAATAACTTAGCACGACTACAACTTACTCATTTACGGTCAAAAAGAGCCAGTGAACTGTTTACGCCAATATTAAAAATAACACAATAATAAATGCTTCGTTTATTACTCATTTTATAGGCGCATATATTAAATTTTGTAGCTTTATAAATAATTTTTTTCAAAACTGTCATTTACAAAGTTTGATCATTGATAACATATAAATAATCGTATCACTAAATTAAAACGATGTATAGATTCAGTTGAGCATCGTCTACAACAGCATATAGCTAGTGTAGCTTACTGCAAAAGTGTTTCTTACAGCGGCTAGCCTTTTAACGGGCGGTCGACGATAAATAATATTATACACCTTTGGAAGCACCCTGTAAACTCTCATTGAACTGGGACGCACTCGGGCTGTGTCAACCATAATAAAAAGTCCTTTTTTCCTTGAGACGAGGTTGGGCTACGTCAAAACTACGGGACGCATTTGGGAAACATTTAAGATTTTTATTATTGTTATGATTCAAACTTTTTCAGACATTCAATATGTATATTATTTTTAAATGTATATAACAATTTAATACTGTTGGCAACAATGTCTTAACATTTTTTTATTTTATCTATGAAGAAAGGCAAAAACACGAGGGCTTAAAAATTGAGTTTGAATTAATTTATTGCGCAGTACAAATGTTATTATTGAATGAATTAAATAAATAAAATAATTAATTTATATTAGATTATGTAGTATTTACAATTATTTTCTTTGTTGTCTGTTTTAAAATAAACACTGCCAATTGAAAAACTTTGTGATGAATAAATAGTTAAACTCATAGATTAAACAACTTGTATACATTCACATGCACTTAATTTGATACCCACCGACTTATCATCATGCTTGTTTGTTTAATGTTTAAACATTTTCATACAGACTTGAACACAATTGTGAACTATGTTTTCTGATAAAATTTGTCAAGTATAAAGTATAAACTATAGAGGACAAACGTAATACCGAATTTTGTATAGTGTTATATAAAATCATTATAATTGGTATTGTTGATTTCACCACAACATTATTTCTACTTAATGATTTGTTGATGATCTTTAATGCGACAAGTTAATATATAATACGAAAAAAGAAATTGAGTTTTGATTTTATTTATATTTTTTATAAAATCAATCGAAGATAACTATTTTAAAATCCCAATTAACTGCTTCCGAATATAATATAATATTTCTTCACGAAATATCATAATAATGTCTCTTGGCTTATGGTTCTGGGACAATACGTTTGCATCTCAAACTTTGAACGAGTTATATTATAATGAGTCTTATATAATAGAGACACACAATAATCACAATATTATGCCGCAAATAGTTATTGTAGTTCGATCATTCATTAAAAAAAAGAGTTAGTTAAATCGCTACAGTATGTAGAAGCAATGGCGATAAAGCTTCGATGATTATAAGCATTATAACATCGAATTTTAATTATTTATCTATAATACAATTAGAGAGTACCTAATGATTGATGAATATACTTTATGATAAACTTGTTAGTTAGATTTATAAAAACAAAATAAAAAATAATAATATGTTAATATTCTGATAAACGTGTAACGCCTATGAATTTTTATTCTTTTTTCTTTTTTTTTTTTTAATGAGAGGCCGTTGCACTATAATACTATTAGTTGTTTCTATCTGTAAGCACACGTGCCTCATCCACTAAAATTAGGTTTTTGTGTTTCGATTATTTCAGGTCATCACTTGATTTTTAGATATCTCATATAATATAAAATACAAACATAAATGAAATAATGTTATTTTATGAAACCGGCCGGTTTTAGGAAATGTTTAATCACTACGCTGATGCGTATACCTCATTATAAAACAATAAAATTGAACATTATATTATCGAAAAAAACGCACACGCCCTATTAAGGCATTTAAATGTCTCCAAGAAAAACTAATCGACTCGGTAGTCATCACTAAAATTAATACTAATGGCAATGCTGAATAGACAAGTCTTACGGTGAAAATAAAAACAGCCAAAAATCGACGTTATATTCAAGAATACACATGGAAATGTTGGAGTTATAATAATTTATATTAGAGTGTCAACGGACTGATAGTTGAAGTTCTAAAAGTGTTAATCCAAAATTCCAAAAACATTTATTGTGACAATAACCAATATTCATAATAAATATTGAGGAGAAATGATATTGATATTTGTTTATGTCATTCAAACATTAATAGGTGTTATGTTAATAAACATCTATGAATCTAAATAATTCATACTTTAATTTAATTCATACTACGTAGGTTGTAATGATTAAGTCGTGGACATGTAATGGTATTATTTTAACAGCATCAAACTACTACGGTAAAGCTTAACATATAGTTTAAATAACTATAATGAAATTTTAAAACTGTACTAACTAACTGTTGAGTTAAATAAATAATGAAAATTCCGTTTGAATATAATATTTGTAGTTTAGACATTTAAATAGTTGACTATTAAGAGCAAAAACACTTATGTGAGCAACATATAAGATATAACTTTAAACACAGTATACCTGATTTTATATAAAAACAATAATATTGTATTTAACTAAGAGAGTTGTATTTATGTCAACACTCAACAATAGGTATCTTTATTTTAAGATTAAGTGGTGTTAAATTAACATCAGTATTAGGGATTTTTAAATTGTATAAAGTTTGTTTTATGTACCAATATTTCTGTTGCTAAGTCCCTTCAAGCCCCCCCCCCCCGATTTCCGCCAAGGCTTGTACCTGCATTTGGGGAGTGAGAGGTTTATTGGGAGTTATTATTGACCAAAAAATTACAACTCATTAAAAATTAATTCTTCCTTAAAAATTCGGGGAGGGGGTGGGGTAAGTACACCACTGGCCCCATGAATCTGATATTCTGTCAAAAACCTTTTTACGTCTAAATAATATACATAATATCATGATTATAAGTCTACAGAGAGAAGGATAACGGTTTTTAGTAACCCCCAAAAATAATCCTATAGATAATATCTATTAGATATTATTAGATAGACCCAGCCCCTCCTCCCAACATCAAATATTGGGCGGCATCTGTACCAAATGTTTTTGTGGAACCTATACAACCCTTCCAATAATAAAATACAATGCATTACCTATAACGGCTTGTTTAAAAAGTATGTTTTATCATGTATACGATTGCCCCGATATATAGTCTAATGGTTTAACGCGTAGGATTATAGGTAGAATAATTTTTAGGTAGTTAATATAATTGATGTCCGTGGGTTCTTAACCCATTGGGTTAAGAAAAACTTGATACCATATAGAATTTATTGTGACACAATATTACATATTTAATTTCAATAGAATTAAGTTGATTTAATATAATTTGGTGTTATTTTAACATCAAATAATATTAAACTGACATTATTGGGTACCGTGAAATCTAATTAGAAATATATGTTAAGACAACCACAAACCCGCCTTAGCTCAAAAACGATGTTCAAATGTGTATAACAATGACACTTATTTTTTTTTTTTTTTTATCTTGAGCCCGGCAGCTGAGGCCATTAGCTATTTTTTAGTTTTTACTGTAGGTTATTAAGTCGGTAGGGGGAGGAACACGTATGTGTTTAGTTAGGATTGGGCACCCGTAGGTATCTGCCATGCCCAGGTGACACCGTGACTTGGCCGAAGAAAAATGCCGCCCATGGCCTAGGAATCGAACTCGGGTCGACTGCGTCGCAGCCGACGCCTTAGTCCGTTCGGCCACTCCGTCCCCCAATGACACTTATTGTTGTTAAAATAACTACAGATTTCTAACATGTCTTAAAGACATTATAATATTATCTTCTATATGGATAAACGCTACACATGGTGACCAAAAATGTAATTTTTTCGCGTACGTACAATCGATTGACATATTATTAGGTACATATAATATGATAAATATTATATTATGTTGCAGCAGCAATCTCGTTATAATATGCGTACATTGTACATAAATATGCTTGTTTATTGAAAATGTTAAATAATTTTTGGAAACAACGACGGCGATCCTATTCCAATACGAAACTAGGTTTTCATCGTCATCATAATATACGAGTACATACATTACAATACATTATTACTATTATTATTTTTTCCGGGTGAAAAAAAAAGTAAAAATGTATCGATACGTATCTCGTACTGCAGTACTACGCCTTAACAATAATATTATACGTGTCTGCCACACGTAAATCTGTTATTTAATATAACCGCTACGGCGGTATAATTGTATAATATAACAATACATTTCGTAGAATACGCGACGGCGGCGGCGTCACTCGCATCACCTGCGCGGCTGTAACCGCAATGGTTACAATGGTGATCGCATCCCCCCGCCCCCCACAACTTAACATAGGTACAACGTTGTTAGGCCGGTCGGTCCGTGTTCGGTAAAAAAATTTCGTGTGGATCTCCAAGTGGCGCGTTTTATATTATACACCATAATAATTATTGTGAATGCGAGTAGAGGCATATAATGATATATTATTAAGTGTCGTACATTAATTCGTTAGATGTTCGAAACGTTTCGGATGTCCCCTCCCCCCACTCCCGTCCGCAGTGTCCTCCCGACCGCTACCCCACACTGCTCCGTTCCGCTCCACCCCACCCCGCACGACTGGCCATGCGCAGCACCACCGCACCCCAGCGGGGAAACGCACACGCACTCACACACTCGCGCACGCACACTAGGTACGCATTCCAGATATTAGCCAAATAACTCGTCGGAGATCCACACCGGCTCCTCGGCGCCTATATAACCGTGCCCGCTGGCCCGTCCCTTGCATTGTGCATTGAGAGTTCATAGCGAACAGACAGAGCCGACTCAGCGTCCATATAGCCAGCAACAGTTGCCGTCCACCCGTCAGCCCAGAGTTGCAGTTGCATTGCCACTTGGTAGAGCACGTCCGACTGGTACACTTCTTCTCGCCGCCGACAACCTATTCCGCGTCCACGAGCCGTCCATCGTACATTATTGTACCTGCGCCTGCTCCGAGCACTTTTGTGAGTATATTATTTATAAAATTCTCGTTTTATTATTATTATTATTATTATTATATTATTTATTAATTTATTGTCATTGTATAATATGCGAACTCACCGATCACTTGTTTAGCGCTGTTTAATAATTTAGTAAGAAGGTACTGCGCATTTGTTTTGTTTTTTCCGGTTATAAATCATTAGGTACTTACCATCTATCGGAACCATTCAATCGTTATTATTTATTTTCTGACTTTTGCAATCGTTTTCGGACGCTTCGTCGGTAATAATTTTTGTCGAACCCTTCAATTATTACTAAATGTTGTGATTTTTTGTTTGCTTATTTTTTCTATTTTTTTAACTGCAACATGTATGCTTTGTGTAATATCCTAAAGCTAATTGTTTCTCCGGAAATTTCGTTGCGTTTATATCGAATATCCAACCAATAACTTATTACTTATAAAGTATTTTGAGTCTAAGTAAGTGTAGTGGACGGGACTGACAGAGAATGTTGGTGGGTCGTCTACGTATTTGCTTAACTATCGATGATCATAAATAATTCAGTGCCTATCCTACACGATATTTTTTTTTCATCTGCCAATAATCTCAATTCTAAACGTATGATGTATTATATAAATGTATAACGACGTTTTATTCTGAGGCATTTTGGAGTTTTCATGACATTCGTTCAATCATTATCGGACGTTATTCTCAATTTCAAATTATGTGCAGTTATGAATACCAATAGGCAATAATGATTTTATAATTTCTCTTTGACCAGTTCAGTCTTTTTCAAGTCGTCCTTATTAACTGAATGTTTTTTTTTTATAATTTAATTCAGAATGAAGTGTCTGTCCGACTGTGCATATAATAGAGACTAAAAACCGTTAAATTTCATAAAAGTTTCAATCTTATATCCTATCTTAAACCTACATATTATTATACATATTTATCTTTTATTAGTTGGCGTGTAGGTAAATTAAAGAAAAATCGGAGGTCTGAAAAAATAAACATCATTATTAGGTATTACAAATGTATTTTTGATAAAATAATTATCCCTGTTATAGTGGGTACATAAAATATAGTACGTGATTTTTACACTTCCGCTATTTGTTTGATCCTTCATTATCTTATATAATTATTTGAACGTATTTGTACATACAATAATTGTGTGTGATAATTAAGCATATTGTGATCAATATTACACATAGCTAATAACACATACTGTAATTTATGGAATTAACGTCTCCCATATCCTGCAATAGATTGGCTAGTGACTAGTGCTAATAACATTGTTAGAAAGAGATGGCTAATACTTGTGCATAATAAACGATGGGACCTTAAGTGTATGCTATCTATTACTAACAATAGTATATTGTACCCGGGTATATTTACACTCTCTATTATCAGTCCATTTCTTTATATGTCTAATGTCTATAGTCCATTGGTCCATCACACTATTATGTGTCAGTAGATTTTATTATTTCATAATAGTAATATAACTTTTATTCGACTATGGATGAAATAATGTATTGAATTGTTTAATTTTTCTACTATAAAAGAAAAACGGTATTGGCTTAAAAATACATTTTTGCGCTGCTGCAGCAATTGCATTTTGGGAAGTTTGTTTTAATTAATAAAATTTCATTTTTATAATTGTTTCGTTTTCATTTGGAAGACTTTTTGGTACGATTAAATGTACAAAATTTCGTGTTGAGTCTATAATTCAAGTGTTCCTTTATACATATTATAATAATTCAATAGTATCATTAAGTACTATATTCGTTGATTATTAATAGATGTTAAAATAAGACTGTTCATATATTATGTGTAGGTAGTTCGTATTTAAAGACATTTTTTTTTATTATCGATACTCATAGTTCTTACTCAATTCCATATGTGTACATTTTTCTTGTAACTACGGGAGTATATAGGAATGCTTGTATCCAATTTTATAAATCTATTCAATACATTTCATGATATGCATGGTATACCACTACAGGTATCTGGTAAACAAAGCGCATTCTTACTAGATAAGTTTTTTTGTAATTATTACCTAGTTAAAAGAATTTAAATATTTCTATTATGTATTGATAGATTTTAAGGGAGGTGTTCATTGTTTTTAATTATTTATTTATTTATATTAAATACGGGACGAGCCCAATTACATTGTTTTGTATTGAAAACTATACTAGGTATTTACTATATTATATTATTATTTCTTAATTTTTATTTGTGGGTTATCTATTTGTTAGCTTAGATGAATGATATATTAAGAACAATAGTCTTAATATATTTTTTATATCTATTAACTCTTAACAGTAATGACGTGCCTGATTCAGTTTTAATGTGTTTTCTTTTGGTCATTTGCGATGCGTCACATTATAGGCTATATTAAAATTAAAATATTTCTTAGTGATTCTATTTTAATTTAAGTCATTTCCTTACTTAACAAATATAGAAATTAAGATGTTTAGACAAGTTTTCATAATGCATATTTCCTTTCTGATAAAATTAACAATATTATATATCTATATTATTAATTATTATATTATATAATACAGAGAACTACAATCAATAAATATTTTTCAGAATATAACATATCACGTATCTTATATACAAACATGTGTAATACCAACAATAATCCTGAGGTTATAAACATGAATAAAACAGTAGCGGAAAAGAAAGACGAAGCAAACGATAAAATTTCGTAAGAATCTATAATAGTATAATATATACCAACATACGTGTATTTGGTTTATAATAAATTTAATGGAAATAATCAAAATAATCAAATGCTTCTTCATATAACCTTGTTTTTTTTCCGGTTTCCGGCCACTCACCGCATAACTAGAAATGCATCTGCGCTAATGCATATGATCAAATCCACCATTGGTGGTGGATTTCTAGCCATGCCCGAAGCCTTTCATAACGCTGGACTGTTGGTGGGAACAGTGGGCACGATGGTTCTTGGAATGGCCGTCCTAAATATGATGTCCTTCATCGTGAGTATTGACATTTTTATTTATAGTATGTAGATACCAAATATTTTATTGCGTGATATTTAAGCATTGTTATCAAAAAAAATTCGAGCAACTATAAATTAACGACAGATCACCATACTTCGGTTAGATTATCTAATGTTACATTAAGTAAACCAAACGGGTGGTCTACTTAATGTAACATTAGACAATAATATCATGGTTTTTACGGCCTTTTTTTTCATCATACGCGTTTGCGGTGTCTAAGTTCAAAATATTATACATCAGATTTATTATCAGAGATAAATTTACGCATAATTAACAATGAAAGTTATGGTTCTCAACATTGTTTCGTTAAACAGAAAATGTTCATAAATGGAAGTTCGTTTTATAGAAGTTTCACTGCGTAATACGTTAATTGATATAGTTATAGAAGTCATAATCATTCGTCGACCGTCGTTAAAATTTGAATTTGACATAATATTATATTATTATCATTTATATTACCTCCGCCCTCCCTTACCGATCCACTGACGCGTTCTCATATTATAGGTACAGGAGCTTGTACCTCATACCATTTTTACTGTTGACACGCCGGCCGGTTAAAACCGGTCGAAATTATCATACAATATCGCTACTGAAATTTACATATGGTTATTAGCAAAATTAAAATATGTAAACGTATTATAATGTTATACCTAACTATATTTATGGTTGTATATATTATTATTATTATTATTGTTGTTGATTATATTTATATAATATGTTTACAACATGATGTATAGCAATTAGAAGTAACAGTTTTTTTTTATTTAACTGGATATAAACATCGGTTATTTTACCATTGGTATTTTCCAATAACAAACCATTCATAACTAATGATATATGTCTTTTATTTTAAATATTCTTATTACCAATAAGGTACCAATAATTTACATAAAAAAACCACGTATAAATGTAAAATAATTAACGATTATATAATCAGAATACGTAAGGAATATGAATACTTTTTCGTTAACGCGACTTTATTATATCCCAATGGTCAATCTTCAACTTCCTTTAACCACAAACTTAAGATTATTATACTTCTTGAGTTCTTTTCTGTCTATCATATAAGTAAAATGGATCCAAAACCATTTTAATATTCATGGTTATCGGTATAACAATATCTATATTATTCTTCTACCAGTCTACGGCCGTCGTATTGTGCACACTGCAGTCTTCATTTCTACATGAAATTAGAAAAAAATAAAATAAAATAATAATAATAATAACAAAAACACAACCTTTAGTATAAGAAAAATTGTATTTTTCAGTATAATCATTGTTACGCTCAAGCTAGGAGTTAAAAAATTTAAAAATCCATGTCTACAAAACTGATCCAAACATACTATATTTTTTCATATTATCTAATTAATTTAAACAGTATGTGAACACTTTACCTTAAAATAAACACATAGTATATATAATGTTTACATATTATAATAAAATGCTTGATAAACGGTGGTTGAATTAATTAAGTACCTATATTTAAATTAAGTTAAAGTGTCATTATACCAGTAAAATATTTTCATAATGTGATGTAAGTACATTTTTTTTAAAACTCAATTACTTAATCTCTTAAATGTCATTATATTTAAAACTTTTCTTCATTGAGTAAACACTATTGACTATGCATAACTTGTCCAGCTTTGAATTCAAGCGTTGTGAAACCAAGCAATTCTTGTTATATTTAATAATTATGTCACTTTACTATGAGTACTCAAGCGTACGTGTGTGTAGGTTCGTATCTCTCAGAAATTGCGATCCGGTAAATACGCTGCCGCAATTTTGGCAGAACAAAATAAAAATAATGATGGGATCGAAGGCGGTCATACCGGACAGCCGATTGATATTAATAGCAGTGAACTAGTGTTGGAACCAATGGACTACCCGGACACAGTGGAGGCAGTGTTTAAGTACGGCTCAGGAGGCCGCTTCGCATCATGGGCCCCACTTGCCAAGTACGTAAATAAAATATATAAATTATAATACTCTTCGATCACGCCTATTCTTGAAATAAATCGTAAACATATATGTATATTTACATTTTATTGAAATATTTACCTACGAAAATTTCGAATCATATAAATAAGCAGGTACTTATGTCTTATACACATAGTATATAATGTAATATGTCGGATTTCAATATAATAATCATATCAAATATGTATTTGGACGACAATAATTTCGTGGTATAGCCGTATATGTACGTATGTTTGATCGTATAAAGGTCGAAGTAGGTGAAACATAGTTAGCAGCTGCTGCGTACATACGGTTTTCGAACCCTCCGAAAATTCAACAATGATATTACATAGGTCCCTAGAATTCTGAGTCATGTGTACCAAGTCACCACTCCTATACACTCTCTATATTGCAATATTATACATTTCTGAGCTGAATCTCTTGCTCACCGATTTATTACTAACCGTAAAATATTTTGTTTGTTTGTTTGCTTACTTCACTGCCGTAACTCTAAATACTGCGAACAGAAAGTTGACCACTGTCTCATTGATCGTGACTTATTACGGGGTCAACATCATCTACGTGTGCATCGTGGCGAGCACCACCAAGCAAGTACGTTGCAGACAAGTCCTTATAATAATATACATGCAGGACAGTTAATAATAACATAAAATAAGTAACAACACTAACACGTTTAATTGTATTGCATACATGGTACCTCACCACGTTTATTCTCTTACATTTATACTGCACAGTTCACTGGACTTAACATAATATTATTATAGGTTTTTCGACGCTTCAAATGTCATATGAAAACACATTATAAAAAGTAATTCGGCTCTCAAAACATTTACATAAATGTAGTAGGTACCTAACTAAACTTAATTATAAGTTGGCCATCTCATATTTGTATGAACTACGAAAACCACCATTCGAATTCATTTAATTTCGAGTTTATAATTTACATGTAGGTATAGTTTTATTAAAACAAAAATATACAATGAATTGTAACGATTCTCTTTTTTTATTTTTTAATATGCAGTATAAATGTATAGTAACTATAGTCCAACGTTATGTTTTAGTAAAAAATAGTTCGAAAAAATGTATCAACGAGAAAGAACGTGGTGAGACGTCTTGTTTATACTATTAATATTATATTATATACTTACGCGAGTAACAATACTGCCAACGAGATCGTTATTAGTGATTATTATTCATACTCATAATAATTAATAGATACTTATTAATATATACAACATCTTCCAGAAGTCCCTGTAGTTTATAATATTAAGTGGTACATAAATAATTTTGAAATTTTTTTTTTTGATATAATACTCTTAATTCATTTTATATTAAGTCGAATTTAAAATGATTGAAAAAGAGCTTTAAATTTTTAATTGTTCGCAACTAAAATTTATTTTAACATATGCTGTTATACCTAACCTTAAGGCTATTAATTAAACGCAATACTATTTTGAAATTATGATGGTAGATACGAAGTACCTACACTGCTGCAGATTATCATAAGCTTGAAAAGCAATTTTAATTAAATCTAAATAAAATAATTTTCTGCAAACAACTTGATAACGAGACTCGTTGAATGCCGTGTAAACGTCTTTATAATAATGTACAGCCCTTGTACGGTTCTAAAATACGTATATTATAATAATCGCACATTTATCCACCCTCCGCCATTTCCGTTACAGCTGGTCGATCTTCATACTAAGGATTCAGAAATGGGAACATGGAGCTATGCAATGCACGGTTTGTCAGTCCGCTGGTATCCATTGTTTGTAGCGTCCCTGATCATCCCCATGGGAATGGTTCAGTTGATAAGATATCTTGTACCGTTTTCCATCATTGCCAACGGTCTCATTTCGGCAGGGACCGTCATACTATTTTATTTTATTTTCACTAATGACAACGGACGGAACCCTCTAAGCCAAGAAGAACGTGCCAAATTGGTGGTGTGGCCAATGACTCGCTGGACGCTGTTCGCGGGAAGTGCTCTCTGCTCGATGGAGGGCGTCGGAATGGTAAGCATTGTTTTTTTTACATTTTTTTTCATCGTGTAAGCCCACATTTATGTAAGCAGCGCGGCCAAAACTAAGGCAAAATAATAAGCGTTATTAAATCATTCCATTTAGATTTATAAGATTTGGTTACCAGTAGGAGCTATATTTAACTAAAAATTCACATACCTCTCTAAAAAACTGAATTATTGTAAAAAACCTAAATACAAACACAGTTAAAACTAAATTTTCCAACTATTTGTAGTTATAGTTAAAAGAGTTTGAAAAACGTCCACTTTACAATGTAATACTATCATAATCTACACGATAATAACCAAAAAATCAAATATTCAAGAAATACAAATTATAGTCCATAACATTGAATGTATTACGATTTAACATTAAATTGAGGAAAAAATTATGTGTCAATAATATACTTAATACAATTTAGATCTTATTTAAAATTTAAAAATTATAATTCAAATTGTCAAAAAATAATATCGGTAGAGTTAACATAAATTTTACAGGTCGAAAGTGGTTAGATTAGGAAATGTATACATTTTTTAGGCTAAACATATATACCGGTGTTATTTACATATGGGTACAAAATAGGTATTTATATAATATTATATAAATACCTATTTTATATCAATATTGCTGGAATTTTATAATCGTCCGTTTTTTTTCAACTTTATTGACTCAATTAAAATCATTTTTACGGCATGATAATAGTGTTAAAATTTTAATAGTTTCTTCAAATCTTAAGTTGAAATTACTTAGAAATAATATATTATATAATATACATATATTATACCTATATGTAGTGCTTCATTTGGGAAAAATTTATAAAGGGGGTGCAAAAGTGTAAAAAAAATGTTTGTCCGCCTGAATATTTAAATTTCTTATTGATTAATATATAACTAGCCATTAGAATATGGTTACGGTAAATCTAAGCATAATGTATATATAATTTTTTTTTAATTAAGACATTCTGCCTCCTTCCCTTAAATAAAGCATCACTGTCTATGGGCTATAATACTATATTTAAGACTAAATTTTGTTCTTTCTTGTTGAATATGTCATCCATCTCATGCCGTATGGATGCCCGTATCTTTCACGTATAAAGCTGATGCACATTGAAAATTCCATGAAAAAACCGCGTGAACTCGCCGGACCACCCGGATACACTCTACACTGGTCAATGTTGATAATTGTAATACTCAACGGTGCTTTGGGATTTTTTGGTTATATACGTTACGGAGAACGATGTTTAGGCAGCATACCGCTTAATTTACCATCAGAAAACAGGTTGATATAATATTCTGCATATATATTACCTATACGCTACGCCTATAAACGGCGTGTCTCGTGATAAGTTTTTATTTATTATACTGTAATTGTCGATTTCGTATTTGTACAGTCTTTCTGAGGGTGTGAAAATTGTTGTTACCTTGGGAATATTAATGACCTACGGTCTTCAGCTGACCGTCACCGCAGACCTTGTGTGGCAATGGCTGAAAAGGAAGAACGATACGAACGTTTTTCCGAGAGCTGGATCGGCCACACAAGAAGTGTCAGAAATGAACTATCAATATAAATTAATGAGATTTTCACTGATCATCGGAACCGGTAAGTGTATACACAAGACATAATATCTGGCGTAGATTTATATTAATCGTGTTATGCAAGTGTGCGAACTTGATACTTGACGACTTGGTGTAGGTATATCGTTTCGTGTCTGCTATCGCACATCTTATTTACGGACTAACAAATTATCGATAATTTATCGATACAAGTTTGAGTTCGATCGTGACAAGTTGATGGGTAAATTATTAATGGACGTTTTATGGTTTTACGTGTGATTGCAGTAATTGTGGCGACTGTGGTGCCAGATGTAGGGCCAATGATCTCACTCGTTGGCTCTGTTGGTTTTTCAGTCCTTGGTCTATTAGTACCCGCAGCCTTGGAAACTGTGTGGTACTGGGAGCTGACAAACGAGGAGGACTTTGAAGAAATGGATGATGTCGAATTGGAGGACGTGATTGGATTGGCGTCAGCAGCGGCGCTGACTTCAAGAAATGAGAATTCCAAAATAGCTAAACGGAAAATCGCCACACGTAGAGCCTTAAGACATTTTAAAAATTCTTCATACGTAATATTAGCTTTGTCTGCGTTAGCCGGTGGCACGTTTTATAATCTGAGAGAAATGTTTTCCATGGCTCCTAACTACACTTAATATAATATAAATATTATTAATATTATTTTTTTAAAGACTGCTAATGTACATAATATTTAACATAACTGTTATTACACTCGTTGCTGTTTTGAATTTCCTACGATGTTGCTCATATATTATGTCTATACCGTTATACCTTTAGCAACTGATTTGTTTTGCTTGCGTTTTTCGTAAGATGTTTAGCTATTATTTTTAACCATAGATTTAATTTATTAATATAATCATATTATAGTATATTATATTGTGTTATTTTTTGGTCACTATAATGTTATCCTTAATAACCATCGTCATATTTTAATAACCGCCAATAGTTATAAGTATACCTAAATAATAAATACCTCCAAAATTAGAGTAACAAATTCAATGTATTTTCTAAAACAGCATATTTTAATAAATAAATATAACATGAAACATAATAATATTATATTACAGATAAACCATACAAAAATACAAAATGCAATTTTCAATTTTATTATGTTATAATGTATATATTTGAGATGTTCCTGAAGCAGGTGCCCATATTTGTGTGCACTTGTCTTTAATTGAACTGTCATAAATGTACAATAGACTGCACTGATACTAATAATTGTTCACAAAATGTTTTTTTTACGGTAGTACTACCTAGGTATTATAAAGTTGTATAATGATGCATTTTTATAATACAGTGGCGTACACTCACGGGTGGGGGGGATGTTCAATTCCCCAAGGTATTTTTTTAAGTATACATATAGGCAAATAATATTTAGTTAGTAACATTTTAAAAACATTTTGATATACCTTATACATAATATTATATAGATATGATTTTTTAATTCAACACCTCCCATTGGAAATATCTGTGTCCGCCACTCTTGTAATTTATAATACCTACTATTATTTTAGTTTTTTTTTTTTAAAATAGGTAAACTTTAGGTAGTACAGTTTTGTATAGGTATTCGTGTTAAATGTCAAATGGTAAATAAATGAAAATAAAATATAATATGTAACTTGATACCTACACCTAAATAAATGAAAAATATGTGCAAGTCGTGGCACACAATTATTCAGTGATTGTGATTGAGAAAAAATGGCCTAATCAAAGAGAGTCTAACTACGTGAATTATCAGTTAAACACTGAACGTGTTTGGATCATTTTAATTTTAATTGAAAATAGAAAAAGGTTCGATTTTTATTTCCATTGAAAATAGTATTTTATTGAACTTCAATCTCATACAATCGCCTTCACGCCAATTGTTGTCAAATATAATTATCAAAAAAAAAAAAAAAATTGATAGAATTTTTATCTACAACATTGGTGCTCTTGTATTTTATGTGACGGCGAAATTAATATTTATTGTAGGTAAGTTATAACTTATAATAAACGTCAATGGATATTCAAAATATACATTCAAGTGCCTACACCACTTCGACTTGTATTCGAGATGTCAACACTAATCCTAGAACCGGTAAGTGATACGTATCAATGTACCTATACCTACACTTTTTTGTTTTTATGTTTCTGAATCAGATTTTAAAGTATAATACAAGAATAACAATTTAAAAAAAAAATCTATTAAAAAAAATTGAACTAACTTATAAAAAGAAAAAAATATGATACTTAAAATTATTATTACCCCTGGCTAGCTTTTCAGGCTTTCAGCTACAAAAAACACGATTTTTCACATTTTCATTAGCATTAAATAATATTTAATTTATATTGTATTAAAGTTTCTGGTTTTACTGCTAGTTTTAATAATGATACGACTGTATATTATGATGCATAAAATTAAAACTGAACAAACAAATTGAACTATTCAAAAATCTATAGCTACGAGCAAAAAAATATATCCAATTTGTTGAAAATTAATAAACTATGTAGTTATCTTATAGGATTATCACATTTATTTATTTATATTTATATTACATTTTTTTTACTGAACATTTCCTTTTTCCACAGCAAAATATTTTATTTTTAATCAAACAAACTTTTAAGTTTTTACCTGCATATTCATGCATATAAAAGTTCTATTTGTATATTTAGTGCCTACTCAACAAATAAAATGATAATTTATTTAAAAAATTCTAACTGTTCTAATAAAAATGTCAAAAAATGGCGTAGATATAGAAATTATAAAAATAATATTTTGGAGAATCCATTATTATTATTTATTATCTAACAAAATTAAATTATTAAAATAATCTTTAAAAAAAATGTAATATGTACTTACTAAAATATCATTTTGATTTGAACTAAAATCATGCCATTTAAATTGACAGTTGTGAAAAAGTAAAAATATTAAATAAACAACGTTTCATGTGTACAATACATCGTAGATATAGGTATACTTTTTATCTATTCACTTAGGATAAATTATTTAATTTATATGATAGTTGTAAATAAATTTGTTTTAGTAGGTACATTCTGATTTAACTACGCTTTGGAATTATTTAATTTGTTGTTCTAAATCGAATAAGACGAAGGTATATATTAAATACCCATGTCCACTGACAGATACTCAGCTACTCAGACATTAAATGCCAATACATTTTCTTGAAATTCTAGGTATTATATTATGTAATCTTGACAAAAGTGTTGCGGAAATCGAATCACATTAACTTCCAATACAATTTTTAAAGAGAAAAACTGTAGTTGCGGTCTTGAAAGATTCCTACTGATTTTACAGATTTACATTTTACACAGCTAGTTTAAATGATAATATGGTATTACATTAAATTAATAACAACAAGTTAATATCATTAACAATTTAGTAGACTATAGTAGATTATGGTATTATGTATTATTATATACATATGTCTACATCTCAAATAGTTCAAAACAATTATATTATATGGAAGAGCGCATTTATAATTTTCGAGATAAAGAAGGCGCATTGCCATGAAAATAAAATAATTATTTATTTAAATTGGTATCTGTATTGATGTATCAATAATGCAGTTCATTAAAAGTTAAAACTATTGTAGTATCGAAAACATATCGTAGGTACTTAACCTTCTTGGTAATCAACTTTTGTCATCACGCCCATACTATATGTATAATATATTAATATATATACGTATACACAACAAAATTAAAAAACACAAAAAGTTTTGTTTCGCCGTGTATCATCGAAATAGGTATCAATTAATTAAAATCTTAACAGTGGATATTTTTATATGGCTGCGATATTTAAAAATTATTTTAGATTCTGAGCGGAGCGATGGATGTATTGATCTTACAATAATATTTATTATTTTTTAATGTGTATTTAAAGATCAAATTTTGATAACATTTATCAAAATCGCTGATAATAATGTACATCAAATTGCAAATTATTTTGTAGTTAAAAATTAATAAAATGTCCAATTTTTATAGCTACGTGGATTGAAAATTTAAAACAACGTTTCTTAATTATATCAAAATGTGACCAAAACAGCTAAATATTATATTCACAAGGTTTGTTTTTAGTATACATTTTAAGTTAAAATTTGTACGAAACTAGATATTTAAGTGGAGAATAACGGTTTAAGTTATTTTTTTGTAATTATTATTATTATTAATTTTATTATTCGTGGTTACTTGAAACTTTAACAAAAAAATTAAAATATTATCATAAAATATACATAATATAATATACTTATTGCTCAAAACCGTATTTCGAATGAAATTATAATATTATACCATTGAATTCAAATTTAACACATCCATTACAGTGACCCGCACGACACCTATAATAGCTAATTTACAGCAGAATGATACCTACCAGCCCACTTTTTTTAATTTTTTATTAGTGTGCACATTATACTAGTTAGGCAATATCACTTATTATAGCCTTTTACATTATAACAGGGGATAGAACGATTTCAAAAGTTCCATTTAAACAGTTATAATAGAATTTAGAAAATATATTATATTTTAATTTTTAACTGTAACATTTTTTAACACAATAAAAATATAATACTTACTTAGAGGTAATAGGTTTAATTGAAGCGATTAATAAAAGTGGGTACCAGTAGATAAGAGTTTTCAAAAAACAGATAAATTCAAGTGCTAAAAAATAAATGCTCTCAAAAACTTATGACGATAAAAAAAGTACTCAATAATTGAAGTTTTTTTAAATGCTTACAATATTAAGCTAAACATTTTAATTCTATAGGAACACCGAAAAGGTATTTATTTTCTATAAATAAATACTAATACGAAACGCTATAATTAAGTTAATTTAGTTATATTAAGTACACCAATAATTATAATTTTTGTAGAAAATGAATTAATTCAGATTAAATCAAACAATCGTACTGCAGTACGAATTTAATAAATTTTATCATCAACATTATATAACTTAAATTGAACATTTGTAATATTTATTCAAAAAGTAGTTAAGTACTAATGTCTAATGCAAACACTAACAAGAGGTTATAACAATGTATAGTTAGATATACCTATACATAATATCTTAAAACTGCGTAGGTATATAATTATCATAATATATAATCTTTATTAAATTAATAAAAAAATATTATATGTAACTATTGTATACAATTAATGTATAAAAAAAATCAATTCCGACACAAGTAATAATTTTAAAGAAAATATTTAAACTTGGCCTATTTAAAATTGAATCATATATAATCACAAGATAGATGTGTCATACAATTTAATTATATAATATTAATTAAAATAACAAATGGTTTCAAAATAAAAATTTTAATAATATGACTTATTATTTTATTAAGATATTATTATACATTTATTAACATTATATTTCATCTAAACGTTGCTTAAAATAATTATTAATTTATAAACTATTTATAATTATTGATTATCGTGTACACCTATGTATATAACCCCGTGTACATTGGTTATCATTTTTTTTTTTAAACATAGTAGTACTTATTAGTACTTATTGGTATTTGGTATACCATAGGAATGAATCATTGATTAAAAAATATAGATATTGCAATTTGTTAAGTAATGGTATCGTAACGAAGGAATAGCTTGATAAATGATAATTTTAACTATTCCTTAAATATTCGCTGCAACATTTTCAATTTTGTTTTATAACTTATATTACGCAATTTAACAAACAAAAACAAAAATGACTGATTTTGGTAAAAACAAAACAACTTCGCGCCGATAAAACTTTGAATCTTCTTATTATTATTATTATTTTGTAAAAATATACAATCCTCGCTTTATGCTCTACTGGATCTGGGGTACCTACAATGATAGTATGACATAATAATATTGAACAAGACAAAAAACTTATTAGAAGAAGCAACCAACTTCTTATAAATATTGAATCTTATAATAAATTATGATATCACGGTTCAGCCAATTTAAATGACAAAAATAACAATATAATATATATTATACATGTTGTTTTGGTAAAATAATATTCGTAAAGAACGTTTTTATAATTAACGCGCAAATAGTAAATCGTACCATAACAATTACGAATACTATCGTAGGTACTTAAAATAATTGGATATTGATTCATATAGTAGATATGAGTATCTATTATATTATTATATATTATTTTAATAAGTATATATGTTAATATTGCGATAACCGAAATCGATTCCTACAAAAATCAATAGGTGATCCCGACGTATAATTAAACTACGGGATACAGAGGTATACAGTGGACATGCTAACTGACTTATCGTCGTCGTATATTATAACATGTGATATCGTTTAATAATAAAATGTATAATATATTATTGGCATATTATGCACATTATGCAATATTATTATTGGTGTTCGGTTTTCCGCGCGTTCAAATTGCATTCGGTTACGCGTGTTGCTCGCTCGACGCCCATGGTCAGAGTAATAATTATTATTATCGCGCGCGTTATCGCTATTGTCATTACGAGGCGCCGCCGTCACCACTTTGGGACGTATAGCTGCTCCGATTGATTCTATCATTAAGACAAATTAGTGCAATCTACGCACTCAATTATAATTATATCGTCTCTATACAATATTATTATTACATTCTGTTGTCAAATTCGTTCTTCATTGACATATAATAGTTTCGTTTAAAAGTCGCGTATTAGTCACAAAGCAGCACCCTCAGCAGTAACACGACGACTTCGCCACATCTATCGACCAAACAGTTCAGCAAGCGCATATTTAAAGAGAATAGAAGTCACCACTGACGGATAATGATGACCGGCTGCCATCTACGTAATCTGCATCGAAATTAATTAAAATATTTTGATAATAATAAACTGTCGTCGTCGTCGTCGTCGTCGTCGCCGTTATATATTTTACTCATATTCGCCTTAAGTCGAAAATAAATCTCTTCAGTTTGTCGACACCACTGACATCGGACGGACGGCCTGCCTGTACGCTAGCACGCTGAATAAATTGACCAGACACCGGAACGACTGAACGAGAAAAGCAGCAGCAGCGACCGTGACAATTGCGGCGAGCAAAGAAAAATCGCAGCGTTTCCGCTGCGGCACGGTCAGCAGTAGCACATACCAAAATCACCACCACCGGCACCTGCAACCCCAGCTGGTAAAGGTAAGAGCTGTTTTTTGCTTTCTTTTATTCAGTTCGCTAGGCTATTTTTATTTTGGCATTTGCGCGTATACATGTGTCATCACGATCGTGTGGAGGTCGTCGACGTCTTTTTCGCATATTATATTAATATATATTTTATGAGTGTGGAAACTTGTTGTACCTGGATATAATTATGAGTAAGATAGAATATTATGCGTCGTGATGCGTGACGCAACCGTCATCTATAGTGGCCGCCACCGCTCTCTCGAGTCTCGAGAGGATGTAAACATTTTTTGCTAGAAGCTTTTACTCTCATTAATAGCAGTAATGAAACAAGAAATGTACAATGTACATAATATAGGACGATTAGACTTCAGGTGCCTGTCACGCGTGTTTGTGTCTTGCGTAAGATAATATAACGACTACGGGATGTCGAAGATAAGAGGAAAGCACGGTGAAATAAGTAGATTGTATATTATTTTTCATGCAGGTAGGTACCTACTCTTGAGATTCAAGTGATTCGACGAGTGTTAACAGTTATTATTTCGCATTATTATTTTATTTTTTTGCTCGTCTTTATCGTCGTATTTACGTCCAATGTAGTTATACGTCTATTCAACGACGTGCGTGTGTTCTCGAAGGCAATATTTATAGTGCCTATAGGGAAAAGTCTTTCTGTCTGATAATGATATCACTGTTCACTTTGAAAAATTGTACATACGAACGGTTCCCGTTCAAAAAGACATAAGAACAAACTATGTATTATTATTGTTTGATGAGCACTTAGAATCAACATTTTAACATATAATATTTTACTTCAAATTGTAATCGAGTATGTATTTTTAATTATTTAATTGGAACTAAACAAATATTTCTTAAGAATTCCAATGGAAAAAAAATATTACTTTATGAATTATAACTTATAAGATATCTATATGAAAACTGAATAATCTCGAAGCCTGGCAGTCCAAGTTATGATTTACAAATGGTTTCAAATATTCAATAGACACATTTTTATGAAATGTTATAAAAAAAAATATCATTCAAAAGAAATTAATAATATTATTTAAAGGTAAACTGTGTTGGATTATTATATGAAACAAAGAACTATAGTTCATAAAATGTCCTATCAATTTGAAATTTAAATATTACATATTATTGTACTTACGGCTCAATAAAAGTATTCAAGGTTATCCTAAGAAATATAATACATGTGCCTACCTATTCAGTATAATTCAGTAGCTATATTACAGTAGCTTATATAAAATATAATAATAATATGTAGGTAGGTATACCCATGTAAATTATTTAATACGTATTATATACTTAAGATTTCTAAGTTCTTTAGCTAGGTAAGTAGGTATATAACTCAAATTTATTTAAGTGATATTATCATACATTAGCGTATACTGTATATCAATTAGTGATTTAAAATAAAAATTTTTAAAAAACTATCAAAAATTAAAAATAATAAGTTGTGCAGCTATCATAGATTACAGATATTTCTTATCTACCTATTCAAACTATACTTACTATATTATTTACTATGCCTTATTAATACAATAATACATAGAAAAATATCCAATTATAAAATAAAATATTATTGTCTTACATAATATTATACATATTAAATATAATAAATACGAATTCCTAGTTATACAGTATACTAGGTGAGATACTAGGATCTAGCTTAAATGAATATTTTTTAATTCAATTTTACCGTCATATGATATTGAGTAAATCCATTCAAAAGCTTAATATAATATATAATATATAATTAACATAAAACTATTTTATTAATTTTCAAATTATCTATTATATTTGTTTATTTGATTTTTACAATTGATTAAAAAAAACACAATAATAACTTAGATGATTTAGAGCAATTCAACTTTAAAATTTAAGATTTATTTGAAAATTATATAACGTAGATGCACATTGTCTTACCAAAACCCAAACCATTAAGATTTTTTTTATAATAATCATTATTGAAATTCATCTGTTTGTAGGCTTCAAGATTATTTTGAATTCATTTCACCAACAGTATAATATTATAAGGGACTACTCCCTTACTTGAGGGCCTTTCTATATAATACATAAATATAATATTTATAAATTCTTTTGTTTTTAATTGACACCGCAAAATTACTTACGAGTTTGAGTGATGTCTTATTTATTTATTTGTTATTATTCAATTAGATATTGTATTTGAAAATAACTTTTTATAATTCCTAAGATTTGCATGATAATATAAATGATTTGTCTTATATTATATGTTTCAAATATTTTTTTTATCTTTACCGATACGAGATCGACAAACAATGACTACTAAGTTAGCCTACATATTTACATATTTAATCCCAATTAAAAAGTTAATCATTTTATTTTTTAATAGGATCACCAAAATTATATTAGTTTATAGGACAGCGATTTTGTATAAATATATATTATATTGGATATTGTATGGAAAATATATGTTATATTATGTACGATGTACCAACATAATTTAAGATTGGATTATTTTTTATTTTTACTAAAAGTCGTATGTAGGTACGACTATAATTGTCGACTATTTATCGACCTTATTGTCGTAATTCAAACAAAAATATTATATCAATGATTCTTGAACAACAGAAGTATATGTTATATTTGAAAGTACAATACCCGATGAAAAAATTTGACTTTAGCTGTTTGGGTAATGTACCTACGAAGTATTAAATTTAATTATTGAATACTAATCATAGGTACCCAGTATATTATTACTCCTATTCAATGAAACTGTTTATTTCTTCATCACATCATTCGGGGCACAATAATCTGTTGTTTGGCTCTTTTAGTCATCTATGAAACCATAATATAATACTATACCTTAGTACTGCACGATTTGCATGCATTAACGAAGATATTAAGTTATTATATTATAATAACGACAAAACGACACATATAGGTAAACCTAATTACTACAGGGATGCCTATTAAGAGGACGTGATACCTGCATGTGTTGTCTCCGTCTTACAAGTGCAAAACATAGCAAATTTTACGTTCAGCAAAACACGTGTAGCTCAGTTAATTTAAAAATTAGAGTAAACTGACCTCTTATAAAATTTAAAGGTAAGATTATTATCTAGACAACCTCATGGGCTTTTTAATATATTTTAATTTTAAAGCGAGCTATGAGTATTTTAAAATTGTAAATTGTTTGTACATTTTAAAGTACTCATAACTCGCTTAAAAAATTAAAATATAATAAAAAACTCATGAGGTTGTTTAGATAATAGTCTTACCTTTAGATTTTATAAGAGGTCAATTCACTCTAATTTTTAAACTAACGGAGCTACACGTATTTTGCTTTGCGTAGAGTTTGCTATGTTACGCGCTTGTAGGACGGAGACAACACATGCGGGAATCACGTCCTCTTAATAATAATGTATATTTTCTGTCAGTTTTCGCAGTATGAAACACACGGTGAATTCAAATGGCCGCGGTGCAGACGGCAACAATGGCAACGATGGAGACGGCAACGTCGGAACACAGGGGTGGCGTCGTGGCAAGGGTGGAAAAAAGCAGCTGCCGTACGACCCATTTCAAATGCGTGACGACTCCAACTCGACCACGTGAATATAAACCAGATTATTTTTTTTGTTTGTGCCTACCTGACTTCGTCACTAAAATACAAAATGGTTTTCCAGTGCTACCGGCGCTTTGTTACATCTGATAAAGAGTAGTCTCGGTTCCGGCGTCCTCGCCATGCCAAACGCGTTCAAAAACGGGGGTCTCATTTTTGGCCTGTTTGGCACAGCTGCCATTGGGGCGCTGTGTGCGCACTGCATCTATCTTCTGGTGAGTTTAATAACATCGCACTCTGTTTTGTATACCTATACGATCATTCCCATCAATTCCACCCTAAGCGTGCCCGTTCGTCCCTACTCACCAAACATATTATATACATGGTAATAATCCAATGTGCCGGTACCATACAAAGTGATTTGTTCATCAATGTAAGCCCACGTGTTCTTTTCAAATGTTTATTTAAAAAAAATAGGTTTACGCATGTAACGTTTAAAAATTACAACTTGTAGTTAAATATTCTGCTTCAGAATAACAAAAAAAGGTTATAGTAAATATCAAACCATTAATACAGTAATGGTTACATGTAATAAAGTAAAAACTCATCCAGGAATACATATTTGTAACTAATGATAGGTAATTTTATTAATGTATTCAAAAAAACCTTTTGTTATTATAACTTATAATATTTGTACCTACTTCAAATGGCTTTTAAAAAAAAAAAAAATTAAAATTGACAGAAAACTATCACAGTGTGTATTGACACTCTTTAGACTCGTGTCATAAGTATGTCATCTGCGTATTATCGGTCGGCAAACAAACGTATATTGTTATTTAATATTATGTGATTGTTAATCAGTTAGAACAAAATTTACTTTATCGATGTTATTTACCTTTTTGTTAAACTCTTTGTTTATTTTAGATTATGAGGAATGATATTTAAATATTAATTAATTAATTAATGCCTTTTTTAGATTCTGAGCAGAACAACGAATTTTACCTATTGGTTTTACAACGATGTGTGTTGTTTTTTTTTTTGTCCGAAATTACCTTTTGAATCTTAAAATTTTAAAGGTTTTCGGTATCAAATTGTATCTAATTAATACTTCTTATGGGAGAACAAAAATATTAACCGTAGAAACTTGAAACACTCTACTTTCTATTAGGTACTTAAATTATCATTTCTATACACAATGACATTTTCAAAATATTTAGAGCAATTTAACTTACTTAGGAATTTTATATGTTTAGGTTTGTTATGTTAATAAACATTTTTATATTTGGTTAAAAAACTTGAAAATTTAATACAATTTTTATTTTTGTAACTAAGTTATACTAATAGCAATTTAAAAATATTGTAAAAAACATGGACAATATTGTTTTATTTACACATTTTTATTTGAACCTTTTCACCACTACGCTCCTATACTCGTATATAAATATTATTCACTATACGATTAATTTTTAAAAATATTTATATTCAGCCATATCTATTTATAATATAAACCTATATTCACGCTGTTCTACATTATAACCTATATAATATAGTATGCTATTTGATTTTGTTAAAATTAATTTAAACTAGGTCCCGTTTAAGTAACAGAAAAATAAATTACCGTAGAATGGGGTTACTTTGATTTCGTGGGTCTACTTTGATACATTTACATATTTTTATTCATAAGAGTACCATGATGATTTAATTTATTTTCATAAAATTGGGTTACTTTTACATCACATTAAGAAATATAGGTATCAAAGTTGCCCATGACGTTGTGTAACTTTGATAGCATATTAAAAAGATTAATATTTCTGAAGATAATATCAGAAATTTAAAAATTTAAACGTTAAAAATTGATCATAGCTGCAACTACGATTTAATTTTGAGAGTTTTATCGTTAATACTACAAAAATTCTCCATAAAATAAAAAGTAAAATTGCCTTAAAACAGTAAAAAGTTATCAAAGTAACCCCATTTTACGGTACTAAAAGCAATATTTATACACTGCAAAAATACAAGCTGCATATCATTTCCGCTCTAAATTACTTTTCATATACAAAAATTCATAAAAATAAAATATTAATTTAATTCAAATTTAACACAATAAATTACGAGGTACACTCGACACCTTCTATACAGCAGAGGTACTTACCAAGCTTTTCTATTATTTTTACTTGTTGCCTCAGTGTGAAAAATTAGTGCTCCAAAAGTGCTTTATTAATGTGCAAAGGTATAGATAAATGCCGAAATCTGCTACGACTTGTTTTACGAACGTAGAGTGTATAATGTATAATTAAAGCAACTGCTTTTGTTAAGTCGTTTGGTGTAGGCAACTCCACGAAAATTAAGAAAAAAACCAAAATGTGTTTCAAGTTACAAATTATAATATAGGTACTCTTTAATACATTTATACTTTAAGTGGATGTACTTCTCACTTACATCATCTACGATTTCACAATATTGTTTTCGTGTATTTTTTGTTTCTTGTATTAGTATAAAAAAACTAATATGGAACCACGTAGGTAATATAATTTAAATGTTTTAGACTGAGGATAATTTTTTTTATTGACATTTATAGAAATAAATTTTAAATAATTGTTAACTACCTATAAATAGCAGAGGAACAGCAAAATATTTTTAAAAATATACTTTGTACAATGTACATTACTAATTAGTAATTTGGTGAAAATGTCAAGTATTTATGGGTATTTATTGTTATATTGCAACAAAATAAGAAAATCGAATTATGTCTAAAATTTAGATTAAGTACCTACTTAAACATTCCGGTTTTTCTTTTCTTTTTTTTTTATTGTTGTTTTAAACAGTACTGGGAATTTTAAATTTTTACCTCCCAACTTAATCTACATTCCTATCAGAAAATATATTGATGTTGAAAATTGAATCATTTTTACTGCTTTGATAATAGGTAATGATGAAAACACATACTAAAAAAACATATTATTTTAAAATCAATTCATCACTGAATTCAGAATCTAAAGTATAGGATAATCACGATAATAATAATATGTAAATAAAAAAAAATGTCTCCCCTATAATTTGTAAACGACAACTGATGGGCAAAACTGTGAGATATCTTTACATATAATAATTAATAATATTTGTATACTCTTTATTTTGTCGATAATATGTTATGCAATAATAACCATATCGACGGCCGTGCAGTTTTCCGGAGTTATTATACTTATTATAATTCAGTGAACGAAGTACAAAACTCACTGAAAATTAAAACGGCATTCAGCCCGACGGTTGAGGTTTTCTTTTCATAAACGCGTAGTATTGTAATCATTAATTGTAACGTGCATTCAATAAATTATTATTAATATGCTACTCGCGCCGTGTGATTACGAATGCGAGCGGCCCAACACACCGTCATGGTCTATAATTTACATAGCTGCCGGCCGTCATTGTGACAAAAATTAATTGGTTAATTTCACGTTAATTAAAAAAGAAATTTAGTAAGTTAACAGTTAAGTTAAAGAAAATCCGAAGTAACTTTTTAACTCGTTATTGCCCAGTCTTGGGTATAGATAACCCGCGGGGTGTGGTTTTCGTCCGATATCGTACAACATATTATACAATTATTAGTGTTCAGCTGTGTTTATGTGTGGTTGACTTGAATATGTCATGGGTATAATTTTATAACAATCCAGCTTGCCAACACTCAAACATACCTTAGGTACATTTTATAATAGGTAAATTCATTTTAACGTTAAAGCTTACAACACAAAATCGGTTCGGTTGTATAAATTGTTGATATATTGTACTCTTGTAAGACGGAGATAACGCATGTGGATATATTATAGCATCATCTTAGGTTAGTAGGTGTATTCAGCATTCTTCGACGAGCGCTAAATACTGATAATTAGCTTACTGCTAACTCACTGAAATTTAGAACGACATTCAGCCCGACAGCCGAGTTTTTCTTTTCATGTACGCGTAGTATTGTAATCATTTGTAACGCGCTTTCAATAAATTATTATTAACGAATGCTACTCGCGCCGTGTAATTTCGAATGCGAGCGGCCCAACACACCGCCATGGTCTATAATTTACATAGCTGCCGGCTGTCATTGTGACATTATTTTTTTTGTAATTTTTTACTGGTTTTTCGGCGATTCTCTATAATAGTATATACTGTTTCGCGCGAGACGTAAAATACTTATAATATAAAGTTCCTTAATTGTTATCTCGGTATGGGTACGATTAAAATTACGTTTTAATTATGTTGTCGCTGTTGTTACGCGTGAAATACGACGGTACAATAATAGTGTCGAACATAGATAATATTATTATAGTTATGGTCGTCCAGGAATGATTATATATTATTATTATTATTATTATTATTATTATAATATAATATTAGTATGTATGTTACGTATTGCTATTTTTCCAGGTGGTGTGCTCGCAATCACTGGCCCGTCGCACACGTCGCCCGGCCCTCGGTTTCGCCGACACCGCGTACGCAGCATTTAAGACAGGCCCGCACCGGTTTCGCGCCTGGGCCGCATTCGCCAGGTATGACGACGGATTATTATAATATTATTGTTGTTGCTTAATTAAATTATTGTCAACGCTGCGCGCGCTATTGCACTATAGCGGATATAACATCGCATAAATCTGACCTTCTGGTTATTCCAAGAAAATATATTATTATTCTTCGACGGCTGGTCTCAGATGAAAATAATATTCTTTGTGTATATACCAGTCTTGTGTCACCAAATTGAAGCCATACCGTATATTATAAATGGTAAATGTTTGGACACCTTCTGAGGTGCCCAGTCGTCTACGTATTGTTGTGGCTAAAACGATAAGCTCTTAAAATGCGCGCAATTTCAAAAAAAATGTCTACTCGCTGAAACGTTTAATTTAAAAAATTATTCAATGTTCCTTTCTACAATTCAAATTATGCTGTGTCGGCCTTACGAGTGTATACATTTCACTTTAGCTCAACGGGTTTTCCCGTATCATTTGGCAATAATATATTAAAAGGGAATGTGAAGAGTAATTTTTTATCAAAGGGTTACGCATAGGAAAATTTGTTTGTACCTACCTATATGATTCGTGTAATATGTGTGAGATATAAGTGTGTAAAATGTAAATGATTATACAATATAGGCAATATAAACAGCAACGATATTTTATTAAATACTCGTGAATGTACATTCAGTTTACAAGATTGTTGTTTATGCGTAACCAAATATCATCATCAAATTATGGCAAATTATTTTATTCCAACTAACTTAGCTGATTATATAATAGGTAAATGTCAGAAATAATTCTGAGAACAGATTTAAATTCACTATAAGAAGTTAACGCGTGCATGTAATATGGTTGTGTAACTTTTATATATCTTATCAAAATATCTATTTAAACCAATAACTCAAATCAATTTTCCAAAATGTAATGCTTAATCAATAATATAATGAACATTTTGAACTTTTCATTTTTGTAAAATTGTAATTATTATAATGATTAGACATTATATTTTATTGAACTATCAGATCTTATACAGTATTGACAATTTTACGAATATTAAAATACAATTTCACACATATATTTAACATTTCACTGTAAAAAAAGTTAAGTCTACTTTCATTATTTTTAAATTTCAACAAAGCAATAGAAAAAAATTCCATTTCATTATTTTTTTCAAAATTAAATATATTAGCGTATATGATAATTTTTTGATTGTTACTCGTTATGCATGGTGAAATGTATATTTCTTAAATACCTATCGATAAACTTGTACTTTTTAAAATATAAAAAAATTATCCATGCAAGTTACAACCTAATAACTGCAATACATATCTCACTAAAAAAACATTACAACTGGACGAATGTTTGAATAAAAATCTTTTTTAATCGCATTGCTTGGCCAATGTACCTACAATATATTTTCAATTATAGAAAATACACAATAGGTCCTGCCAATTGCAATCTCCTTACATTTTTCTTTTTTTATGTTCGGTGTCTTTACAACACACGTTGTCATGTCACTGTTGATTTAACTATCTGCAAAAACATCATTATACAGAGGATTTGTCAACGCTGCACTATTTTGCACGTACTATTTCGGCAACTGTGTGTACGTCATACTCGTCTCGGCGTCGTTCAAACAGGTATGACAACTGTACATAAACATGAAACAATTTTCGTCCTATTTTCACTTTGACTTTTTTCAGGTCGCAGACAACCACATGTCTGAAGAGTGGCACTTCTCCATCCGTACCTGGATCTTGGGTCTAGCCTTGCCGATTCTTCCTCTCGGCATCATTCGTTCACTCCGAGTGCTGGTCCCCTTCTCGGCCGTGGCCACGACATTCATACTGGTCGGTTTGGGTTGCTCCATGGTGTGGGTGGTGATCGGTGTCAGTCCGTTTTCCAGCAAAGAAGCTGTGCTAGCAGCCGTACCACTGCCCGATATGGCGTCTCGCCCCTGGGTAGGCACCATCGCACACATGCCGCTGTTCTTCGCCACCGTTGTCTTTGCCATGGAGGGTATCGGCACCGTATGTATTATATTTTAGACAGTTTCAATTACTGTGCCACCGCCCCAATAGTAATATTTGTCTATGACTTAGGTTCTACCGATTGAGAACTCCATGCGCCATCCAGAACATTTCCTCCGGGCTCGTCCATGCGGAGTGTTGAATGCCGCCATGACGCTGGTCGTGTTTTTGTACTCGATGGCCGGCTTCCTTGGATACTTGCGTTTCGGCAATTCCACTGAAGGTTCCATCACGCTCAATCTTCCCAATGATTTGTATGTATTTTTAGTACCGTAATTATTATAAATAATCAATAATCACTAAGGCTCAGGAGTTATAGGAGCTAAAAAAGAAAAAATATGCATGTAAATATGCACGAACAAATTGTAAAATATCCATGACAAATGGTCAAATATGCAAAAAAAGTTTGTTAAATATTTAAAACTAAAAAAAAATAGCTTAAAATTTTACTAAAATAAATGTAAAATTGTATAAAGATAAACTTCACAATATTTAAAATATGGTAGAAAACTGTATGGCATTATGACATTTTATTGAACTGAAAAAAAAAATAATAAATTTATTTGAAAATATAGTACATAGGAATAATAGTTTGATAGAGATTAAACGCTCATTGCTCCGTTTTTGTTAAATTAATAGTCCACTCCGACGATTAAATAATGTTGAGTTATATATTTAATATTAATTATTATTATTAAAATACACAGCAAAAAAAAATATCAATATTTTTTAGAAAAAATTAAATTTGCATAATATGCGTATGAAAATCAATAAAAGGACACTTTATTCCTAAAACTGACGAAAAATATGCAAAATATACATATTAAATTTTCGATTTTTAAGTTGACCATATAGCTCAGGTTTTCTAGCTTGGTCTGCTATAAATCGAGAGCATATATAGAATAATATGCAACTCCTACAACTTCCGAGCCCTAGTAATCACCAATTAATACAGCTATAGAGATAGTCAAGTATTAGTGACAGTGGTATTAATAATTTGTATTTTTCTTGGTCAACTCAAATTATAGATTTGCTGAGACGGTTAAGATCATGGTCACGCTATCGATACTCTTTTCATACGGTTTGCAGTTTTGTGTCCCCAGTGAGATCGTTTGGGCACGCTTGAGGCCCTGGCTACGGAAACGCAAATGGGATGCCAAGTATTCACTTCCTACGACAGACAAAGATACTTCCACTGTAGCTGTGAGCACCATTGCCGGTAGCATAGTGACCATGACCACGGTCACTTCAACAATGAATCATACCACGAACGACGAGAAGAAACAGACTGAAGTAGATGAACTGGATGAGCAAGAAAAGTTTGTGGAGTGGGAGTACTACGTCATGCGGGCTCTAATGATCCTGGGAACTTGTACAGTACCATATTATATTGATACAATGTCGTTCTAGTGTAGGTATACTTACATTTATTTGTTATATTTATTACAGTTGGTATTGCCGCCATCGTACCCAACCTTGCTCCCATCATCTCTTTATTTGGAGCAGTGTTCTTCTCCATCCTGGGACTTATGTGTCCGGCTGTAATACATCTGGTTGCATTTTGGGAATATAACAATGAAAATGAAAATGGTGAAAATTACGAGGACTCTGATTCAGAAAACGATTTAAGATTTGACGGTGTCGATAACTATGCGATGTTTGACGACATGAGTATAGAATGTGGCGATAATACACAACGACAACAGCAAAGGAGAATGATGAATGATGAATCTAGTACCAAAAATAAGGGTATGAGCCGATTTACGGCCACCAAAGACGTGGCCATCGCTTTACTCGCTATATTTGCCATGGTCTCTGGGGCGTATGCGTCTTTGGTAGACATATTTCAATCTTATGGATTCAGTAAAGAGCACACTATAAATTCTACCATTGAAATTATAACGACTACTATAGGGCCGGGGCCAGAGTCAGCGTTCCTGTTGATAAAATAAATACATTTATTGATAGGTATGCTTTAACACCACCGCTGAATCGACCCATGCTTTAAATACACTATCCAAACACCTGGTGAGATGTTGTAAAGTCACCTCTACGCCACTTGTTATATTATGTAAACTATATGAGTGTTACCATAATTATTGATTTCACTTTCATAGTTTCCCTATGTGTTTAATTTATTTTGGACATAAATATAATATCATAGTTTTCTTTCCTAACGGTCTATTGTCATAAAATAATAATTATAGTAGGTAGGTGTTATTATTGACTGATGCTATCTGTCTTAGACCTATTTATGTTTGTTTTAATTGAAAGTTTGTTATTTTCTTCTTTTATTTGATCAACTGTCAAGTGTGCTTTTATACATGAGCGTTGACAATAAAAAAATGTACTGCATAATTTAAAATATCCTAGTACCTATTTATTATTGTCATTTTTATTTCTAAATTATTATATTATACTACTATTTTACATTTACACTGTTATAATATGTTACCAATTTTATAAGACCTTTTTTTTGTATATGTTTTGAATTTCATCAGTTGCTACTTGTCAAATAATTGAAATCAATATACATATATTTTATTTTTATAAAATGATGAAAATGCCAAATGATTGGTATGAATTTATAATATACCTAATTTATAAGAGTTTTTGTTCGAAATACATCAATTGTTTTTTAAACATATCCTACAATTATTCATTTATGCAGTTTCATTGTAGGTACCTATTTTTTCACCTATTTTTTACAATCTCGCACTAATCTTGGAAAAATTTGTGTGAGAGTGTATTCAAGCATAATTTATACATATTACATGTATTACCTACCTAAATAACTCCCCTTAAATAACTCCGTGATATTTTAGTACCTAGTATTAAACTTATTTATTAGCTGTTTATCTAGAAAACCTGTACAAGCATATAAACCTATTTTAGAGTTGTAACTTGTAAGTACATTGTACCTATTATAACACTTTCATGAAAAAAATTACTCGATGTCCAGCATTTTTTTAAAAAGCACATAATACTTTGTGAGTTGAATTGTTACACTATGCTGAATAGAAAACTGATAAATAAGTACACTCCCTATTAAACTCAGTTTTTCGAAACAGACTTTTTTAAAAAACTGTTAAAACCTCGTTTTTTTATTTTTTAACACCCTAACCATAACATAAACCAAAATCTTTCAAACCTACATACATGGTAATTATTGGTATGTAGTAGAGATGTTCTGGGTAGAAAATCTGGCATTAAACCGGGTACCGAGTAGAGGCCGAGTAGAAATGTCAATACAAAATGGGTATCATACTACTATCAAAGTATCAAGTATCAACTATATAAACATTAGACAGTAAACACGAGATTTATTTTTGTAATTCGTAGAAGAAAAACATTATTTGTTTATAATCAACTGGCCATTGTAAATCGATTCAGTAATTGTAATTCCCATGTATATTCCTAGTTAGGTACCAAAATAAATTATAATTTACTACCCTAGATTTTAGATTTTTCCCGTTACATTAATTATAGGTATGCATATATTTATAAATATATTATCAGCGTTTGCCATTGGATATAAGTCGAGTATAAAGTATGTAATATTTCGCCGGGTAACGAGTAAGAGCCGGGTAAAAATGTAGGTATTACACCGGGTACCGAGTAAGAGCCGAGTCTTAAATATGATATCGAGTACCCGGCCATCGAGTAATATTGCCAGGTACCCGGATCATCTCTAGTACGTAGTATAATAATATAGTCTGTGTAATCAAAGTACTTTGCTCAGAATTAAATTATGATAAATCGATTAAATAAATGTTAAATAGTACATGAAAAAAAAACTAAAACCGCAGTTGTAATTATTGTTGATATAGAAGCGAGATTAAGACGTCCTGATGTAGCTTCACAAGTCACAATGCCAGTATTGTGATATTTTTCATATAGAACACCTATCAGCTATCACCATCTTACATCCTTTGTGTACTTTGTATAGTCTTTACATAAAAGCATACCATACAAACATATTCTAACATTAGGTTGAAACATCAATACACCGATATATTTTTGTGCAAGGTTTAAATTTATTTTTAGAATGTATTAATAATCTGTTATAAAATTAAATAATAAGAAATAGATAGGTAAATGTTTAATGTTTAACTGTGCATGTTTAACTTGCGTCTTGCAACCAAAAATTATAATAAAGTATATTGGTGTAATAAAATTATACATAGGTATAGCCGTATAGGTACCATTATATTATGTATAATGCATAAATCTAAATCGCATTGTGTAGCGCGTGGACTATTGACTGTAGAAGTAGGTAGGTATAATATTATACATAATACGTCGTATAATTATTTAAATGTGTATGTTATTTTAATATTTATGGCTCACATTTATAACCACTCGTATTTCTAAATCATGTTGTGTAGCGATACTACTGCAGTGGTCTATTATAATTTATAATCATATTATGCATTATAAAAGAAGAAATATGGTAACGATTTTTAAGGTGTTCAATAATGGGAACTACAAAATATTATGAACAATGAACACTGAAGAACAAATAGAATTTAATATTTACATACTTAAAAAAAATACACAGGCGAGCCACCAATTGACCCATTTTAGTATAAATAATGACTATTGCGTAATCACAAAATGTATTCATGAATATGTTTTAGAATTTCATCGATTGTTACAGTTATGGTAACAGTTGACGTGATGAAATAAAATAGCTGATTATTTATACAATTTACAATTTTGAAATTTTTGAAATTTTTTTTAATTAGCATAATATTTGTTATTAAATATTCAGGTATTTAAATTGAATGTAAAAACTGTAAGTTAAAATAAAAACATTATTATTTGAGAAACAATTTTAATTTTTCCAAAATTCTGACTAAAATGCCCGAAGATGTTTAACTTAAATTGTATGGTCTCATTAACGTGTAAATTGAATTTATTTCATGCTTAGCAGACTATAATTTATTAAAATACCTATACATTTTGCCAATTTTTGGGTTGTACCAAATGATTTTGTTTGTTATTTTACGTTTATATTGCAATCTTCTGCAATAGTCAAAATGTGCCAATAAAATGTGAAAAATACGACTATGATTCGCTAGTGCGCGTGTGTTCGAAAATATTCTAAAAACACGTTGTCTTTCGATTAGCCGTGACCTCGGAATACGATGTAGTAGTGGTATAGTGTGGTGGGAGGATCAGGAGAAATCCGGTTACTTCCACTGCCGCCTCCGCCGATATGTCAAAACGAAGACTTTTTGCCGATCCGAAGACGACAATTAATAAACTTGACTACTTGAGTCGTGGAATTAGTTGTATTAATAATTATTAGCTGTGGTGCAGGTACTCGTAAAAAATACGAAAAAAATCGTCCAGAAAACGCTGTACTTGCAGGTGCTCACGAATAGCATCCCACTCTTACCTTAAAATATAAAGGAAGCACGAATTGAGATTCAAGTTAAGTTTTAAACATATTTTTATTAGTGGTTTCCAATCTGATTATTAATGTTATAAATACATTTTTATTTTTTTATTTGATTACTTAGTATTACAACATAACCGTCATAACCTAATAGGTTCTTAAAAGTTAAAAATATCAATACCTATAAATATTTTTAATATCATATTTTGTACAGTTTTTTGTGGTTTGTATGATCAGTAAAAATATTACGAACTAGACTTCCCGATCGATAAGTAACTAAAGTGTAAGATTATTATGCTCACACAGTTACACCTCTGCAGTGTCAACAATTATTTCATAAGTATTGTAATAATGTAATTTATTAACTGTTACTTTTTATTAGTATACTATGTATGAATATTATGATTTACACGATAATATTATGTATAGTATTTTTATAGTATATTTAATTTAAAAAATATATAAATTGTAAATTGTATTAGTAAATCTTACTTTTAGAACCACTTATTAACTGTAGGTGAAAAAAACAAAATTTTTTTTCGTTAAAAAATATGTATTTATTGTTTACTTGACTATTGATCCTCAATTCGTGGTTGTTCAATTATAAGGTATAGGCAAGGTTGGGCAAGTTAATGATTTTTTAAACTCAATTAAGTTAATACGCACCAATAACACAAAGTTAAAAGTTAATACACACTTTTGGTTAACTTTTATTAAGTTAAAAAAAATTAATTTGTTTATACAACGCTAGCGTACTTAATTTTTTTCCAAACCAAAACTAATATTATAGACTATAGTATTTATACTTTATGAGGTATTTCCATATAAGTTAAATTGGAATAATATAATTTTTTTAACTTTAAACAATTCACGGTAAATATTTTTTGTCATGAAAACAAAATAGACTGAAATAGTGAAATGCAATAAAATAAAAAACAAAATAAATTAACTTAACTTACTTCTTAAAATGAAAAATTAATTGGTTAATTTCACGTTAGTTAAAAAAGAAATTTACTAAGTTAACAGTTAAGTTAAAGAAAATCCAAAAGTAACTTTTTAACTCGTTAATGGCCAGCCTTGGCAAGTGTTTGGAAAGTTCCTTATAAAAAGGAATTCGGTCCATTCCTCGTTCCTTAAAAAAAAAGAGTTCGTTCCTTTGTCGTTCCTTTGGAAAATAAACGAGTTCCTTTTTTAGTTCCAAATAAAAAAAATTCTTAATTTATCATAAATTTTTTTTTTCTTATGCATACTTCTTTAATTTGTAATTATTATATATAACTAAAAGTAGGTACTTACATATTTTATAATTCTAGTTTGAGATTTTCTTCAAAATTAAATTGTTGCCGACGTATGTATCATCATATCGTATTATCATTTATTGTTATTATAATTATATTTTATATAGGTAGGTACTCATTTCTATATAAACTATAACTTGTAACTTTAAGAAATATTAATAAAGTGCAGACTAATGACTAATGAGTAACGATTAACGTCGATACTCGATAACGAATTTGCAATATACATTATACGCATAAAAAAATGATATCTTAATTTCAATTATTTACATATTTGTGTAAATTATTGGAACTAGAAAGAAATGAAAAATTTTGTTATTTTCCTTGGAAAAAAAGAACTTGTTCATTTTCTCGTTCTTTTTTATAAAAAGAAATTCGTTCCAGGAATCCGTTCCTTTTGGTACTCGTTCCTTCCAAACACAGGGTATAGGTAACCCAGGGTGTTGTTTCCATCCGATATCGTACAACATATACAATTTGTGTTGAATGCAGAACGAATTATGTGTGGTTGACTTAAATATGTCATGGGGAGAGTTTTATAACAATCCAACATCCAAACATACCTTTTTAGGTACATTTGAGGTCAATTAATTTAAACGTTAAAGTTAACAACACAAAAACGAGCGTCAAATACTGATAATTTGCTTATTGCAATTTTTTTCGTGTGTAGGTTCAAGATGTTTCTATATATCGACATATCGTATAACGTCGTTGTTGAAATATAATAACGAAAACAAACGAAATGTTTAGTAAAAATTATAAATGTATTGGAAATCGTGTAATCTCAATGAAGTTAATATTTTTTCAAGAGAATTACAGCAACAATGACTGTACATAAGGAAACTTTATGATTTTTTGATAGTATTAAATTATTGAATTGTACCTCATTCTATATTCACTATACAAATTTTGCTAGCTTATTTGGCGATTTTAATGGGGTACTCGGGGCCATGACCACGCAAATTATATTTCGTAAAAAAATATAGGTAATACCTATTGCCGTGTGCAACATTGCCAAATTGCATTACTATTCGTAGTTCGTACAATAGCTATAATATGATTTATATAAAACTATTGTATTATAAGTGGGCCCCAATTTTGTCAGGAAAACTGCCAACTGGTCTATACCTGTTTAGGTGCCAAAATCAATTAAAGTGGGCTATCAGATACATGACTAATATATTATGAGTAATATATATAACACAACTTCCTAAATGTTATATTATTTGTTCTAGTTATTGTATATCTGCATGTGTTATGCACTATTTTTGTTTAAGGCTCAGACCGTCAAATCTTAATACATAAATAAATAAATTATATGAATATATAATATTATATAACATATTAAATATATATTTTTTCGTAAATATTGTAAGATACCACAATACATTATCGGAAAAAATTTAATTTGTCACTATAACTGCAAAACAAATAATATGCAAACGTTCCTACCTTTATCAACAGGTATTTATTATATTTTCAACAGGTACCCGTACCTAAATCGTAAATGTATCGGTGTTTAACTAAACGATTTGTCAGTATATACAGTCGTACCTATATTAATGCAAAATGCCAAATAAATAGTATATACATATATATAAATAATATTATATATAACACACGCGTATATATTATTATTTATATTATAATATTATATAGTAAATCATCGAATGGGGAAAATTGATATGATTTATGTAGCCAGTACAATTATTTTTGTCGTATGTACGTGTAATGGCTAAATCAACTTTCTTAGCGCGCGATGACCGATAAATTTGGCACGGGTGAAATACACAAAGATCGGTCGGCCGCGCGACGATTATATTATAAGGTATATAATATTGCGAAGTAAAAAAAACCCAATGAAAATTTGCAATATTAGCACTATAGTTGCTGCTGCCTTCCGTCGCGAAACCGCGCGAATAGAAAGCGACGACGTCGTCGGCGGCGAATAGTTTGCGGCGGCGGTACGGCGCGGGTCGGTGGAAGAGTAGTTTTCTCAACCTGCGCCGCCGCCTTCGGTTAAGAATGTTCCCCTCTCGCCGCAGCCGACGCCACCACCACCTCTCACTAACAACCAATCGCCTACCAGTTATTATATACCTGTATATCGGCTCATGATATCGGCACCGTTGCCGCAACACAAACTCGCAATGCTCAGTAGAGCAATAGCAGTTTCACACGTACGCACGGAAACGATTGACTCTACGCATGTGCTTCAGCCTCATTTCCTGTACCGTCTCAAAAATCATAAGTCAAAACTATTACCGAAACAGCGACGGTGTCAGGTGTAATTGTGAATATCGGTGAAAATATTGGACCTAAACAGTTTACGTGACTGCGCTACTTCGGTCGTACGACTTCAAGACATTTTTGCGGCGGAGACGTTCCGCCTACGACGACGATAGAGACGACCATTAACGTAAGTATAATATACTTCATGATTTGTAATTATTATTTATTGCGCATTCGATGTATGTGCTTATGCATATAACATAATCGAGTATATTATATTCCACAATATATATTAAACTCAATGATAATGTTATAGAGGTAGGCGAAAAAATACGTAGCGATTTCATTAACAGCCCCATATATATAATATATAGTCTCATATTATTCAATATCCACATGTACATACTATCATTATAATGTTTAGTATTACGATACATATATACATATAATATTATTAAACGTTCGGAGGAGACTTGAACGCGCGTTCGTCGCCCAATGAGATTCGGGAGAGGTTACGAATAACCGAGAGTTTACGATAGGTTATCAATACAATATGAATAATATCAGATTAATTTTTTTTTGAAAACGAATTGTACGTAAAAATCGTACAGTTTTATTTCAGCACCACCGATTAAATATAATAATATAAATATAATTGAGTGTGGACGGACACGTCATCTCCTCAGTGGCAATGGCTCTCTCTTATTCTCCACCACCGCCGCCGCCGCCACGCAACTTCCTTGAGCCCCGTCTGTATACTCTGATTATGTATATCTCGCCAATGCACGTGCACCGCAGTTATCCAAATGCGACGCGTATTATGTGAGGGCTGTGTGCACATCGTATAGTATATACATACACGCGTCATGCACGTTCGTGTGTGTTATTATAAGCACGCTGTATACACAGCTTCCGCACGCACACGCGAAAAATATGTTGCGGCGGTGTCTGCACACTCTCTCCTCGGCAGTCGTCGCCGCCGCCGCCGTAATAGTAACTTATAAGTATAGCGCTGTCGTCGCTGCTGCGGAAAAGAGAGAGCAGCTCACGGCGGCGGCGAAATCTATGTCACTAAACCGCCGCCGCCGCATTTCCCACAAGCACGCACGCGCAGCAGCTATATCTGCACGTCGACATGGACGAATAAAAGAAATTTGACGGCGGCGCGCCTTCAGTCCACCCCCTCTTCCTCTTCTTCTACCACCAACACCTCCTCCATTGAGCAAACGAACAAACGAACGAACGAACGACTAGGACGACGACTCGTATGCGAGTGATCCAAACATTATATTATTATATTGTGATATTATTACATATTATAAATTGGCTTTTCACGAGCCCTCCTCGTGCGCAATATAATTATATTATATAATATAATAATATATTATGTTCGTTAATTTGTATTAATAATATTAAGAATTGGTTTTTTTCCTCTGCAGTTTTCGTGGTAGCGTTTTTGTCCGTGTTTGACAATTACGACAAACATCGCGCCCCCGCTATGATTCACAGCGGCGGCGGCGCCGATTGTTATACCAGTACGACGGCAACCACGACGAATACCGGCAATCCGACGACCATGATGATGGCAAATATTCAACAACAACAACAACTAATACAACAACAACAACAGCAGCAGCAACAACAACAGCAGCAGCAACAGCAAACCGCTGCAGATGCCCCAACGGATTTCTGGTGGTGGTCGACAACGACGGCCCAGCAACACGCCGACGACGGTGGTGCGGTATCCGGACACCAACACCAGCAAATATCGTCTTCGTCGTCCCAACAGCAACAGCACAACCAAACGATGGACGGAGACGAGTTTGACGGTTTCGACTTGTCACTGCTCATAAACGGCGCAAGCGACGGATACTTCAGCGACGCCTCGTCGGCCGACTGTCGTGTGCCCGGGAATGCTATTTCCGCGACAGTTACCGTGCACACCAACACGTCTATGGATGTCGGTGGCGGCGATGGCAACTGTTACTACTCGACACCAGCGACGTCGACGTCACTGCAACAACAATTGGAGCTACAGCAACTTCTGTCCATATACGACGACATATGTTCCTTAGAAGATGCAAAATCCATTTTTCATCAACAGCCTCCGGTGGCTCCTGCCGTGGTGTCTACCACGACTGCCGGAGTCCGTCAATCCAAAACCCCCGTGCCAGTCATCCCGGCCGGCCAGCTCGTCAACGCGTCGACAACGATGACTGACACCACCGCCGCCGCCGCCGCCAAAGACCGCGCCGGCAAGACCACTCTGTTGAGATCGCTGTTGACAGCCACAGCACCGCAGCCCGCGATACCGCTGTCACCCACACGCCCGGCCGACTCACCGCCAGCGGCCGTAGTTGAATCCACCACAGAAGTGGCGACGACGCCGACGACTACGACGACAATCAAACACGAGGTCGTCTCGCCGAGCAGCCACAACAAAAGCAACAACAACAACAAACATCGACTACTGATCGAAATGTTACGTGGTAGCAACGCGGACGACGATGTCGTTCCGACGGCTCCGACGGTGCGGCCCGCGCGCCGTAGACCACGCACCGAGACTATCGGTTCCGATGATGAAGGCGGGCCGCCGCAAGGCATCCGACGCCGACTGGACGCGCCGCCGTCTCTGCAATTGGACGGTGGACAAGTGTCCAAACAGAACGTCGTGGACGACGACGAACTTCTGTTATACGGCGGCCCTTATTATTCCGCCACGACGTCGCCGTCGTGGCTGGACCGCATGGTGGCAGCGGCTGCCGCTGCGACAACGGGTGCCAGCACTGCCGATTTTTATTCATACGCCACAGACACCGCAGCAGACCAGCAGGCGCTACACCAAGATCTCTACCGTCGGCGACAACAACAACAACAACAACAATCGCAGCAGCAGCAAAACGGCGACCGTGCAGTGGACATCGTTAACATCGTGGACGACTGCTGCAGCGTCAGCGATTATTGCAACAGCTACGGCATCGGTGGCAGTGGCGGCTTCGACCAAGGCTACTACTCCGTTGCTTCGGCCGAAGTTGCGTACAGCCCACAGACTTCGGCTCCAGTGCCATCCGTCACGCCACCGCCATCGTCGTGTGGCGACCCGTCGACGACGAGCACGGTAAATATGATAAAATAATAATGTAACATAATTTGTACACATTATATTATATAGGTATTATAAATATTTTGAGTCTGGCCCGATATAATTTCCACACGTTGATTTTGTGATCGCTTTCTTCGGTGGCATAGACACATAGTATGATATCGTTATTTATTTAGGTTCTTTATGCAAATGAGTAATACTGAATAATACTCGAGAGTGACTTTAATTCCCGTCGTAACGAAATCCACGTTGTAACTATAGTAGTATAGTTCTATACATTGAAACTTCAATATTTTACTAAGTCTCGACGGTCAACCAGACAACTAAACATACGTCTGTGTTATTCGAATATATTCTATACAGAAATTCGTTAGGTAAATGGAATTCGATAAATTCGGTTCCGATCTTGTTATGGTTTTTAAAAATATTTCATTAAACAGACAATTTCGTTGAATGGAACGCGAGTTTTGCACTATTATCTGCAACCTTCCCCCACCACGCGCCGTGTGGTTAGGCTATACTTTTGTGTGACTCGCAACTGACCGCCGAGGGTCGTTACCCCACAATGGTCTTGTATTTGATATTTTGATCTTTATTATGTTCGGCTTAATATTCTGAGTTGCTATAATAAATACTTGATCGGCGTGGCAGGGTGGGGAAGGGGCGTAACGTGCTCGCAGTTTTTGTTGTCAGACAAGTATACTTACGATAAAAGGAAAAAAAAAAAACGAAACGAAAAAAAATAGCTCGAACCTACGACTTCGACGACAACATGACGTAACTTTAATATTAATAATAATAATATTATAATATCAAAGTCTCAGAGCTCTACAAGACAATTAGGTGCGGCGATTGCGAGCTGAGGAAACGCCCGGGCGCGGCCCACATTCCATCGCTGCGGCGCGCGGAACAGGTTTTCGCGTGCGCCCGTCGCTATAAAAAAAAAATTACAAAAACTATTCCGTACGCCTGGAGCGGCTTTAATATGATTTCTATTTTATTACGCATCGCCATCCATGTAGAATATAATAATAATATAACCCTCTCCTCGCCGACCCACCACCCCACCACCACACCTACCGCTGACGGCTATTCCATTATATTATAATATACGCGCCGCTGCGGTTGTTGCCATGTTAAATTATTATTATTATTATTATACACAATCAGGCGCGAGTGGCGGCGAAGTAACTATTATTACCATGATAATAATAATATAATATAGTAATTACAATAATAATATTATATTGTATACCTATATAATATTTGCCTTGTCGATTAACCTGCGCGCTAAACTCCACCGACGGCGCCTCAGGCCGTCTTGCGACCCGTGTGACGGGGAGGGAGGGCATACGACTACGACTTTGGGTGCAAGTACCGCGGGATTAACGTGAAAAAAAAACAAAAGCCTCGCCACCCTTTCCCACCCACTTCTCCACCCCGGACGATAAGTGCGTCGTGGTATCCCGCCGTATTATATATATGATACGTACTGCACGAGCAGACTTTAGAACGGCGGACATATTATACGACAGCGCGAGCGACGTCATTGTATATAATATTATATCATATTATCATATCATACATCTAAATATATAAAAATTAACATATCTTTGTTCGTTTGTCCTCCATCTGTTCAAAAACTACCGTTTCCAATAAAAGTTATAATATAAATGTATAGATTCCTCGAGACTCGGGGGGTGTTTATAGCTTTTGTATTCATAGTTTGGTATAGGGTGGATCACAAATTAATTTGGTTTTTGGTCGCTATTGCATTATAGTATAACTAATAACTATTATAATAAAATTAATACTAAATATATGACATGAGCATATAGAAATTTTGACAAATATATTACATTAATATATTAAAAAACAACTCTTAAGATCCAAATACTTATGAATACAATACTGCAGTGATTACTTTTATGAAATTTTACTATCTTAATAATTCTGTACATATTTTTGATGTTCACACATAATGACCAAACCCAATATAATAACGTTACTGGATTTACGTTGGCTTTTAAGCGCTCGTTGAATTTGTCTCAAGATTTTTGTGTTTACATTAAAAATATGTCCAGAATTAAGAAGTGGAAAATCATAAAATTAATCAATATTATAGTGTTTGTATCATATATTTAAACTGAAGTCTAACGGAAAACGATAAAAAGATCGATTAATTTTAGCCCGCGGAAAAAGTCGGGTCTAAAGTAAAGCTAAAGATTGGAAAAAAAGTATACACGAAGTAAATATTTTATTAAACGACTAAAACACTCAACACTGTTATGGATATTTATGAATAATACTGGCAATAGTTATGAATTATAAAATAATACAATACGATAGTGTTTTAATTTTTTGTTGATTAATGAATGTGACAGGTACGTATAATTGTGGAATCAGTTGATTAATAAAATAAAGTTTAGATACAACAGTTGGGTCCCATCTTTCGCCTCCTTACGTTTTTATAGTTTTTATAATACCCAATTATAGAGTTAACTGAGATCGTATGTTGTATGTACCTACTACTTTAGAAAGTATGTTCGCATATTTTAACAATAACTAATAAGTGGTAATTTTACGATTGCGCAATAATTGAAATAATACTAACATTTGTAAATTTATTCAAAAACTATTGCAAATCTATGCATAATCTTGGTGATATATAAGCATATTTAAATTTTCCTTAAAATGTTTTCAAGATCAACATTTAACGTGTTGCGTGTCGTATGGTTATAAATTTATAATTTAAAGCTCGTGCGTATAATATGTACATAATATAATATTATCGTCTGGCGGTCTTAGAACATTATTATCGAAATGATATTCATATTATTTGAAAAGGTAGTTAAATAAATTCAACTCATTTAATTTCGTATAATATAATATGATAATAAGTACATAATGAAGTAGGTACATTGTGAAGATTTATTCGATAAGAACGCTTTAGGAGGTAACAACGTTCTAAAATTTATCAATTTATACTCACACGTGTGTAGTCTATATAATATAAAATATATGTATAATATTATTATAATGTACCTACATAATATTTCGATTTATATAAATCGAATAGTAGGTGCGTATGAAACGAACACAATAATTTTTTTCTCCGAAGTCTTTTCGATCGCGGGGCGTACAAAGTGTTGTATAAATTATTAATGTGTAGTGATGCAGGAATAATAATATGTAAAAAATAATATAATGTACGATTGTGGTCGACGATCTCTCCCCTCGCCTTTTCCATCACACCCGACCGGTGTATAGTTTGCCACGCGTGTCCGTTGCGCAATCACTGCCGCGGCGTCATATATCTATGGAATACTCGTCGGATAACCTTGTGCCGGGACACATAATATAATATATATATACACCTGTTTCTATATTTACATACATAATATAGAATAATATAATATTATTATTATTATTATACACGACGACCGCGCCCGCCGACGCACTCGGAATTTGATCGTTTCGAAAGGAGCGCGCGTGACGACGCAGTGTCCGGTAGAAAGTAAAAAAAACATGCACACCCCGCCGCTCTTCCGCCATCTCAGAACTCGCCACTCTATATATACCCATCGAGTGTGTAGATATAATATATATGTATATATATATATATGATAATCACATAATATTATATATAGTGAGCGCCAACGCTTTGTAGATTTTGTTTTTCGTTTCGACGCACGTGGGGCCCGTACGCGGTCATGTACCCGCGCGATATGTATACGGCGTGAGTAATAATAACTTGACACAATATTATAATATGTACTATAAGGTCCGCACACGTGTACAAAAAAAAATCTCAACACGCTTACAGTTTGTAGTAGACATGAAAATATAATATGCATTTTCGATAGAAACGGAAAATTGAAAATTTGGAAACATTTTAATATTGTCGACCGTTTCTCAATACCTACAGCTGCTGCAGATATTATAATATTATTTTAGCACTCCCAAACCCTATAATAGGCATATTATATGCATGATGTTGTGTGAAATATAGTTAACATTTTATGGTCGGCCCGACAATAACGATTTTTCAAAGGTGGCATAGAATAGGAATATTATAACAATATCATGTGTACAATAGAAATATTTGTTTATTTACAAGTGATTATGACGTGATCAATTTATACCAAACAATAGGATGATAATATATCGCAAATAAGATAATAATACCTCTATTCTAACACAGATCAAGTACTATTATAATGCAAACTTTTATAATTCATATAGCTGATAATGTGCAGATACAATTATGTTATGGATCAAAATTTAAAAAAAAATTTTAGCTATTATAATATAATATAATATAACTATATTCAATATAAAAAATTAAAACCTTCGAATCAAAGTAGTGCTTCAATACCTATAAATGATGTGTAATCCTGATGCGTAATCACAAAATTATTGAAAATATCTTAAAAAATTATGTTTTTGGATATGATTCATACAGAGAAGTTCACTGTAACTACTTATAGTATTCCTGTGTTTTTAATAGAAGTTTTTTTTTTCTTGAATACGACGTGTCTTACGCTATAGTACCTATAATTCCAAAAATGATGTTCAACTCAAAAAAATAACAAAAATCACAATTTGTACATGGGAATTAAACGCATGTTGTACGATTGTACCTATACCTAATATAATATATTTAAAGTCATCCAACAATACAGCATGTGTAAAATTCAAATTTTTCTATCGCAATTATAATATTATAAAAAAGAAACACTATTATTTTTACAAACTGTAACCGACAAAATGCTCAAAATTAAGACTCGTTTATGAACGAACAAAAGCAGTGGGTATCTTACCTATTACATTATTATTATTATTTATTATCATTTAATATTATGCCATAGGTTTATAATACTATTATACAGTCCACATGCTGTGCCCATGACTTTGCGTAAATATTATAAGCAATACGGCGCCGATTACATGCGCATATAATATTATACTACCTTTATTGTAATAATTTCAAAGAATATAACGTCGCACTAGTCGTAGGCTGTGCATAATATGTTCGCAATATTATGCTAACCGTGACAGGTTCCATCGGAAAAACACGGATCACCGCTACCCACGCTACCCCACGCCAACTATATAATTAGTAACCGTGGTAATAAAATATAATGCCAATCAAAAATTCAAAATCGTAACAACGGATTTCATAATATTATATTGCAAATATGACATTTTTTCACAGTGCTATATTATTATTGTAATCGACATGTTAAAATAAGTAAACGCGATTCTCGATTTTCTTACTAAAAGTTGACACACAGCTATAGATGGTCCGTCGTAAAATTATTTAGATATAATATAATATTATATTATATACATTTATTGTTTGACAGAATATGTCTTTGTATTAATTGTTTCGTAATAAAAGTTGTTTTTGTTCTTGTTAACGCCCTTTTGTAATGAATTGGCATTAAATAGTGACTCATAAAAACATATTTCAGATGAATGCCTCTATATTATAATATATTCTTTGTTCGTAAAAAATGTATTAATAAACAGATTTTTTTTTTTTAAAGTTGTTAAATATTTTTATTTTTACGGCTGTTAAAAAAAATAAAAACCATAAGTAGACCTATAAAATATATATGACTAAGAATCGAAACTGGTTTGGTTTATTTCAAGCCCAAAAACGGTTTCGATTTTTTTTGAGTTTCGAATCCGAAAACAGTTTCGTTTTTTCCAAGTTCCGAGTGTGTAAACAGTTTCAATTTTTTTTCGGACTAACCGGTTTTTCGAATAGGTTTCAAACCTGTTTTGGTCTACCTAAGTATAGCATGAGTTTTATTTTTATTAAATCCAAAATACGCACACCTAGTCTCCCCCCTCCTCACGTACTCGTACCACGCCTATATCCGTGTATTATACCAGTCTATTTCGTAAAATAAATAAAATATTTCATGGCGGCGGCATGTCATATAACTACACGTCATCGCGTTAACACGTCACCGAAGTTATAATTAATTGTATACATGTATTATTATTATTATTATTAAAACGTTTTTAACGTAATTTTTTTATTTCGTAAACTTTCAGAGCGACGACGGTGATAATATGGTCCAACAAATGGCGACTTGGAAAACGACTGAAGCAACAGCCTCAGACGACTATTACGATAGGTTGCTGATGACGGTTATGATGGAAGCGGCGGCTGCGGCATCCACTGTTCCATCGCCGGCCAGCATCTCCGGTACAGCTGACAATGTCGGCAGCAGCTACATCAGCAGCAGCAGCAACAGTAGCAATAGCAGCACTTGTAGCACTACGTTCAAAAGCGTGACCGGTGAAAGTGGCGACGTGAACGCCGACGGCGACGGCAGCAACAACATGTGCTTCAAAATCGAAGTGGACGACGACGAGTATAACTGCGGCGACGCGGCCACTACGACGGCCGCCAATGACGATGATGACGACGACGACAACGAATCGGAAGTACCCGAAACCAAGTATCAACCCAGGCAGATCCTCGTCAAGACCGCGGTGACGTGCTGTTCGACAACGGCAGCCGTGTTGGAGCCGGAAAACAAGACATTGTCCGTCGCTACGACGGCTGTCGCTCCCTCCGGGTCCACGTCGTCGTCACAACACATCCACTTGTGGCAGTTCCTCAAGGAACTGTTGACCGCTTCATCAGCAGCCGCGGAACTCCAGACGGCCACCGTGGAAGGCGATGCGGTTCACTGTGGTGTGTCACCATCGTCCCCGTCGGCGTCGTCGACGACGCTCTCAAACGCCGCGGGAAACAAGCCACAGCAGCCGCAGCAGATGATTCGGTGGCTGGACCGGAAGCAGGGCATATTCAAAATCGAAGACAGCCAGGCCGTGGCCCGTCTTTGGGGACGCCGCAAGAACCGGCCTGCAATGAACTACGACAAACTATCCCGGAGCCTGCGACAATACTACAAAAAGGGCATCATGCGCAAGACGGATCGTTCCCAACGGCTCGTGTACCAGTTTTGTCATCCGTACAACGCTTGACGAAACAAAACATAATATTAGAAATAAAAATGTACATGTATTATTATTATTATTATTATCGGGTCTGTGTAGCAATTGGAGTGACGCATTGGCACATCAGTACACAATAGTTGTTCAGAGAACGCTCAGAATCTAAAATGTTATCATGTTTTGATGATTTCGTAATATACTCTCGAAGTATTGGATTCGAATTTTCCAGGGGGGCTCATACTATACGGTCACTCTTAATATTGTTACACAGTCCTGATTCTAGTATAATATATCAGACTATATGTAAGCATGGTGGTGGTAATTTTTATTTAATTTTTTAATTTTTTATTTATTCTTCAAGAAGATAATGGGCCCCCCTGAACATATTCGTGTGGGGGGCCATAACCCATTGGTAATCTAATACTTGTTAGGTTAAAGTAGTGCTTGTACTTCGTCCGAACTATTGTGATCATAATTCGGTGGAGGGAAAGCGCTCATACAATAACACATACACCGTCTCGTGATCGTCGCCGTCGGACGGGCGGGCGGCGGACGCGAAGCCGCTTAGGCGCGAGCGATGAACGCGGAAGGTAATTTTCGCGAGCGCAACCGTCACGTCCTTTTTCAGGATGACGGGGTTTTTTTTGGGGAGGAGGAGGGATTTGTGGGAAGCTTTCGAAAATCCAGTTAGGTGACGATTTTAGTTTATATAATCATTAATAATATCAATATAATATAATATACGACTAAATTGCCCATACGGTTTTCGACGGTACCTATAGTTGTCGAGCTCGAGCAGGAGAGGTGGGAGAATAATGAGGCGTTTTAGGCGCGATTTTTTTTTTTTTTACTATTTTAAAACTACCCGACCGCTGAGGCCCTCTGAGGCCATGGTTGGATTTGGGTGGTTGTTATCGGTCCCATATATCCATGATATATTGTCTATTACGTACGTTCTGTGAACATGTTTTTTTAAATATTGTAATTATAAAAATATATTTTTTATTATACATAATAATTATTATTATGTAAATTCAATATAATATTATACTAAGGTGTATATATATGCATTTATATTATAAAATTAATTATATTTAATAATATAGTGTGGGGGGATGGTGATTACGGTTTCTGTGCGGACTGTATTAATCCGCAGACGTAATACACGCCAATTGGTGCAGGTATACAATAATATATATAAATATTTTTTTTATTAGCTTTTTTGAAGTATCGGCAATATAGCCATTAACATTTTGTGGGAGGGATTACGGTTGGTCTTGAGCAACACGTGTAAATGTGGGTCAAGAGATTTTTACTTAGCACTCGGGTGGTCACCCATCCGGGAATTAAGATAGTCGGACGATACTTGACCTGAGAACACATTAGCTACTGTCACCAACCACCGCGCCCCCCAACAATAACACTATAATATAAGTACCTATTAAATTATGTATGAAATAAATGAAAATGTAAAAACTACAAACATAATATTACATTGAATGGTTAGAGGTGAGCTAATATACTTTAAAAAATAAAAGGTCTGAATTGGGGAGTCTCTAATTTAAGCACTTATTTTAATATTAAATTGTTGAGATAGCACGCGTTCTTTTTTACGTTATGCTAATACGTATAATAATATATACATAGCGATATACTTCGATTATAATATGATATTAATATATTATAGGTACAATTTATTTCATTGTAAACGTTTGATTTTAATTTATAACTCAAAATGTTTATAATAATATTATTATTGATCGTACTAATTTAAGTTTTGAAGATGTAATAATTTTACGCATAACTATATTAATAATACTGATTTCTGTGAACACTTGCGCTCTCCTTAATGAATCTTAACTTTTAAGTGCTCTGCATATTTTCACTATGCCTATTGTAAATAGTTTTTTATGAGACACTACGAATGATGTATACGCGACGGTGTATTGTATTATATAATCATTATATATTATAATTGATATAATAATAAATACACGCGTCGACGTGTTATATATTATATGATATTATAACTATTGATATAATATGTATATGCGCATGTATTATTTATTTGTAGGTCGAGCTATACGACTTATAATAATATATTAGTTAACGTTACCCTTTATTGACATATTATAATTAGTCCAAGTAATATCAATGTTAAGGCATATGCATTATGAAGAATTGCATGTATACATAATATTATAATATGACATGATAAAATATGTATAATTACAAAATATAATATGATGAAGAATCGTCAACAACGCGGTTACGGGTTATTATTGCATGATTAAATAAGTATTATAATAATATATACTATTCTATAACAACTATGCAATTAATAATAATTTTTATATATAGGTGGTATATGATTAAATTATATTGGAATTCGTTCATTTTTATATAATTTTCATTATAAGAAGGGTTTTTAACAATTTTTCAAAATGTATTTTTAGATTGATTGTAATCATTATATAACTGTATATATTATAGTGTATATTATATTATTATTTTGTTTTATATTTTTTTTTTATAAATGCTTCAGACATTATACATTTTTATAAAATATTGTAGTATCTTTTTATTTTTGAAATAACATATTCCTTTTTTCTACATTTATTTCACCTTTATCGATTACTCTACACACTGCAATTAAATTAACTGTTGACATTCCAATTTGAATTTATAAGTAAATCGAGGTGAAGACTTGTGCTACGGTTTTTATACCGAACAAAATATTTTCAACTAGTGCAGCTATATCAGGATTTATTAAAATATTATGAACAAAAATCAAAAAAGTTATACCTATAGGTAACCATTTACACTTAATTAATTTGATTAGTCAATATATCCAATAAACATATTAATATATTATCAATATATTATTGCATACTGTTATAGTATTATATTATTATCATTGTATTGGTGCGAAGATAATAGTTCTGTTAAGACTGGCCTCTGTGGCATACCTGGCATTTTTAACAAACGTGTGAAAACGGTTCAAATTTGATGTTTATATTAGGTATTTTTGTTGTGTTGTTGTTATTTTTAAATAAAATATTATAAAAAGTATAGATTTTAAATTATAATAAATAAAATATAAATTAAATGTTAGGTAATCAATATTATTATGATCTCATACATTATATTTTAAGGGGATTCGATACCGTGATTTTCTGTTTTTGTCTAACACACGCATGATATAGGATTTTAGACGGGTTCTTTGCCAAACATACCAATTGATTTACAGATTTAACAGATTTGAATTTGTCGTCTAGTCTACTTGAAATCGACTTTTCCAGAATTTGGATTTTTTGTTTTTAACATCACCAAAAATTGAAATAAGAAAATTTTAGATTCTGAGCGAAGCGATGAATGTTTTGATTTTACAATGATGTGTTTTTTTTATTTTTTTTAGATTTTGAGCAAAGCGATGAATGTATTGATTTTATAATGATGTGTGTTTTATTTTTTTTTATTTTTGTGTCTGTCACCACCTTTTAGGACAGTAAAAATGCTTGGATTTTCTTCAACAGTAACTTTTCTGATAGGAAAGTGAATCTAGTTGGTACTTTGAAGGGATTAAAAGTAAAAATTTCTGAGTAGTTTTCAAACGCGACGTGAAAAACAAAAGAAAAATTAAGGGAAAATGGGAATTTTTACGCAAAATCTGTTTTCGAGAAAATCAATTTTGGTTTTTGGTGCAACTCTAAAAAAAATGACCGTAGGTCAGGGCTTGCAAACTTTATAATAATGTTAAGATTATAACGTTATATTTGACAAAAAACGATTGAAATTTGTAAATGTTATTATAACGGAAAGCGATAATCAAAAATAATTAAATACCGCAAAACAAAACATAACGATTAACAAAATATAATAATATATATCATTGAACTAAAAATAACGCAAAGCGAAATATTTAAAAATCTATTTATTTAAAAGGTCTATTGGTTTCGTAGAAACATTAATTTATTTCATGCAAACAATCTAGAATTGATTATATTATTATATTCCATATTCGGGCCATTACGGGCCATTACCAATTAGTTATTATTTTTAAATTTAATTGGTATTAACACTATTTCAAATAATGATAAACGCAAAACTTTTATAACGTTTTATTTCTAAATAACGATAAACGCAAAACTTATGGATAACGTTTTAATTCTGAATAACAATAAACGCAAAAATTGTGTAACATTTTAATTGTAAATAACATAAAACGAAATTTTTTTTTCAAATGCAAGCCCTGCCGTAGGTACATGAAATGTTGACCGAACGTTTATATTAGCATTTACTATAAACCATAACATTTTCCAAATATTTTGATTTATTTTGAGCTGTTTACGGACATTTTTCGATTTTTTTTTCATTTTTTTTTCTATAAATATCGATACAATTTTATCTGTTGGGTAAAAAAGCTTGAAAATTTAATAGAAGGCTCCTAGGTTATTGTTTCAAAGGCAGATGAAAAAAATTAAAAATCCTTAGTCACAGTTTTTATTTATAAGCATTTAAAGTTCAAATTTTGACAAAATACGGAAAAATCGCGAAAATTAGCAAATTATTTTGAGTTGAGAATTCATAAAAAATTTTCTTTTTAAATCTAAGATTTTAAAATGTAATGCAAGATTGTCCATAAGATTGTCTACCTTTGTCAAAAAAAAAATGTCTACAAGAAAGTCAAATTAAATTTTTATGAGCGTTTGAAATTCATATTTTTACAACATTTGATATTCACTGGATTTCTTATGTAACGATTTTCTTATTTTGTTGTAATTAAAAAATGTTTGACTGTAGATACTTAAAAATTTCACTGAATGTTTATATTAGCATTTTCCATACACGATCAAATTTTGAAAATAATTTGACTCTTTTTGAGCTGTTTACGGACATTGTCAGTTTTAAATTGTTTTAGTTTTTCTTTCTATAAATAACAATACAATTTTATTTGTTCGGTAAAGAAGTGAGAAAATTTAATATAAGGCTCCTGATATATTGTTACAATAGTAGTTCAAAAATATTAAAAATACATAGGCACAATTTTTTTTTATAAGCATTTAAAGTTTTAATTTTTACAAAATGTATCAAATTTAAAATTTAATAATTATTTTGTAGTAAAAAATGTATAAAATGTTCAACTTTTATAGTTAAGGATTGAAAATTTAAAACAAGGTTCCACGTAAATAGGTAAATATATAAATTACTTTATTCACAATAATATCATCAAATATACTTGGTAATATCATAGGCTGACTGACCGTTTTCGCTCAGAATCATTTTTCTTAAACAATGATTTTATATCATTGAATTCAAATTTAACAACATCCATTACAGTGACCCACTAACTGTACAGCAGAGCCACATCCACTTACCCACTTTTTATTATTTACTTTGTTTTGTTTTTTTTTATTATTATTTATTATTTTATTGCAAATGTGGTACTTACCTAATGGAATATATTATAAGAGCTTGAATTTTTAATTTACTTAAATAATTAAACATTGTAACAGCTTAACGATGAAAAGACGACAAATTAACAAAAACAAGTTGTCCTGGATCAATTTTTATAGTTGGCCAAACTACTAACTTTGGCCCCCCAATAAAAACCTCCTCGGTACACTCCTGACAGTGACCCACTTGTAACCAACTGTACAGCAGAGCAACATCCATTTACCCACCTTTTTTAATATGAAGTTTTTAGGAATTTGGGGGATAATATCAAACATTTGGGAAAGTCGATTTAGACGTGACGACGAATTCTTATCGCTTGATTCGATAAATTGGTAGGTTTGGCAAAAAAACACGTCTACAATACTATGTCACGCGTGTGTTAGACAAGGACAGAAAATCCCTGGATGGACTCCCCTTAATTCAAATAATTTAGTATTTTCTAAACGATTTAAACTATATTGGAGTTTACAATAAAGAATTCAGATTATTTCACGACGGCTATGTTACCGGTGTTAGGTTTATAATATATATATATATACATTATACATACTATATTGGAATAGTGAAATACTATAATAATATGTAATAAGTAATAACTAATAAGGTAGGTACATATACAAAAGATTTTCCTGAAAAAAATTAATAATTATAAACCAACTCTAAAGATTATATTTAATTCGGTGTAAATGTGTATTGCTATGTATGAAATATCAAATAATAATAGTAATACATTGATACGTATAAGTCAGTATAATAATATTGGTTTTAAGGAACCATTTGCTCAGTTTATTTCAAATGTTTGACATTTTACTATACAGCATTAAAAAAATATTGACAAAATAAATCCACTTACGTAATAAAATTATCATGGTGATAATTTAAAGAAATAGGGAAAGTAGGTACCATACACGCAGTTATTGTACAGGTGGAGTCAAGTGTACCATGTAATAAGTTACAGTGACGTGTATATGTATGTGACATGTGTTGAATATTATTGAATTCAATGATTAATCTTGCCTAAGAAAAACCTTTCTGAGCGAAAGCGGTCTGTCAGCCTACACAATATTACTAAGTACCTAAATTTTAATATTTTATGATTTATAATATTAATTATGATATTGCTATCATAGATATTTATTTTACGATTAGTAATATAGAAGGTTAAAATAGTTTTTGACGAAAATATTGTGTCTATTATAATATTATTAATATTATTTAATTAATGTAATATAATAGTATTTATTATATTTATATCATGTAAGTATATTATTGTTATTAATTTTTGTGCCAAGTATTTACCGTATAATGGTGTGGATATAGGTTCGTGCCTCGTAATATATATAAGCAATATCATACAATTAATCTATAAATATTTTAAAACTGTCACTGTGTATACAAAATATAATACCTAATAATATAAGTAAGAGTTTCTACCTAGAAATAATATTTTTGAACTATAACCTAATAAAGTCGTTCTTCTTTGTTTAAACAACGAATGTTGTCCAAATGAAAGCTTCAATTTTCTATAAAAAAAAATTGTTTCTAAATATTTTTCGTTTGTTTGTGTCGGTAAGAACTACATAATATGATAATCATTATTTATATTACATTTTCAAGCTTTTTGTTATAAAAATGTTAACAATTTTTAATACATAATATTACTATTATTCTGTCATTAAATATTAATATTATAATGTACCTATGTATTATTGGGTTTATAACATTTGGGTAAATTATGGTACAATTTTTAAATAAAATCTATTTTCAAACATTTTTTTTTAATGTTTTAAAACAAATGTATAGATTATAGGTATAACATTAACCAATCTGAGCAGTGAGCATTTTATCTAACCAACAAACAATATTCTAATACCATAGCCAAATAATTGCCAAAGCTCACAACACACCCCGAATTGCCCACTGTGGCAGTTTTCGGCGTCAACTTCTTAGCTCAGCTCCCCCTCCCCCCTATTTTCTTGATATTGAGTAGTGTTTGCCAGTTGGCGTCATAATATGTACACTAATATTCAACTGATTACTGAAGTTTAACTTGGCTATAACATTTAAACAGACCTTTTTATGCAAGTAAAAAAAAATTCTACACAATTACCGTTGTGGCAAATAGATAGGTACACAAAATAAATCACTTACCCATTTAATTATTGGTGTATCTACTTGGTATAAGTAAACCAGTGACCAGTATCATGGGAAACCGGCTTTACCTTGATGAAGCCATGATTGGCAAGGAATCCTCGGAAATCGAGAAACGCGTTCATCAGACCGGAAATGGTGACTGGTGAGGTTTGCAAGAATAAATAAACATAACTAATAATAAATAAAGGGTAATTCTTTTATTAAACAACACTCGATATTTCAAAATTACTTACATAATTTCGTAAATTTTTTTGAAAATATTTTTTTACATAGTTTCAAGTAGCTTATAAAACAACGTTTTTATTAGAAATTATATTTTTAAATATTTTTATCCTTATAATTTTTTAAGTTTTTACTTTTTTGAATGACAAGATAAAATTTTAATTTTATATTCAAAGCAGAATTTTTTTTTTTGGTATTTTGATACATGAAAATCGAATTTGAGGCGAGTAGTTTATGAGTTATAAGTATTTACAGTTTAAATGAACGGAGTGGAGTACGGGGTTATTTCACGAAATATTTGTACACTTCCCCACTCACAAAAATGTGAATATTTATCTCATAAACTACTCACCTCATATTCGATTTCCATGTATGAAAATACTAAGAAAAATATTCTACTTTGGAATATAAATATTAACCTTATGTTGTCATTTAAAAAAGTAAAAAAATTAAAAACTATAAGGATAAAAAATATTCAAAAATATAATTTTTTAATAAAAACGTTGTTTTATAAGCGACTTGAAACTAAGTAAAGTAAAAAAATGTACACTTTTTGAAATAATGAGTGTTTGATAAAAGAATCACCTGGTGCACACGTAGTACGTAACTACAACTATAAGACTCGTTTCGCTGGGATTTTATCGCGTTGCAGTCAAACTATATGGGAAACTGTTTGATCCGATGGTTGAAAATCCCAAGACTGGCAGACGAAAAATATCGCGGTTTATTTTTGTATATAATTATAATATTAAAAGTTCTACTTATTTATCATATTTATCTCTTCTGAAAAAGTTAGCACCATAACGAATCGACCATAAAACACTAATATCTAAATTGGGTAAAAAAAATAAATGTTGTGAACATTTGAACTTTAAATAGTTATAAAAAAAAAAATCGTGCCTATGGATCTTACATATTTATCAACTGCTATTATAACTATTTATGAGGAACCTTGTATTCAATTATCAAGCTTTATGATCAAACCAATACAAATTAAATGACATTTATAAAATAAAAAAAAAAATGAAAATTGAAATTTGAAAATGTCTATAAATAACTCAAATCTAGTCAAAACATTTAAAAAATTTTATCATGTATAGAAAATGATAAAATAAACATTTGATAAAAATTTATAAAGTTATTAGTTTTTGAATAACGACAAAATGAGAAAATCGCTGTATGAGAATTTGTTAATTTACGGGTAAGTACCTATCCAAGTTTTAGCTTCAAAATATCGTAAAAAATTAATTTGACTTTCCAGTAAACTTTTTTTTTTGTTAAATAAAGGAAAACTTAAGGGGAATATTGTATTACATTTTTAAAGCTATATTAGATATACCAATTTTTTTATAAATTTATATTTTATAACTCGCAATAGTTTGTCACTTTTATTATTTTGATGAATTTTGTCACTCTTTAAACTTTTTAAGTTTTAACTTCAAACGATCATAAAAAAATATTATGGATTTACGCTCAATTTTTTTTTGATTTCCACTAACACCAAATTATGAGGAATGTTTTATTACTTTTTCAAGATTTTTGACCGTCCGAAAAATGTTGTAATGACGACAATAGGTAGTTAAAAAAAACTAATAAACCTGAAATTTCTTTATGCTTTTATAGTATAGCTCAATAAGAGTCAGAATATTTCAAAAATTCTATAGTGCATAGAAATTGCTAAAATAAACAATCAAAAAAAATGTAATTTATTATATAAGGTTATTTTTTTTAGTTTCGCCCCCTTCCCTCTAATTGCAAAGTACCAACTAGATTTATTTTTCGGTCAGAAAAGATGCTGTCGAAGATAATTGAAGCATTTTTACTGTCCCAAAAGGTGACAATAGACAAAAAAAAATTTTAAACAAAATCGTTGTAAAACCTATACATTCATCACTTCGCTCAGAAACTAAAATATTAAGACAGTTGAATTTCCGGGTAAACCGTTTCCGTACAAATCGGACATCGTACAAAACCATGATGAGAATCACGTGCTAAATATTTGCATCGAAAGATTTGCAGTATTCTAAATGTGTGGACTGTGGAGCTGGAGAAACGTATGTATGTATTATATTATTGGATCAATCACATATGATCGTGTATGTCAATGTGTATTAATATGCCGGGCAGCCGGGACAACGCGACTGATGCTCTTGATAGAGTAACCACTAACCGCGATATACTTTCAGTTCGTCGATGCTGGGGAAATGGTTATTCGATAAAACCGTAGTGTTGTACGTGCGAAGAGATTTCCGTTTTGTACGAGTTGTACGTGGGTTAGCGAGCACTATACATATCGTCACTTCCTGTCTTATACGAAACGCGTAGTCCTATTCCACTAGAGTTACGTTAGGGGGTGGCGACAGTGGCGTGTCAAAGTATGACACACGCGTTTTATTATTATGTTATTCTCAGATTCCTCGTAAGAGAAAACATGCAGTCCCATATAGGTAATACATATATATACATCTAAAATTGTTAACACATTGTCGCATTGGTATAGTATAAGGATAGCAAATTTTTCTAACGTCACGTGCCAAAAAATTACCTGATTTTTTTTTTGCATGCCATTTAATTATGAAAAATATTATATGGTACTTATATTAAATAAATGTATGTAAGTGGGCACCGCTCTGCTGTACATTCACTGTCGTGTGCGTGGTGGTGTCACTGTAATGGATACGTTAAATTTAATTTCAATGATATAAAATCATTGTACCTATTATACGAAAAACGATTTCTGAGCGAAAACGATCTGTCAGCCTAAATTTAGTATATTTTATTATATTATAACTATTAAAGTAATTTATTTATAGTAGGATAAATTAATTTTTGCCGAAAACATTTAATTTTATATGCTTTATAAGATTCAACTTTCGAGTAGGAATACTAGGAATATTTTAAAATTAAAACCGTTATTTTCCGTTTAAATAATATCCGATTTCGTCCAAATTCGTACTTAAAATAGTAAATACCTATCTATTAAAAGAAACTGTGTTTATATAATTTTTAGTTTTTTTGGTTCAATATGAAAAACTTATGAAAAACCTAGTTTGAAATTTTCAATCCTTAGCTATACAAATTGTAATAGTATAAAATAGTATGTACATTTTCGTGACTGATGAATTTAACTGACATAATAAAAAATTTACAAAAACCTAATAATTAAAGAAAAAACCGAAAATAATTTATAAATCGATATTTTCTTGAATGTTATTCAATTCACTTTAATTTTAAACATTACAGAATAAAATGGATAGTTATTAACGAGGAACTATTGGTATGGACGTCAGGGACTGGAACCGAAACCGAAAGAACCGGTTCTGGAAACGGTTCTTGGAAAAAATTTAAGTACCGGAAACGGAACCGAAATCCATATTTTACAATGCTTAGAACCGCAACCCAAATTTATTAAACAATAAGTTTTCCGGTTCTTTAAGGTTCTTATCGGTTCTAAGAAAAAGTCCTGTATTTCAAATAACTGAACATTTTATTTAAATTGGATTTTGTTGTAATTAAATAATTATTTTTCATAGAAATATTTTTGTTTCGTACATAGTAAGATGTGGTATTTTAAAATTTTAACTCGAACTAATCGTGTTATAGGTACGACCGAAACTGATTAATTTACACACATACGGGTTGCATTTTTCATTGGTAATGTAACGAGAATGGTCGACAACAATGATGTGTTTTTCTACAATCTTTACCAAATACCTACGACTATTACGAGAAATAATACTTATATAGTTATTTATAACTCTGTCTCACAGTCTCAAACACAGTCACACACTCACACATTGAAACATACGAGTAATTTATGACTTATTAATCTTATAGTCATACTGTAATTTTATGTTTTGCTTATTAGTTATTAGCAACTTCTAAGACCTAAACCCAGTACACTTGTTAATCAATTAAAATAATTTTTGAAAATTGAATACACTTCTTAAATTAATAATTTCTTACCTAGTAAAATTATTAAATTAATTTCTGATTTTATTAATAACTGTTTAATTCTTTAATTACCCACCTAATAATAAATGATTTAAAAATTATTATATAGCCAGTTTTATTAGTTTTAATTTTCCAGTATAAATTTAAGGGGAAGTTCAAAAAATATCTGGATGAATGTAACAAACTAACATTACACTATTTAAAATTAGCAATTATAAAATTAATTTTGCAAACTAAAATAAATTGAGTAAAATATAAAGTATTTGGAATGTATTTTAAATACTTTTTGAATGGATGTATTTTTATTTGTATTTAAATAAAATTTTAAAAGTATCTTTTATAAGACTGGGCCAAGTTGTGACTTGATGAGTTAGAAATCTACCTAATAAGCAATAGGTAATTTTTGAAAAAATTCATTTTTAAGAACCGGTAAGAAACGGACTTAACCGGAACCCATATTTTGTAATTTTAAGAACCGGAATCGGAACCGGAACCTATTATATATTTTTTATAAGAACCGAACCGAACTAGAACCGGAAAAATCCTAAAGGTTCCAGTCCCTGATGGACGTATATGGTGTACGTTTGTAAGACGGATACAACACATGCGGGTGTTTCGTGAGAGTTTTTCCTGTGAGGCATGTAATCATGTTTTTGAGCACAAAACAGGTTACGTGCAGGCACCTTGTGGGTCTTGCTATAACTTTTATTTAAGGGGAAAAAATTAGGCAATATCTAATCTCGTTGTTATTGCCTGAGATCTATATGTACCTAGTATCTACCTATTAAATATTAGTCGTAAATCATTATTAGTGTGGGTTGGGTCCATGAACTGAGATATATCTAAATTCTTGGTTGGGTTGACGCTGCGACGACGCATACAGATGTGTGAACAATAGCTCGATAATAATATAAAATTCACTAGGTATACAAACTATTCGGCAACTTACATAATATTGTTTTGATTTTGTAAAAAATGTATATTAGTTAACGTTGTCTGATTTTAACTTTGAAAATATATTTGAATACAATAGAAAAAGGTGGACAAGTCTGAAGTCACAAGTGGATGTCGCTCTGCTGTACAGTAGGTTACAAGTGGGTCATTGTGATGGATGGTGTTAAATTTGAATTCAATGATTATTTAATATTATTGTAAACGGAAAACGATTCTGAGCGAAGACGGTCAGTGAGCGTGTGATATATTATTATTACTATAAGTATAGATATTTAATGATATTATTGTGAATCTAATTTATTTACCGATTTTCGAGAAACCTAGTTTTCAATCCTAAGTTATAAAAGCTATACAATTTGAACATTTAATACATTTTTAACTGCAAAATCATTTTGAAATTTAAATTTGATAAATTTTGTCAACATTTGAACATTAAATACGTATAAAAATGTGTGCCTGCAACAATATATTAGGATTCTTGTATTAAATTTTCACGCTTTTTGACCCAGCGAATAACCTTCAAGAGGACGTGATACTCGCATGTGTTGTCTCCGTCTTACAAGTGCATAACATAGCAAATTTTACGCTTAGCAAAACACGTGTATCTCCGTTAATTTAAAAATTAGAGTAAACTGACCTCTTATAAAATGTAAAGGTAAGATTATTATCTAGAAAACCTCATGGGCTTTTTAATATATTTTAATTTTAAAGCGAGTTATGAGTACTTTAAAATGTACAAACAATTTACAATTTTAAAATACTCATAGCTTTAAAACTAAAATACTCGTATAATAAAAAGCCCATGAGGTTGTCTAGATCAGCGGTCACCAAATGGCGGCCCACGGGCTGGATACGGTCCTCAGACAAATTTTATCCGGCCCGCAGATAATGAAAAAAAAGCAAAAACCGATTTTGTATTTTACTGAGGAAGTCAGGGAGGTACAAACAATAAAAATAATCTGGTCTATATTCACGTGGTCGAGTTGGAGTCGTCACGCATTTGAAATGGGTCGTACGGCAGCTGCTTTTTTCCACCCTTGCCACGACATCACCCCTGTGTTCCGACGTTGCCGTCTCCATCGTTGCCATTGTTGCCGTCTGCACCGCGGCCATTTGAATTCACCGTGTGTTTCATACTGCGAAAACTGACAGAAAATATACATTATTATTAAGAGGACGTGATTCCCGCATGTGTTGTCTCCGTCCTACAAGCGCCTAACATAATGAAAAAAAAGCAAAAACCGACAATAATAAGTATACATAATATTATGTATAATACATATTATGTATTTGTTTGATTTGTCACCCGACTGTAGCTGTTTTTAAAGTTTTCAATATTAAACGTTATTATGAAACTTCACACAAATCATTTGCCGAAAAATATCCAGTAATTTGTAAACTTCGTAAATCAAAAATTCATAACCTGCATATACAGTGAAACTTCCACTAACGGACACCTCCCAATAGCGGACACCTCCCAATAGCGGACGTTTTTTGGGGAACGGGGACATTTTCACTACTTTTCAATAGGAAAACCTCCGAATAGCGGACTCTCCGAATAACGGACATTATTTTATTAGGGAATTTTTAAAACAATGGTAAATCCCTAATCATTATTTTAAAATACAATCTGTAATATGCCTATCTGTAATACGTATTCACATTCGTATGCACTCTTGTAATAATGTAGCATAATTACGATAACAAACTCGTTATGGGACGATACGATTATGACAAATTCGGTTATCGGTGAAGCGATTATGTGTTATGACAAAATTATGTCAGTTAGTGACGGTTTTCGACGAGATGACTACGTTAAAACAAAAGCGGTTGTCGCTTCGCAAAAAAATTGACATTTTAGATTACCGTAAAAACAACGGAAACGTAGGAATTCGTGCACTCGCAGAAAAGTTTCAAGTTGGAAAAACACAGATCGCGGATATTGTTTCTAACACAGAAGAAATTTATAAAGCGTGGGTTGAAAATGGAAATGAAGAATGAAAATTAACGAAACTAAGAAAATGTGAAGGCAGTGTGATTGATAAAGAACTTTTGGTCTGGTTTAGCAAAACTCGAGAAAAAAATTTACCAGTTTCCGGAACAACAATACAAGAAAAGGCTAAACAACTTGCTGAAGTTCACGGATTAAATGACTTTAAAGCTTCAATAATCTAAAAATGTAATAATAAATAATAAATAATAATTTTTGATTTTGATTGTAAAAATATACTTTAAATAATAATATGTAATTTGTAAAAATATAAAAATGTAATAACTTACAATAAATAATAAGTAAAAACATTACATATATGTACATACATAGTACATTATTATACAAATAAATTTCAAAAATTCATCCCCTCTGAATAACGGACACCTCCGAATAACGGACAAAATGTTGGTGACCAAGAGTGTCCGCTATTCAGAGGTTTCACTGTAAATTATTAAGTGCATGAATCATACAATTTCATGTAGTTAGTTGAGAGCAAGACTCGCCATTTTTCTCAATAATTTTAACCCAATTTTCTATTTACATTATAATTATTATAAATTTGTATTTTATTTTATTTTAATTAATTTAATCAGGTAATTATTATTTTATTTCCACAAGGCCACTATCACTATTTTACTGTTACATTATAATAAGTAAAATGTTAAAAATATTTGCTTTGCATTTTGATGGCCCCCGAAAATTTTCAAAATTCCCAATGTGGCACTCCAAAAATATTAGTTGGTGACCCCGGGTCTAGATAATAGTCTTACCTTTGTATTTTATAAGAGGTCAATTCACTCTAATTTTTAAACTAACGGAGCTACACGTGTTCTGCTTTGCGTAGAGTTTGCCATGTTACGAGTTTGTAAGACGGAGACAACACAGGGGGTATCACGTCTTCTTAATTGACGTTTATAAAATAAATAACTAAAATCATTGGAATCAAAAAATGTCCGTAAATTGCTCAAAATATTTTGAACATTTTAACGTGTATAGAAAATGCTAATATAAACATTCAGTAAAAATTGCATGTATCTACGATTTTTTGTTTTAGTGTTACACCAAAAACCAAAATCAATTTTGCATAAAAATTACCATTTTTCCTTAATTTTTGTTTTGTTTTTCCCAGATCTTTTGATAACTATTGAGAAACTATAACCTTTAACTTTTTAAAGCATACACCTTGTAAAATATTTGTAACCGGTTCTAAGATAGCGCTGTATTTTGCGATTATTTTCATACTAATTATAAACGAAAAATTTGAGGTTGAAGAGTATAGATATAGTGCACGTTGTCTTGTATTCGAATTTATAAGACCATTAATAGACAAAGATTGAAGGCTTTTAATTATAACAATAAAATTTTCAGAAAATCGCCTAATACTCTTATACTTTGAAGACCAGCGTGTTTCGCAAAAAAGTGGTTTATTAGGTATAAAATTTCTTCAAAGGGTACTTTCACGATAAAATTTTATAATTTCTTTTATTGTGCCAATAGTATTACGAATAACCATAATTTTGTTTAGATCGTTAATTACTAAATTTAATCGGTGACTAGCACAATGGAAATATAAAGCTTTATTATATCGGTCACGAATTAATTTAGCAACGCCGCCTACTTGCCAGCCATTGTAGCACAGCCGTCATAACCTTGTCCACAAAATTTACTTAAATTAAGGCCACTATCTTCCATAAATGATAACATTTTAGTAGCAACTGATTCTGCGTCTAATTTATCTAAGGGTAAAAAACCCAAGGAATTCTTCTCGAATCTTTGACTGTTTGTCTAAAAATCTAATTACAATTGTTAGCTGCTCAACACCAGAAATATCTGCTGATTCGTCAGCAATAATGGAAAACGCATTCGCAGCATTAGCTTCACATACTATTTCTTCTTTTAATATTTTTCCACACAATGTAATTAATTCATTTCGAGTTCTTCGGGACGAATATTTAGCATTTCCCACATTAGTTAAAAAATGATCTTTCAATATCTCATCGCCAGATTCAATACGAAAATTCAAAAGATCGTGAAAAACACCAGAATCTGATTTTTTCCCTTGTAAGGGAAGGTCGTGAGTTCCACAAAACAAAATAGTTGACATAATAGGTTTTAATTTTAACCTATTAGTTTCTATTTCTTTATGCAATCCACAATTTACTTGTTCAATAACACTAATTGTTTTACCATTCATAATATCCATAAAATCTTTTGCTCTTGACATTGATTTAGTGTGCCAATTTAAAGACAAATGTATTTTAGAAGATGCATGAAAATCCTTATACTTCGTAAACGGTTTTATTATAAATCCACCTTGTACGCCTCTATGAATTGATGGCTTGAACAACACACATGTTCTACAAAAAGCTCCTTTCACACCCTCAAGAGCTGAATATGTCAACCACGAACCGTTTTCATGCAACCATTGATGTCTAAATGCTTGAGTTCTTCCTGATTTTAAATCACTTTTAAAGTCATAAGTAGTATTCGGTACACAAGGGTTACGAAAATGTTCATGTTTTAAACAATCGTCAATATTTTCGACGTTCAAATAATTTCCAATATCTTTTCATAGGTTAAGATTATATGACCACGGTTATTTTTTGTATTCATGGTAACCGAAGCACTTTCAACTACACACAATTCCGACGACTCCATATCGACTGTACTATTATTTATTTCAATTGAAGTAGTGCCAGTAGAGGCTTCATTAAGAGAATCACAAAGCTTGGGTTTTTTAAAAAAATGTCTGATGTCCATAACAATGTTAACAATAAAACAAAATATTAAATATACTAAATACAATACGTACGTAATTTAGCGTGGTACGTGTTACTCAGTAGACGGCGCGTTGACAAATAATTTAATTTTACAATTATTACAATAATTCTCAATGTGATATTGTACATTCGATTTATTTTTAGTTATCTCAGTTATCTGATAGACGTCGTGTGCGTATGTGTGCGTGGTGCGTCGGTCGTCATAAGTGGTTTACACCATAGGCGCACATTCAGTCTTAAACTTGGGAGTGCTAAAATTTTTTAGCTCAAAGTGATACGTGGGGGGCTTTGCCCCCCACACCCCCCTAAACAGTTATACATACCAGCAAAATATTAAATCAATTAACTACAATTTTTACTAATTAATACACTGTATATTTATACACAATATAGGTAACATTAATGTATAAACAATAGTTACATTATACCATACAAATTTATGAAATAATTACCTAATGTATGACATACCTAAATATTATTATAGTATAGGAATATAAAAAAGAATTACAAACAAATTATATTAAGTCTAATCTTCTAGATTTTTTAGCAAACTTGTCTATTATACATTTATTTTTTAACCCGTTTGTTAGTTCTTTCTATATATAAAGATGACAGATTAGTAAATCTACTCTGCACCATACTGGTGCGTAACCAATTCTTAATGCGGCGCATTGACGAAAATGACCTTTCACATGTTGCCGATGAAATACCGACCTAGCTTCATCACACATAATAGCAAAGAAACCAGTGGTTGAAATTTCATTAAGTATGATTTCTTTTATGGAACTGGCACAAATATCAATAAGTTCATTTTGTATTCTCCAACTACTATAATTAGTATCTTTAGAATACATATTTTCAAAATCTGGTACAGATTTAGCATACAACTTGCACAACTCTTTAAAATTTCCTAAAACACAAAATCTACTGATAATATAAACTTTAGTAATATTTATTATAATATTATGAAGAATATACCTTGATTAATTGATTCATCATTTTCATAATGCCCTCTAAAGGCAACACCTTGTTTTCCTAAAAACAACACTATGTCAATTAGATGTGAAATGTACAGACGATTTTTTCTAATTTGTTCTTTGTGTGCAGACGACAATTGAGCTACAACAGATCCTTTTGATTTACTTGAATAAAATGATGACAATTTTGTAACACATGTAATATGGCTAAGAGCAATATTGTGTTTTTGTAATCGTTCACACAGCTATAAGACAATAATTATAACACTTTGATTAAAATAATGATAATAATAATTACACTATTAATCCATCATAGGTATTTAAATTTAACTTGCACTTTTATTTAATTATAATTTATGATTTATATAAATTAAAAAAATTAAAGCTCATGCCTAACACAATGATTAATTAAAGCAATACAATAATACAATATAAACATAATATTTAACTTGCTTTTTGCCAGTTGTTGAATCTATTTTTGGTCCAAGTATCTTCATTAACACTGGCTCCACCAAATATTCTGCAAGGAAAACAGAACGCAGCATTTTATTTAATACTGTACTCTAACCACTGGTATTCATGAAGTATTCACTACTAAAAGACCTTTTTTGTTGACCAAATTGTGTTCTGGGATATATCTGCTTAACATTAATTAGTAAAAACAAAATTTAAAAAAAAAATTATAAATTAAATATTGACAAATGACAAACCGATAGCTTATGATGTTTAGGTCCCGTTTCCAAATCCCCCAAGTCATCCATCTCAATAACTGGCAGTTTTAAAGCTGATTCATCAGCCTATGCAAATATTGTATGTTCAATAAAATTAAATAAACAAAATTTAAAGATATTAAAATTTAAAACTATAAATTGCAGCAAATGCACATTAGCACTAGTTGAATTTTTAATGTTATTTTAAAATTGAAAATGTTACATGAATATCTACTAAATTACATATTATTTTTGTTTTACATAATATTATATAATCAATTTGTACTTACGACTATTACATTCTTCGACGAAGAAGGGATGCAGTCAGGATCGTCCACATTTTCACTACTTTCATTATTTTTGTTTTTATTGTTTGTTTTATTACATTCAAATATACTAAACATATTTAAGTAAGTAATTTTATATACGTACACAAATTAAATATAAATCACATAAACTACTTTACACCGCACAAATAAATTGTTGGTATTTATGTAGAAAAATGGAAACAACAATAAAATAAAATTAGTCAATGTCAGAACTGTAGTCATTTGTCACTGACTCGAGAACACGATTGAACAAATTAATAGGTAGAATCGACTATCTTTGATTCATAGATACTACTACACTACTACTAAGAATAGACGGTTGAAAATGTCTATAATATTATCATTTATCAAACTAAATAATATTAATTAATAATATTATATTCATATCAATAAACCATAACACCTGTATACAAAAACAAAATCCTATTCAGTACTCCAATTTCCAGTAATAAAATAATACTAAAAATAAACTTGTGTTAAAACAGCCGATAAGATAACATGCATTAAAAATAGGGAATATACCGTCATACACTCATACCAACATCACAATTCACAAACCCAATTACACAATTACTGTATTTAAGTATAAATAAAATATTTACGTCCCGTTAGTGTATACCAATACAAACTGGAAACTCATTCTTATAAACGCAAAATTACAGTTTAAATAATATTTTTTGCACAATAGAAGATGGGGGTGCTAATTTAAAACTTGGGGGTGCTAAGCACCCCCTGATACCCCCGTATGTGCGCCAATGGTTTATACACTAGGTGATTAATATCAATTCACAGAATTTAAACGTATTTAATTTTGCGCGATTAATGTAATACCATTCTAGTATTTATAATCAATGGTAATACGCATCATTTTGTATGCCTTATAATATATTTTTATTATAATCAACAACCCCACACGACACACACTCAATTAAAAATATCGATGAAATGTTAATAAATCAAAATAAAAGTTAAAATGTTCAACATTCTATTTGAATTCCAGGGGGAGGGCAAATGCCCCGTCTTGCCGCCCATGTTGTGTTACGTCTTCGGATATTTAATAAACGCTATACAATTTTAATGTTTATTATTGCTGTACTTTAAAACTTTATTTGATTTTTTCCATTTATTGTTTTTATATTTTTTAAGGTTATTTTAATTTTTTGTTTTCTGTTTAATTTTTTTTTATAAAAATTATTTTTGATATTTTTGGTATAGATAGGTAATTAGTAGAATTTGTTGCCCAGGGTAGGTTATTTTCAATCATTCTAAGGTTTTTAGTAAGTAGCTATAGATGTAACTGGCAAGTTAGTGTTAGTTTAGGTATCAAATATTGCTTAAATATTATGGCATGAATAATAGATTTTACTAAAAAAAATATATTTATAATAATAATACAACTTGAAATGGCATAATAATGTTAATTTTATTTAAGTATTTAGTAGGTGGGTAGGTACACCAAACTACGAGCTTGCAGTTTTGTATCTTATTACAATTTTAATTACAGAAATAAACTAATATTCTATTAAATTCATTATTTATAAATCAAACAGGGATAAAGTATTTCAAAAATATAAATTACTTTCAACATAAGATTGCCAAATTTGAATTTTTCATAGTTATAACTTATAAAATTCATACTTTTATAGACTACAAGATTTAAAAACAATAGTAATGTTAAGTTCAACATAAAAAAAAGCACTGACGTTATTTCAAATAACGTAATTTGCAATTTTTTTATGTTACTTTTATTGTTTATTTTTAATCATTGATTATGATTAATGATTAATGATATTAGATTATACATAACGTTTTGAAGCCCTAATTTAATTAAAAATTTAAGAAAGTAAACAGTATTTAAATGGGATCAGTATATTAAATTTTTAAGCACAATGTGAAATGTACTGAATTGAAAAATGTTTTAATAGTTTTTGAAAGAAACTATCCACTTTTTAGTTGAAAAAAAAAATTCACTATTTGAATATATGAACAAGTATAATATCATTGATTATAAATACTAGTATTTATAATCAATGATAATACGTTCATATGTACAATGTAGATACAAATTGTTTAACTCTCATGACAACATTTTTGATTACATAGTAAATGGTATTACAAGGGAACTTTAATTAAACTTAATACAAATTATTAATAATTATTGAACAAATATGTATGGAACATATATACATTTCCAATTTCATGTGCTTAACAATACTATTTCTGGTTATAACTTGCACTTGTACATATTATATAACGATAATCTATGATTCAATTACAGTTAATTATGGTATTTCTAAATTATAACTTTATAACTAAATATAGAAATTTAGGGTTTGATATGAGTTAGCTTCTTTTAAAAAATAACTAGAATTAATTTGTTACTTGAATACAAAATATAATATTTAACATTAATTTTATTTACCCAAAAGCAACTAGTTACAATAATATTACTTTCACTATTTAAAATAAAGTTAAAAATAAAATAATAAATAAGATAAACTGAATATTCTGTATTTACTTTCTGTAATTTAAAATGTTTTTAGACATGTAGATCATAAAAATCGGAGAATTTTATAGTTAATTGATGTTTCATATAAGATAATTTTCATAATATAAATTTTTGTGATAAATCATTCAAATATAAATATTATATAATCATTAAAAAGCTTATTATGGGCCTGTTGTACCATATCTGATTAAAGTTAACCGGAGTTTAACTGGCCGAATTTGCTTGGTTAAATATCTGTTATCAGCTGATTAAGCGTAATCGAAGTTTAACCATAGACGGTACAACTGGTCCTAAGAATTATTTGAGAGAGTACACATATTAAAATAAAAAATATTTAGCACTAATAAACAAATTCTTCAATTTAATATGGATTGTATCACAAGTTAAAGATGAATTTTTCCTTATACCCGGGTAGTACATTCATATTATACTATCAATTATCAATACAATGTAAATAAAATTGTAATGCGCACATTAATTAGTAATGATATAATAAAAATATTATAAACAATTTATAAAAAGTTACAAAAAATAAAAAAATAAATCTTTACATCTTATACTTATTAGTTATTACAATACTTAACCCGACGTTAGTCATGACAATATATATTACATCATTAATCGCACCATGGTCTTTTTTCCCACATTATAATTTTTAAGAATAAAAACCGTGATTTCATACATTTTTATTAATTTTATTAAAATAAATTAATATTTCATACAATGACAAAAAATTAAAACTCTTACAAAAAGTTACTCCCTTTATCCTTATACATAAAATGGATATTTAAAAAAATAGGAATGTACGAGTTTTATTTAAATTTAAAGGTATACCTGTTATGAATAATATCTCACTTCTATCTTATTTTAATCATTGATTATGAATATTATTATTATAATTAATAATTAATATTATTCATAATCAATGGTTTAATCCAAGGCTGGGCAAGTAAATGATTTTTTTTTTAACTCAGTTGAGTTAAAAGTTAATATATACTTTTTGTCAACTTTTTATTAAGTTAAAAAAAAGTTCATTTATTTATACAACGCTAGCGTACTTAATTTTTTTGCAACTTAAAACTAAATTATAGATTATAATCTATTCAAAATAAGAAACACAGTCGACGGCAACCAGTTTTTGTCAGCGGCAGTCAGACGCAGCGTGTATTTTTACTGAATCAAGTTGGTCTAGTATCCACGGGTCAATGAAACCACGCCCATGTGAAGTAGTCGGCCACCGACTGTGTTTCTTATTTTGAATAGACCATATAGTGTTTATAATGTATACACTATACACTATACAGTATTTCCATATAAGTATCTCAAATGATATAAATTTTAAATTTTAAACAATTCATGGCAAATATTTTTTGACATGAAAACAAAATAGACTGTAATAGTGAAATAAAATAAAATTAAAACAAAATAAATTAACTTAACTTACTTCTTAAAATGAAAAATGAATTCTTTAGTTTAAAAAGAAATGTAGTAAGTTAATAGTTAAGTTAATGAAAATTCAAAAGTAACTAGTTAAGTTAAAAAATTAAAATACAATTAAATTTTTAACTCGTTAATGCTCAGCCTTGGTTTAATTTAGGTATATATTATAAGTAATTCAATTTATTTAGAATATTATTATAATAATATTTTTTAAAAAGTATATTAAGTATCAATGATTAAAATGTAAAATGTATATGCTTTATTAAAGATGTAAAAATGGTTTTGTTGTTTTAACCATGGCGCGATTAATAGCGAGATAATTTTAAAAAGTAACTATGTAATATAGTTACACATTGTCACAAGTAACTTAAGTAGCTATGTTACTACCCAACACTGTTCATTATTATTTTTATATAACATCTACCTATATCATTGGAAAGAACAACTAGAAATAACCTTTGGGTGTATGTTTGTTAGCAGCAGCAGCAACAGCAATAGCGATGACAGGTGGCACTATGGTAGCAATGATGACAATAAATGAAGTTGAATGTTGAACAATGTCTTCTAAAAAAAAAAGATTACAATAAAAAAACTAATCAAACTATATATTGTGTGTCAACCAAAACCTGTGTTACCACGTTAAGTTGTTATTGATGAACCATAATCAAGTTACTTCATCATGTGATCAGGAATTCAACCACACTACAACTGTACAGACCAAGTCATCGAGTGTTCTACCATTGTAGTAACCACCTTAGAAGAGTAATGACTAATGGCTAATGTTTGTAGATATGCATTGCCCCTGTTGGGGAGCCCACAGTAAGCAGTCCATCTTTTGAAATATAACTAAGTACATATATTATTATATTAGTGAGACATACAGTATAGTTGGAATTTCATCGGTTGAATGTCGTGGTGTACTGGCGTCTGGCGCTGCAGTTCCAGACTCTGACACATTAAAACAAGAGAGAAATTATGTTGCGGTTGACAGTCCTGGTATCAGATATATTGGCTTATATATTTTTAACCAACGTCGACTGCAGGCAATCGGATTCATACAATATCCGTACCAATATGAAACTACCAAATACATACTGTAAATTAATTAATCAAAAAAATATGAACGAGTTACAACGTTTGCAGTTTCGCAAATAAATTATTGCTAAACGCTAATTAATTTTTATCACACACTAATTGACCAATTACATTTTTTTTATTTGAATTAATAAACAATCTATTTCTTGGGGCCCGTTTTACAATCATAGTTTAAACCTCGGCTACGCTCAACCCACTGATTTTATCGGCCAAATTCCATGGTTCAACCTTACTTTAACGTGCCTGTCTTCATTGGCAGGGGCAGCCTAGCTAATAACCGGCGCTACCTTATAAGTGAACTGAAAAAAGCCCTATACACCCAAAGCCATATTTTTTTAAGCCCCCCCTCCACAATGAAATATTTATATAATTTAAAAAAAGTCTAAATTATCTATTTACAATAATAATCTACAGTAACTTCAGAAATATTATTCATCTACAGCATTGGATTACAATACCTAGCTACAAATCAAAAATAATACAACAATAATATCAATAATACCTAGATGAGTACCGTAGATAGGTTTTTCCGATTTCGGAAGTCAGGAAATCAATCTTTATAAGTAAATAGTAATTATAACAATACCCACAAAAAAATCAAGTTTTAAAAAAAAAATAAATGTTGTAACTTTTTTGACTTAAAACTCGGTTGATCGGCACATTTCAAAAATTGCAGGGGCAGCCCAGGCTGCTACCGTAGACACTACTATGCTTTAACTATTTAATACGGGCCCTTAGGGGCACAATAGGTTTATGTGGTTAGAGAATAAAATTAACAGGCTACACTTGATGTGAGAAGTCATCCACTAATACACCCACTAACAAATTAAATTAAATTAAATTTGTCACGCTACTCGCTTACTCGCAGACCACAGTCGTATACTTGTAAATTTGTATTTACTATTTACTATTTAATAATTTAGAATCACCAAACGGTTATCGCTATCAATACCGCGCTCGGCTGCAGCTGATAACCGCCCGTCTAGTTGTTCAACCGCAGTTTACCTAGATTTTGGTCGCAACCGAAACAGCCGCCGATGACGTTATCAGACCACGGTCGTGTTATGTGCATAGATAATATAAGAATTCTTATATTATCTATGGTTCTGTGTTACTAGCACGGCTTTAGATAAAGCTCTATCTAAAACCGTGGTTATTACTAGTGCCGGGAGTCTACCATAATATTATTTTATCAACGGAATTCGAATTACGGGCACAGTGCCATGGCCCACAATCAGGACTTGCTGATCAAAGACACGACGAGGGCACGTGCGAACACTCACCACTGCGACGTGCCTTAAAAGTTCAAAACTATCAGTTCCTTCACGGTCGTTGTCGTAGCCTTAATGATAAGCCGAAGTCAGCCGACTGTCATCTCAATATCGACAGGCGACAGCACAATCATCGGCGACGTGTTTCACACAATATACACGTGACGTCTTGACGTCGTTCACTGACAATCACCGTTTGATCACGTGCAAATACGTACAACATTGTAAAATACACGAACAGTTGAACGCCGCGTCGCCGTATGCTTAACCACAAATACGCGACCAGTGATCAACGGCACGACGGTGACCGGGTGTACAGCGATAACGTTATCGGTTATCACAATTATTCTGCGCGTATCTATTTTGTATGCGTTTAACGATAGTCGTCGCTGTTATTCGAACGAACGGCGGGAGGCTGTCGCTACTGTTCCATCTGTGCGCACTTTAATCGTTTGCTTGCGGTGGTCGGCAGTCTCGCGACCACTACGACACGATCACCAGACCTACCGAGATCGTCTGTCGGGTGCCGTTGCCGAAACGGTGTGATCTGTCCGCCGGGAGAAAAACGTGACGGAATATGGCGGCGGCTGTCACCAGTAGTGTTAATACGGTGACGAGTGCTGCTGAAGAATTCCTGTCTCCGCACAAGCCCGTGGACACGATGACGACAACGTCGCCACTAGTCGGACTCGTCAGTGGATGCGCCGGCGCAGTGGCTCTCGTATACGTGGGACAGCCGCTGGACACTGTCAAGGTACGCATGCAATTGTCCACGGCCACTCGGGCTGTGACGTCTAACGGCGGTGGTGGCGGTAGCGTATCCATGTGGGGTTGCGTGCGCGACATGTGGCGTCAGGCCCTAGTGACTCCAGCTCCACATATTCGGCAACTGACGAACAACGCCGCTGGAGCCGTCGTCGAGGCGTGCCCGTTGACGGCCACCGGTCAGCCGGCCAGCAAGGCGGCCGCGGCCGGACGCATGGCCCGGCTCATGTACGCCGGCACGGCGCCCGCGCTACTGGCCAACGTAGCCGAAAACGGAGTACTGTTCGCAGCATATGGTCCTTGTCAGCGGTTGGTGGCGTTCGCGTTGGATTTGTTCGGGGGGGCCAGTGCCGACAATGCCGTCGTGGACGTGGAAAAAAAACTCGGCCCGGCCGGCATGGCTACAGCTGGTAGCTTGGCGTCGCTGTGCTCAGCGTTCGCGCTATGCCCCACCGAGCTGATAAAGGTCCGTCTGCAGGCGGCTGACCTGGACAGGGCCAACTGCGCTGCTGTTTCCGGTACAGCGGCTGGACGTCCACAAAATCCTGCAGCCGGCACGCTGCAGGTCGTTGCCCGAGTGTGGACCACCGAGGGCGGTCTCCGAGGGATGTACCGGGGACTGGGCTCGACGGTGGCACGCGAAATGCCTGGCTACTACGTGTTCTTCCTGGCGTACGAGGCGAGCCGTACGTACATGAACGATTGGTATCACGGATCTTTGGCTACCTCTACGGCACCGTCGGTAGAACACCGAGAGGACCCGGCTTGGGTGACGATGACAGCAGGTGCAGCGGCAGGTACTTGCCTCTGGCTAGTTGTGTATCCGGTGGATGCGATCAAGTCTCGAATTCAAGCAGCTGGTGGAGGCGGATGTACAGCCGAAAGTTCAAGTGGCGGTTTCCTGAGGGCTATGGCTCTATCTGTACGCAACGAGGGCCCGCTGGCCCTATATCGCGGCCTGGCACCCACCTTGCTGCGCACTGTTCCTGCATCGGCTGTCATGTTCTGGACCGTGGAGCGTACGAAGACATTGATGTCGGGATACGGGCTATGAGATTTTTGTTTCATGTATTCCTAATTGATTGATTACGATATGCTATGAATAGCTTATATGTCGTTAGATCAATATTATGTATCAAGTATGCATGTTTGTCGATGCAGACATAATATCCAGGAGACAACACAAATTTGGTATTATGTTTGAAGCGGGCTTTTAATTTTAACAACAAACAAAATATCTAGTAGGTTCATAATAAAATTAAATTTCATTCTTAAATTTGTGATTTATATCACTAGTTTTAAAACGAAAAAACCCCATTGATTTGTTGTTAATTTATTAATTACAATATGTGCTTAGTACTTCTAGTAAGTTATACTTATTAGTAGGGTACGGATTTTGAAACAATAAATCTAGAAAAGCACTTACATAAAGCTATAGAGCTCAACAAATATTCCAAAAAATCATCCAGTTAAACCATTAGTTTTAAAATTATTTTAATAAAAAAGATTTCTATTTACAACAAAAAACTAAATAAAAGAACTTAAAATAAAGCAACTAAGCTCTACAAATCCTAAAAAAATTACAAACAATGGAAGGTTGTCAAGAAATTACAGAACAGGTACCTACTTTTATCAATTAATCAATAAATTAAATCAAGCATAACGAGATTGAGCCATTTCCTTAGAACACATTATATCATACAAAAATAAACATTAACCTTTCTTTCAAATACGTTTATTTAGAACACATTTTGAAATAATTTTGCTTAAAAACAAACAAAGTACCTAAAAACCCAGAAAAAGTATTAAAATTCCAAAAATTTAAATTAAATTTTGTTAATTTCCTTTTAAGGTAGTATTTATAAATAAAATGTATAGCTGACATAGCTTTGTTTCAGATCAATAGAAAAAAAAAAGAAATACCTTGAAAATCCGTAATCTACTTATTAGAATTAAATACAATTTATCAATCTATGTATATAATATATTTTAAGATGCCCCAACAGTCATCAGTAGTTACCAATAATTAAATTGAGCCAATCATTTATTATTAAAATCTCATAGGTTGATAGTCCTTTTAGTAGTTTTAGCAATATAATAGGTACATTATATTTATTTTTGTTAGTTTGAAACACGCAAACTACCTATTTACTTTGTTTTTTAATAACTTTTTTTCTATAAACAAGTGTAGATTTTTCATTTTCAATATGAAAATAATATGCCCACGGGATATAAGACACTTAGACAAATCTAATAACATTAACAAAAGTATCTACAGTTATTTTATTTTAAAAAAAAACATTGATTTAAAGGTTGTAACTCGTAACTGATAAAATATAACATTATGTTTTGAAAAAATGTATTTACAGACTGTTATGGAATAAACTCATTTTTATTGTTATTTACAGCCAAGTACCTATTAATTGGAATGAAATATAAATTATTATTTTCAAAATTGCCTATACAAATCCCCTTAAAACTGTTACTATGTATTATAATATTATGTGTAGTATAATATAGGTTATTAATAATATATAAATCATAAATATGTCTTCCATATAATGTATGTCTTCCATGTATTGCTCAGTTATTGTTATTGTTGTTTGTCATTTTAGTTAATATTGTTACTATTATACTATATTGTGTATATTTTTATTTTTTTTTTCTAAGTCCATAAGTAATAGTTGTAAATTTCCTGTTAGATTTATTTTACTTGTATCCATACGGTGACATTGTCGTTACTATCACTCACGAGTTGTGTAAGTTATAGGTTTTTTATATGGAAGATTTTGTCTGGCTCAATCAATACCTAGCCTTGACAATTGTTAAATATTCTTAGTTATTTATTTATACGGAATATTATTACTTAGCTATTGTATGTATGTTTATACATAATGTAATAGAGTTTGTAGACTGCCTTATGATGTTGTTTTTGCCTTCTCTCAACCTCACATGTTAATACTAAACTTTGTCTAAACTGTGCCACTGATAAATTATTGGCCACACTCATTCACCATCCTAATCTGGTCTAAATTCTCTATCTCTATGTACTCAGTTTTGAATTTATGGAAATAACATTATGATTACTGTCATCATTGTCACGTGTCATAGAGTGGCAACTTCAAGTATGAGGTTAGGTTAGGTTTTCATCATAACTATAGATATAGTTATATTTTCAAGACCTTCCATTTTATTGCAGTTTAGGTACATAATATATGATAGTTTTTTATATAGGTATTAAGTAATACACAATGTAGAATATATTAAATGGAATTTAAAGTTTTTTGATAAATATCTATGTAAAAAATAAGATATATAGTACTTATATTATATACTTAGTTACCCAGACAGCATTTTGTTATGATAATATTATTATATTAGTGTTATAATAACATTATACTAATATTATTCCTTATTATAATGTTATAATAATATTATTAAACAAAAAATTGGTGTCTGGGTAAGAACCTGATTTATAAACCTCTTATAGAAGTATTAATGAATTAATTTAACCAGTGGTGTTGCTATGGTGGTGGGGGCAGCCCCTCTCCATTGGACATAACAAAACATTGAAACACCATAAAAATTAACTATTATTATTAATTGTTGAGTATTTTTTTTTAATATTTTGGCTTTGCCCCCCCCCCTACCACACACACACACACACACTTTAAAATCCTGGCTATGTCACTCCAGTATTTAACTACTTGAATACATACAATACAATAAACATGTAATAGATTAAAGTTTGCGTGTTAGTTATTTATTATTGACAATGACAGCATTATGCTAATATTATACATACCTATCTATTTATAGATGACGTATAATTAATTATGCTTGTGTGCAACTATTTCCTCGTTATTCATCAATTTAATAACCAGATGGAAAATTGAAAAAAAATGTTAATATAGTGTGAGAGATAAAAACTAGAACTTAAATATATAAATGTGCAGTGATATAGTTTTAGCCTTATAGTTATAGGATACTATATGAGCATGTATTAAATTCACTTTTTGTTACGTCAGTATGATCTCTGACTCCATAATTATATAACTACACAATTATATTTAAATGATTAAACAATAATTTATACTCAGTATGAAAATGAAGCAAGTGATAACTGATACTAATAATTGGCGTCTACTATGTTGTATTGTTGATTGTTGTAGTTAGTAATTAGTATAATTCATTTTTAAATAAAAATAATAATATTATATACTATATCATACTAGGTAGGTACCTATATGTTTATATTATGCAGGCATATCTATTATTTAAATTATATTTAATAAGGCTGTTGAAGGCGTTTCTTCGTACTTTTAGACCAATTAGTGAAAGAAAAATAATATTATATTTCCAGAAGTGCAATGTTAATTTTTAAAAAATATTTGAGTTTGTTCGCTCTTCTTGGTCTATCTTTTGTAAGAAATACATTTTTTGCAAACACTAGTAAAGTGCATTTTGAAAAAAAATAAAATCCATTTGGTACTATTCCTAGTTAAACAATACAACAAATCGAAAATCCATTTCCTACAAAACCTAGAACCAGCTAGGGCTTGTAAACGTTATATAACGTTCTACCTATTTTATAAAAATAAACTATTGCAATTTGTAAACGTAGGTAATTATAACGGAAAGCGATAATCAAAAATAATTAAATACCGCAAAACGAAACATAACGATTAACAAAATATATTATTATATATTATTTAACAAAACTTAACGCAAAACGTAATTTATAGAATTTCATTAAACGAAAAATACTTAATGCAAAACGAAATAATTAAAAATCCATTCATTTAAAAGTTATATTGGTTTCGTATAAATATTTAATTCATGCAAACAATCTAAGAATTGATTATATTATATTCCGTATCCGGGCCATTACCCGCATTAGTTATTATTAATAAATTTAACACCTAGCCACCTAGGTATTAACACTATATTCTTAATAACGATAAACGCATTACTGTATATGTAACGTCTTAATTCTAAATAACAATAAACGAAAAAATAGTGTACCTAACGTTTTAATCGTAAATAACATAAAACGGAATTTTTTTCTAATGCAAGCTCAGCCTAGAATAAGGAATTCAATAAAATGTTGTCAGAATTAAAATGGGACTTCGGTAGGTACCTACTGTGTAGATTTTTCTTTTGCATTTTGGGATTTGTAGCCACAGGAATTTTAAACTCTTTTGATCACAAAATATACTGACGTGTGACTGCGCGTGTACCTATTAAAGACCTGCAAGGGCCGACCCGGTCCTTAAAAAGCCCGGCCCGTAGTGACATTGGACCGGGCCGGGCCCTTGAAATAAAATAAATGGTTGGACAGTGCTTTTTAAGTCTTGGAATTTTATTCCGGACCGGGCCTGGGCTTTTTTTTTGTACAATTTTTCGGGCCGGGCCGGGCTGGACTTCGAATAATAAATCAAGGATTGGACCGGGCTTTTTATGGATTTTTCTTCGACAATAAATAATCACAATTAAAAATAATAAATAATAATGATAAAACCAACGTTAGTGCAGGTAGATACATATAGAGTATACTCTATGGATAGATACTAGATAGTAGATACAACTACAATGAATATAATAATATATTGATTGGTGGGTATAATAAAGCTATTTATATATTTTAATAATTTATATACCATAATAATATTATATTTTTTCACAATATTTTTTGATAATGTTACGAAAATGTACGGCCCTTGCAGGTCTACAGTACCTAAATCTACTGATTTTCCAAGAATCTTAGCTGTAGCTTATCTTTATTTTTATAAAGAGTTCGGCGAACTAACTTCCGACGCACACTAATGATCAGTCACGTAGTCACACAGCACTCATGATGGATACCTACAGAATATTGCCTAAATCTTACTTCTACTCCCTACATACACAGTCACACAGCACTCATGATGGATACCTACAGAATATTGCCTAAATCCTACATCTACTGCCTACATACACAGTCACACAGCACTCATGATGGATACCTACAGAATATTGCCTAAATCCTACCTCTACTGCCTACATACACAGTTACACAGCACTCATGATGGATACCTACAGAATATTGCCTAAATCCTACTTCTACTCCCTACATACACAGTCACACAGCACTCATGATGGATACCTACAGAATATTGCCTAAATCCTACCTCTACTCCCTACATACACAGTCACACAGCACTCATGAGGGATACCTACAGAATATTGCCTAAATCCTACCTCTACTGCCTACATACACAGTCACACAGCACTCATGATGGATACCTACAGAGTATTGCCTAAATCCTACCTCTACTCCCTACATACACAGTCACACAGCACTCATGATGGATACCTACATAATATTGCCTAAATCCTACCTCTTAGGCCGGGGCTATACACGGCATATTCCGCCGCGTTTTCCGACGGCCAAGCTATACAAGACGTATCCGTCGAGCGTATTCCGCCTCATATATCTATACAATATTTAAAAAAAATGGTAAATCCCATAATTATTGTATCAATAATATAAATATATTAATCGCAATCGAATAGTACAAATTAATAATAGACACTCATCGATCGATCATTTGCACTAGTCAGTTCGTAGGAGTAGGTTTATAAATTACCATTATGCCAAAAATTACACCAGCTCTAATAATTGCCATAAATGAGGCATTGGAAGAAAAAGGAGAGAAATCTGAACCTACCTACATATAAAATATAAATCTATTTATTATTTATGAGTAGGTAGGTAGTTAAATTAAATAGATGAATATCCTCATCAAATTATTGTATTCATAAAATTATGGTGTAAACGCAGCATTTTCCGTCACCAGTATAGCCCGTCCAAATATAAAACAATATAAAATTAGGAGTTTGGGTTTTATTACTTCGGCGTTCGTCCGCCAAAACGCAAGTCGACCGGCGTTTTCCGCCGCGGATGAAAACGCGGCGTATTACATCCGTCGTGTATAGCTACTTCGATATAAACCAATGAATTTTGAATTCGACGGAAAACGCTGTGGAATACGCCATGTATAACCCCGGCCTTAAAGAGGTTCGCTTTCAACTGTCTTAATAATAATAATTGTTAAATCTATAGTTGGTAATGGAACCTACCTAACTATTTAATATTTGATGTAGGAAGATGATATTGTTATAGCTTATAGGCTATAGGGTTTTCCGTGGAGGTGGCTTTTGGTTAGCTAGTTGGTACTTTTAAGAGGACAAAATTAAAAATGGCAGGTAATTTTAATAAAAGTAAAGAAAAAGTTAAATTTTTACACTAAAACCAGTTTTTGGCAAAAACGATATATTATTATTTTTGTGTATCTAACTAAAAGAACGAATACATAGGTAGTAATATTTGAAATGTTTATATTAGAATTTTGTATAGGAACGTGATAAAAATTTCAAATTATTTTCACATTTTAAGCTATATAGATTTAGACATTTTTTTTCTTTTACTATACCTACATGTCGATAAAGTATTATTTGCTTGGTTAAAAACCTTGAAAATACAATACAAAGTTCCTCATAAATGACTTTTGTTGGAATAAAAAAAAATTTGAGCATAATTTGTATTCCACAAATATATTTTATAAGTGTCTGAAATTAAAATTTAACAAAATTGATTATTTACGCGTTAAATAACGATTTCTTGTCAAATATGATGTTCTTATTTTATTGTTATTCAAAAATGAATAGCTGTAGATACTTGAAATTTTCATTAAATGTTTGTATTATCGTTTTCTACGCATGATACCTATTTGAAGTTTAGATTTTTACAAAATTCGTCAAAATTAAGAATATTAATAAAACATCATAAAATATACTTATATATTAATTACTAATTTAGGCTAACAGATCGTATCCGCGTAGAATCCTTTTCCGCCGAGAAACCCGCTCTTTCAACCTACCATCTTGTTAACATTTTTTATTTGAAAAATATATATTGAAATAGTTAATAGAGGTTAAAACCAGTTCTAACTATAGTACTTAAATATTGAACTTCTTAAAATCCCCCTAAAAATTTCAAAACCATATCGGAACCGTTAATATAATTAGATACCTATCATCTGTTCCTACCCGTAAGTCATAACGATAACATATAAATATATATAACTATAGCTGTCTAACTAACTACTTAGAGAATGACAGGGACTACACACAAAAAATTTCATCAAAATCGGTCCAGTCGTTTAGGAGAAGATCAATGGCATACAGACATTAATTTTCATATACAGCATGATCACCCTCATTTTTTCTTTAATAATTAATTAATTCAAATTCTGATTTTTGAATTTTTAAATATACTCAAAGACCAAATTTTTAATATAATGTATTTTTTCTACTACTTAAGGAGTGTCCTGTGGTGATACAAACTTCTGTTTTTCAAATGAGAACCCCCTTTTTTAATGTAAATTATTTAATGGACAATTGTTTTGAAAATGCTGATGTTGGTACCTAATTCAAAATTCAAATGAGTAGTTTCTTAGTTATTAGTTATTACTAGGGAACGGACTTTAATGCCATAAAAATAAGAAAAATGTTTTTAAATTCAATAAAAACACAATTTGAACTTAAAACTTATAAAAATAAAAAAACACATCTTTATAAAAAAAATTATCTGATAAAAAATTTTAAAATACAATAAAATTTTCTCTTGTCTTCTCGATTATCTTCTGTCTATTTTCTTTTTACCAGGAAAATTATTTCCAAAAAAAATATTATTTATATATTTATATTTATTATAGTATTATATTATTAATTATATATTTTTAAATATTTATTAAAATAAATATTAATTTTTAATTCTTTTAGAATGAATGTTAACTACATTTTTATAGAACTTTATCCATTTCTATATAAAAATGACTTAAAAACATAAAAATACACTATAATTAATGTCAAAAATGCAAAGTAAAAGTTATTTTTTTTAGTTCCTTGATGCATGAAATTAACTTTGTGCTTGGAAAACAATGTTTTCGGACATTCAGAAAAATGCAATTTGCATTCAAATCCGTTCCCTAGTTAATACAATATTTTGTGTTAATGATACATTGATACCTACATAATAGTGCTTGAAAATGGTTTCACATCAATAAAAAATAGACATATAAAATTGGATCTAGAATTTATTATACTTGGGCCATTTTTAAAAATTCTTGATATTGATAGATTAATATTAATGACTACAATTTTCAAATCATCATAGCTGTCATATCTTAACGAAGTTAATAAACTCAAAAAATACTCGTACAAATTTTGATTTTGATATGTCATAAATTTCAGAAAAATTATCTACCGAGGAATTTAAAGTTGAATAGGGGTGTTCTTATTTGAAAAACAGAATTTTTGTATCTCCATAGGACTCCTTTGGTAGCACATAAAATCTCAAGAATTTGATAATAATATATGGTCTTACAGTATATTAAAAAATTCAAAAAATCAGATTTTAAATAACTGTATTATTGAAGAAAAAAGGGAGTGATCATGCTTGGTTAATCACCCAGGCTACCCAGCTGTATATTGTATATAGATATACACATACGAGTATACGACATACGGTACATACCTACCTATTATTTATTACCTAACCTGAATTAAAAACATAGCATTAATAAATATTATAGTAGAATAATAGATGCATGTTTACATGGTAATAGTCAAACGTAGTTACATTATGATACAGAGATCGAAGGAGGGCATATTGTTGGCACTCGTCTCGCTTCGCGCTCTGTTTCTCTTCTGGACGAATTTAAATAAGTCTATACAATGTTATTAAAATAATCGGAAAAAAAATTATGTCTTCATTCATCATTATTTCAACAGCGAAGTAATCAAAACATTCGAATTTAATTTCCTTTATAAATCTAACTACCTAATCACAATTAATATATTATTGTTACAGTCTCAACTTCTTCAATAATTAAACGCTGGTCTTTTATGCAATATCCCTGACTTGAGTCTTAAACTCGTAAACCAAATTTATTTCCGCCACCAATGCCCTTTTATACATATACTGATATAGATACAATATACATACATACATACATACATACATAAATACATACATACATAGGTATATACACGTACACACAAGCAATTGTAGAAATATATAAAGGACGCTGTCGAACTACACCCTAGAAATCATTAAAGATAATATCGATTTAGATAAGTAGGAACATTGCTGTTTAATTTAATTACAAAATTACACTATGATTGTAGGTACTTTTAATAATATATAATTAAAAATAAAGAACCGAGCATTGAAAACATAATTTTAATCGTAGATAGTATTATAATATAGGCATTATAATATAATTTATTATAGCATTAAATATTAGTTTTAGATTTTGAGCAAAGCGACGAGTCTATATTGGTTTCGAGTTACCTACATCAAAGATTAAATCTATTCATAACATTTTTAATGCGACTATTTATCATTAGGTCAGTACTCGATAGGTACCTACTTTCAAGTTAAAACATAAACCTTCCAACGCCCCAGTAGCACAACAACTCGTATAACTCGATTTTTAAAGTGCATTTTCAATACAATAATATTATTTATTAAATATTATGCACTGAAATGTTCATTTTGACGCGTGTAGAAATACTTATTTATTTTTATTTTAATAAGTAATTTACAATCTTTACAACAGTCAACAAGCAATAAGTATAATTGGGGTAGCATGATTATGGAAGCCACCCATTAGAGATACTTAGCTAGAGGATAAATATTAGAAGATCGCGACAACATTTTATTTTTAAGTCAACGACGAGGATTTCCAGAAAGTGCAGGGTTATGTAAGTAAGCTATATATTGTTGGATTTTGATGATTTTCCAATATTATTTAGTAAAAAAACTTAATAAAAGATTGATACTTCTTCCTCAATTGTCTTAATGCCAAGGTCTTTGTGGAGGTTTAGTTAGGTTTTTAAAGTGGTGAATTTATTCTTTAAGAGTAAGATTTTTAGTGAGCGAGCAAGAGCGCTGAGAATTAATTTTCTTGTCTTAAAATGATTTTATAAATACTTAATAAAAATATAATTGCATATAAATTATTGAAAATGATAATGGATTACCAACTAATTAGATATGTAAGAAATCTAGACTGAAAAAAAAATTAAACATGGCAAATTAATATACCTAATTATGTCAAACTTGTCTTTTATTTAAAGAGGATTAATAAGAGATATTTTAAATACCTACATAAAATATTATGTTTGTATAATTTTTGTGAGAAACCTATATTTAGTTGGAAAACTTATTTATATAAGAATGCGAATTTGATTCCCATTAAGAGGACGTCACACCCATATGTGTTGTCTCCGTCTTACACACGTACGTCATGGACAAAACGCGTTTACGCAGTCTGAGTAGAACTCGCCCAATTTTGGTGTTAGAACAAAAATACCTATTACAAAATTAAATGATGACAATATTTTGGAGGGCAAGATGGTGAGTTTTTTTTTAAAAAATTTAAATTTTGAAAAGTTAAATGTATTTTTAAAATATTGAAGTTGTTGTTATTTACAGACGATATAATTAACGTTATATTCGGTATAATAGAAAAAACGCAATGACTTTCCCTCACAAATATTGTCACAATTCAATTTTATAATAGGTATTTTTACTCTAGAACCAAAATTGAGTGGTTTTACTCAGACTGCGTAAACGCGTTTTGTCTATATCGTACGTGTGTAAGACGGAGACAACACATCCGGCAACACATGCATGAGAATTCTCTTTGATATTAATTATGAATAATATGTTATTATTTATATGAAAGGTTCAGTCACGCAATGCAACACACTGTTGAATCACAATATGGTACCTATATATAATATTAAAGTATAGATAATAATTTATACATGTAGGTATATTCTGTAGTGTAGGTACTATTATAAGTTAAGTGATACTAATATAAGTTAAGTCGTTAAGAACGTTTATGAAAAAATAATAATATTAAGTACCTACCTAATACCTACATTTTAAGAATTAATAGCAATGTTAAAATTAGTAATTATATTTTATATAGTTAAATGATTACCTATATCGTCATAATTTACCTACACTATAATTCTGATACTGCAGTGTTGCTAGAACATAAGTTATAATATTAATGTAACTAGTTATGACTTATGCCATGGGGATAGGTTAAAATAGCGAAAGTAATGATAGCGAAGTAAAAATAGTGAAATCCAATGCAAAAAAGTCTAATTTTCATATAACAATATATTATTATGAGTTATAAATACTCATACTATAATATATTATTGTTCATTTTAATTATGTTTTTAAAAATTAATAGGTATATAAAATAGAATTTTCTAACTTAAATGGAATGATTTGCTAACTTCAAGAATGTATTTGTTATTAATAAGGCTATAACTATTTGCTAACTTTTGCAATAATGGGTGTTAAATATTTTAACTGCTATATGTGGGTGTTGTACGTTCATGGCGGTTTTTTTTAATTTAAGTATTTAAGCTATGTAATTTCTCACGTCGTTAATAGGTAACTACTACCTACTTATTCAAAAAAGGTTGTATTTACACTCTTACAGATTATATATTATCTAGTCTATATGTATATAAAATCCAAATACCTACCACTCACTCGCTCACCCACTCATTCATCGCTACATCTCAAAAATTACAAAATCTACGAACTTGAAACTTGGTGTAATAGATCCTCTAATGATCTACATTTGCAATAAGAGAGAATTTTCCGATATTCACATATTAAAGAGGTGGTCAAACAGGTATCTTGAGATTCACGATTGAAATTGAAATGTTTTTGTTTATAAATGATTTCTATTGGTTGCAGATTATAATTATAGTCATAGTAGAAAATAGTATTATTATTTTTTTTATTTTTATAGGTATATAAATGGTTGCCATTTGTCATTCAGGCAGATCAGGCAAGCATGCATAAAATTGTTTGAGATGTCAAAAATGTTTGGATAGTAAGTAGATTAAATCACGTCGAAAAATATACGAAAAATTCGAAACTTGCCCATTTATGTCAAATTATTTCACAAAGCTAGGTACACTGACGCCGATTTGTCCGTGAACTGAGTTACGCTGAAACTGAGATAGGTTCACTGAAATCGAGAAACTAAATAAAAAAACTGAACACGCGGGTGAAGGTGGGATATTTAGCTAGTTACATAAATTTGAAAAAGAATAGAAAAAAAGCTGAAGGACCCAAAAGACAAATCTCAAATCCCACTTCAAAGAGGTCTGTACTCCCGATTATGCCAGTGTCACACTCTTAGACACCTACCTACACATATTACCACCGATGTATTTGCCTTTTCATGTATCAGCTGTAAATTATATATTTACTTTGGAATTTGCAAGTAATAGTTTGCGCTTTTTTATATACTTTTCTATTTTTAAGGGATACAATACACAATACATTAGGTATTTTAGGTTCAAAATGAATATATTTTTTTTTCATAATATGTGTATTATTTTTTACAAGTTTGATATAATATGAATTATTTCATATTAATATAATATTACCTGAGAAATACTTAAATAATATACTTGACATTAGGTTATCTGAAATAATCGCATTAATATAATATAGTGGAATACAGCTAACCGATATAAATAATCGCATGCTTATTATATTTTCGCTGATAGACTTAAAGACATATTAGCGCGCAACATCGTTCGTAGTTCGTACCAAATTATACGATTGGATTATTTAAAAAAAAAAAATAAACATATTGCACAAAGATCTACGCCTATGTAATGCGGCTAGGTATATACTAAATGTTAAATTTTATTTGATTACCTTGATCATAAATTGTTTGCACCTACTTAAATAACCTTACACCGCCACTTTTGATAAATTGTTATTCATTAGGTAGGTACCTATAAACGTCCGCGGTGCGCGTTTCTGATGACTTATTAGAAAACCGCACGTGCAAAACCAATGTTTAATTTAATATGGTGGAGTAGGTACCCTTTCAGCCTTCTATTCTTTATAACAACTGCAACGTAGCGTATACTCCGAGTTACGACTGTTATAAACTATTGTGTATAGTTGTGTGTGTTAACTAGTATGTGTGCAATAATTGTAAAGACAATAATATATAAATAACTTAATAATATGACTGCATCGAATATTAAAATTTTTTTTTTACTGATTTAAATCCAAAATTATAATATAATTTTGTGCATGTTTGTAATAACAGTTATTTGTTATCTCTAAATGTGGCCATTGCATAATGCTAACTTTTTTTTATTGATTTTACAGAGAAAAAGAAAAAAAACGTAGGTACCAATAACTAGTAATGTTTTACAACGCCTTTAGCCTATCTAATGATGAGAAAATAACAGATAAATCGTAAAATTTACATCCTAAATAAAATAATGGATTTTGATTATTTTTGTAAATAATTTTATATTTTAAGAGTAATTAACATTTTAAATAACCTTAATATTAATATTTTAAATTTTCCATTTTAGTAGACGACAAAATTATTACTATTTACTATAGGTGTAGTCACTAACAATTTTTTCAATGGTGGAAACTATCACGAAATCTGCTGCACCTAACTATCGTCACAAAATCACTTTCCACCAAATCCAATTTATATAATATACAGTGCATACCTTTTTTTTTGTTTTTATGTGAGTAAAAATATCCAAGAGAAAAATTAGCAACAAAATTAAAGTGATAGGAAAATTGATTTGAATGTTAGAAAACTCTTTTCAATTTGTACTCAATTATAGTGTTCAAAAATATTCTAAAAATAAAATATGCATTAATGAGTATAATATTATAAGTACCCGTTTTTACATAATCTTGACCTATTTTTGGTTAAATTCATATTATATACATTTCTACTTAGAATTAATTCCGTGTTTCATACATACGCATATAAAAAAAACCTCAAGAAAATATATAGTTATTAAGTTCGGTTTTTTCTTTAAATCAAATTATTGATCAACAACAACCAATTTGCAGGTCACAATCAATGAAATACGAAAACATGTTTTTCAACAAATTTCGCAATTGCGCAACAACTAATGGTGGTAAATGGTAATATCACGAGACGGCTTGCAAATGTATGAATTTAATTCAACTTAAATTTTTTTAATTCAGTTTGTACTCTGTAACATTAAATATTATCAAACATTTAAATATAATTCGTTTTTAAAGTTAAAGTAGATTACTATATTATTCATAATAAGAATTTTCTTATCTATTATAGTAACGAGCAATTATAATTTTGAAATTAAACTTCTGATAGTTAAATTATTAGGCAAATGTTTAAAATGTATTGGAATCCACTTAATTAAAAATAAAACTATCTTTTATTAACAATGTTATAACTTATAACTTAGATCTGAAAATATACTCATACCTACACCATACGGGTAGGTACAACGTCCAAGGCCAGATTAAAGGTGACCAGGGAATGTCCAGATTAACACTGGTGGCTAAAGGGGCCATAGATCAGCGCGTGGTATTAATAACTATAAAAAGTAGGTGCTAGTCTTTTCGTTTATATAAAAAAAAAGGTGGGTAAGTGGATGTCGCTCTGCTGTACAGTAGGTTACAAGTGGGTCACTGTAATGGATGGTGTTAAATTTGAATTCAATGATATAATATCATTGTATAAGAAAAACGATTCTGAGCGAAAACGGTCAGTCAGCCTATGATTTTACCAAGTATATTTGATGATATTATTGTGAATAAAGTAATTTATATATAACCTATTTACTCGGAGCCTTGTTTTAAATTTTCAATCTTTAGCCATAAAAGTTAAACATTTTATACATTTTTAACTACAAAATAATTAATAAATTATAAATTTGATAAATGTTGTCAAAATTTGAACTTAAAATGCTTATAAAAAAAAATTGTGCCTATGTATTTTTAATATTTTTCAACTGCTATTAGAACGATATATCAGGAGCCTTATATCAAATTTTCACGCTTTTTTACCCAACAAATAAAAATTTATTGATATTTATAGAAAAAAAAACTAAAAAAATTGAAAACTGACAATGTCCGTAAACAGCTCAAAAAGAGTCAAAATATTTTCAACATTTTATGGTGTATAGAAAATGCTAATATAAACATTCAGTGAAATTTTCAAATATCTACAGTCATTCGTTTTTTAATTACAATAAAATAAGAAAATTGTTACATGAGAAATCGAGTAAATATCAAATGTTGTATAAATATAAATTTCAGACGCTCATAAAAATTTAATTTAAGTTTCTTCTAGACATTTTTTTTTTGATAAAGGTAGACAAACTTATGAGTAATCTTATATTACATTTTAAAATCTTAGATTTAAAAAGAAAATTTTTTATGAATTTCTAACTCAAAATAATTTGCAAATTTTCGTGATTTTTCCGTATTTTTTCAAGATTTGAACTTTAAACGTGTATAAAAAAAAACTGTGACTAAGGATTTTTAATTTTTTTCATCTGCCTTTGAAACAATAACCTAGGAGCCTTCTATTAAATTTTCAAGCTTTTTTACCCAACAAATAAAATTTTATTGATATTTATAGAAAAAAAATTTAAAAAAACTGAAAACTGACAATGTCCGTAAACAGTTCAAAAAAAGTCAAATTATTTTCAAAATTGTATTGTGTATAGAAAATGCAAATATAAACAACCAGTGAAAATTTCATGCATCTACGGTCATTTGTTTTAGAGTTACACCAATAACCAAAATCGATTTTGCGTAAAAATTCCCGTTTTTCCTTAATTTTTCTTTTGTTTTTCACATCGCTTTTGAAAATTACTGGGAAATTAAAATTTTGACCTCCCCAATGCACCAACGATATTCACTTTCCCATCGAACAAGATACTGAAGTCGAAAATCGAAGCATTATTTCGACTACTTATCGTGTACACAGACACAAAAATAAAAAAATAAAAAATAAAATAAAAAAAAAAATAAAAAAAAAAACACACATCATTGTAAAATCAATACATTCATCGTTTCACTCAGAATCTAAAAAATTAGTTTAGTATACTTGGAAAATATAGTGATGCTATACAAAAATAATTCTGGGCTCCAAAGTTCTTAATCTGGCCCTGGACCAAGAAGGCACGATTTAAGGGGCATATTAACGAATTGTATTTAAGCATCAATCTCTATTATAAAAGAATAAAAAATTGTAACTGTTAAATCTTATACATTTCTTATATTAATAATTAATTCATACGCCTTATATTCAATTTTCAAACTTTTTTTGACCGAGAAAAGAACTTTTTTATTAACATAAATCAAAAAAAGAATAAAAAAAGTAGGTCAGCGCATTTCAGTGGTGGATGTTTGCCCATCGTCCCTTCGGGCCTCGGACAGGATAGTGTAATTTTACTGTATTCGATTTGAATGCAATGATAGCATTCGATAAAAAACGATTCTGAGCGGACGAGGGAATCTTTTTTATTTAATTTTATTCGGTTCTATGGTGGTAAACAAAACGTTTTAAGAACAGCTTAAGAATGATTTATATAAATAGGTAATTTATATAATTATAATTATAATTTATAATTAGGAAATATCATAAAAATGAAAAAAAAATATAAAATAAAAGATAAAGCTCATAAGTCGCTCAAATGTTTTGAAAATTTTACCATATCTAGATAAGACTAATATAAGAAAATAACCCAAATTTCAAGTTTTTAAAAATGTCTAACCAAATTACAACAAAAAAACTCCCAAAATTAAAATGTTTATAACTAGCTCAAAAATGGCTAAAATTTAAACCGTAAGGAACAAAATCCAAAATACAACAAAAAATATCTCTTGTCATTTTTCATTTGAAGCAATATTTCTGGTAGAAAACGTCGTCCGTAATTATTTAATATTATAAAATCGTGAAATCGTACGTTTTTTCTCCTTTAACCACTTTTATTTCGAGTATAGCGTTTCGAAAATCGAAAAATGACCTTTTTAAAGTACCAGCTCAAGAACATTACCTTTTAGAAAAGATGCTATACTTGATACTTTTGAGCAAGTTTAGAGGGAGAAAAAGTATTTACAGAATAAAAAAGAAATAAACATCATCGTAAAACCGTAATGCTCCGCTCCGCTCAGAATCTAAAAAAAATAATTTAACAAAAATAACAATTTAAAATATATATAAATACAACTATTTTACTATTTTAATACCTATTTAATACCCATATTTTTTTTAGAAATTTGTATCATATTTAGAAAATGCTAATTGAAATATTCTTATAAAATTTAAAATCTTTACGATCATACCTTTCTGCAGAGGAACAACAAAGACATTTTTGTCTATAACTATTATAGTATTGTTGCATAAACATTTCTGTTTTCTCGTAGTTTTTGTTAGTTTTTCAAAATTATTAAGAAAATCACAAGAATTTCTATTTTTAACCCCCATCAAATTTTCTACTAGAAGCCAAGCTTAAAGTTGAAGACTGAAATAATTTTGCTGCTTTAAAAGGTGACAGAAACAAAAAATAAATAAAAAAACACAACATTGTAGAACCATTGGAATGTCAAATTATTGTAAATTATAATGTTTAAAATGCTTTAAATCACTGAAATAACCTCACAAAGCTTTGAGATTTTTGACTAAGAAACTATGAGGACAAAAATATACTGTTTTAATTAATTTTTTAATGTTTTCAGTATGTATGATAGGTTTAACAATGTTTCATTCGCACAGCTCCAGCTATACAAGATGTTATTGTTATACGAATAATATGTTTCCATAGTGTATGGAATATATTTTTATTCTATTTGCACTTAAAAATGTGTTACTTCAAATCAGTTGATTTTGTTTACATTTGTAGTACGTTGATTACCGTTCAGGGCTCGAAATGTGTGATTATTTAATGATATTCATTGAATTGACAGTGATAGATAATGGTCCCTTAAACAATAAGGTCCAGTGGCCCATGATTGGTCCATTCAATTTTTTATAATATGCAACTAGGCATAATAGTGTCACCGCAGTCTTATAGCGTTTTTCACCACACTGCACCGACTGCACTGTTGGCGTCTGGTGCACATATTGTATGTTCCATCTGGAATACTGGTGCGCACTGGTTGACATTTTTTATGTTTCACCTCACTACACTCGGCCATTTTTTTGCACACGAGCTCCAGTCGACGGTGGGCTTTATCATTTTAAGTACCTAAGTACCCATCAAATATTTTATTATCTTTATATATCGGTGATAAGTATTGATTTTATATTTCATCTACACTTGCACCAGCCTGCACCCAGGACGATTACCAGTGACCTATATCGGTGCAACCTAGGTGCAACAGTGCGGTATGGTGGAAAACGCTATTAATCACAAGTTTGAAACGCACAAAGAACACGGTATATAATAATATTATCGTGTTATCGTATTTTGTTACTTGGATTTCTATATTATGTACCATTTTTGGTTTGTATCAGAAATTATTATAATATTGTTATTTCATTTATCGATTATGTGCAGGACATTTGTCTCGTCCGTCTGCAATACGACCGGCGCGAGATCATATATTTTAGGCGCCGCCGCCGCACTCGCGCGCGTTATCATGTTAAATTCATCCGCTGGCCAATAGTTATATATAATAATATTATTACAGTACATAAATTGTATTCACACATAAAATATATATCGGACAACTATTCGGTGAGTGTGTCTATACTTACACACAACCACGCGTACCGTCACAGTCACCACCGCACTCGATCTCCTTGACATCGCGCGATAACGTAACTCCCCCATCCCCATATACACATAATATTATATTGTAGGCTATATAGGTATAGAGGCGTACGACGTTTATTATAAAGTGATATACCACCGCCCGCGACACCCACTTTAACCACCACCGCCGCCTGGCCGTCTGTACAAACATCACATTATTATTATATTAATCGTGGAATCGCGGTGGCACGCGACTTCGGCGGCGCCGGTCGGGTTACCACTGCACGATCCGGTCGTTGGCGTTAAACTCTTTTCTCTCTCTGACCAGCTCGCTTTTTTTTCCCTTTCTCGCACACATACACACTCGGACTATAATACCTACGACCGCGGCAGACATTCACCGGCGACTCTGCGCCTTTCTCTCGCTCTAAATAATATTGTAACGTTAATATTATTATACTATTACTATATACGAATTAATATTGTTCTGAAAATACTATATACCTACGCTGTGTAGTGTGTATCCTGACCTATACCTAACTCCGATAGACGACTTATTTATTTATTTATTTATTGATAAGGAGCTGCAGGGTTGTACCCCGTATATAATACGATTACACTGCACATTATACACATTTAGGTGTATACCTACTGTGGTGAAATAATTCAAAATTACAATTGAGAATATAATATAACAAAACGTCACAATAGAAAAGGTGGGGAACGTATCTATATATCTATATTCTATATGATATTTACTAAGATAATGTATTGCCCTAAACAGTGGTTGCGGATTATTGGAAGAATCGGTGCAGTTTTAAGGACATAGTCGGGACACTAGCTGTTATTGATTTTATACATTTCATTGTTCAGAAGCATCAATAATACTCCATGGACCAGACTTGAATGAATGACTTTTTAATTAGCTTGAACACGTTTAAATCAGCTGGTCAATATAGAGCCAGATTGTGATTCAGCATTACTCATTTGGTAGGTAGGTACCTATTCACTACATATACGAGGTTATTGATTAATTCTCAGAGGATAAAACCAGCTTATTTAAAAATGTATATATTTATGTCGTAATACTTATTCGTAAAGGAGGGCAAATTAATGAAAACAATGAACTCAAGTTCAGTTAAGTTAAACGAACACGTCAAGATCGTTAAGTTAAAAGTGTATAGTTAACAAATAATACATTTTTAACTCACTAAGTTTAAAGTTAATATACCTATAGAAAATAATATTAACTTAACTCAGTTTAACAAAAGTTAATCCACTTTTTTAATTAGTAGCGGATCACATAAAGAGTATTATTTGTCACATACATGGCGTTGCAAAAGTAATTCCAACGGTCAATTAAACTATATAAGTTCTTAAGTTAATTATAAAATTAACTAATTAGATAATATAGTTAATAGTTAATTTACTTACAAATTTGAATATTCTACTAATTATTACAAACGTTTACTGCAGCTTATACGGTCTCGTCGTGACTCGCGGTCGTATCATATGAATCGTCGAAAGTGATTTATCTGCTACCACTTACTTATATGACTTATAACTTTATAAGAACACCTGAAAACCTATATAAATTATATAATATGGCGTGTCTATGGTATTATACTACGAAATCTATCGGTTTGTTTTTATGGCTCTGTTTCCAATACATTTAGGTAGGTAAATAATATAATTTAAATGACCTGCACAGAAAAACGTGAGCATTTCTCATCCAAAATGTGTCCATAATATTATATTTATATGATGTTCGTACGAGTATAATAAATTAGACAGCATTAGACTATTTCAGCTTGAAATCGGACCGTGCTTTTCTCCATCACTATACAGGAGTACCTATAGTAACGTATTTAATCTATCCATCACGGGGATGAATAAATTTCATCGATGGGGTCCGATCCTCAAAGCAATCGAAAACTTAATCGATCACCACCCTGTAGGAAATAGCGTTGGTTTCAATTTTAACCAAAAAGTATATTCTCTTATAGTGTTTTTGATTGTTGCAGCATTCAATATTTTACTTCAACTCTCAAACCCAAGTCAAAACCTAAATTTTGTACTGTTATTGTTGCGTTATGACATCAACAACGACACACGGCTTTATCGTGTTGTCTGTTTTATTGATTATTGTCATACTTTAAAAACATACGGATAGTTAAACAATGGCGGACGATGTTTAAATGTTTTGAATATAAATATATAATGTTATGCTAATGCAATATACATTCACAAAAAAAAAAAAAAATAATAAATAATGTTTTTCCACCAACGATTATTTTTGTATTGTATATTATATTATAATATTATTTATGTATAAATATGATAATATAGTCATCAGCTGCATACGGGATACCATAATAATAACGTTCATTAGTTATCGACATACCTATGCGCATTTCCCTATGTGACGGTGTACTACCTATTGTGTATATTTTGTGTTACCTATAAAATATAACAAGCAATATAATATAATATACGCGTCCTCGCCGACGGCCGTGCGGTGCATTATCGGTGACTGTCTTTGGAGGTACCTCAGCGCGAGCGTATAATATAGCTCCGGGGCTTAACGCGATTCATAATATTATTATACCTATAGGTACGCGTAAATATAATATTATTATATCGTTATGACCACCTCCGACGAGCGGTCCACGGCGGCGGGGTTAACCGAACTACATGTGTTACGTTTTTTTTAAGTACCTATATTATACAGAGGTCTACGCGTGTGCTACAGCTGGTATATACCATTCAGTTTTAGTCGTGCGCTCACGGCAATTAAAATAATTATATAATTTGAATTATATATGCATATATATACGTACGATCGATCGTGCGCGGTGTACAACAGGTAATAGCATGTCCGCCTCCGTGTATATGTACGCGCGTGTAAGTATTGCAGCGGTGGCAATGGTTACATATAGCTGGTACAATGGTTAATGGTTATCGTATATATTTAAATCGTGTTAAGTGTAAATGTTTTTTCTATTTTTCATCTAAACGTCTATTATACAGCAGATACATATAGGCGCACACTCGCGGCTGTGATGAGCGAAAGACGTAATAATGTCTCCCCGTAGAACGTTATTCATCCGCACATTCGTACTACACATATGTATAATAGATATTAACGTTTTAAATATTTGTCAAATAGGTACGAGCAAGAATTTTGTATGTTAACCTAACCTAACTCTAATGAAACATGGTTGATACCCAAAAAAAAGTTGTATTATTTAACATTTTAAACTTCAAAAAAACTATAGGTACTTTACAAAAATTTACTATATATTTATATTTAGTTATTTTTCTAATAAAAGTTTATACCGTTTTAGTGTTTTATCAGTTCACTGGTGCGAGTATCTCACTAGGACACTATGGGATATAATATATACTTACCTATATATATATTTTCTATCAATTGACCATAAGGACTCTAATAGGTAATAAGGTTGTATGAACAAAATCAACAAATTTTATGTCAAGATAATAACTGAGAAAGTAATATTATCATACATTGAAATATCTTGTATTGGTTAATTTTGGTTATATATTATTAACATTTTTATTTTTATTAAGTAATTATTTATAGTTTTATAAAATATATGTTTTTTTGTTTAGTTTAACGTTACCTTTAGGAGCAGTAAAATGAATGCTACAGTCTCTTCACTTTGAAAGTGGTTTCTGGTAGCAAATTATATCTAATAGGTGAGGAAATCAATTTTGTTGTAATTTAAAAAGAATAGCTGTAGAGAATTATTAAGTTGCAAAACATTTTAGATTCTAAACAAAGTAATGAATGTATTGATTCTACAATTTTAATTTTGTGTCTGTGTACATATACATTGAATGTCATTGATACATTATAATTTATAATAGAAAAGATGCTTGGATTTTCAATTTTGGGGGTGGTTTCTGGTAGAAATTCAGGTATAGCGTATGTACTTAAAGAGGACAAAAGTAAGATATTAATTAAAAAAATTTAAGATAAACATACATTTTTACGTAAAAAAACTAGTTATGACCAAATTAATTTTAATTTTTCCGTGTTACTATCGTACCTAAATTCTTGACATTTTCACTGAACGTTTATATTGAAATTTTCTATACGTACAAAAATTTTCATAATATTTAGATTATTTTTGAGCTATATAGACTTTGATTTTTTTCTATAAATGTCGATAAAAAATTATTCACTGGGATAAAAACCTTCAAAATGTAATACAAGGTAAAATTAAAAAAAACATTCGTAGACACAATAATAATTTTTATAGTTAGAATTTTTAGGGTATTAGTCAAAATCGTGATGGTTTGAAAAGTTTTTTTGTATTTAAAAATGCATACAATTTTTAATATTTGAAAATTTAATACGATAGGTTCCTCATAACTCATACATTTTTATTACTGTAATTGTTTAGCCTTAAGCCACCAGGCACATACACTCATAAATTAACGATTTCTTAACAAATGATTTTCTTATTTTGTTCTAATTTAAAAATGAATAACCTTAAATACTTGAAATTTTCAAAAACTTACCCTAGAATTTTCTATAAATTGTATAATTTTCAATATATTTTGAATCTGAGCTATTTATAAATATTTGTAATTTCCTATTTTTTTTTTAGTTTTTTTTAAACTAATTACCAATTTTAATACAAGATTCCTTAGTTGTTATTATATCCATTAACAATTATTTAAGATACATAGACATGATATTTTCTATTAGCATTTTAAGTTGAGATATTGACAAAAGTCGTCAAATTCACGAACATTTGAAAATTATTTTGTAGTTATGATATTTTTAAATGCAATATTTTTGGTAAAAATTAATTTAACCTACTGTATGACTAATAGCAAAATAAACAACTTTAGTAGCAATATAAATATATCATAAAATATACTTATAGTAGTATATTAAGCTAACAGACTGTCATCGCTCAGAAACGCTTTTGGTATGCAATTTATCATTGAATATTTGAAGTCAAATTAAACCATACATTACTGTGATTTATTCAATGACGAAGTACACTCAACGCCTACTGTACAACAGAGCGATTACCTACTTTCCCTCTTTTTAATTTTTACACCTAATACTTGAAAATATTATAAACAAGGTTCCTTGAAAGTTTTTTTTAAGCCACAACCATTTTTTATGAGTGATGAAGTTCAAATTTTGACGACATAATAACGATTTATCCTCAATTGATTTTTGTCACTTTCTGTGCAAAATTACATTTTCAAAATATTTAGACTAATTATATTCTATTAATATATTAATTATAGGTATTACCTAATTTTTTTTTTATTAATGTTGATGTTATGCTTGGTTAAGAAACTTGCATATATAAATTAAGATTCTTCGTATAAGTTGTACTTTCATAGCAATTTCAAAATACACAATATGCACAATATTATTTATAGACATTTCGAGTACCTACGAAGTTTGACAGAATTGGATATTTAAATGAAAAATATAGATTCGTAGGGGGTTGAAACTTTGCGCGATTACGTGGTTATATTATTATGTACCTATAGTCTAGGGTTCTGAATTTGAAATATTTCAATGAAATTAAGAAAAATATTTTTTCTTCTTTTAAACGTGTTTGGGTTCTAGATGATTAGAAATAATAATATATATTGATTACACACTTAGAAATAAAGAAAAACATATTATTTTTATATATTTATTATTTCATATTTGTATATTCTATATAAAGTCCTGAAAAATATTACTGGCATAATTTTGAGAGTAAAAAATTGTTCTATATGAGTTTTAAAATATTGTATGTGGACCGTCAACGACCCAAAAGATAATGGTTTGAAATAAAGCTGAAATCAATTTCAACAGTGAACGAAATAATAGTGTATTTTCAGTAATTATAAAGTGTACAAAAGTCGTATATGTGTGTGTGTATTTGGCTGAGTGATGTGAAAGTACTCTAGACTCTTTTATTTAATATTTGGATCATATTTTGTAAATTTTAAAAGGTCACGACTCACGACTATTAAGAGTACCTAGTATATATCTAAACATTGTTAATATAATATTAGAGATCATTATAGTATAGTATAATATAATATGCATTTGCAGAGCCATGGCTCTCAACAATATGTTATGATGTTAAGTTGGTTTATGACAGTTAAAAGTCAATGTTAAATTTATTATATTATTATAGATTTGTTAAACAAATTATAAATTATATGTAAATATGTTAGATATTTTCTTTGTTTCATATACCAAACCCACTTTTAAAAATGTTCACTTGGAAGTTGACGATTTTTAGATATAATAAACATTTTATTTTATTTTTCATGAAAAATTTCAAGAAAATAAATTTCATGACATTTTAAAACCCTAGGTGGTACTATAGTATATTATTATGTATTTACTATACAATAGTGACATTTTAAAATTATTACTATTCATCACTGTAACTTCCCGTCTTCCTCTATTTTTATACAAGTACGTAGGTTAGGTATATCAGTATGGCAGTATTGGCAGTATTATGCACTATTATATTATATGCATAAATAAAGTTTATAACAATATATATGGGCCACACCTATATTAGTATTTATCCATAAGAAGTTAGATTACAATTTTTAAATATCTGTTCTTGTATTTGATGAACACTAACTGTGACGATTGCCAAGCAAATCAGTCTGCATTAAGGCCACTATATATTATTATTTTTATTATTTTTACTGAATAATATGCTATTGTGACATAAACTTTTAAAATCTGTAATGCGAAAACGGACCAATGAAATGCGCGCATATAGTATAACGCTTCTGTCTGCAGTACTCGTTCTACTGTATAGCGGTTATATTAACTAAGTTAATTAAAGTTAAGTTAACTTAGGTCCTATAACCTGACCAATACTTACACAGTCACACTCTGCTCGGTATACATTCCGTTTAGCGTCATATTTTTCCGTTGGTCCGATGCCGACGTAACGCCGTAACGTAATCAAGTCGTAATACGTCATTGTGCCGCCCACGCGTACCCATGTATAATGATAATAATAAAAGTAATAATTATAGTACCTATAATGTCGATAATAATAATAATGCAGATAATATCATAGGTAATCTCTCGGTAATACGTGCGCTTTCGAACGTGTGCAGCGGCGTATATATTGCACACGCACGCACAATATGATACATATAAATACATTAATTATATTATACATATATAATAAATAATTAATAACGTTGTAATAGACCCTTTTAGAGTTTGCTGATGGGCGTCCTGCGCGGATGTACCTATAAACCCAGACATGATAATAATATTTTGTCGTCGTCTCGCGTGAACGATGCCTGCAGCAAACTATGCAGCGTATACAATATCACTGTGTTATTAAAGTGATACGATACGCGTTTATATATTATTATTATAATACAATATTATTGTACATACACGGGCAACATACATTTAATTTTTTATTACTACCTAATTACCGAATATTACGAAATCGATATTTCGTCCTACGTCGGTACGTCACAAAATTGTCCGCCCGTCAGCAGCCGCCTAATAAACTCCGCATCCTTGACGACGTTATTGGCTGAACGCAACCATATTCTTTCGACACGCAATTTAATGATGGACCGCAATAATACATAACGTATATATATATATATGCACACACACACAACAATATTGTATATAGACGATCGATAAAGTCGATTATAAGACCTATATAGGTACTGCGTCTTCAATCCTAGACTGTGCCAATAGGTACAGAGTGGCGAGCCACTAATCGCGTATGAATAGACGATTCATTATTTAATCCTTAATCGAGTAGGTATATAGTTTAGGAAATAATAATTTAGTTTAGTCAATCTAGTGTGTTCTATTATTCATTTGGTCGTAGGTACCTAGTTACTAGCTAGTGAATCAATATCATACCGACTAAGATACTGGCATACCTAGTCTTCACTATAGGCTTAGTGTACCTACTCTGTGTATAATATAATCTTAATTATTACTTACGTCTATATATTGTTATGTGGCATATATCTCAACCTTTATGAAATACGCTTCAATTATTATTATTTTGTGGTTTAATAGTTTTGTTCTGTATAACATATACAGACATTGTGTTCCTCGCCAGCTTAGCACAATATTATAATGTAGATATATTATATTATATATATAATATATATACACGCAGTTACTGGTCATGTGTACTGCAAAGGACTTTGGACCACTGTCCAATGCTGCACACAACTGAAATATTTAATTCATATCGCGTACCAATGTAATATCAGTGACCACGGTTTGGTACATGATATATATAGGTAGGTATTATATTGTCTATATTCCTCGCACGTTCAACAGTATAGTATTATATTGTAATTTTTTTTTCGTCATTATAAAATATGTTATCATTGTCATCATTGGACTGCCGTGAGACGGGAACGTGCGGGGCCGATCGCCGCATTTAGATATATTATGCCCGCGCACGGAATTTCGAATTACATTTAAAACTGTGTGCATAAAACAACAGAAGGGCAGAAGGCGCCGGTTCGTGTGCGTACTAAGTGTATAATATTATTAAAGTAATTATTGGTGGTGTATACGAACTTTCGGCCGTGGAGTTACTCATCGAAATAACCCGTTCACAAGACCTATTTAACGTCGTCCAATTTTAAAGTCCGTCATATCCAATGACGACCAGGCACGAATCCAGATCACAGTTTGGGGGAAGGCCCAGTGGCATAGACTTGATTTCTGATGGCAGGGAGAATCTAAAAAAGAAAACGACATAGCTAAATGGGAGGGAAAAATTGGAAAATCCCCCACCCTCTCAAAACTTTTTACTTTGGTAGTAAAATATTTAACAATTCAAAATACACATCAAACACTATATGGAAGATAATCCACTCCAAAGCCAATGTGAGGGGATCTGACCCTTGTGTCCCTCCCCCCTTGTATACGTCACTGGGAAGGCCCAATAACATAAATATACAATATATACACTGATTATAAATACAGTATTTACTATTAAAGTATTTAATATTTATAATCAATGGTAGTATCAAGAAGTAGTCACTGATGTGTCTTGAAGGTGGAGGTAGAGCCTCCCTCCGGATCCGTCCCTGATGGATGATAACTACCATAACTTTGGTGATGCAGGATTCTTAATAATGGAGTGCAGAACTGTAGAATCCTCAAATGTCCGAATGAATATACCGGCCTAGATATGATCGAAAAATAATATGTAAGTACTCGGACGGTGTTGATAGTTTTCCTTGCAAGTCTCTGTTGGATATCATTATCTCAACACGTCTGATTGTATATTTATTATTATTGTTATTTTTTTTCCCGATAAGTGAGTGATGATCTCCACGAATGCTGCCGATTGTCAACAACAAAAGTTAGCCGACCGTGCCCAGTAGCCAGTAGGTAAGTTTGATATGCTGCTGTTTTAGATCTCGACTGCTGGTAAGAGAGAAAAAGAGAGTAAGAGAGGGGCGAGTGAGAGGGACAGAGGCGTGAAGCATGTATATAGGTACTATATCAGCTGTCCTACGGCAACCACCTACCCGTACAATATATATTAATAATAATTACTTATTAGACTCTAGAATCGCGCGAACCGCGGCTAACGAAATATTATCAGCTTAATGCGATAATTAATGCGCGCGTTCTAATAACGAAATCTTCGTCATCGTCATTAACGAAGAAGACGACGAGTATAAAAGTAAATACACGAAACGTAAATAGGTACAAGGTCGCCGCGTTCTTGTCGCCATCGTCGTCGTCGTCGTCCGCTGATGGACCGCTCTCTTCTATATAGGTATAACGCCGCTGCGCCAAACTATTAACTAACTATTATAATAATATTATTTACACTCACTACTATAATACTCGTACCGTACAACACGCGAATACACATATAATATTATAATATTTACAATGCTCTAATATGCGATTTATCTCTTTCTCTCTCTCTCTCTCTCTCTCTCTCTCTCTCTCTCTCTTTTTTTCTTTCTATCTCTATCTATCTCTATCTGCCACCATCGTCTGTTATAATAATGACAATAATTTATATAATAATAGTATATATTATATATGTTTAAAAATTTATTGTGAATTGTAATATCCATATACACGCACACGCCACTATATATATTGACGTCCCGCGGACCGCGACCGGCCGATTCGTATTTGATTACATACTTAAATTAGGTGTATTACGAATTTCTTGATACTTTTTTTTCACTGCCCAACTATTATGAAATATATTTTTTTTACTAATTACAAAATTATAATTTATGCAAATGTAATATTATTTTTATTAGTGATTTTTTTTTTTGGTTTATCAAGTAGCCCATATCATTAAGCTATATCATTACTATATATATTCTGACGCGACACTTTACTATAGTTTTACACGGCTTACGAAAAACTTTTTAAATACTCGAAGTATAATGTATTAATATGTACAATACCCTAAGTATTATGTTGACTGTTAACAGTAATATAAATAATACACAATAAACAATAGTCTATAAACTATCAAACATTCAAACACTATTATTATTATTTTTTAACACAAATTAATTACCTATACCTACCTAGGTATAGGTATTGCCTATATTCTGAATGAACAATGTAGGTAGAATGAAAATCATGTACATGATCATTTTTATAGATATTTCTAAATAATGCCAACAGCTGAAATGTTAATACATCTAGATTCTTGATCGTCCAAACATTTCCAAGTATGCAGCGTGCAACAAATGTATATAGGTAGATTGTAGGTATATGAGCGTATATTTGCCCGCAAGAGTGCATTTAAACATTGTACAAATTATTGATTTTAATAAACGATGCTGCATGGGGGTTAATCCATGTATAAAAACAGTTTGGCCCCTATGTCACAAGGAAAAAAAGGTAGGTATATACCTTGATTGTTAGCTACTATTTCGTCTCAAGTTTAAGTACCTATACTATTATTTTTTATTATTTATGGTATTGATAGTTTAATGTTGTAATTTTATTGACTAAATTAATTTTCATTGTGATTTGTCTTAGGTCTAAGATCCTCTAAAATCTTATTGAATTTATTTCCATTCCCGTAAAAACTTACTTGTTTACACTAGTATAGGTAATCAGCGGACAGCAGCACTTAAGAATGGTTTTATCGAATTTATCGATCATGTAATTTATTTATTTTACAGTATTTTCATTAACTATATACCATAATATAAATAATATAAACATTAAACCGATTTAGAAATATTTAGCAAATTTTAATTAAAACATCGTCTATAAAACCTTCATTTGTGTAAACTTTATAATAGGACATCCAACATAATATACATTATAATGTTAATTATAATATATCAAAGACAAATTATAATTATCAAGTACACTGTGTGTTTAAACAAAATATATATTTTATACATTGCAGGCTTAATATTAATTATAAAACAATATTTTTATTTATTCAGCGAAGGTTCCTGAATTGTATTATATAAATAACAGCATTCACCATAATAAGTACATTATATGCTGTTTTTTCGTTTCTATCTAGGTATATGCCTATCAAGAGTTAATCTTTGTGTATTTGCATAGTGCTAAAACTTAGTTAGGTATATATGAAGTTTACATGTGCATAATATATCTACCTATAATATAGACTCATTTATAATTCAGCCAAGTCTAGAAAATTAGTTATAAATTATAATATACCTAAGTTATAAGGTTAAACACAAAACACATAGGTACTACGTAATAAACCTATTAGATAGAATTCACGTTTTTCAATGTTAAACAATTTTATGATAATAATAATAATAATTATAATAATATATGAAAAAATCGATAATAGCGCAGTGACTATATAGCCGGAAAAAAATTATCCATTTCATTATTGGACTTCGAAAGGTATACATAATAATATAATAATATACAACTGTAGATTATTACACGGCAACATGACGAGAACTGCATTCAACTCACTCTCACTCTCTCTAACGCCTACCTATACAATATTATACATATATAGGTACTACTTCGCTGAACTATATAGCTATATAGCTGTGAATATAACTGCACTGCGAGAATGCAACGAAAACGCCAAAAGCAATTACCGCAAAGCCAAAATATATAATATAATTTGCGAAAAAAAAATACTCGTTATAATAATTTGTAGGTATATATATGGGTACTTCAAACATAATATAATATAGTCACTGTACCACTCGTTAATAATAATATATTATACCTATTTATCTTCACGTTAGTCGTATATAATATAGGTGTAGGTATAGTCACCGATTTGCGATACACATTATAATAATTTTATATTTTGTTTTTATTTTATTCAATTTACGGACATACCAATACACAATATAATAAATTATAAGATAACAAGGTTAAGATAATATTACATTTAAACTATACTCGTCTACAACCGACGTTATATTATTACATACATGAAATAAAAAAACAAAAAAATACTCTAATACAACATAAATACCCATGTGTTTATGTACTTGTACTTATAATTATAATATTGGAATACATTTCCGTATATCACACAATAAACAAATAAAAAATAAATGTAATGCAGTTAAAAATATGTTACATAATATAATATAGTAACACACCCAGGGGCAGACTTGCCATATTTCCGCTCCTGGGCATTACAACACTATAGCGCCCTAGCTGTAACTACAAACAAATTAATCCATTAGCAAAAAAAAAATTAATTTAATAGTGATTAAAATAAAACTAAAACTTTATAATAATTGTAGGTATGTATAGTGCATTCGAAATACACATACCAAGTACTGATAAAGTACCTGAACAATAATAATTAAACAAATATTAACAATAAATCATTGAGTAATAATATGTTGAGACAGTTGTTTTATTTTCTCAAAGTGATGCCCACTCTTTTTAACTGCAATGTTTTAAAAATGTGTACTATTGTTTATCAATTACCACAATATTTACATTTTAAAAATATTAAAAAAATCCAAGTTCTAGCTCATTTATATTATAGTTGATATTGTTTACTGTTATTAGTTTTGTTATAATAATTGTATTTAAATATAATATAGGTATATATTTTATATTTTAAATGCATACATTTTGGTACAATATTATTATTTCAATAACTAATATTAATTATTATTATGTAAGATGTGACCATTACTATATAAAATATTAAAAATATTCTTTATTTCAGTTTGATTAATATATCATATAATATATAAAATACTAAAAAATAAAACTTAATATTAAAAATTGGCGCTCCCGAAAGATTTGATGGCACGTGCCGCACGTTAGTAGGTATTTAATAGTTTATATACCTAATATAATACATTTAGTTCAGGTATACGTGTACCTAGCATTCACATATATAATTGTTTCATATTATGTATTAGAATATCGCTATAATCTGAACGTTAATGCATTAAGGAGTCCTTGGACTCTAATGTGTTCTAAGGTTTTTTTATTATCAGTTGCTCAGATAAGAAATCCATATTTTAGATTGTATGCAAATTATAGAGTATGATGACACATAATATACATCTTTTGGATAATTAACATTTTTTAAACATCTTTTTAGTTTCTTGTAATCCTTAATTTGATAGAGCTATATTTTTAACATTGTTTAGGTTACCGTTCAATCAGGGATTGGAAACTTTTCCACGATTTTTTCGGTTCTGGTTCCGGTTCCGGTTCTTAAAATTACAAAATATGGGTTCCAGTTCATTCTGGTTCTTACCAGCTCTTAAAAATTAGTTTTTTCAAACATTACCTATTGCTTATTAGGAGGACGCTACACCCGCATGACACGCTATACCTGCATGCGTTGTCTCCATCTTACAAATGTACAACACTGTTTTGCGCGGGAAAGAACCGAGAAGGCTACAATCATAAATAAGAAACGAGATTTTCACTACAATATAAAAAGAAGAACTTTGGCTGTGTAACTTTGTTTTTATTTTTATGATATCACTTATAAGAAAAAAGTTCTTACTGTTTCAAAAACCATTATTGTTTGTGTTTTTCAAACTTGAAAAACTTTTTTCATATAAATTATATCAAAAAAATAAAAACAACGCTGTACAGCCAAAGTTCTCTTTTTATATGTGGTGAAAATTTCGTTGCTCAGTTATTTTTGTAGCCTTCTCGGTTCTTTCCCGCGCAAAACAGTTTTTTGCTATGTTGTACATTTGTAAGACGAAGACAACGCATGCAGGTTCAGCGTCCACGTAGGTAGATTTTTTACTCATAACTTGGCCCAGTCTTATAAAAAATACTTTTAAAGTTGTATTTACAAATACATCCATTCAAAAAGTATTTAAGATTTATTTAAAATACTTTTTTAATTTTACTCAATTTATTTCGGTTTGCAAAATTAATTTTATAATTGCTAATTTAAAATAGTGTAATGTTAGTACGTTAAATTCATCTAGATATTATTAGAACTTTTTGAGACTCCTTCTTAAATTTATACTGAAAAATGAAAACTAACAAAACTTGCTATATAATAATTTTGAAATCCTTTATTATTAGGTGGGTAATTAAAGAATTAAACAGGTATTAATAAAATCAGATATATATTTAATTATTTATCTAGGTAAGAAATTATTAATTTAAGAAGTGTATTAAAATTTCAAAAATGATTTTAATTGATTAACAAATGTACTGGGTTCCTATATAGGTCTTAGAAGTTGCTAATAACTAATAAGCAAAACATCAAATTACATTATGACCATACTAGTATCAGTGTCCATCGTACCTATATAATACACATGTACACATTACTATGTACAAAACAAAAATATTTCTATAAAAATAATTATTTCATTACAACAAAATTCAATTTAAATAAAATGTTCAGTTATTTGAAATACAGGACTTTTTCTTAGAACCGATAAGCACCTAAGAGAACCAGAAAACTTATTGTTTATTAAAATGGAGTTCCGGTTCTAATTTCGGTTCCGGTTCCAGTCCCTGCGTTTAATAGTAGCTTTGTAGTAGGTTTGACAAAAACCCATACTCCTAAGTTTTCACTGATGTAGGTATTTTTTGTAATTTATTTGTTGTTTATAATACTATATACTAACTACTATATGAAATTGTAAGTTTTTTTTTGAGAAAAAGTAACATAGTCAAATTTATCAATAATTAGTAATGACATGCCCTTAGCATTACAAAAAATTTTGTTAGTTTGTAAGTCTTTAAAATCGTTTAGATTTGATATAGATTATATAATATTGTTGAGTATATTTTAATGAATCTGTGTGATAGGTATCGTTAATAAATAGGAGAAAATTAATAATTAATGGTCACCTTGAAGGATCCCTGAAGTCGTAACTATATACGTACTATCTCATGATAAATGTAGTTTTTTTATTTTACATGTAATGCAGATTGGACTCTATTAGACAGAAAACACGAAAACCACGGTTCTAATATGTGGCAATATTATATAATAATGATATACCTAATAGTAATAATAATAACGATAATATTTATAATATAATATGCACAAAACTCGATTTGACCGTTATTGAATCTATCGTCGAGTATGTGACATTATATTATCGTCGTCATAGGTACTGGTTGTCGGCGGCGCGTATTGACAAATATAATAATATAGGTACTATTTATGTGTATATTATAAACCTCTCGGGAGGCCGATGCGGCGGTCTCGTAATCGGCCGGCCGTTGCCCAATCGCGAACCGCGGCAGACGCTATATGCGGTATAATAATAATAATAATAATAATAATAATAATATAATATTTAACTATAAACCACCATAATAATAATACGACGACGTGAAGGCTTAATTAGTGCGTGGCGGGGACGACTTTCGCGGTGACGGGGACCGCGGGCAGATGACCGTGCGGTGCATGCTGTACATGTGCTGGATATCCACCAATACGTCCCCAAAAACGACGCGGTGTCCCCCCGAAAGCCACTCGACGCGACGCGACGCGCAAGCCGCTGGCCGCGTCGACGGCAGCGACTGGACCGGCGGTCGGCCAACAGTATACCGAAGACGCCAGCGCCAGCAACAGCAACAGAGCAGCACCAGTGGCAGCGTGTACCAGCAGCAGTGGCAGCAGTATAATATTATTTATCTATATATACCAGCGAAGACTGTTCTCCACTTACATATCAATAAATAGATCGCTCGCGATATAATATAACCGTTTTTCCTTATTAGTATATCATTATCTTTTCGACTCTTGACTTCGGTGGACATATCGCACGTAGTAGTGGCGAATTTCATTTCTCGTATCGCCACTAAGTTTTTATTTCAAACCTCGGCGAGACCGGAAACGCGAAATAAAACTCAAACCGCCCCAGCAGTCCAGATCCGCGGGCGGCGATCCACAGCTTCGCGCAATACCGTCGTAAGTGTTAACGGATTTTTTTTTTATATATCAACATTTAAAATAAAATACGTTTTTATCGTACTTGCACTGTACAAATACAATAATAATAATTACGCACACGCTGCAGACATAATATTATATTGCCTACTACACATGGCTAAAATAATTATAATTATAATAAATATATTATTATCACTACTATATAATAACTATTATAACGATCGGGTTGGGATTTATTATTTGTCCGGACAGCGTCAATTGGCATTTGCCATTTAACATTTAACGTTATTGTGGTGACACGCCGACGATGAGGACTACCGGCAGCAGCAGCACGAGCTGCAGCGTCGTGGCTATAACGACCTTTATGCTGGTCGTAGCGACCGCAGCCTTTGAAGATTTCAACGCACAGGTAAATAGTCATAATATCATCACTGTAAAATAATAATATTGTGCGGCGTTGATCGTTTTTATTATAATTATTTAAGGCTAATCGGTCGTGTATCATTATCCCATTGTCGTATATACAATGTATATATAATACGTATATTTGCATTGATGGTACGTGTGATACTATATACTACTAAAATAAAAATTATGATAATAACCATCGACCATAGAAGTTTATAGTATGGTCGACGATAATAACAATATATTGTATTAATAATATTAAAATGTATACTCACTGTAAGAGATCTCTTTGAGGAGCGCACCCATGCCAAATATACCTAATAATAACGAGCTACACGAAATCCCCATCGGATCCACGAAACCGAGATCCACGGGAAATCCACGATCTCGGGTTGTATGAGATCGAGAAAAGTTGGTTTTACCGGGTTCACCTATTTATGGAGTCGTGTCGTTAAGTGCACAACCTACTTATCCTATTTTCGCATCGCTATCACAATATTATTGTATTATATGTTTTTGCGTGACCGTATACTATCGTGCATAGCATCAGTGCACCAATGCACTATTTTATATGATAGATATTTTATTATAATATGTATACATAATATTATATATAATATAGGCACGACTGTCCAACCTATTATGCTGTAGAATTTTATTTTGCTATTTTTTCTCGCTTTGGAAACACCACGCCGTCTGTGGATTTGAAAAACTTTTTCGGGATACCCTATAATTGATAATAATAAAGTAATGTAGAATGGCATTTTGTAATTCACTTGAATATTATCATACTATATAGTTATGTGTACCTACTAGTAGGAGGTCGATGCATTATCGTTTTCACTTTTAAAACTATTTCGAAAACCGTCTCTTTCGAGCGTGAGACATTATTAATTATTCTCTTTTATGTAAATATTTTATCTCGTCGTAATCGTAATTCTATAATTCCCGTAATCTCGTGGACGTCGTAATTCTGGAAAAAATTTCTGGATAATACACCAAAATTGAATAATATGATGATATTGTAATATAATATATTATACAGTACCTAACGATAATATGATAATATACGATGACAATGACACGGGTGTGCGATAATAATTTTAATGCTCAAGACGCGCGCGCGTAAAATAATATTATCCATCATACGTTCAATGATATAATAATAATTTATAGTAATAATGTATAATATCATTATAATATTCGGCGGCGGCGGCGGTCATCGTCCGGCACATCGGCGGTGACGTGAGGTGGCTGCGGCGGGACGCGATTTTATAACCGCTCGCTCCCGGTAAGTGGTTCAATGACGACCGCGGCGGGGACCCGCCGGTGCGTAAGCGCGGCGGTGATCCAAGGTCGCCTGCCGGCTATCTGCCGATCTGTGGTGACCCACATTCACCAAACCGTTGCGATGCTCTTCGCCGTCACCGTCATCGCTCGCGCCGCCGCCGTTAGCTCCTCGCGGCCGGCCCTATGCGATATGTACCCAAACGGCGTCACTATCGCTTTCGCCGACTATATATTTTTATTGCTCACCACTCGGCCGGGCGAACGGGTGATAATAATATTATAACAACATATTGTGCCCAGTGCCGTCGCTGTAGGCCAAACGACCGCGCTGGACGTCGCCCGAGAGCAAATAGAAGGGCGTAAAAATTAAATATTAAATTGTAGATAATATTATACAATATTGCGTTTTTTAATTAGAACACCGCAATTCGTTATTATTATTACCTATGTATGATTATTGTCTTAACTGTTTTCAATGCGAGTAGTAATTATTTCAATAGCGTTCCTAATAATATCGTTCGATTTTTTTTCATGGTAAAATCATAATTCTAGGTTCTCACCTAAGGGTGGCCCTGGGTAATGATTGAAGGATTTAATATTATACTACAGTGTATCTGCATCATACACGCAATATAATATAATAGTGGCATATTACTAAAATATAATATAATAACATAACTAGATAACTGTATGTCTGTATAACACCTTGTGCATGTGGTTACATATTATTAGGTATGTGGTATACGCGGTAGACTCCTGTGCAATTTGTATTCCTTATAAATTATAATATTATGTTATGTGCCGAGCATAATTTAATATATTTGTCAGCACGTTCATCTCGTGTTAAATTATAGCAGTTCAAACATTTTATACTTGCGTTTTGAATAGAATAATTTATAAACTAGATAGGTACACCTAACGTGTTACAAAATAAAAATACTGAGTTACAAAGTAAAATAGAAAACTTATAGTTATAATATGATACTGCATTACATAACGAGAACAACTCGACATAATAATGTGTTGCTAATTGCAAATAACAATTAATCGGTGCCTAACAAATTTAAGATTTTGAACCATATTGGTTATCCAGGAATTTTCAAATTAATTTACCGACTAAAGTTGACAGTGCATTTTTAATTAAAAATATTATGTTAAACACCAATGTGCAGTGAATACATAAAAAGAACGGAATAATGGTTCACGTTCTTAAACGAGTTAAAATTCAATAAAAATGATTACAGTAATAACCCGTTTGTTAGCAAACCAACACGTATTTCCACCCAATGTGTGTACACTATACATAATATAAAAAATAATATTTAATGCACACAGAGACTGAAAGTGGACACTCGTCTCGCATCGTTCACTTTTGCTCAGACCTAATTGTTTTAAATTTGAAAGCAAAATAATAAATCTACTCGTTTATAAAATAATTCTAATCATAAGTAAGTTCACTATAGAATATATCAGTGTTATATCAGTTTAAATATTCAGTATTCTTAAATACAAATGATTGTTTGTTGGTATAAACACATTTAAATATTATAACAATTAATATAAATAAAAATATGGTAATTTAATTAAGACAATTCTTTGATTCTTTGATTGGATTAAAGAATATGGTCAGATTAACATGAAATATGGTATTCTAATAAATTATATTAATAATTTAGACTATAAAAACATTATGATTTATCATACATAGCATACATTGCATCAAATAAAAATTGTAACTTCATTTATTTGAAAATTATTTAAAATTACTTAATTTAATAATAGCCCTTAGTAATTATATTTTTCTGATAAAAAATTAACTGTAGTTTGTTATTTTCGTATTTATATTTTGTATCTATTATATCATTGTACGCATAGTTTATTAATTTTTATGACGATTTAATATATGTCTTAAGCACTTAGTTGTATAAGTAGGAAATTTTTTTTAAAGGATTTAGGTAATTCTTTTTTTTCTAAAATCACTGATTGTAAAATTATTAACTGTTTTTACATTTTTAATTACGACCATCTAAAGGTAATTCTTTAATAGTCTTAATTGGAATAATTGAATTACATTTCATTTGGAGACAAGAGCTAAATATATATTATATAAATATTTTTTATTTATATTTTTATAAACTGAAATAGGAATTCTCACACAGAAATTCTTTATTTATTTTTATGATAGTTACATACATAAATAATTATTAATTTCAATATTTTTAAAACTATATAATATGAGTTAGGTATCTAAACTTTAGAAGGTCATAGTTAATAAAATAATGAATCAACATTTGTTGTTTGACAATCAAAATTGAAAATCGTCAGTAATAATAAAGTAAATAAGTACAACCAGAATCCATTAAAAATTAAATTGATTTTGTGACTGATATAACTTAGTGATTAAGACATTTTAAATATCCATATCAAAGTTTCCATAATAGATGAAAACATTTTATATAAAATGTTTTTTGAAATATAATTTTATCGATTGTGTATCACTAAAAATAATTATGTATTCAATGAAAATACTGAAATACCTGAGATGCATTCTTTATGACTGTATTTATGGATGCAGTATACATATATAATTTATCAGATATTTATCATAGATTATTATAGGTTTATAGTATAATATAATAATTATTTATTATTGAAGGTCTACTTGGCAATTCCAAAAATAATTTTTCAATGTAACGATAGTCTGAGTTTAATTTGCAATCCATATAATTTCTAGTAGATTTATTTTAACCGAGAAGGTTAAACTATTTTTAAAAAAAACCATAATGTTCAAGCAGATTATTTGTATCTTCCTCCGCTCGTGGTCTATAGAAATTAATATTATATATTATACGTTGATGTATGTTTATAGCACAGTTAGTTTATTTTAACTAATTCTCAAATTATTCATAGGCTAACTTTAATGGTGAACCGCAGAAGCTACTACACCGTGAAACTAGAGCTTTAGAAGTCATCACCCGGCTATTAGGTAGCAGCAGCGGGACTGTGGCTGGATCATCATCCAGTGGAACGGTGAGTCTTGAATCAGTCATCATAGAGGATAAGGAGGGAGTATAATAGTCTCTGCCAAAAACTATCTAATATTAATTTTGAAAATAAATAATGTTAAACTTTAAAATCATAGAGAAACAAGTTTTATCCCACCCCTCTGACCAACTATACTAATATATTATAATAATAATTTATTATAATTATAATTATTATAACCACCAATATAAATATTATTATACGTACGTCTTAAATATGAACAATTTATAAGTATTTAAGTCTTCAACTGTAACTTTAGTGTGATTTTACTATTATCTAGTGCGTATACGCTTAAAATATAGAAATATTAAATTATTATATTACAGTTGGATGCAGGAGCAGCTCCAGCTTCGGCACCGGCCGATGCAAGCAGTGGCAGTGGAGCCGTACTAAATCTAGTCGCCCCGTTAGTGGGAAGCAGCAGTGGTGTGAGTTGAATAAATAATACCCCCCCCTCAATCATCACCTGAAAGCTACTCATCCACTACATGTGTACCCATTAAATTCACGTCCGTTTCTTTATGTGCGTATTTGGTATAGAGCGTTAGCGCTGGATCTGCGGGAGCCGCATCCGGCACAGGAGACGTCAGCAAAACTGACGGAAGCGGTCCGGACTTGGCTGGTCCAAATGGAGCCACTGGTGGTAGCAGCTTTTCTAGTATTCTGTCTCTTTTGGGACCCTTGTTGGGTAGCAGCAGCGGTAGTGGTGTAAGTTGTAGTCTATTCTACAAGATGATGGTTATAATATATTATTATTAATTAGTTACTATACGCGTGCATGATTGTGTAAAATAACTTTTAGGTATAGTTTATACTTAAAATTTAAGGTCGATGCAGGTTTTAAATATTTGAAATTTAAAAAAGTTTTTAATATATTATAATTATACTTATACACGTATACAAGTATAATATTTTTAAACATGTACTGGTAGGGTAATGGTGGAGATGGTGGAGACAATTTGAATGGCAATGGAGGCGCCGGTAGTCCAGCTGGTTCTAATGTCTTGAGTCTGTTGTCCGGTTTGCTGGGTAGTAGCAGCGGGTCCAGTGGTACGTCAGCTGGTGGCGGCGGTGGTGTTGGAGGTGGAGATCCATCAACAGGCGGCGCAAGTGACGATACAGTTAGTATTGTTCACCAATAAATACATATAATCTTTTCTTTATGCATATTATTATTGAGTAAATAAAGAAATAATTGCATAGTATTATATACTTATTTGAATGTATGTGTTTTAGGGCGCCGGAGCGGGTGGTTCAGGATCCAGTAGCATATTGGCACTGATTGGGCCACTGATAGGCAGCAGTAGCGTAAGTACTTTTTTTTTTCATTGTTAGAAGTAAAATATACAGCACTGTTGGTATGTACTTTCATTTTAAAATAATATAGTTAATTAGTTAATACGTATTACACCACATCAGCAGTAGCACTGTATTATTATATACCTAAATTAATAGCAGTTACAGTAATAATAGTAATGTTTAGTAATGGCAGTATTTGTTAATTTTTGTATTTAGTCTATACGAAAACTTAAGTTGTGCCCGTTTGACATGTTACTACTACAGTGACACACTAAAGTATATAGTCATCGATGCGTTTAAAGTACTTGGCGTACCTTCACATTATAGTAGATGACATTAGTGTTATAATGCAAATTCGTCAGTGGTGATATTACACCAGCACGTTCAATGCCCGAAGTGACTTGAAGCATTGATACCACAACTACCAACACAGTCAATCCTAATATCTCACTATCGTATCGTTGTCGTTGCATGATATTTTATATATGTTTACCACCAAAAGTATCAAACATCACCTTATTAGTAGTCTTTAGATTTGTATTTACATATAAACACAACTGCACTAACAAAGTGTTACATTGTTGTGAATTACCTATCACCCATGTGTGTATAGGAAGAGAAAAACTCGGGACCTAGAGGAAGTGACGACAACGATGACACCCTAGTGGACGATTCAACTGACTACTTAGATGATAACAATTCCATTGACATCGACGTTAGAAGTGCAGGTCTTAAAAATTCGTTGAAAACGCCGTTATATGCCACGAGGAACAAGAGGGCAATACCAAAAAATATGGATGGTAAAAGCGATGTTGACGATTACGATAACGAAGTAGATGGATCATTGGATGATGACAACGATAGTAATGAAATTACGGTTTCAACGGTGGCAAATGGAAATGGAACTGGAGTGATGATGGCTGTGGCAGCACAAAACGGAGGAGGCGAAACAGGTGACAGCATCAGTAATGAAAGTGATGGTAGTGAGGGTGGAGGGGGGAGCTCAAATTCTGGATCAATAATTGAATTAGCCGGTCCCCTTTTAGGTTCATTGAGTGGTGAGGGTGGTGGTGTTGGAGGGTTAGATTCTGGATCAATACTTGAATTGGCTGGACCTCTTTCTGGAACGTTAAGTGGTGGTGGTGGAGGAAGTGAGGGAGAAGGCGGAAGTTCAGACTCCGGATCAATACTTGACTTAGCTGGTCCCCTTTTAGGTTCATTGAGTGATGGAGGTGGTGGTGGTGGAGGGTTAGATTCTGGATCAATACTTGAATTGGCAGGACCTCTTTCTGGAACGTTAAGTGGTGGTGGTGGAGGAAGTGAGGGAGAAGGTGGAAGTTCAGACTCCGGATCAATACTTGACTTGGCTGGTCCCCTTTTAGGTTCATCAAGTGGAGGGGGTGGTGAAGGTTCAGATTCTGGATCCATATTAAGTTTGGTTGGACCACTTTCCAGAACATCGAGTGGTGGTAGAAATAGTGATGCTGGGGGCGATAATGAGCATGAGGGCAGTGGTGATGATGAAGAGAAGAATAGTGATGGTGGCAGCAGCGGGTCGTCAAACTCCGGATCGATAGTAGAGCTTGTCGGGCCATTGCTAGGGTCTCTTAGTGGTGGAAGTGAGGGAGGTAAAGGTTCGGATTCTGGTTCCGTATTGAATTTAATAGGGCCTTTATCTGGGTCACTAAGTGGTGGAAATAGTGGGATGGAAGGAGATAATGGAGGTGGAGGATCGGATTCCGGATCTATTTTAAATTTATTTGGTCCCCTATCTGGATCATCTAGTGGTGGCGAAGGAAGTAGTGATGAATCGGATTCTGGGTCTATTTTAAAACTCATCGGACCACTGTCTGGTTCATCGAGTGGTGGTAATAGTGGTAGTGACAGCGTGGAAACAGATAATGGTAGTGGAGGTTCGGATTCCGGATCTATTTTAAATTTAGTTGGTCCCCTATCTGGATCATCTAGTGGTGGCGAAGGGAATAATGGTGAATCGGATTCTGGATCTATTTTAAAACTCATTGGGCCGTTATCTGGTTCATCGAGTGGTGGTGATGCAGCAGAAACAGAAAACGGTAGTGGAGGATCTGATTCAGGATCTATCTTAAATGTAGTCGCTCCATTATCTGGTTCATCTAGTGGGGGATCGGATTCAAACACCTCTAAGATGGTACCAGCCAGAAGACCCGGGGAAAAAGGCACAAACTCTGAAAATGCAGTGAAGTCTTCGATTTCACTGAATTCAGTAGCGAAAAGTCCGATACTAGCCAATTTGTTTGCGACCATCCTATCACAATCTTCTGCTGGTGCTGCATCTGCATCTGCCTCCGCATCTTCATCATCGTCTACATCAACGGATGTGGCAAGTAAAATACTAATTATCGTGTGTACACAAAGACGGTGACGATATTTAATAGTGAAGTTGTGCTTGCTACCATTACTTACAATTGTGACTGAACTCTGTTAAAATAATTAAAGTACCCTCCCACTTTTTTAAATATTAATAATATCGTGCTGCAGTGGTTTTATGGTACAGTTACGTACGCATTATATAATATATAATTAAGCTATATATAGTTATGAACTATATTTATTTAATTTCTTGATCACTATAGGGTGGAGCCGGTGGTGACGGTGGCGATGGTACCAATGGTGGTGCCGGCGGTGGTTCTGATTTACTGGGTTTCCTAGGATCGAGCAGTGGATCGAGCAGTGGTGGACCTGGTGGAAATGGAGCCGCTCCGGCTTCTGGCACCCCGGTAAGAAGGCGTCAGATCGGAGGCTTTTTCCGTCGACCATTTGCATCAGCGGCAGACACTAACGAGCAAGATGTCACGTATACACAGCTGTTGAACGACCGACCCCGGGACCTGCGTCGCCGGTTGTGGTTGTAAATCACCAGTGGCAGCGGTAACGGCGGCGGGAGTGGCGTACACTCATTATATAGTACCTAGTAAAGTAGTAATAAAGCACCAACACCAGCTAAAGCTCACTCTGTATGTATGTATATTATATATATATATATATATATATATATATATATTGTCTAACCGACCGACCGACCAGACCGACCAACACGCGTCATCCGACGTTTACGTCATAATAACCATCGTTTACATGAAGATGAACGTATATATATATATATATATATATAATATGTGTTATAAAATTATAAATTAATGTACGGATAGGTCAACTACGGACGGCGACAACGATGATAAATTCGATACTAAAAATATCATCGTCACGCTCGTTCCACTAACCACCAAGCACTCTTAATCTTTCTCTCTCTCGCTCTCTCTGGTCATATTATGTAATATTGGCTGATGCATAAATTATACAAACGTTTTCAAACCAGTTATAAATTACAGAAGCTGGTTATGTTTTTGGGAGTGAACGCCGTACTTTACGTATTGGCTTGCTAATATTGCACATAATATGCATAGTAAATGTTCATACATGTACAAGTACATTGTATATAAACAATTTTATAAAAAGAATATTAAAAAAATGTTTTTATATTATTATATGATTATTACCATAATATATTACAATACGTAAAAAAATAATTTAATTTTATGCATTGGGAAATATAATATCGATTAATTCGTAATTGTTCAAACTGTGAAATAGATAAAACAATTAACTAGTACATTTTTGATTTTTATTTCTTACAATTTCATTTATTTTTGTGAAAAACCTCTTGAGACTCCTACATCAGTTAATCATTGTTTTCATAAATAAATTGAGAAAACGTCACGTCTAAGAATATATTTTCTAGTCTTTCGTCGTCGGCGTCTGTTATTTTCTGTCCATCCGTACGTTATATTAATATTATATATTATTACCTATGTTAAGTTATTACACGTATAATATGTATATGTATATTATTATAAATATAAATATTTATATTTAGTTTAATGTAGCTAATATAAAATAATTTGTGTATACACATATATAGGTACTGTACCTAAAATATGTATGTGTGTGTATACGAAAAAACGCCATATTATTATCATTGTCACGCATCATATACATTTAAACATCATTACATTATGTTTTTTTTTACAATCGAATTAGTTTATTCTAGGACTTAATTATAGTGGTTAGTTAGTAGAGTAGTATTTGTAGTAAATAGTAATCCACACATATACATCGAAATCTAGATTAGTACCTATATTATATAGGTATAGTGGTGCGCCGGTGTATAATATTGAATATAAATATATTTTTTGTGTTACAAATAGACCGGTGGTAATAATAAAATATGTAGTCTTAGACAATTTTAATATTATTATACTATATAGTTTATTGTACATAACATTATAAGATGGGAATCAAAACGCAAAATGGTGATAAGGACTTACTTAAAAAAAAATTTTTGTTTAAATGTGTTATATTAACAAAATCCTTATCGTCAATTGTCATGTAGCTATATTATAGTGTGTATATTATGGAAACCATATTAGTATTTTATTTTATGTTTGCACGTATTTTTACGTTCCTTTCCTTGATCACTCTAAGTTATTTTTCCCATGAGTACCTGTTATGATTAATTATTAATTATCACTACGAAGGAAATAGAACAGAGAACAGTAGTTAATAATGGCAAAATACATGGTACACCACCATTATCACCACACCACGCACTATTACCATCAAAAGCATGTACGTAAAAACTGTTATAAACGAATAGGTATCTTTGCTCTTTGCAATATTTTTGTAAACGCGGTTTTGATTACACGTTAATCAAAAACGACTTCTAGGAATATAGGTGGGAGGGGATGCAATATTGATTCTATTTAATATACAATTTACCATTCATTATCGACTACAGATATGTTTATTGTACATATCTGTGTTATCGACATAAATATTAATATCCATTGAGTCATAGAGTATAATCATTGGCACAACTAGGGGGGGGGGGCTAGGGAAACTTAGCCCCTGACTATGATTTAGCCCCCACCGAAATATCCTTTATTGATTTAGATATAAGCCCCCTATGGGTTATTTTAAATAAATAGTTTTACTAGCCCTCCAGAATTTTAACCCTAGCTGTGCCTATGAGTATAATAAATAATAATCATTGCAATGAAATTACAATTGATTATTTTAATTATATCGTTGTCTCGAATAATCAATTGAATTAGCTTAAGACAGCAAACATGAATATTGTATAGTATTAAGTTATGAATTTTTGATAAAATAAAAAAAAATATACACTTTTGAAAAAAATAAAACATTTATTACCACGTGTATAATTAATATATGGAGATGATAATGGTACCACAGTGGTGTTACTATACATACAACTTTATATATATTTGCCGATTTTTCAGGAGCAGAGACCAATGTGGTGCAAAAAGTGTGGACTATTAACAGCCATCAAGGATGCCTTTATGGTGAGTACTGATCGTCTACATACTGCACATAATATACCTAGACATAATTTAGAACTATAGAAATAAATACGTATATTATGTCGTGTGTTGTACAAATTTAGTATAAAACCATTTTTAAAATAATTTTTGTATAGTACCTACAAACGGCGCATGATTGCGAACATGTAGTATGCTGCTAACCGCAAGATATAATATATTTTAGTAGTTACTATTTAAAATAGGTATTTGAAATAACCAACTTACATACATACACACAGACAATTACATAATATATAATCTAATACTAAAAACTTCATCGATTTTACACATAATTCCCAGTGCTTAGGAATGGGCAAGATACCTCCCATACTAGAAAAAAGTATATATATAATATATGTTATATATCTATTTAGGTACATCAATTTTCATCTTTAGGAATATACAAGGTACGAGATACATAAATACATTCGTCACTTTTTGCTAAAAGATACAGCATACACTTTTTTTTTTAAAATTATTCTCGAAGTAAAGTTGCTTAAATGGAAAAAATACTTCGATATAATGAATTTAATTACCTACCTAAGTATAGGTATCTAGTTATCACTTAAAGTTATATGCGGGGTGATCTACTTATAATGAGTGCAATACGTTAGATTAATCATCATTAAACCATTTACATAATATGTAATACCACATCATAATATATATACTTGTAATACTACAACATATAAAATAGACAAGTGATAATAATATCCTTGTCAGAAACTCAGAAATGTAGGTAATGAAAACCATTACTTAGGTATACTATTAACGGCAATACGGCGATACAAACGCACAACGTTCTCCGCGTTCACCCCTCAATAATAATATTGTTTTTATTATTTTTTGTTACAAATTCAAAAATAATTTTTACCAAACAACATACGTACATAGCAAAGGTTTTTAATTTAATATAATATGGTTTAGTTTGCCAATCAGCTATGAAAGTAACATGAGATGAAAACTTATTTGATTAAATTAATATTTATAAACCTCTATGGTCTAAAAAACACTTATGTAGATTCTAGAGGACTTATTAATACCAACATTTAAATTGACTTTGTTAAAAATACTGTCCCTAGACGTCTAGACCACATTCCTCCTCATGGTCCTAATTTGAAAAAAATTAAAAATGTAGGTAGGTACCTAGGTACCGTCAGAAAATTTGGTTATTCTGCATATTATTATGTTACAGATTTTAGATACGATAAAATGATAAAAGGCAAAAAAAATGTATCTATTAATTTGTATTTTGTATCTTAACGCTTAAAATATTTAAAAAGAAATTAGATACACTGAAGAAAAAAGTGTCTAGATACTGTATAATATGACCATAATTTATTATGCTAAAGCATATGCAGCTAAATAAGTAGATAGAAATTGTATGGGTGAATATGGATTGTTTAACAAGTAGGTAGATAGTTAAAAATTGTAAATTGGTTGTTTGGTAATGGGGTTCTGTATATCAAGGGATCTGGGTGGGAGTAAAATTTTAAAAATTAAGTTTAAGTACCTATTTATAGGTCTTTACAGTAAAGTTCCTATAGTACTATAAATCACGCATGTTTTAGACACACTAAATCGTAATATTATATATAGACATATAGCTATAGAATCAAAAGTAATAATCGTGCTCTTCCGACACTTTTTACGGACATATATTATACAATATGCTGTAGATGAAAATAAGCGCGTTCATCAAATCGTTTTCGTCCGCCGCCGCCGCTTCGTCGTCCGCACCAGTTCCGACCAGACAACGGACGTCGCCAGCGTCTCCGTGGACAGACTTAATGATGCCACAGCATCTACCTCCATCACAGTCATCTTGGTGGTCGTCACCTCCACCATCGTTTTGGTGGTCACCTCCGTCGTCATCGTCGAATTGGTGGTGGTGGTGTTGATGACATGTTGAAACATATTAACGTACGACGAACAAATCGTTTGGCAAAAATTATAAGAAAAACCGATCACCTATAAACCTAGGCCATCTACCTATAACATATTATTGTATTATAATATAGTTATTATTATTTTCATTACCACGTACACGCTCTATTCCTATCTATATGTATGAAAACGATTGCGTTCTGTATACAAATATAATTATAGTGGGTACTTACGCAACTTTAGTACACAATATTGTACGATTCATATTAAATTGTATTTGAAAAAAAGTCTATGAAGATTTATGTAATACATTTTTTTGTTTATATTTGTTATTAATTTTTCTATTAGACAAGACGTATATCATATAATTATATACCATGAACCAATTACCAACTATATAATTATGTGGATTTATTTAGTAGTTTTTAGTACCTATGCTTAGATAGAAAGTAAATAGGCTAATGTATCTGAAACCAAATTAAGATATAAAATTGGCCATGTTAATTTGACTAAACAGTACCTAACTAGGTATTGTTGTTATTTTGAAAAAATAATAATACTTGTTGAGTGTCGACATAATATTGTGTATATATATTATATACCCAAATGTAATTATATTACTAAATACGTTGAACGTAATTAAAAATAACACTTTATGGCACGTCATCGTAATGTATGTCACATTTAATGTATAATATTCAACGATGTATTATAATATTATTGATAACTATTATAAAATATATTTAAATGTTTTTGTATTTAATGCCTGTTGTCTATCAACCAACCCGTTTATTGAACTCACAGCTGAACATATTATACATAATGTGGTCGTAAAACTAATATTTATTATTTACAATATTATATTTTATTTAAATAATATGACAATGTCTTAATATGTCATACAGAATATAATAATATTGACATAGCTCGTACAATAAATAATGTTTATTTCCCACGACCGCATGGAGTTTGCTCGGGGCTCGTAGCTCGTATAGACAGGTTACAAGGTATTGGAAAAGGTGGGCATTAACTAGTTACTTAATTTTCTATTTAACTTATAAACTTAACGAGTTTAATTGACAGTTATACTAAAATTATTTTGAAATTTTTAATTTTTGGGTTTTATACTAAAATATTAATATTCAAATAAAAACAACCTAATACTACTATGATAATACAAACATTTCTGTTATTTTTCTTGATAAAATAATTGTGTATCTAGATAGGTATATTCTAGTAGATAAGAATAAGATACCCGGCATAATATTATATGACTTTAAAGTTTAAACTATAATAATTGATGTAAAAAAATTAATATTTGTAAAATTATTAATTATTGAGATGTGTATAGTTTATATTATATTAAATTATGTTATATTATATTATATTATCATAGAAAGTAAAATAGGCATATATACACTGTATATTACGATTAAAGTTCAATACAATTGTTTATTATAATAATTTAGGAAATTAGAAAGAACGCTGCAGTCACTGTTTATGTGATCCACTTACTAATTTAAAAAAATTGATTGACTATTTTTAAACTTCGTTAAGTTAATAGTTTTTTCCATATTAACTTTTATCGAGGTAAGGGGGCTGCAGTCGATGAAAAAAGTAGCTGTTAGACTAAAAAGCAAGAGAAAACTGAAGCAATTTGGTTTGACGAATTTAAATTGTTATAACTGATTTAAATTAATTAATAAGTTTACTAGGTTATTACGTAGGCGACAGTGGCGTAGCCAGACATTTTGTATGGGGTAGAGGGGGCTTAGTCCCACAAAAAAAAAAAATACAAAAAATACAAATACAATATGTCTTTTATTTACACTTTTTATTTTTTTATTAAGCTTGATAACATTCTAAGGTCAACACAGTCATTTGGGGGGGCTTAGCCTCCCTCCCCTGGTTATGCCACTGCGAGGTGATTTTGAATATCTTTTTTTTTAAGCTGTGATATCTCATATCTATGAATAAAAATATGATATTTTTTAATTATATTATTTATCATGACACTAACAATATTAGGAATATTAAAAATATTAAAAATCACCTCTATTCAAACCTAGAAAATTTGTTAATCAATCATTATCTTTTTTCATAATTAAAATCCATCAAACCAAATTCCTTCAGTTTTGTCTGGCTCTTTAGTCTAAAAGCCATTTTTTCATCGACTGCAGCCCCCTTTCCTTAATATTAAGTTAAAAGTTATTATGAAAAAAAAAAAGTTGAAAAATATACACAACTCAATAATTAATAATTTTACAAAAGTATGAAAAAAACTTTATCAATTTAATATCATTGTCAATGCCTGTGGGTGTGTAAGTCAATTGATGGTGTATATAAAATAATAGCGACCGACCTACCGAGCAGCAAAGGTGGGCCTTAACTTGTTAGTTATTTTTAACTTATTCAGTTAATTTTTTATTGTTGTAACTTAACTTTTATAATTAATTATCATTATCGTGCAATTAAGTTAATTTTCTTTTCGTGTCATGTGTAATCAACACATATATACACTATATTTTATAGACACTTTTAACTTAACTAAAGGTAATTTAATTTAATTTAATTAACTTAACTTACATCTTTGGCTATGGTCAGTAATTTACCAAATTCGGTTGTACTATCGTTAGACGTGAATTTCCTTTTTTTTAACTAGCATTTTTATCGAAGTATAATATTATCCGGGTTTATATTGTATCCGATCGATACTCAAAAACGATTATCAACACATATTACGTATCGCAGGAAGAATCATCTAATAACAAGAATCACACTTCTTCCTCGACGCCCAGGTTGCAATAAAAATATAGACATGGAATCATAATATTTGTCATTTGAAATGGCGTTTATTAATTGACAAAGAAAACGTAGTTAAATTATGCTGAACATTGAACACAAAAGTTATAGTTCTATAGTGTTCAGTGTACAATCAACTAGAACTTAACAGGTAGTCTGGTATCTTATAAAGGCATAGAAGTTTCGAAAATAAAATGTTCGATCATCATCTAAAATTATTTTCTAAAAGGTTAGGTTAGTAGACAAATCAAATTATACGAATGTAAAAGAAATTGCCTACCCGGTGCCGTAACAATTTCTTTGTCAAAAATACACGAACAATAATATTAATAGACTCTGCTGTAGTCCAGAGGCTGCTTAATCATGCATTTTGTGGTTCACTGAACTACTAAAAAGTTTGGGGTGGGTGTTATTTTAATAGGTAGGTATACTTGGTTTTGGTTCTCAGTGTTCGATATAGCCGTATAGGTAATATAAGAATAGTTAATTTGATGGCCAATTCATTATTAACAACAAATAGATACAATCACATACATTAACAATCAACTTATAAACAGCTTTATTACGAAAATGTCACATAAAGTATGAGACACTGTGGCAGTGTTATTCAAAAATCGCAATCAATTGTACCTATACTAGAATTATTGTATTATAATAATATCGTTATTACTGAACTATTCTCTAATGTGAAATTTGCTGAAATATAGTGACTTATACTGAATTCGACAATGGATGTGTCAAATCTCGATCAATTTACTTCTGTGTATAAGTGTATTGTAGACGAATTTAAAGTTTTTTTTTATTTGAAAAAATCGTCTTTTTTCTATAACGAATTGTTATTTGAAAAGGTGCTTATACAACATTTTAGGATTAGCAATAGAAAATGCTGATCAAAAACTGATTTTTGTTCATAAAATAGTTTTAGATTATAATAGTAATAGGTGTAGGAATTAGTAAGAAATTAGTATTTTTTGTATACCCATAAATGATTGCCTTTGGTTATACTCGGGCAGATGAGGTTAAACCATTCATTAAATCGTCGCGATTATACGGACTCGTTTAAAGAAACTATAACCTAAGACTATAGAGTTTATAGCTTATTTATAGGCACTCAAAAAGTACTCGATTGGTTTTAACGAAAATCTCAGAGATTCTTCTTAGAGTTATCAGAAAAATGTAGAGAGTAGTTGTGCTAAATCATCCATCCATCGTGCCCATTTTAGATCGAATTATTTTACACATATTTATTGCTTATTTGTTGTAGTGACTATAAATGCAATTACCTTTCAAATGTAAATTGTAGTTCCGTGATAGCCACTATGACATATAAGCGCTAGTGCTTAAGTCTCCAGCTGTTTAATTTAACTTTAATACTGATTATAGAGATTCATTTCGGTAGACACTTTTCAAGTATGGGAATCATGGGTCGATGGGCAACTATACTATCTATAGCCGTGTATACTACATAGAAATCTGTGGCACCAATTGACATTAATAAATATGAGTGATAACACAGTTGTACCGGCATAAGTATGGTAGTATAAGATTTCCCTATTTACCCTTGAAGTAATTACGTTAAAAAATAAAGTCTTTGACGGGGAACAGGGGGGGGGGGGAGCGATCGCCCCATTAGCCCCCGTCTGGATCCACCGATGTAACTAAGCTATAATATTAAATATGAATTCCTTATAATTAATAACGAAGAGCCACAGCTCTGTGAGAGGTATTTACAATTATAGCACCCCATGTCCCCACGTTTGGAGGTCTACAAGAATGGCGAGTGCGTAAAACCGTCATTTTATTGTCTCCGTCTTAAGAATTACAATTGCGTAACATATCATATTAAAGCTCAGCAGATCACGTTTAAATTCGTCATTTTAAAAATTATAGTGATTCGATTAATTATTATGAAACTGGATGATGAGAACATTATTTGTGTTTGTATGTGAGTTTATCTTACGATAATTCAGTTTTATGTTAGATATGAATGTTTTTAATTTACGCTATATTATTATTTATTATACACCTACTTAAAACTTGTTAAAAATTTAACTGTCATAAAAAACCCACAAATAAACACCGATAATGTATTCTTAGTGTGCTCTGCAATGGTCCGGTCTAAATCAGTCTGGTCCAAATCGGACCGGACCACGGTCTGGTTTGGTCCGGTCCTAACTTATAAAAACTAACAAATGGTCTGTTTGGCCCGGTTCATTATTTTTAGGAGTATTTCGGTCCAGTCCTAAGATCAAATGCATTATTTTTAGTCCGGTCCGGAATAATTTAACCCAGTCCGGTCCCGATCATAGACAGGCGATCGTATAAAATTTTTAAATTTATTGTAGGTGATCTGTGTATCACACTAATTTTGTTTATGATCAAATATTTTCTACCGTATACACAGTGTTCTTATAGAGCAGGGGTCACCAATTAATATTTTTGGTGTGCCACATTGGGAATTTTAAAAATTTTCGGGAGCCATCAAAATGCAAAGCAAATATTCTTAACATTTTACTTATTATAATGTAACAGTAACATATTACATAGTGATAGTGACCTAGTGGAAATAAAATAATAATTACCCGATTAAATTAATTAAAATAAAAAAAATACAAATTTATAATAATTATAATGTAAATAGAAAATTGGGTTAAAATTATTGAGAAAAATGGCGAGTCTTGCTCTCAACTAACTACATGAAATTGTATGATTCGTGCACTTAATAATTTATATGCAGGTTCTGAATTTTTGATTTACGAAGTTCACAAATTACTGGACATTTTTCGGTAAATGATTTATGTGAAGTCTCATAATAACGTTTAATATTGAAAACTTTAAAAACAGCTACTGTGGGGCGACAAATCAAACAAATACATAATATGTACTATATATAATATTATGTATACTTATTATTGTCGGTTTTTGCTTTTTTTTTATTATCTGCGGGCAATCTTATGTTGAAAGTAATTTATATTTTTGAAATACTTTATCCCTGTTTGATTTATAAATAATGAATTTAATAGAATATTGGTTTATTTCTGTAATTTATTAAAATTTTAATAAGATACAAAACTGCAATCTCGTAGTTTGGTGTACCTACCTACCTACTAAATACTTATATAAAATTAACATTATTATGCCATTTCAAGTTGTATTATTATTATTATAAATATATTTTTTTTAATAAAATCTATTAATCATAATATCTTTTATTCATGCCATAAATAAGCAATATTTGACACCTAGACTAACACTAACTTGCCAGTTACAGCTATAGCTACTTACTAAAAACCTTAGAAAGATTGAAAATAACCTACCCGGGACAACAAATTCTACTAATTTGATAGTTCTTACGTCAAAGTGTGGTTAATTACCTATTTATACCAAAAATAACAAAAATAATTTTTACAAAAGTACAAAAAGTTACGAAAATTGGCTAAACTCAGTGTAAAACAAAGGAAAACGACGGTGATTGAGGGGGGCAAATGCCCCCTTTGCCCTCTCCCTGGATCCACCACTGCTTCACGCACCACGCCACGGTTGATCCCGGCTTAATTACTGATGTACAACAATAAGGGATCAGGGATCAGGGATCAGGGAATCAACTCATACATACCTCTTAATAACCCGGGAATCAATTAAACGGTATCGGATCGAGTAAACAGGTACCCGGAAATCAACTCGTATAATGCAGCCCCTTATTAAACCCTCTAATCTATCTACTTACTGTCTATTTGGCTTTTAAACAAACTCACAACAAATTTCCCATAGTAGTAATTTATTTCATATCATATTAATATCTAATAACCGTAATCTTTAATTGTTTTTTAACATTATATCTTTATATACATAAAGTATTTCATATGCTATATAATTGTTATAAACTTGTAAGAGCAATTTGAGCAATTTGAATAAATGTATTACTAACGGCAAAAATGTGAGTAAGCATGCTTAAAAAATCACTCTGTACATTATTATATGGATTATATTTTTAAATTTTAACTAATTTTGACATAACGCGCTGTTGTCAATTATTATGTGGTGTTTATTTATTTTGTGTTATATTTATTACGTTGCGGCGTTTCGTCCATCATACATTATATCCCCATCTCACTTCCCGTTAATCTTTTAAAAATAATTATTATAATAACTCAATTTATATGAAGTGCGTTGAATGGTTAATACCCAGATGACGTGTCCTTTTCAGACGGTTGTCACATTTCGTTACACATCGTTCGGTTGAAAGAATGAAACACGCTAACCCCTTGGCTATACTGACAACCGACCACCACGTCTCAACGAGTATCGACGTCAGCGTCGAACCGCAATGACGCACATGGCACGTTACATCGATTATTATTATTATTATTTGTGACAACCACTTTTGGTACTAGCATTATGTATTTAACGCAGGACGCACGCACTGCGTTCCTGAAGGAAACTATATGTAGTTGACGTAAATGAATTGAAATATTGAATCAAAAATTGAGAGTATTATGTATATCATCTGTGATTAATGATGAACATCATTAAGCGTTGTTAATTTTAATTCATACCAACAAGCAACAAGTGTTAGAATTCAGAATTAACTATTTTGTACATCTCAGTCTTAAATTTAAAAGCCCAGTGTAGCGTATCGAGGACGAATCGTGGTAAAAACAAGTCCACAGTAGATTAGTAGACTAAGTAGACTAAGCCTAAAAAGTCCGGAGTAAAAATTCTAGTACATATTGTTTATACGTAACAATATTTAAAATAATTTATTTAAAGAAAAAAATTCAATGATTCTAATTAGGTACTTAGTGTCATTACCATCATATACATAATATATTATAAAGATTTATCAGTTTAATTAATTGTTAACTATTTAGTAATTAGTCATTTATCTTAACTTAAAAAATTCCAATATCTATACCTATATTTATGTATAGGTAACAATATTTAAAATAAAATATTAAAAAAAAAATTCAATGATTTTAATGTTTATCTAGTATTATAACTTTTTTCGTTGAGATCATTTAATCAACTAACAAAATGTCGAGCTATACTAACAAAAATGACAACTTTTCAGTTACCCATACGGTATGTAGGTATACGGTGGACATACCCACTACTTATAGATATCTCTATCTATATTAACTATATCGGATGTATAGCCTGTAACACAAGTAAAACTTGACAAACAAGATAATTAAGATAAAGCAGTATTTGATTATTACAGCCAGCCAAAAGTCAAGTAGTGTTCAAAATCCAAAAAAGTTGTGATATTGCCGATATTGGTACCTAGATTTTTTTTATATACTATAAGTAATAACTTATTAATTATAATTATTGCATTTTATTTTGACTATTTTATTTGTATGACTTAGTTTATTAAACTGAAAAATCATTAAAATACAATTACAATATATATTATGTTATAAGAGTTCGGAGTTTTTGTATACCCGAAAACTACCCACGAGCGAAGGGAAACACTGCTCTCGTGACCTACAAGCTGCACCGCGTGTAGACCCTAAGGCCAAGTCGGTGGAGCTTGTAGGTTTTAAACACGCAAAGGTTAATCAAAACCTATGATATATAATATAATATTATGGGGAAGAGAGGTAACATTCATTAATAAAAATAAAATAATAAGATTGGGTAGTCAGTGGGTTTTTGTATTTTACATGAAGTAAATATTAGTTATAATAATTTAGATGGCAATTATAAATGATATAATAATTTTTTACAGTAACAGTAATAATAATATAATTTTGAATGGAACAATAATTTTAATTTCACACGAGTGAATAATATAGATTTTTGTGGCACGTGGCAGGTGCACAGAATATTATAGTTTATTGGCTAGCACATTTAAGTACATGGGATTTTTGGGAAAGAATAATGGGAACCTGCAGGCGCAAGACATAATCATATTTTCGCATTTCGTTAGAAATAAGAATAATAATGAATGACAAGTTTAATCATATAATAAAGTCCAGGCCCACGGGAGACAGCACACCACATTACTCGTTGTGACCCTCACAGGGTTACCGGGGAGTATATATGTTAAATATCTTTTTTTGTAATTAAGTGACATTTTGTCACCAAAGCGTAGGGCTTGTAACAGACTGAAGAAACGGAAATAAAAAAGGGACCCGCGCCTACAGATCGTGCTTTGAAAGGGAGGGACAAAGGGACATTTTCATATTACGATACTCGATGGTGACTTGAGTCTTTGAACTGTTGAAGGTGGATTTGCTATGCCCATCATGGGCCCACGTCGCCGTCGTCATCTTAGCCCATTATGGTGAGGTGGGGGGGGGGGGTGTGCTGTACCTTCTCGTGGTCCCCCTTGTCTAGTAGTGTTGTTAATACCTGTAAATCTGAATGCCTACGCCCTAAGATATCACAATTATGACAACACGAAGCCAAACAGCACAAACCAGGCGGCCGAACGTCGAAAGACCTCCCGGCCTTATTGGTGAAAATAGCCCTTTTCAGGGCTACCCAACTGACGATCGTGGAACACATGTGGTAAAACAAAAAAAAAAACTCAACAAAAAAATGTACAAAAAATCCAAAAAACACAAAAAAATACATGACAATCAGCCACGCTGTGATACTGCAGGTACTAGAACGGTAGAGAACAATTTCAAGATAGCTTAGATTAACGTGGAAGGCTTGACTCGAGCCAAGGCTGACATTTTGGGAAAAAGATTTGCCGACATGGACGTATTGGTGTTACAAGAGACCCACATACCTGATGGTGAAACAAACCGCCTAAAAATAAATGGTTTCAATCTGGTGCATCACATTGGTCATAATAAACACGGTTTAGCAACATACGTAAGCCAAAACAAATCGTTCCTAGACATTGAACAAGTGACCGGTAACGAACATGCGGCTGGTATCCGCATTGGTAACCTAACCATCTTTAACGTCTATAAACCCCCTCCCAGCAAGTGGGCTGCTGCCGTTTTACCAGTCAGTGAACACCCTGTAATATACATCGGAGATTTTAACTCCCAAAATACTGAGTGGGGATACTCCACCAACAATGAGGAAGGTGAAAGACTTTCGGACTGGGCAGCAATTAACCACCTTAAACTGATCTACGATGCCAAACAAGGAGGCACTTTTAAATCTGGTAGATGGGGCACGACGACGTCGCCGGATCTCTGTTTCGTGTCCGAGGACTCTAACGGGCTACCCCTAACTGTAAACAGAGAAATCAAAAACTCTTTCCCAAGAAGCCAACACTTGCCAATCACCGTGACCATCGGTCTTATAATCCCAACCATAGACAAACCTTCTATGCCTCGATGGAACCTGCGCAAAGCAGCATGGCTAGAATTTTCAAAATACGTTGATGATAACATCAACCGTATTGACCCCATTCCGGACAACTATGGCAGATTCATCAAATTAATAAAGACAGCTGCGAAGAAATCGATACCTAGAGGCCATAGACATAACTATACCCCCTGCTGGACTAAGGAATGCGAAGATCTACTAAAAGAATATGAAAGGGATGGAAATGAAATAAATGCCGACAAACTCATCGCCCTACTTGACGAGGAGCGAAGGAACAGATGGACACAGGCTATGAATGAGATGGATTTCACCCACTCGAGTAGGGAAAGTTGGTCTCTACTAAGGAAACTGGGGGCAGCTCAAACCTCATGGAAAGCTAGCAAAGTTTCACCAAACTCCATCTCAACCATTCTTCATAAGACCGCTAATATAAAACCCAAAAAACCCGATAAGATGAAGGTGAAAGCCGATTACAAGGAAGAGCTTCAATTGTGTGCAGAGAAATCCGAAAACATGAAGGACTTTGGAGTGGAGGAAGTGGAGGCTGCCCTAAGACTCCTACAAAACGGTAAAGCTGCAGGCGAAGATGGTATACTTCCGGAATTCCTTAAACACATGGGCATTAAAGGGAAATTTTGGCTAACAAGACTTTTTTCAACAGTAAAAAATAACAATACTCTACCAAAACAATGGCGGGAAGCTAAAGTAGTTGCAATATTAAAACCTGGTAAGCCTGATGATGACCTAAAAAGCTACAGACCGATCTCACTGTTATCCGTTGTATACAAGTTATTTGAAAGAGTACTCCTAGTAAGAATCCAAACGAAAATCGAAGAACACCTACCAGCAGAACAGGCGGGATTCAGACAGGGAAGAAGCTGCAGTGAACAAGTACTATCACTGACGACGTTTATAGAAAACGGGTTTCAAAAGAAACTAAAAACGGGAGCTGTTTTCCTAGATCTGTCTTGCGCCTACGATACGGTGTGGAAACGTAGTTTACTTTTGAAGTTAGCCAAAATTCTAAGATGTAAAACATCATTGCGACTAATTGACAATATATTGTCAGACAGAAAATTTAGAGTGCACCTAAATGGAAAGGTAAGCAAATACAAATTCCTTCAAAATGGTCTTCCTCAGGGCTCAGTACTCTCCCCCATCCTGTTTAATGCCTACACAGCAGATATCACAAATACCTCGTCACGCAAGTTCATATACGCGGATGACGTTGGGTTAGCAGCTCAAGCTGAATCATTTGAAAAGGTTGAGGATATTTTAAACGAAGACCTAGTAAAAGTACAGAAATACTTCAAATCCTGGTTCCTCACTCTTAACCCCAATAAAACCACATCCATAGCGTTCCACTTGAGCAACAGAGATGCTAACAGAAAACTTAACTTGACAGTTCAAGGAACCAAACTAATGAATGACGATGCTCCAAAATATCTTGGGATCAAACTGGACAGAACGTTAACCTACAACCAACACCTCGAAGATGTAAAAAATAAACTGAAAACAAGGAATAATATTATTAGTAAACTTGCCGGAACAAGCTGGGGCTGCCGAGCAAATGTACTACGCATATCGGCCCTAGCCTTGGTATACAGTGTCGCGGAATATTGCGCCCCCGTTTGGGAGAGAAGTGCACATACAAAAACGGTTGACACCCAGTTAAATAATACTATGCGAATCATCACAGGCTGTGTCCGGGCTACCAACCTACAGTGGCTTCCAGTCCATTCGAACGTAGCTCCCCCGGCGATTCGAAGGCATCTCTCAACTGTCAAACTGTCACAGAAAATCAATAAATTAGTGAATCTCCCTGTATATAACGACATAAACAACGCACCATCTAAAAGATTAAGATCAAGAAACCCAATCTGGTCAATAGAAAATAGTTGTGACAGCATGGAGGATATGTGGAAACAACACTGGGAAAAAAGTAATGCAATAAATAGACATCTGATAAGCGACCCAACCCAAAGAGTTCCAGGATTTGACGGCCCGAGAGCCTTGTGGACCAACCTAAACAGGATACGAACGGAGCAGGGTAATTGTAAATACCTTCTACATAAGTGGAAGTTAAAAAACTCTCCCTTATGCGACTGCGGGCAAATACAATCCATCAAACACATTGTGGAGGAATGTCCTCAAACTAAATACAAGGGAGGAATAGAGGGACTTCACAAGGGCGATGACGAAGCAATGGATTGGCTGTCTAAGACCAATGTTCGCCTTTAAATATATTATGAGCTCTTCTTATTATTATTATCTTTGTTATTGTTAATTTTATTTATTAGTTTATTAGCTTATTGTAAATCTATCTACTCTAGTACTCGTTACTTTGCTAATTTAATGTTTAATGTTTATTTAGTTTTATTTTATGTTTATTTAATTTTGCTTTTCACCAATAAACCTACGCCATATGCAAGAAAAAAAAAATGGTGAGGTGATCGATGTCGAAAGAAAATGAAGTCCAAGGAAGGTATGTGTTGGACGGTGAGCCGATTGGCCACAAGGTTTGTGGTGTCGGTGTCCGTAAGTGAAAAAACGTTCCGGAGCCGTGTCGTGAAGACGTGATAGTATGTGTCAACGGTCGTCGGAAATAAGTTGGGATGTCGACGATGGAGCTCGGGTGACGATCGGCGACGGTGGATAATTAATGTAGTGGGGCTGCTCAGTGTCGTCGTTTTAAATATTGTTGTACATTACTGGCGGGGAATAGGTTGCCCTGTCGGTCAGTACCGCCGGGAGAGACAAAGGCGCGGACGGTGCCGAGTGACCGTAGGTAACGGCGTGTCAACACCGAACACTTCATACTGAGGGGGTCGGGGAACATTTATTTCATAATACCGTGGTCTGTTTTAATAATAATGATTGTACCGTATAGGTAGGCTTAACCGTAGATAATTATTGTGATAAAAGTTGAACATTTTATAAATTTTTAACTACAAAATAATTATTAAATTTTTGATGAGATAAATGTTGTCAAAATTCAAACTTAAAAAGGCTTATAAAAAAAAATTGTGCTAAGTATTTTTAATATTTTTCAACTGCTATTGTAACAATAAATCAGAAGCCTCACATTAAATTTCCACGCTTTTTTACCCAACAAATAAAATTTAATTGATATTTATAGAAAAAAAAAACTAAAAAAATTGAAAATTGAAAATGTCCGTAAACAGCTTACAACAAATCAAAATATTTTGAAAATTATATGGTGTAAAGAAAATGAAAATATAAACATTCAGTAAATTTTTCATGAATCTACAGTTATTCGTTTATGAAAAACGATAAAATAACAAAACCGCTACATGAGAAATCGAGTGAATATTCAATATTGTAAAAATATAAATTTCAAATGCTCATAAAAATTTAATTTGATTTGCTTGTAGAATTTTTTTTTTTAATAAAGGTAGACAAACTTATGAGGGATCTTGTATTACATTTTCAAATCTTAGATTTAAAAATAAAAATTTTATGAACCTGTGTCATCACTAAAAACATATGATCTAGGCGTATTATATTTATTGATGATTTTACCTGGCTTCCAAGTTTTAGTTAATAGATCTCTAAACATAATTTTTTGGCCCGGTTGAAAATCATTTTTATTTTTAACTTTGGAATTTTTATCGTAATATAGTTTTGTTTTCCTATTCTTATTTTCGCGTACTAACTTAAAATTATTTACTAAAGTAGGCTGTAGAAAATTGTTTAAGATTGGAATTTTCGATCTTACAGTGCGACTCATTAAAAGTTGTGCTGGAGAAAACTTAGAGCTGATGATAGCACTGTTTCGGTATTCCAACAACATTAATTGTTTATCAACTTTACCTTCACCCGATCTCTTTAGTATTGATTTCGCATTGGGCTTCAATTGTATGCTATATTCATCAGGAAAGTTACCAAGACCTGTAAAAACCGTGTAATAATTCTCAAGTACATCATTAAAACTTAATATCTTATCAACATTTTCTACTTTATTTATTAGCCCTAAATGTATACAGATGTAGACCTAAAATTGCCTTGCAATGATTTTCAACAATTACAAAATTTAAAATATATTCTTTTTTCTTAATCTTACTTTTAAATCAACTGTAAAATATTATGTATTAATATTACTACCACCATATTATGCCTGTAAATTTATCGGTTGCCTGTTAACTACTAAATTTTTAAAAGAATAATTATTTTTTATCAAGTTAAAATCATTTAGAGTCAGTAGATTAACATCAGAGCCAGTATCTAGTGTAGTAAGCAAGTTACTACTTAACAATAAAACAAATTACACAGGTACATAACTATACTATACTATAATTTAGATACTGTAATTCGACATAAATCGGATAATAGAAACGGAGGTAAGGGTTCTTTCTGTATATTACATTTTAATGTCTTGGGTAAGAGACGGTAGATATTAGGAACTCACTGAACCATAATTTGCTCTGTATACGACAGATGTTCAAATATAAAAATATATACTATATGATTATTTTGATTACAACGCTGTACGCTGTACGCGACGATAGTCATTATAAAAATATTAAAATTATATTAAAAAGATTATTTCAAATTTAATACACAGAATTATACTGGAAGTCATAATATGCGTGGGCTGGAACGATGTTCACACCAATCACATCCGTGAGCCGAGATACAGTATCTATAGGCAAGGGGTACGGGGAACTGCATATAAAAGGGAGCCCGAATCGGCCTGTTTTCAGACGTGTACTACCACCCATTAGTGCAAGCACCTTCACGCCACTCTGTACAAACATTATTTTGGACTTAGAAAATTATCAACAATATAATAAAATTCACAATAAACAACAACTGTCTTTTTATTTATTCAACAACCACGACTACAACATCAAACAAATTGTCTGCGACCTGCATCTATAATATCTTGGCAGCCACGTATCTACTATTAGTACTACGATAGTAGGTACCAAGCTCCCGAGTATATTACACTAGCTTAAAATCAATACTTTTATTTTCAACAAGAATAGTCTCAAACCATGAAACAGCAAAAGTATTCATTGTATATACCGTAGAACAAAAATAATTATCATTACTCAGTCCATCGACGTTTTCAACAAATGCAATCTCAGATTTACAAACACTTCGAAAATGATTAAATTTGTTACATTTCAAACATTTTTTACCATACGCAGGGCATTTGCCTTTGCCGTGCATAAAATTACAAAATTTACATAATTTATCAGACCGATTACAATTATTATTCATTTTTTTATTATTTACAGAAAAGTTACTGTTATTTTTGAAAACCTGTTGTGACTCCTCCTGTTGGCTATATCCTTTTGCCTGTCGTTGATTCGTTTGACATTGACCACGATGTCCATTGTTACCATTGTTCTGGATGTAGAAATGTTGAGCTTGAAATGTACGCTTGCCACCACGTACTTTAGAATAAACTGCATTTAATTCATTTTGTTTTTCACCAGTCTCCTTCATTTGATTGAGTTCTCTTCGTTGGATTTCAGAAATACGAAGGGTTTCTATTGCAGTTTCAAGAGTAACATTAGCTTGCTTGATTAACTTGTCGCGAGTTTCACCATCTCTCGTGTCAAGAACAATTTTGTCACGTAAAATTTCTTCATGAGAATTAAATTTACAATCTTTAATCAAACCACAACACGCTGACAGAAACTCTTCAATCGACTCATTTTCTTTTGGATACCGTTTATAAAACCTGGAGTGTAGAATATTTTTTTTGGGTTTGCAATCTTGAAACGCTTTAAGCACTTGATCAATTTTCTTATTGTCTTCGGCGTTTTCAAATGTGAGATTGTTATACCTCTCTAGGCCCTCTTTACCAACAAGGTTAAGAAAAATGGCCACCTGACGATTGTTAGACGCTGTCGTTAGACCAGCCGCCTCAATGTAAATCTCGAACGCTTGACGAAAAACGCGCTAATTTTCTGCCAAATTACCCGTTAAAACCAACGCATCTGGCTTATTGAACTCCATGGTTCAACAACAATTCAAAATTCAAAAATACACAATACACAATTTTCAGATACTATTAGACTGCGTCATGTTTCATCGTGAGAGAAGTGTAAGTAAAATATATGTACTAGACTCGAGTGCTAAATCATACTAACTTTATTATATCGGCAAAATACCGAATGGCCAAACGAGAGATAACATATCATAATTACATAACCATTATTATATATATCAGTTATAGCTATTAGCTATGTAACAGTGGAAAACCGATTTTGCGTAAAAATTTCCGTTTTTCCCGGAGCTTTTGAAAATTATTAGGAATTTTAAATTTTGACTTCCCCAATGCACCAACAATATTCACTTTCCCGTCGAACAAGATACTGAAGTTGAAAATCGAAGCATTATTTCGACTACTTATCGTGTACACAGACACAAAAATAAAAAAATTAAGAAAAATATATATGAAAAAAAACACATTATTGTAAAATCAATACATTCATTGCTCCGCTCAGAATCTAAAATGTAAGTTTAGTTCAAAGTTTAAAGTTACATTGTTAGATAAGAAAATAAATGTAACTAAATGTTGTTAAAAATGATTTACTTTTTTTCATATAAAATTAATAATTATACCTACTGTATTTAAAGCTTACAAAGGACATATTAATTCAATAAAATAATGTACCTATGTATTAAAATATTATATTGTAATACGGAATTATGTTTCTCCGTTTGGAATATAATCGGTCAGTCCCGTCCCGGGTTTTAGTATCACTCTAATTATTACATTCAGTTTTCTCACAATTTTTAAAAAATGGAATAACAATACAATTTTTTAATAATTCAGGATATACCTACTCCTGTTGACAAAGATGTGTATGTAGAAAATTAGCTTCAATGGAAAAGAAATAGTATTTGCAATATTTTTCAGAATAAAGTTTTGTAAACCATTTTCAAAATATGAAGTATGGGTTTTCAATTGTATGATGTGTTTTTGAATTTCAAATTCATCTATTGGATTTAGGAATATGCTATCCTTTATGAAATAATTTTTGTTTAAATATCTCCATTCTTCATGTTCAACTTTCTTAGAAATAATGTTACCCTCAATATTTTTGTCAATGATTGGTCAAAAGGTATTTAATTCAATACAAATATCAAATTTAATTTCCGAAATATTACCATTACTTAGCTTGAGTTCTTAATTAAAAGATTTTTTAGTGATTTTTTTCCAGTAAATCCTTTATTAATTTCCAAGTTTGTTTAGGATTGTTTTTTAGTTTTTGAAATTTGCCTACAGAGTATAACTCTTTAGCTTTACGAATAACTGTAGTTAGAATGTTTCTGTATATAGTACATCTTTTTTTAAATGGCCATAATAAATGTATGTTTTTTTAAAAGTTTGGATAATTTTTCTTTATTTTTAATTGAGACTACAATACCACTGGTTATCCAATTTTGTAATTTATGATATTTATTAGTATTTTTTTAAACAGTTGTGTTGCATTTATTAATACATTCATGTATTTTACTGTTGAAAATATCAAGAGCTATACTTACATCATTGGAATTTAGTTATGTACACCAATCTTCAGCTGATATTAAATTATTTAGATTATTAAAATCAAAAATACATTTATGTGTGTTGAGATTTTTAAAATTATTTTCGTTGGGCCTGTCATTATCATCATAATATCCAAATTGAATACCAGTAGTAAAATTATCAGTTATATTACACTTGATTATTGATACAGTCCGTCGATTCCCAACGTTCCATGATCGTGAATAATTATATACTCGGTTGTTTTTAGGTACAATCTCGTTTGTTTATTATGTGATGTGGATTATGTACACTAATATATGTGAGGGTATTTATTTCCGGGCCGTATGGTTGGCTTAAAGAAGCGGGCCGCGACAGGCGGTATCGGGCCTGTAGAGGCGCGATTAAAAAAAATACAAATATTGGGATTTACAATTAGTATTATTAACAGTTATATAATTAGAAAGGGGATGAGTTAGAATCACTCTCTCGCGGTCTCTTATAAGTCGTGTTTGATTTGATAATATCTCACAGTGATACCTGAGCAGGCACACCGAAGTAGATGGTGGATGGTAGATCGACCGTAAGCGCATTAATAACGTTAGTAGCTGTGCGCGTGTTCGTCAATGCCGGAGACAGCCTTGTATAGCGAGTGTTCTCGCCGCTGTGTCGATGGCTTCGTCCGTGATGTGGTATCGAACGTGGTGTTTGTCAGTCACTGCCTCGTATAACGAGTGTCTTCGCCGCTACGTCACTAGCTTCGTCCATGGGGTGAGCGGGAATGCTGTGCTGATGAATTCTCGATGTGTCTTGACTCCTTCTGTAGTTCGGTGTGCGTAGGTTTGAACTGATTGAAGGATTATTGAAGACTGTGTTGATTATGCTGAATCGTCCGGTATATAAGTCGTCTGCCGTTCCAACAAGTAAACTATCTGCTGCCGCCGTGTTTAGTTGTGTTTACAGGTGGTGCAGGAAGTTCTGTAGTTAACTCTGTTTTAGGGTTATTGAGGGTGTCGTTGGATTCGTCTTACTCTCCCATATATGCAACCCTTATTGTATTTGGTGTGTTGTTATTTGGGGCTTTATTATTGTTTCCTAATGTTGGTTTGCGGGGTTTGTGCTGTCATACTGTCCGCTGATTGGTGGTCCTGAAAAGGACTGTTTTATGTGGTGACGGCTACTCCGTAACAGCTCCCCCCCCCCAGATTTGTCACCGGGGAACTATAGTGAACTGATGACAAATGTGTGGAATCATGGACGACGCGTCTACGGATTGATGCCTTGTACAATGCCCACCGAATCGCATTTCGGGACATATTCCAAAATGGAGTATCCTCATCCGGAGATGTTCTTAGTTTTGATGCTGGACTATATCGTTGGAGTTTGCTTGTAATGTGATCCATTGCTTGTGATAAACTAATATTTTTCTCAAAAGTAACATATTTGTGCAACGTTTTTTCCGTTACGAATCTCCAATCCCAAGGTTGGTTCCAGTGTGTTTCAACGAGGTTTCTAGCCAGGTTTACGTTGTTTACCCATGTGATGATGTGGTTTGTCTTTTGTCTGTCTGCTTTCCTATTATTTACATTTATACTTGGTGTTCGAATTTTACACGCCGTTATTAATGCTAAGCCATTTTCTTTGTTTTCTTTTAAATGTTTTAAGAGTTGTTTTCTTTTTTCTGCTGCTTCTTGTTTCACTCGTTCACGTTCTGCATTTATTGGTGCCATTTTTGAATTGATGAATATGACTTTGTTGACTATTCTTTTATAGTTAATTGTGTGTTAGATGCTTGTCACTGATTCGTCAACGCTGTCATGCTTCTCATTGGCTTCTTATGGTTGGTTTTACATTTAAGTAGTGTTTTGTTTGTCCATACTATAGTGTGGACGAACTTCAGATACGTTGACAAGTTCTTCCCGCTCTGAATCTAAATTTCTTACGGCCAGTGTGTTCTTACTTACTATTCTGGTTATAGTGAATTATAATTATACTGAGCTAACATGGGCGTTCTCATGAAGGGGGGAGATTGATATGGGGAATAAATCCACCCCAAGGTTCATTATTTTCTTACATATTAGTAATACACGTTTTGTCTACTTTTGATATGTGTTTGTGTTTTAAATATTGACTAGTATTATTTTTATTTTTTACGTTCTTGATTTTAATCAACTAAGTATGGTTATTGAAATGAAAAAAGTCTGAATTTTGAAAACTTAAAGAATTTGTGTTAAATAGGAAAATAATAAAAATGTAAGTCAGTTATGATGAGTAGCTGGATAATTTAGCTAGCTTTAATATAAAATATTAATGAGATAGATTTGACATCACACCCAAGCGGTATAACCACTTGAATTCATAAAAAAAACGTCAGCGTGAAGAGTCCCAAAATTTCTATTTTTTTTAACTTTTTTCCTAAACTATGATAGCTAGAAAGTTGGTTGATAACTCATTAAAAAGGGTTATCAAGTAGATGCTAGATGTGGAATTAGATTTTTTTTTTAAAAATTATTTAATTTTTCACAGATAAAGAAAGAGTTATTTTTTGCTAGATTTTCATTTAGCGAGGTAGATTTCCGAAACTGGAGAACGGATTTTGTTGTTTGGGGTCTTGTTAGATTCACATTGGCTAGAAGAAGTGCAGTGAAGATTTTCAGAACTTTATCACCAATAATTCACTACAAAGCTGAAAAGTTGAAAAACATCAAGAAACGCCCAATAAAATTTGTTTTAATTTTTTTTAATGATCTGTAGTGATTTAACTGTGAAAGATAAAGTTCTGAAAATCTTCACTGCAGTTCTCCTAACCAATGTGAATCTAACAATACCCCAAACAACGAGATCTATCTCACCAAATGACAATGAAAATGATTTTTTGTGGGGCTGTTCACTCCGACATTTTTCTGGATTTAAATTGTTATACCGTTTGAGTGTGATTATCAGTTAATACATTTCTAAAAATTAAAAATCAAGAAAGTTTACATGTAAATCCTTGACTTGGCAAGCGTTTATTTGCTATTTTTCTTTATCGTGATTATTTATTCCACCACAACGGTAATTCCTGGCTGGTAGCTTACGTGACCGTCGATGATAAAAATTGACAGATACGGTGACTGAGTTAGAATATTCCCAAAAATGTTGTTGTTGATATAGACAAAAATTTGTCTTAAACATTGGTCGAGAATTCTAATCGAGGTTGATCGTCACTGTCATCAATGGATTTACATACTAACTACTATGACGACCTGGAAACTCCCCCTGTCTATCAGAGCATCAACGTAATTGATGATTTCTTCCCCGTATTCGATGATACTACACCGATTTCATCAGCGAACCATTTATTAAAAATAATTCCACTATCCCAAATGATCGGACGTCATCTGCGACATCAGTAACTACGGAAGAAAGTCAGCTAACCACTGAGGAGGAATCATTGCGACGGACAATCGATGAGTTACCGCCGTTTCCTGATCTGGAATATTTGCTTCATGAATTTGTTACCCAGAATGAGGATACTATTATAACATTGGATTACGATATTGATCCTCCGCAGATACCAACGACTGATGAAGTGCAAATATCATCAAGGTCAACACAGCTACCAAGTGTAGGGGATACCATTATAATATCAGATGACAAAATGGATTCACCACAATACAACGATTAATGAAGTGCAGCAAGAGACAACACCTGCAGAACCACCTTCAACTGTGGAACTTTTAATAGAGACACCACAACTGTGTTACGGATCTCCCTGGAGGTCCGTGCACAAATAAAAACAATGAACACTTTCAAACTAATTACTACTCTCTATATTTAACTTGAAAAGAAAAACTTACAATGCACTTAATGAATTATTTAATGTTTTATAAAAAATGGTCTGACAAATATAATGTTCTGGTGCGAATCACAATGTTCCGTCTACTGCTCTGAAATGCCACTGGCACGGCTTGCTATACGAGCCGTGCCTGTAGCCAGCGCTTGCCTGGAATTGCTGTCGCAGCAATTCCAGACAGTCGCCGTCGTACAATATTATATTATACACTATTATATATATAATATATATACTAACTAATATAGCCAGGGGTTCTTAACACCCCCCAACTTAAATGGAACTTAGGGACCCAATGGTTCCCTAATGTTCCGTACAATATGTTTTCACAACTAAATTTATGATTATAATGTTTACTTATCGATTATTTAGTGATAAAATATCCGGTAAATCCGGAGAGTACATTCTAATTATGCTATTTCTAAACTTAATAGCTAATCCACTAACTACGGATATAACAGTTAACATTAAGATATACACAAGTACCATATGAAATTCCATTTGAAATATTATTAGAGAATCTGTTGTTACCTTTGGTAACTTACTAATTTCTATTAGCCTTTTGGATAAAGAATTAAAATCGTGTACGATACTTATGTCTTTTAGGTTCTGGGGAATTATATTTTTAAGACTCTTTGATAATACTGATTCATGTTTTTTGCTTTCTGGAATTAAATCAGTAGAGATACCTCTATTAGATCTACTTGTCGGAAATATAATGGAATTTTCTGTATGGATTTCACAATCTTGGGAGGTGGTCAACCTTCCTACGCCTGAGATCTGAAATGTTACTATTTGTGGAGGTTCCGCACATTTGATGGTCACTAAAGTTGGTTGTGTGTAAAATAACCATGCATTGGAATCCACTAACTTATCCCAAATGGATGTTGTTAATGTTACCAGTTTTATTTTGCAAGTTTCTGGGATTGGTTGATATGTTAGAAGTACTACTTCGCAAACGTTCGATCTCGAGCGGCGGTGAAATGTTTGACCACCTTTACATAATTTGTAAGTTCCTAAATTTACACATGATTCCCACTGTTTCCCTGTCATAGTGAAAAATTCCTCATTATCATTGTTAATTACCAAATATTCGACTTCGGGTTCAATTAAAATTAATGTATTGGTAGAATATATCATTGGTAATGAAACAACTCGATACACATTTAATACTTTACTTGAAATCAAGGGTATTTCAATAGAAAATATTAAGTACTCGTTTTGCACGAAAATCGTTATTTCAGAGATTTTGAAAAGGTTTGACATGGACTCGGGTATTACTTCTATAGGGAGGTCGTTTCCCATGGGTAAGTTGATTTTAATTTGTGCACGGACCTCCAGGGAGATCCGTAACATTTTTGGTGGCAGCGGTGGGATCACGACAAATATCAGTATCCCGTTACCACGAGCAATAGCCGAACTAGACTTTCAACAATATATTAGACGAAAAGGAAACGAACAAAAGCGTATCCATCCGAAACAGAACATTGTACACAAGTGGCGTAAGGTAACACTAATAGTATAAGATATTATTATTTTATAATATTTTATATATTTTATATACATCTATATGGTGTGTATATATACATGCAAACGGTTGCGTGTGAACGAGTCTCTATAAACGCGCGATCAGCAAATTCCCGGCGTGGTGTAACACATACATACGCCGTCGAGAAAAAAAAAAGAATTGACGACAGGCAGCCGCCGTGTGTGTGTGGGCCTGGCGTACGTGTTGCCGCCGCCGTCGTGGTTGTGACGACATCCGTGTCGCCGCCGCCGACGTTTGAAAACCGACGACAACACAGCTGTTACGATAATACGATATCAGAGCCGCCGCGCGCCGCCCTCGTTGTTTATAAACACGATAGCGCCGCCGTAACGAATTTATATCAAAATATAACGATATATTTACGTTATTTAATCATCAAAGCGAAACCCAATATTTAATTATTGGTCCCCGCGCCAGCAGTTTCGGGGCGTAGAACATCGTTCCGAAGTGGTTAAGGTGTCGAAGAGGATATTCGACGTGTTATTGTTCCGAGATCAATTCGACGTCATATACCAGAGCATTCAGCATCAATCACAACGACCAGACGCAGACGAACACTGAACATTTCAATCCATTATAGTCGAACAATTGTGGTGGTCGTGAGTATTTAGCATTAAGTTTTCAGCTCTGTTTATAGTTAAATAATTTTTTTTTACAAACATAGGATAATAAATTATTATACATCGTATATTAACATAAACCTATGGTAGAAAAAAGGTATTTCTTTGTAAACACATGTTCTCAGTGTTTCTTATTCCGAATTCTTTTTTATATATATCTCTTTACGATTAGAGAATAAACATTTTAGGAAACTCTTAGGCAAACTTTAATGAGCGCAAATTCGGGGGAGGATTCAACCACCAAGGGGGCTAACACGTCCGTTATTGATACCCCTACCCCTACACCAAGAGTAAGTTTACCTGTAAGGTGCTCCAATCCCGACAATCCAAATTCCGAGCGTCAAATACACGAACTTTCCGTCGACCATTTACTTATTAAGGAGGCGGATTTGTCTGTAGCAACAAATAATCTTTTAACCGAAGTTAACGAAGAACTTAGAAAAATAGACAAAAGTTTAATTCACGTCGCCTTCGAAACCACTTCAACAGAAAATTCAGAAAATTCCCAAAACACAAAAATTCTACAGACCAATCAAGAAAAACTATTAGACTGGTCTTCAAGCGACACAGTTGAATCGACAAACCAAGGAATTAAGCTTTTTGTAAATCAAAAACCATTGGAAATAATGGGAGATAAAGATCAACCAACAGAGAGTGGTGCACTAGGACCACAGTTGAACACAGACATTTCAAATAATCCAGATTTAAGCCAATTAATTGATCTAAAGATTCAGGAAATCATGAAGACAAGAGATAGCACCAGTTCGAGACATGGAGAATCGATATCAAATAATCAAATAGGACTTCAAGATGCGATTAGGCTACTACCAAAGCCACTACACATGACACAACAAATTCGCATTTTTCAAGGAAAATCTCTAAATTTTCGGTGTCTTTTCCATCAAATGACTTTGGTAGTAGCCTAATCGATATCAAATAATCAAATAGGACTTCAAGATGCGATTAGGCTACTACCAAAGTCATTTGATGGAAAAGACACCGAAAATTTAGAGATTTTCCTTGAAAAATGCGAATTTGTTGTGTCATGTGTAGTGGAACCGGCAATTCCACGACTGCTTCAGGCAATCCAAACCAGGTTAACCGGGAAAGCGAGGCAGGTAACAAAGTTTAAAACATTCGACACATGGGAAGAATTACGAGAAACACTTAAAACAAGTCTAGAATCCCACCGCTGCCACCAAAAATGTTACGGATCTCCCTGGAGGTCCGTGCACAAATAAAAACAACGAACACTTTCGAACTAATTACTACTCTCTATATTTAACTTGAAAAGAAAAACTTACAATGCACTTAATGAATTATTTAATGTTTTATAAAAAATGGTCTGACAAATATAATGTTCTGGTGCGAATCACAATGTTCCGTCTACTGCTCTGAAATGCCACTGGCACGGCTTGCTATACGAGCCGTGCCTGTAGCCAGCGCTTGCCTGGAATTGCTGTCGCAGCAATTCCAGACAGTCGCCGTCGTACAATATTATATTATACACTATTATATATATAATATATATACTAACTAATATAGCCAGGGGTTCTTAACAACTGGAAGGCAGATGTCTTGACATGCCTCATAAGTACAACACGCATAGGACGTATTATAAAAAAAAAATATCATAATTCATAGTTCAAGAACAAAAAATATTAAATAGATTGAGAAAGAACCAGCAGCGACTTAAAGCACATGACGCATCCACTCCACACGACCAATGGCTCCATTCAAAGGATTGGGTTAACATTAACCTACTCAGATTTAATATACCAATTAAAAAGGTCCCAAACTATCCCCTAAGGAAGTGCTACAGAACCAGAAAAGCTGCCCATAACATCTACCACATTATCAATCGCCGTGTGTACCACTTCAACAATGGGATGTGTGATAGATACATCCAATCAACAATAAGACTTGGTTGGTTATTATGATCAGAAAATCCTGAGAGATAAAATGGGTTTTACCGATATGGGATATTCTGGACGTATACTTAAGTATATTGCAATTGCTATAATACCTATATAATACTAAATAATAACATACATAATACGTGTAAAATTATTATTTATTACTGTTAAAGTTTGCATTGTTTAATTAGTCAGTACCTATGTTATGTGTTTGAAATAAACTCAATTTTAAGATTAACCCCTGAATTTGCTCACATCCAAAAAATACAAAAATGGTGATACAGTTAAATGTTGCAAATTATATTTCATAATTTTAGTACAATTATTTATATTAACTGATTTCCTGTGTAATAATTATGATAACTTGTTCAGAATCCGCGAAGTTTGGAAGATCTCATTGTATTGTATATATTTTGTATGTATATAAGTTCATTATTTAACATCGCATTTAATATTAAATGTATTAAGTACCGTACCTAACAACTGTTACGAGACTGATCTACGTCCGTAGCCAGTTTGTTTTTATAAAGGACAATTATTTTTATATTCACGTTGGAAATCAACGTTCTATACGCTGTTCTATACGCTGTGTGAACTTTTTCCACCAATGACTAATTATTAACTTTTTATGAATTAATAATTGTTGAATTTGATCAATAAATTAATAAAATTATCTTTTATATCAACTAACATTCTAGATTTTGTAGTAAAATTATTTTGTCTTTACCTATGTCCTATATTTATAAGTTATAATATTCCTCTCACTTATTTAGTTTGTCAGTCGGTGACCAGAAAATGTACATGCTGCATAACATGGCAAAATAATGGGCAGTGCATTCAACAAGGAGATAAATATTTATCAAGTGTCTACTGTATATGGAGTTTAAGTACTATAATATCTCCTTTACTACTATAATACTATTTACAAGGAGATAAATATGTCTAAGGTTCTACAAAAAAGGTCTTATTAGGAGTCCATTAAAAGGTCCACACAACAAAAATTATGAAAAAATTTTGAATAAAAATGTTTGTAAATTAAGCGTAATAATAAAATACGTGACAAGTATATGTTAAACACGTATAACAGCTGTCAGCTCTCCATATTTCCGACATTATAGTTACCAAGCTACATAACATTAACAAACTACTGCAGAGAATAATATATTATCTGTATTTTACAGAAGTTTTATATTCTGAACAATGCGATAACGCCAATAAACTATAAATATATGGGTTTTCAAATGGTGCCCAAATGCACAGCAACAAAAAAATTACTATGTAGGTATAAATGTGATGAATTCCAATATGTTTTTTATATGAATATAATATAACGATAGATTTAGCCACCACTCATACTGCATGGAATTCCTTTTTTTTATTTTCTATCATCGCCTTTAAGAGCATTAAAAATTCTAATGGTCTTAGGCTTACCCTTACTCATATTCTTTAATTTCAATATTTTTTTTTGTGAGGAATGTGAATCTAGTAGGCAAAGGTCTATTTAGGGATGCTGCATCCCCGGGCACCCATATTTTTATTTTATTTTATTAAGTTAAATTTGTTAAATACAAAATATTTTTACCATTTACGACAGAATTCAAAATTATTTTCTATTCAGTAATGATGTTGATTAAGAACTCGTTTATTCCATGTATGAGGCACACTATATATTATCCAGAACGATTTTTCTGACATGCATTTTTATTTAGTCATGATATCATGGCATACGTTTTCAAAATAATTGTGTTGTCATAATAAGAAAAGTGTATAGTGTAAATATTTAAAAAATTTTAAATATAAACATTAATATTAATAATCTTTGTATATAAATGTAAAAATGAAAACCTTTGAGGCTTATGTTTTCGGAAACTACTGAGCCGATTGTTATGAATTTTTTTTTTTTTTAATGAAGAGCTCATTGCGGAGAAGGTTTATTGCATTTGATCGATTCTCTAACTTAATAAACAAAGGAGTTATCAATTATTATTAATAATGGCCTGTCACGTGGACTTGGCAACGTGGCAAGCATTCTGGGTTTCCACAATCATTACTAATTCGATCCATTTATCACAATGAAAAGGAAAATTAATTTAGATCGTTCATCGAATAGAATAAAACGTCATCGTTTACTCAGATTAAGTCAAAATAACAATGGCTTGTCAGATAACTGCAGTATTAATAGCGATAGTAACAATATTAATGACAATAATGATGATAATATAAATATTATATCTACCAATAGTGTTAGTAGTATTAATGATGACAATATTAATAACAACTTTGCATTTAATGATAGTGATATAGTCGATATTATTAACAATATTCACGATTTTCCTATTGACGGAAATTTAGTTGAACCACATGTTCCATGACGTCGCCGTGAAATGTCGGCGTTTACTTATGATAAATTAATCTCTATATATAAATTTGCCTTGGACGCTCCATCACACGTAAACGGCTGCACCGATTTGGCTAGTTCTTTTTTTGTTGTGTTCGTAATATTGTCAGGAGACGGTTCTTAACTATAAAGTGAGATAATTTTAAGAAAATCCACCGGAAAAGTAGGAAATTTGGATGTGCCATTTGTCCAGTAAGAACAGAAACTTAATAATAATATATTTTTGTTTATTGTAATGTTGCTATTGGTCATGATTGAATAATGAATATAATTTTAGACCTGTAGCTATGTAGCTTAGTAAAAACGGTATTCCCAAGACTAATTTGTCGACATATGCACATCGTAATATCAATGTGCTAATAAAACATTCGTAATTACGTACGCACTTCGAGGAGTCTGCAATCCACCGCAGGTGGATTGCCTACCTGAAAACATACTATGTGTCTCACGCATACAATACATAGAAGCGTGTCTCTCGGGTAATTATATATTCAAGATGGTTGAGGAAAATTTTTAAGTTTTGAACATCATACACCGAATATTAAATAAACGAATTGAACAAAGTTTGAATCCTGTAGAGTTGGTACATATTTTAACGAGCAACGCATTGAACGGGATCAGCTATAATATATATACAATTAATGCATTTTTTGATTCCTTGAACTTATACTCATAAGATATAATATTGGCTGTTTCCAACTATTTCACCTGAGGTAACTTTTGCCCTGGCAACGCCGGGAGGGACAGCTAGTATGTTTACAAACAATAATCGTTTACGACACGATGAAAACTATTATAATTGTATTACTGTCGATTAAAGCAGCTTATTTAATTGAAAAAAATTCAACTAATCACATCAACCTTATATCTAATGGTGATCAATATGATCCTAAAGAGTTTCCATACGTAGTGACTATAAAATTATATATTGAGGTCGAGAAAATTAGCTATTTGACCTGCACAGGATCATTGGTCAGAAAAACTTTCGTATTGACCGCTGCTCACTGTGTTTTCAAGAGATCACTTAGTCTTATAGAAGTAAGTATACCTAATTATGCAGTAGTTCTATTGTAATTAACTAACTATACCTTAAATCGTCTACAAAAAGAAATTTAAATGCCTGGAAACTAATATTCAAATTTCAATATTTAGGTATATGCTGGACCAGCTTATGATAATTATAATTATCACAGGGTAAAAAAAGGGTACATGAACAAAGGCTATAACCCAAACAACACTCATATAGTTTCAGACATAGCTCTGTTAAAAGTAAGTATATAGCACATTACTATTTTTGTTAAACAAAGAATATTTCTGTTTATCTGTAAGTACTTGGGCCATCCGTCAAGAACATCCAGTATTGCAACTTGCAACCAATATGGCATAACCAGGGTTAACATCCAACCACCCCATATTCTAGTTAGTACCATACTATACAGCAAGGGTCAACAACCTGCCGATCTTTAGAGGAATATTGGTCGATCATATTAAAGATAAATTATACCAATATCGGTTGATACATTATCTTAAACACTCTTTTACGCTTTATATAGTATTTATAAGCTAAGAAAAATATACAATTTTCCGATGGAGAAATAATGAAAGTTGAATATTATTATGCTGCATGTAATAATATAAATAATACACCGAAATAAATAGTGGTCAATCACCATTCTTGTATGAAAAGGTTGGCGACTCTTGCTATACAGACTGATGACCTGACAAATGAAAAATGAAAAATGTATACTGGTCTAAGGTCTAACTCATGAAAAAAATTATGAACATTTTATGGATGATAATTAATTTAAGATTTACTTACCTGTTTGTAAACTAACAAAAGGCAAAAAGAATATTTTGAAAAAAAATTTTACGTTTCGAATTAATTAACTCCAAAAAATATTGATTTTTTAAAAATATAAAAATAAGCTTCTTGACTTATTTAAAAACTTATTAACATCAACATTTTTCTAAAAATAAAATTTAGAAATTGGCTTTTCTAAATTTTTGCAAAAACAATTAAAAACTATATAAAATGTTCAGTGTTAAAAAATAAATAATTTTATAAGCACTGTAGTTGTAACGCAAACGTATATAAATAGTATAAAAAAAATGTAACATTGTTTTTATCAAAAAATTGTTTCATTTGTGAGGTCAATCTGTAATTGTTATACATAGGAATAATTACAAGGAGGTGGTTATGGGTGTATGGGGATATGAGGGATAGACCCCCATATGCTGTATTTATATATTGTTGTCATGTACAAATTTGGAAGCAAGTTCAAATAAACATTTATCAAATATTATTTTAAAATGAAAAATGATGGGAAAGTGGTTGTCGCTCTGCTGTACAAGTAGTCACTGCCATGGATTATGGATGGTGTTAAATTTTAATCCAATGATATAATAGATATCATTGTATAAGATAAACGATTCTGAGCGAAGACGGTCAATCAGCCTGTGATATTACTAAGTATATTTGATGATATTATTGTGATTAAAGTAATTTATATATATCCTATTTACGTGGAATCTTATTTTAAATTTTAAATTTTAGATATAAAAGTTGAACATTTTAATATTTTACACATTTTCCCCATTAGCCCTACATTTTTCACGGACGTGTTTTAAATAAGAAAAAAATGTATCTGTAGTTTTTTCGGCTGCTAATAAACAAAAACGACCGTACCTACGTATTCCCAACCCCCCATCCAAAGAAAATCTCGAAAATTTCTATCCAAATTTATGGTAAGTATTAAAAAATACTTACTTCTGTTATCATCATCGTCATTCATCACTGCCCTCTCTTTAAATTGCATAACAGCTGCAACAACTTCACTAGGCTCTATTGCAGGTTTTCTTCCAACCATTTTGAAAATGCACTTTAATGTAGCCATATAAAAAAGTAGCTCAAACAGTCATAATATTCAAATAGTATATAAACTACAGAAAAGAGTTGTTATACGATTGACTGGTTTAAGCAAAATGAAATAAACCCGAAACGAAAATTAATTAAATCGATATAAAAATAGACACAATGTTGTAAAGCAAGAATCTAAAAATAATATTTACGACAAAAATATACTAATATTAATATATTATAGAAAATCTTATTAACGTTTAATTATCCAACACAAACATCACGTAGGTATTTTACTAATATAGATATTGTTGTACTTCAAGTAAGAAAGTTATGCAGGTTATACTGTCTGTATAAGTAGTATATATATACCAATCCTGGCGCAGCGCCTTATACACCAATAAAAGATCACAAAATCTAAATGCAATATTATTCCCCAAAATATTTTTTCAAAAAACTTATGTCATTAATAATTTTAAAATCTAATTGCAATAATAATTAAAATATTTTTCACAAAATCTAAATGCAATATTTCTTAAAATATTTTTTTAACAAAATCTAAATGAAATAATAATTAAAATATTTTTTCAAAATACTTATGTTATAAAGACACATTCCTAGTACATTTCCTTAAAGTCGAAATAGATACTGATAACCAGAGGGGTCTAAAACGCCCCACCCTGGTTCAAACGAAAAAAACAGCATTTCAATCAAACAAACACATTTTTAATTTTAATTCTTTATAAGTCCCCCTCATAGTAACATAGTGTAAAATCAAAATGCAAAAACCCCCCAAAATATTTTTCTAATCTTTTTGATTTTGATTTCTAATTAGAGTATTGAGATGGTTTACAAAATAATTTCTGTCTATATTTGTTTTATAATGCCCCCAAGCTAATGTTTCCCAAGCTAATTGTTTTTTTTTTTTAATACCATTTTCTAAAATAAATCTTTTATCATCATAAACACTTAAGGCTTTTTTGTTTTGTTTTACAGTAAAAACATCATGATTCTTAGTTCTAAATACAATTTGTTTAACATATTCTGGTTCTTTTGTTAGTAAACAATTTTCAAAATCATTAAAACATATTTTATTTTCCACAACATTTTTTTTAACACCTTTGGCTTTTTTAATTTCTTTTTCACTATTTAAGATTCTATGGGAATATAATTTGGATCTTAAACCTATAAATTCAGTCATAATTTTTCCATTTAACTCATCTTTAAATTTACCTAATACTTTTTTGTTAACTAAAGGTAAACCATAAATATTCTCTTTTGAATAATCTGAAGTGTCAAAATGATCTAACATAATTTTCATATCCTGGTAGAAATCATCAGTTTTTATTTATAATATTAGTGAGTCTGTATCTGTATACAACAATCTAACTCTATTTCCATATTTTTTCTTTATTTTATTATAATAAAAATCATACATTAACAATTTAGATAAATCTAAAACACACATTCCTATATATATTGGTTGTTTGAAAGTTATTTGACATCTTTTCATATGGACTGCAGCTAAATTCTCTGTAAAAATTGTTCTTTTGTCAAAATTTGGTTTTGCAATTAAATGTTCTAGTTGTAATGCATTATTACGTAATCTTATATCAACATGATTTCTTACATTCATCATGGTACGTCCATAAACACTATTGTTCATTAATTTGAAATATTCTTTTTCAAACTCATTCTTAGCTTCTGATCTGAGGTTAGTATTAAAATTAATATACAGTTTTAACCAAGAAGATTGACTAAATTCTAACACTCTATGAATTTTCTCTATTTTTAAACCTAAATTAATATATAATTTTAGTGTTTCATAATGTATTATATATTTTTTCTTGTCATACAAGGTTGTTAGTAATTTTGGGAGTTGTTTGTCATCAAAATACCTTTCTGGTGCTAAAGGGAAATCTGAATGTAGATCATGAAGTTCTTTAGGGTAAGATAAATCGACTTCTAAAATATAACCTTTATGTGATTTTTCAGAAATATTCATTACATCAAAATCCTTCAGATTATCAACCCATTTGAAATCTCCAGTAGGTAAATATTTACTCATTGCCCAACCATAAAGATTATTTGCATCCAAGTATTGTAAAAATATTAATTCATCCTTTTTTTTAAATGTATCTCTCATATATTTATTATTTGCTTTTGAATATCTTTGACTGCATTGAGATAAACCACCTCTGGTTCCATTTTCAAACATCAACATTTGATCGACATCTGTTAATAAATCTAATTTTACTTTTGTCATTCTTAACATGCAATCCCATGAAAATCCTAGTGTTGTGTAATACCACATAGGATCTAATTTATAGTGTTTTAAAGAAATGTCTTTTAAATTTTCTACTACATCTGTTAACAATAATACATCAATCTTATTATATAAACTAGTGAATTCACAAAGATTTTTTATATAAACACTTTCAAAATTTTTTTGTGAGTTTTTATATTCCTCCAATGTTATATTTTTATCAGTGAGAGAACTATAAAATTTTTCTATAGGAGGTAAACATGTTTTATTAAATTTTTCTTCACAATCCATATACTCATAGGGATAAGCTAACTTTCTAGTAACTAAATCTAAATGTTCTTCAGGAAAATATTTACTAAGTTCTTTAAATTTATTTCATAAATTTAATTTTGAATCATTTCTCAAATTATTTGTTAACTTCTCTAAAGAACTAGGTAAAAATTTTAATGAATCTATAAATCTTAATTCTGTAGATAAAATACTTTTTCTTCACCATTCCTAGTGCCTACACGTGGCATCATTTTTGAAAAAGAAATATATTTTTCCTCATTATTTGGGATTAATTTTATTTGTTCATCATCGTTTCCAAATTCTTTTATAAATAGATGGGCATCATAACCTGAAAGATTGTGAAAAACAATTGGTATAAAACGTGGATTTTTATAATTAAGATTACATATAGAATGTGCTGCTCCTGTATATTATCCAGTTAAATGGTCATGATCTCGAACTTTCCTCATATTTGTATTTTTATTTTCTAATTCTTTTTCAAGTTTACCTTCATAACATTTTAATTTTTTAACATCTTCAACACCATTCTGTGGTTTAATTTTAAATTGTTTATAATATTTAATAGTGTCATTAATTATTTTAATTTTTTTCTCTAACATTGGAGGTAATTCAGATGAAAATCTTTCACATATATGACATTTGTCAGATTTGTTATAATTATTTAATTGTTCTGCATTCAATGTTTTCATAGGAACTATTTTGTCATATATTTCAGAAATAAGTATTTCTTCATTTTTCATACACTCAAAAAATTTTTGAGCTACGTTTGGACCAGAATATTCTATAGGTGGTTTATAATCACCATTACTATATTTAATATAATAACAAAAGATATTTGGTATATGTTTCTGGTAACAATTAGTAAAAGACTCTCTATAACTTGGTTCACATGTGTAGATTGGTTGTTGTGTAGTTTCAAAGTCAGCAAGAATTATAAAAGGGACTCTTAACAAATTATTATAATTTTTAAATTCTAAAGTTTTATTATAAGATTCTGGTAGAATTATTTTAGCAGCTTTATTATTAGAACAATAGTGTTTATAGTCAAAACTATTTAAACACATTTTACATAAAAATCTTTTATGACCATCTTTTGTCATTTGACTTCCACAAAGTTTCCATAAATCCTTAATCCAACAATAATGACCTTTATTCTCATTATTCTCTCTTAAATACAACAAATCTATATGATTTGTTTTTTCATTTGTAGTTATTTCTAATGGTACAATTATATGCTTATTTTTCCTTTTTTGTTCTAGACAGTAAATATTAATAGAAAAATAATTAATTAATTTAACAAATTTTGAAACATCTTTGGTACTTACTGGAAATTGTATTTTCAATTTTTTAAATACATCATCATATTCATTTTCCCATTTTTTATATTTAGTTACTCTTTGTCCATCTTTTTCAACAGGATGTAAAGCAGAGACGCCAGAGAGTATTGACCAAAGAAAACATTTATTATCTTCATTTTTAACATTTATAACAGCATGTTTATTTTGAATGTCTTCAGGTAATTTAATATACAAAGAACCTTTAAAAGGAACATATTTATTTATATTTATTCCCAAACTTAAAATTTGATGAAGTCTCCATTGAGAATTCTTCATACAAAATCTTCAATTTCATTTACAATTTTATTTTTTTTATTTGTATAATGAACATTTAAGTCAGAATTTGTTGTTAAAATTGTATTTGTTGTTTTAAAATTACATTCTTATTCCATATTTTCTTCATTAGTACCTCTCTTATATATAGCAAGAAACATAATATTAACTTTTAAATTTTCCTTTTTTAATGATTGTTTAAGTCGTCCTATTACTGGATTATTTAAACGATTTAAAATACTTGTACATCTTTAATACCCATGTTATTTTTAATAATATAAGTTATTAATCTACTTTGAAATGCTGTTTCTTCAGTTTTTAAAACAGATCTAATCGTGTTGTTATTTTCAAACATTTTTGCATTAAAATTGAAAACTCTATGTGGTTTGGGTATTCTCTCTTGCCTTGGTCTTATACCATTGTTTTGATGACGAATAGACTGCAAATGATTATACCAACTGTTGTATTTAACTGTTAAATTACAAATGTCACAAGTTTTATCTGTTCTTGGTATTCTCTCTTTTCTTGTTCTTATATTTGTTGTTTCTATACCCCTGTATGTTCTTCTAAATCGAGGTATAGTTGTTTGATCTGGATCATTGTTTTGATGACGAATAGATTTCAAATATCTAGACCAATTTTTGTAAGTAACTGTTAAGTTACATTTAACGCAAGTTTTGTTATTCATTTTATTATTGTTAATGTTTCTTTTAACATTAATTTCAATTTTTTCAATATCCATTTATTATATAGAATATTATTTTTTTTTTACATTAAATTTTTTAATAAAAATAATGTTTATTAAAAATTCTATTTAAATATAAGGAGGAAGAAGGGGTTTATTATTTATTTTAATATTAAAATAATATTAAGATCCCATACTAAATTCACACATTTTAATATTTCCTAAATCTTGAATAATTTTATAATTTCATCAAGATAAAAGTGACTATAAACACCTGTTGTAATAATTTGCTCATTTGCTATTTGACAAAGTTCTAGCCAAGTTGGTGAATGTAATAGTTTAGAAATATATGGATTTCCATTTCCAAAATCAACATCTCCTTGATTAATAATAAAAATATTTCCATTAATTGGAATTTCATTTAGATTATATTTACTATTCTTAGAATTTTCATAACATTCATGAGCACAAAATTGCACATAACATTTATTATTTTTTATAGTTTTTACATTCGGAGCGAAGCGATTTTACAATGATGTGTGTTTTTTTAAATTTTTTTATTTTTGTGTCTGTCATCACCTTTTAGGACAGTAAAAGTGCTTGGATTTTCTTCAACGGTAACTTTTCTGATAGGAAAGTGAATCTAGTTGGTACTTTGGGGGGTCAAAAGTAAAAATTTCCTAGTAGTTTTCAAAAGCGACGTGAAAAACAAAAGAAAAATTAAGGAAAAACGGGAATTTTTACGCAAAATCTGTTTTCGAGAAAATTGATTTTGGTTTTTGGTGTAACTCTAAAACAAATAACCGTAGGTACATGAAATTTTGACTGAATGTTTATATTAGCATTTTGTATACACAATAACATTTTCCAAATATTTTGAGCTGTTTACGGACATTTTCAGTTTCCATTTTTTTTTAGTTTTTTTTTCTATAAATAACAATAAAATTTTATCTGTTGAGTAAAAAAGCTTGAAAATTTAATAGAAGGGCTCCTAGGTTATTGTTTCAAAGGCAGATGAAAAAAATTAAAAATCCTTAAATTTTGACAAAATATGGAAAAATCACGAAAATTAGCAAATTATTTTGAGTTGATAATTCATAAAAATTTTTCTTTTTAAATCTAAGATTTGAAAATATAATACAAGATTATCCATAAGTTTGTCTACTTTTATCAAAAAAAAAAAATGTCTACAAGAAAGTCAAATTAAATTTATATGAGCGTTTGAAATTCATATTTTAACAACATTTGATATTCACTCGATTTCTCATGCAACGATTTTGCTATTTTGTTGTTATTCAAAAACGAATAACTGTAGATACATGAACATTTTACTGAATGTTTATATTTTCATTTTCTATACACCATAATATTTTAAAAATATTAAGACTCTTTTTGAGCTGTTTACGGACATTGTTAGTTTTCAATTGTTTTAGTTTTTTTTTTCTATAAATATCAATAAAATTTTATTTGTTGGTAAAAAAGCGTGAATATTTAATATAAGGCTCCTGATATATCGTTCTAATAGCAGTTGAAAAATATTAAAAATACATAGGCAACATTTTTTTTTTATAAGCATTTAAAGTTCAAATTTTGACAACATTTATCAAATTTATAATTTATTAATTATTTTGTAGTTAAAAATGTATAAAATGTTTAACTTTTATGGCTAAGGATTGAAAATTTAAAACAAGGCTCCACGTAAATAGGTTATATATAAATTACTTTATTCACAATAATATCATCAAATATACTTGGTAATATCATAGGCTGACTGACCGTTTTCGCTCAGAATCGTTTTTCTTATACAATGATATTATATCATTGAATTCAAATTTAACACCATCCATTACAGTGACCCACTTGTAACCTACTGTACAGCAGAGCGACATCCACTTATCCACCTTTTTTTAAAAATATAATTTTGCATTAATTTCACAAAATTACAATTTTTTACTCTTTCTTGATTAATTGGTATACCCTTGTATTTTGTATTAACTCTAAAAGGCAAAATTGTTTGATCTGGATCATTTTTTTTGATGATTATAAGACTTCAAATGAGCAGCCCAACTTTTGTCTTACTTTTTTCAGACATAACAATCAGAATCTTTACATCTTTCCAAGGCTTTTTGTTCTAAAATTGTATCAACACTATGTCTTAATTTAATGTCTTTATAATTTTTGTAAAAATAATCATGTTCTCTTGCAGCTTCATCTAATTTATTGATTGGTTGTATATTTTGTTCTTCATTTTTCTCTAAATTTGTAAATGGTTCTAAATATTTATATTTAGGATAATACATCGAAGGTAAAAATTTACAATTCAAAAAATCATTAAAAAAACCTGCACCTTTTATAATTTTCTTTGGTAAACTTGAAATACATGACCATAAATATATTGGACCTTTATTAGGAATGTCAATTACTTTTTCCAATTTTTTAATACAAAAATTAAGAATTTCAAGTTTGTCATCATGGTAATAATTATTCCCCGCTCTTTCTTCACTAGATATATAATTTATTTTTTCTCTTAATTGCTTTATATTATATTCTATGTCATTTGTTATTTCATTTGGTAAATTATTAACATATTGTAGTAAATATTCAATACCTTTATGATCATTAATTAAATGTTCCATTTTTATTTTAAATTATTTAAGAATACCAAGTTTTTCATTATGAAAACCATAATTTCCTGCTTTTTCTTCAGCTGCCATTAAATGACATCTTTCATTTAATTGTTTCATATTATCTATCCAATGAAATTCAATTTCGTCATTTATATAATTCATTAAACCTGCTCCTTTATTTTCTGTTGCTTTTGTAGGGTTTAAAATTTCTGTTGTTGGTATTGTAGGATTTAAATTTTCTTTTGGTATTGATGGTATTGTAGGATTTAAATTTTCTTTTCGTATTGATGGTATTGTAGGATTTAAATTTTCTTTTGGTATTGTTGGTGTTTTATTTGAATTCATTTTTTTCCAAATAGGAATAATCATTTTAATATATTTGTCACCTTTACTTGATTTCGGTTTTCCTGTCGATTTGTCGTTATTTTGGTATATTGCATCTGTTTCAATTAATATTTTTGCATAATTTTGGTAATCTTCATTTGTATAAAATTCTGGTTTTGTAACATCTGAATGAGTTAACAAATTTTACAAATCTCCACATACCTGGAGTTAATATATATTTTTTTCCGTTTAAAATTATGTCATCAAAGTCAAACATTATTGGATATTTTCCAATCATGTGTCCAATATTTTCTTTAAAATGTATTCCAAATGTAATATTTGTATTTAAAGCTGGTAAGTATTTTTGAGCATTTTCCCCTATTATTATATTTGGAGGCATAGGAGAATATTAATTGTTGTTTTTCTCGGAGAACTTTTAGGTGTTTCATAATACTCTGTATTTAATAATCGTAAAACCTCGGGATAATTATATAAGGAGTTGTAGGTATTAACATTTTTTGAATATCGTGAACATTAACAGAAGATTCAACTTTAGATAAGCTTTCTAATATTGGTTCAAAATTTTTAATTTTTCTTCTGCTGAATGTTTATCGTGTATAACTCTTTTTCTATAGTTACTTTTTAAATTGTTTTTAATATTAATTATTTTTTCTAACTTTGCTGGTGAATATTCTTTTTCTTGTAATTTTTTTATATTATTTTCATCTTCATCTTCATATTCATATTTTTTCAAATTATTTAACTTTTTTTCAGAATACAGTAAATCTGACTTTTTAAATGTATTTTTTAAAATTTGTTCAAGATGAATTAATTCTTTAATATTTTCGGGTTCGTTTTCTAAATTAGTTCCTTCCTTAAAATTGTTTTGTGTTTCTGGTGGCTCTGAAAATGTGACTTTTTTTAAATTTTTTTTTATTATTTTTCTTAAATTCTTCTGATTTTGTTTATCATTCATTTACTATATTACATATTATTTTTTATTGGTTTTTCAAGTTTATAGTAGAAACGATTATTAATCAGATCGATTGTTATAAATCCATAGTCATTTTCCCAACAATCTGAACATAAAGATTTAAAATCATTTAAAGAAATAGTAATACTTAAAAAATCCTCCCACACATTTTTTATATATTGAGTTGATTTAAATGCAATTAAAAGAGTTAAATTATTTCTTATATATTGTTTATTTGCTGAACTTTAATATTCTTAGGTGTCGCTAATGCCGGATAACTGCTTGCAATTATCTAATCGTTAATCATTAAAATGCGATCCGTCGCAATCCGTCGAAATACTCACATTTCGTCTCAATTACTCGCAGTTCATTGCAATTTGTCACAATTTCTAACTTAAAATAATTTACACATTTTCGTAATTTTTACGCCTTTTGTCAAAATTTGAATGCTTATATAAAAATTTGTGACTGTATTTTTTAATATTTTTCAACTGTCATTGTAACAATATATAAGGAGCCTTGTATGTATCGACGGTAATTTGTTTTAGAGTTACACCAAAACTAAATTGATTATGTAGAAAATTGTTTATTTTTGATCCCCAAAGTACCAACTAAATTCACTTTCCTATCAGAAAAGATACTGTTGAAGACATCTAAGCATTTTCACTGTCCTAAAAGGTGATGACCGACACGAAAAAAAAAATTTAAAAAAAAAAAAAAACACACATATTTTTATTAAGTACAACCCAACCAGATCAGGACGGGTCGTAATTTTAGATTCTGAGTGGAACGATGGATGTTTTGATTTTACAATGATGTGTGTTTTTTAATTTTTATGTCTGTCATCGTCATCACCTTTTAGGACAGTAAAAATGCTTGGAATTTCTTCAACAGTATCTTTTCTGATAAGAAAGTATATCTAGTTGGTACTTTGAGGGGTCAAAAGTAAAAATTTCCCAGTAGTTTTCAAAAGCACCGTGATAAACAAAAGAAAATTTAAGGAAAAACAGGAATTTTTTCGCAAAATCTGTTTTCAAGAAAATCGATTTTGGTTTTTGGTGTTTTTGACTCTAAAACAAAGAAACATGCAATTTTGACTAAATGTTTATATTAGTATTTTCTATACTTCATAACAATTACCAAATATTTTGACTCTTTTTTAACTGTTTACGGACATTGTCAGTTTTCAACTTTTTTAGTTTTTTTTTTTATAAATATCAATAAAAATTTTTTTGTTGGGTAAAAAAGCGTGAAAATTTAATATAAGGCTCCTGATATATCGTTCTAATAGCAATTGAAAAACATTAAAAATACATAGGCACAATTTTTTTTATAAGCATTTAAAGTTCAAATGTTAACTACATTTATCAAATTTATAATTTATTAATTATTTTGTAGTTAAAAATGTATAAAATGTTTAACTTTTATGATTTCCAATTTTTTCAAATTTCGGTTTTGAATTTAATACTGGTTCACAATTTTTTACGGTTTCGATTTTGAATTTAATACCGGTATCAAATTTTTTTTTGTTTCGTTTTTGATTACGGTTTCGGTTTCGGTTTTAAAAAGCCCAAAAAGCCATCGAACAACAATTTCCACCGTCCAGTCTTGAAGAAGATGGGACATGCCAACCATGTGTGTTGGCGGCCAACCCGACCAGTAGGGTGGAACGAAAATATTTATTTTGTAATTTAATTTTATAATAGTAAGGAAAACTTGTGTTGTAGTATGTATAATATGTAAAAAAAAATTGTTAACAGAGTGTTGTTTTGAGGTGCCGCCGAGCATTTAAAATCTATATATAGAAAGAGGAAACGAAAAACCTAATTATCATTATTTTTATTACATTATGATATCACCAAATTTATTTTGACCATAGTTAATAGTTTAATAGATTAAATAAGGCAATCAGCATTATTATCATTTGACTTACGATTAGTATCGCACTATTTATTATCGAGTGTGGACGTAAACGACGTTTTACAGTGCTACTATAAAGTTATTAACGCATTTATTCGTTAAATTTTCAATTAATTTCTGAAATGGCTGTTTGTACCAGAATTAATTCAAAATGTCCAATTTTTGGTGACACTCGTGATCTTAGTAATTTAGTTTTACCTACCTATGAAGATGTAATGAAGTTCTATTTACAAGTAAGAAACCAATTAAAACAAAATAGTAATAGAAAAGATCCAACTGTTAAAATAATTTCTGAAATAGTAGTGACAGATGTAGAAAAAATATGGCAGAAAGCCTCTATTCCAATAGTATCGCACATTCATGCACTACAATTGTTAATAAATTATCACGATAAGTACAAAACAATAATTAAATCTATTAAAAACAAGAAAAATACATTAACTTTTAAATCAAATCTTGAAAAATTTCAGAATAATGCAAAATATAGTGTATTTTGATTTAGCAGCTTGCAAATGTATTGAATTCTATCTTTGCAGTTGTGAAAAATCTCGTAAAGTTCCCATTATCGAACAAATGTTTCTGAAAGACCAAAGATCAATGAGAATGGTTATGTCATCGATTGATGTTTTAACAACAAAAAAACTTAATAAAAACATGCACAGAAAAGAAATAGAAGCAAATCGAATTGACAAACAAAATAAAAAAGAGGTGTGTGTAAATAATACTTTGGAAACAATAGAAACGGATGAAACATATTATACTGACACTGGCGACAATACAGACGAAGATTCCAATTATTCACCAAATTCAATGTCCTCATTGTCTTCAACATATAGTGCTAATAAACAGTCACAAATGAGACTCGAGTTACCAGCTCTAGCATTAGAGTGTGATAGAACGGGAATATCTGATCGAAATGCTGCTACTATTGCTAGTGCAATACTACAAGATGTTGGAATAATTAAAACTGATGATAAACAACATGTGATTGACAGAATTAAAATAAGGAAAGAGAAACATAAGAAACGCCAAGATCTAAAAATACAAACTGATAGGCAACCGAAAAGTCTATATTTTGACGGACGTATAGACCACACTTTTATAAATCAAAAAACAGATGGCAAATATTATCGTAATAAAATAACAGAAGAACACATTACACTCATAAGAGAGCCAGGGTCTCGGTTTATGGGACATTGTACTCCTGTAAATGGAACTGCTATAAGTATTAAAAACAGTATTATAAGATATTTAAGAACGAATGACATATGTACTTCAAAATTGTTGGTGATTGGTTGTGATGGGACCGTCGTAAATACTGGCAGTAAAGGGGGTGTTATTAGGCTAATAGAGGAACAGCTAAATAAACCACTACAATGGGTAATTTGTCAGCTACACGCTAACGAACTACCTTTGCGTCATTTATTCCAACATCTAGATGGAAAAACTTCAGGACCGCGTAGATTTTCTGGAGCACTGGGAAAACAACTAGATAATTGTCATAAGTCACCAGTTAAAAAATTTAAACCTATTAAAGGTAATATGCCGTTTTTAGAAACCGCAATTGATTTAAGTACTGACCAGAAATATTTATTCAACATTTGTGTAAGCATAATAAATGGTGAATGTTCCATAGATTTAGCACGTACAAATCCAGGTAAACAAGCACATTCAAGGTGGCTGACTACTGCAAATAGAATTTTGCGGTTATACATTAGCACTGAAACACCGGAAGAAAACCCAATAACTTTAACTGAATTTATTTTAAAAGTTTATGCACCCATGTGGTTTCACATAAAAATGAAATCATTTTGTTCATTAGGTTCAAAACATGTCTGACAAACCATTCAATTTTCAAGATACTTGCCAAAAAATTACCAAAAAATTATTGATCCAGTTATTCAAAGAAATGCATATTTTGGAGCACCTGAAAATATTCTTATAAGTATGCTAGTTGATGATCGAATGCGTAAAGAGAACTTGCTATACAAAAATTTTTTAATTCAAGACTTAGCAAAGCAACAAGAGTTCGTATCTCTAAAGTACCTTTACTCAATTTCGATGCTTCTGATTATACTGAATTAGTAGACTGGAACAAATGGGATATAACTGAACCACCAATATTATCAATGATTGAAAATGAAGTTTTCAATCGAGTAATATATATATTTTACAAAACTGTTTATTAAATTTAAATACTTAATTTTTTGTTTCTTTCAGATTGTTATGTCCGGACAAGTTGCTGAGTACATTAATATATTTCCATGTCATACTCAAGCTGTTGAAAGAGCCGTTAAGTTAGTAACCGATGCATCTACTGCGGTTTGTGGTGAATCAGCAAGAGATGGATTTATACGAGCTAGAATTGAGTCGCGGGCTATAATGCCATCATTTAATACAAAAAAAGAATATAAATTGTTTAAATTATAAAATTATATGATAAGTAAAATTCTAATGATAAGTAACTTTATAATTTTTATTATTATTTTGGTAAACAATAATGTAAAATTAAAATAAAACAAATTTACATTATGTATTTATGCGTACAATAAATAAGTACGTGGCGGTACCTCAAAAAGTTATCCCATGACCTCCAAAGTTTTTGTACTTTTTAATACTCTTGAAATACATAAAAAAATGTCTATTAAAAACTAAAAAAAAATTTTTTTATTTTTTTTTAATTGTTTCATTCCGCCCATCCATCCATCAACCACGATCAACACTCCACCAACACGGAAAAAACAAAACAGTTGTTTGTACTATAAAAATAGTAGGATTGACTGTACATTATAATTGCTATAGGGATAGCTATAAGATTAATCAGATTTACTAAAATATTATAGTCAAGTTATTATAGTTATTCGAACTGAAATATGTTATTTTAACTATATTTTTTAGTTACTTCAAACATTAAAAACTGCATTGACTATAAAATATAGTAAACCTGACCATTAGTAATAATAGGTAAATCATTAGTTATTTTACCTATTAAATAGTTATATTTACTATAGTTTGTTTAACTATAATATTATAGTAATTTTTTTTTCCGTGAACATCGCAGTCGTCACCAGTATTAATTGGTATCATATTATTTCCCTTCCGCAAAAGCACGTATATTAGGCCTCGCAAGACGCAGCTTCCTTGTCCCATTCTTTATTTTTATTTATCAGCTGTCGCAAGCTCGCTCTCACAAGCTCATAACCACATTTATCAATTAATAAAAGATGCGTAGCACAACCCGGTTACCCTGTGTGGGTACCCACGAGTTATGTGGTATGAAGCCTCCCGTGGGCCGAGACCTTTATTATTATTATATTTAAAAAGAGAAATAATATGCGTCTTGCGACTACCTAATTCTTAAATATTATTCCTCCTTTTTTTCATACTTGCCATGTGCCACTAAAATTATCAGTCACTAATGTGTTGACAATATTATTATTATTCTATTATAAAAAATTGTAAAATGTCTTTTCCATTATACCTAACTATCATCTTATTGTAATTGTCATCAAAATTATTATTTAACTTATTTGTGCCATGTAAAATACAAAAATCTTATTATTATTTAAAAAAAAAACACTATCGTATTGTTTCATATTTCACTTTATAAATTAGCATTACCTCTTTCCCTCAATATTATTATTTTAAATCTTCGACGTTCATTCGTACTGAAGCCTACGAGCTCCACCGATGTAAATCTTAAGATTTGCATGCGACTCGTTGGTCACAAACTGAGTGTCCCCCTAGGTTTGTGGGTAGTTTTTGGAGTCTTAAAAAACTCTGAACTATCACTTGTTCCTACACACTACAGTATTATTCATAATATTAAATCTAGTTAATTTGTATAACACGTAATAAAAAATTATTAATGATATATATGTGATTAATTCAGAATTATGAATATATATGCATGGGGAGGGGGTGGGATGTCATTTTTCGATTTTTTCAATAGTAACTTAATACTACGGTAAAAACCACCGAAAAAATACGAAAAATCACCTAAAAATGGGATTTTAATTTCTAACGCTTTGTTTATCACCATAGAAATGAATAAAAAAAAAAAATATTTCAATATCAATTCAACTTACAGGCTATAATAAATAATAACAATATAAAATATCCAGACTGACAAACCGTCTCCGCTCAGAATCGTTTTTCTTATACAATGATATTATATCATTGAATTCAAGTTTAATACAATCCATTATAGATTGACCCACTTATAACCTACTGTACAGCATAGCAACATCCACTTACCCGCTTTTTTAAATTTATTTTGTACATATTATTATTTAATAATTAAAAACTCAAACATTTTAGATCGTCTTATAAATATGGTATACTATTTATTTAATAAAGAGTAATTGGGTGGTATGGGGGCTTTGCCTTCGCGACTCTGTTTTCTGAAAATTATCTGAACCCTCCCCATGACAAACTCCTTAATACGCCACTGCTAACGACTAGTATCTTTCCTGACAAATAGAAATTTTCATTTATTACACCAATTTTTAAAAAAGGTAATAAATCATTTGTTTCTAATTATCGACCTATCTCTAAAATTTAAACTATACCAAAAATATTTTCTAAATTAGTAAATAAAAAAATTTTTCCTTTATGTGAAAACTTTCTTTGAAATGAACAATATGGTTTTCGCCCAGGGCGTTCATCAATAACTAACCTTAGTATATTTAAGCAACTAATTCTGGAATCTTTCAATAATAAATCTCAATTTTGCGTTATGTACACCGACTTTGATAAGGATATTAAATGTACTAATGATGTATTGCAACTGCAATGTGACTTAAACAGCCTTTATCAATGGTGTATTGAAAATGATATGTCTTTGAGTATTGATAAATGTGGTATAATCTCTTTTTCTTTAAAAAAAAATACATTACTTTTTGATTATACATTAAATAATTTAAATTTAACACGTAATAATGTAACTAGTCTTTAGTTAGGTGTTTTTCTCGATACAAAACTTTCATTCAACTTTCATGTAAATTATATAAGAAACAAATCCTATAAGAAATTTGGCTTAGTAAAACGATTGTGTAAAGGTTTTTACGATGAATCAGCCCTAAAAATCCTGTACTTTACGCTAGTTCGCTCTAACTTTGATTATGCCTCTTTAATTTGGCATACTAATAATATTATCCAAAACCATAGTCTATCTACGGTCCAGAATAACTTCTTAAGATACCTATCATATAAATATCATTATAAAAGAACTCCTCATTCTGGGTATGATACTGCTTGTAATCTCTTTAGAATAATGCCCCTAAATAAAAGATTTATTATCTTAAACTGTAAATTGCTATACAAACTATTACAAAATATTATAATATATTGTCCCGAAATAATTGAACGTTTAAATTTTAGAGTAAACCAATCTAATTCCAGAAATATTTCTACTTTTTATCTTTCCTTTACCTCTTCAAACTATATGCTATATATACTCCTGCAAATATAATTATTTCTGCAAGTAATTCAATTAAAGATTTAGATTTATTTAATACTACGTTATTTAATTTGTCTAATATTTGATCTACTTATTTTTTATTATCTTTTATTTAACTGCTTTTTGTTATCATATTTTCCTTTCTTCTATTTCTTCTACCTACATTTATAATCCACTATACTCACAATATAACTGTTTTTTGTTATTTTGTTTTGTTCTGTTTTACCTTATTTATATTCACATTACATGTAAACCTTAATATGTGCACTTACCACAAACTGTCAGTACACAATATTCTTGTAATTGGAATTTTTTTACCGTAAATAAAAAATTATTATTATTGTTATATCAAAATACCTACTTCATACATACCTACCTAATCGTATATTTCTGTAATTGAATGTATTAAAATACATTTATATTATTATTATATTTTTAATTAGCTAAAAACACCATTCCCACAAGTCAAGAAATATATTGAAATTGGTGGCCATCCGGATGAATTTGCCAACGACAAAGCCGTAGACTGTACATGTATTGGTTTTGGTCGTATAAATGAAGAGGGCGATATGGGCGTAGAAGGAAGGAGAATGGACACTAAAGTGAAACATGGTGAAACAGCTTGTAAAGGAAATCCGTAATAAACACAAATATTTCAGCAATTATTTATAAATTTATTTGAATTATTTTTTTATTTATTTAAAAAAGTGAACGAGGTTGGAGAGAATATTTGTGTTCGGCTACTGGAACGCGGACTATGACATGTACGGGAGATAGCGGAGGTCCAATGATTTGCAACGGCAAACTATATGGTATAACCAGTTTTTATAAGAACTTCACACAAGGGAAAATGAGTTGTGGAGGTGATAATATGCAGACTGTGCATGTGTTCCTACACTATCATTTAAAATGGATAAATAATATATTAAACCGTAAAGAAGGTAGTGAAGATGATAAAAAGAAGAAAAAGAAGAAAAAGAAAAAAAATTCCGGGAATTCGGTTAAACCGCACCTAACAATGTATACAATTTTATCAATTTTATCAATATTATTTTGTAAAGTGTATTGACTATTATTTTAAAATTTTAAAATAACAAAAATTAAAAAACAATTATATTTTTTATCAAACAAAATCGTGTAGGATTACGTATTTGTATATGTGTCTGTTGTCTGATCCAGTAATTCCTATGTTGTAACATGTAATTATTAATATAATACAAATTAGGTACTATTTGTATTTTATTCTGGTACCTGTAAGTGAAAAGTAATAAATAAACTGCATGGTTACAATCTATTTAGGTAGGTACCTAATCATTTATATGAGTTCTTACTTTGTTCTGTGTTCATACCTTATATAATTTAGTTGGTGGCTGTTATGAAAGTGTACCAACATTTTAATTTGTTGATAAATCATTTTTCTTAATATTATGTTGTTATTGATGTGGCCTGGTGTGGCGCGGTGATTGGTTTCAGTCACAAACGTGTTCTGAGTGCCAGCGGATAGTGTCACTAATTTCCTGATGGGTGACCACCTGGATTTTAGTGACAAATCCTTGCCACACATTAAGTGTTCCCCAAACAACCCATACCCGGAGCTATTGATTTGGCTCTCAAACACAGGTAAGCGATATTTTAACGTATTAAATTGGCTCCCAAAATGTATGCATTGTGTTGGCTTCCTCGACATTTATTTTATAAATTCATTAGTTATAAAAATTGTTCGAAAATAAATTAAACTATACATAAAAAATAATTTAAAATAGAAATATTAGATTTTATAGTCAATCAAAATTGTTCAAAAATAAATTCAATTAAACATAAAAAAAAATTAAGATACAAATATTACATTTTATGTATATATCTTCATAAAAAAATTTAATTTACAAATATTCACTGATCTGCACTGTTTTTTTTTATTATTTAGTAATTGATAAGTTGAATTGTCCCTTAAGTATGAATGCAACAATTGAAAGGGCGTTCACATAATATTATACTTTCGATAGCTTTCCTTTTCAGTCCGTTACTAATAAGTTTGGCGTTCAAGTTTGTTTTCTTTATCTGGATCATGGCTATGATTAAGATTGGACGATTCTCACACAACATTTTCGTTTTTCTAATTCATAAATAAGTTTTGCATCCTCGTTTAGTATATTTGAATTGTTTAAATGCATTTTGGATGAGCTTATAATACCTAAATTTAAACTTATTTACTATAAAAATTAATCCTTCCTTTTCACTAAGAATTTTTGACCGAATTCATTGTATATTTAAGTATATGTAAGTACGAATTGTGACAAATTGCAATGAACTGCGAAAGATTGAGACGAGATGCGAGTACTTACTGCGACGGATTGCGACGAACGGACTGCGTTTAATGATATAATTGTGACTATTTAATGCGTTATCGGATCGACTATTAGATAATTGCAAGCAGTTATCCGACATATGTCGCTAAAAATATTAAAGTCGCTTATTTTTTCAACTTTTATATTTTGAGAACCACTTGTTGAAAATTATATTTGAACCAATTCAATGTTCCTTTTCTGTGGAGCCAATTCAATGTTCGATGAGGTATTTTACCTAATATTGGGAGCTAATTCAATGGTCACCCCCATACCCCTTACAAACACTAATGGCCATTGTTGCCGGGCTCAAGATCTAAAAAATGTAAATACTGAAAAAAAATTAATAAGTAAAAAAAAATTTACTTGATGCTCAAGTATTGATAAACAAATGTATTATAGCAAACGTGTTCACTGTTCAGAGTAGCAATTTGAATTTAACCTACTGTTGTACCATTGCCTAATAGTAACTTACTATTAGAGCTCCATGTCCCCAACCTCCCCCCCCCACTTTGGAATTTCGGAACAGGTTAGGTTAACCTAACCTAACCTAAAATTAACTCCATTCGTTTGTGTTTCGTTTGTGCTGGTTTGTGCTTTTAACCCCGTCGTTCTCAACCCCTTGCAAAGTTATCCAACTTTGAGAGTTGGGGGTTAAAGTGTAATCCCAGGTACTCCCCTTTGTCTTGCGAATCTGATCAAACTGTCTACATAATCATTTTTACCTCTATGGTGTTAAGACGTAAAACATTGGTGTTAAAAAATATTCGCGACCCAACAAATGGACTTACAGCCTAATACTAAAGATATAATTGTGATACAGGTGGTACTCTATGTGTTTTGGAAAATCAAACCAATGTGGAGTATAAAATATTTTGGCCAATTTTTTTTAAAGACATGAAGCTCTAATTATTATGATTTTGTTTACCTACATATTATTTAAATGAAAAATAAAGGTTTTAACTATTTTTTTGTAATTTAAAATTTTTATTCTTAGGGACATATAACTTTTTCTTATTATGCTTATATTATTATTTAAAAAGCGTATTTCAAAAAGTTAATAGCTAACATATGAAAAAATTAATTGAACTTAAATTAAATAAATTTTATAATCCATCAATTATATATTAATAAATATGTAAAAAAATAAATAATATCAAGAATAAATAAAATATTTAGTACCTTTAAAATTTATTTTCTTATTTAGAACTGACAGACTAAATTTCTCCAGCCCTCCCCCCAGAATTTCAACAATGTGCGTCAAAACATAACTGAACGTTTGTAAGCAGTTTGCAAAGGGTTTTAAAAATAACATTTTTGTTTATAAAACAAAAGAAATATTTAAAAAAATGAATTAAATAATGTAATATGAATAAAGAATCGACTATTAATAAAATCCTAAATTCGTAAAAATTTAAAATTTAAAAAAAACACAAAACTCAAACCTGATAAAAAATTTAAAATTAAAAAAATCTAAAATTAAAAATTGACTATGAATAAAAATCTAAATATTGATTTATACATGTTTGATAGAATTTAATATCTATTTTTTATTTTTATTTTAGCTTCGTGGGTTACTTTTTTATATTTAACCTAATTATAAACTTTTTGAAATATGCTTTTTAAAATTTAATAATAATAAGCGTAATGGGGAAAAGTTAACCACCAATAAATTTTGAATTACAGTTATACAAATTTGAACTTTGTCTAAAAAAAATGCTCAAACGGTATTTACAGACTCGTACACAAGTTTTTAGAATAAAAAAAATAAAAAATTTGTTTTTATGTTACAAATGGTTGCAATTGATTTAGAAAGAAAATATAGATAATATGTACTTTGAAGACGATACGAAAATTTTGAAGTGACAACTTTACGCACGTCAATATTATATCGAAAAAATAAATTTATCAGGTAGTTATTAAACATTTTAAGACGAATAATTATTATCATTTGAAGTTAACGTTTCTATTTGAGTATAGTACCTACTTATACACTTATACGAACACATTCTGTATGGTTTTTTCTTTTTTTTACCATACCTAATAAATTATATAATACATTCGATCATTCAAATAAAAGTTTTTTAACAGTACAATGTAAGTAAAAATTTAAGAAAAATGTTGTATAAAAACTGATTATACATTATGATGAACAGCCAATAAATTAGTAAGATTATAAAATTAATATTCTATAATATCAATTAATTAATTTAAAGAAAAAATTATTTAAATTACAATTACTGAACTATTTAATTTTTGATTACTATTAGTATTTATGTGATTGTGTATCATTTGGTATAAATATGTGTATGGACGTTCTTCGTATGTTTTCTTACCTTTACCATACACTAATTTCAATATTTATTTTTTGCAAATAGATATTTAGTATGCAATTTGTACGATTATTTGTATGACATCAGTTTATTCCCAACAAAAAAATAAAATTAGGGTGGTGCTGCAGATTTCAGAACGTGCCAAATGATGTTAAGGTGATTTTTTTTGGCTATTGTTAAATTTTAATACAAAATTTGAAAAATTGTATATTTAAAAAAAAATGTACCTATGTAATTTGTATTTGATGATACGTGTAAGAAGGTACTAAGGAAACGTATGTATTTCATCATTTTTACAATAAATAATTTTACAAATTAAACTATAATATTATAATATATACCAAATAATATTAGTGGTAACTTAAATATCGTCTTAAAAACCTAAGACTGACAAATAATATTAAATATTTAACTAATTAATATCTTATATACAAAAAATAATAATAATAAATATGTTAATATAACAATTCAGTACAAACATTTGTATTCGTATTTTTATATAGGTTATGAATCTGTATAATATAATATACTTATAATTAATAAATATTGAATAATTCTCGAATAAACTACAAAAACTATAATAAGGACAAGAAACTCTTCACAAGCGTTGTATCGGTGTGATGCATCACTATATCAGAGTATTACTATTACAATGCATAGGTATATTTATAGTTAAATTATGTTTAAATATATTATTTTTAATATAAACACTGCAATTGACACAAACCAGAAACAACAATTAGTTAGAAATATCCTTATCTGGTATAAAATTGGGTATACATTATAATTATTATAAAAATAATTTATAGATATTGGTTATACGTTATAAGTTCCATTGATTGAGTCGAAATTATTTTTTAACGTTCGACAATCATGCACTTATAATAAAAACTATTTTCTAATCCACATAGGTTTGATTTTCCAAAATACATAGGATGTATTTAAAGTACCATCTATATTACAATTATATCTTTAGTATTAGGCTGTAAGTCCATTTGTTGGATCGCGAATATTTTTTTCCAAAAATGGCATAAACTTAAAAAAAAAAATTTCTATTCTACAAGTGTATGGGATTTTCTGGTAAAACCAATGTTTTACGTCTAAACACCATAGAGGTAAAAATGATGATGTGGACAGTTTGATCAGATTCGCAAGACAACGGGGAGTACACAGAGGGGAGTACACCTGGGATTACACTTTAACACCCAACTCTCAAAGTTGGATAACTTTTGCAAGGGGTTGAGCACAAACGACGGGGTTAAAAGCACAAACCAGCACAAACGAAACACAAACGAATGGAGTTAATTTTGTTCCGAAATTCCAAAGTGGGGGGGGGGGGGGGGCATGGAGCTCTAATAGTAAAATCAATTACTTTAATCAAGATAATATCATCAAATATACTTAGTAATATTATAGGCGGACAGATCTTGTTCGCTCAGTATTGTTAATCGTATAAAATGTTTTTTTTATCATTAAATAATTTAATGATATATATTTAAATTATTCAAATCTAACACATCCATTACACTGACTCCTTAGACACCCAATGTTGTTACCAAGCGTTACCAACTTACCTGCTTTTTTTCATAGTTATTTGAAGTACAAATTAGGACAAAATTACATATTGAAACCAAGAATAACGATTTCAGTTACTTTGTTGTAATTTGAAATATTGTTCGTGGGTAGTTGATACTTTTATTAAGTTATTTATGACATTTTCATATGCAATTTTTTCGAAAAAAAATAATTTACCAATTGTAGTACTAATGCCTAATTGTAAAATAAATAACATTAATTACAATCTATATATTTATACGCCAAATACCACTCGCTCACTTACTCACTTATCGCTATATCTCAAAAACTACAAAACGTACGAACTTTAAATTTGTAGGTTATAGTGATTCCCCAATGATCTAGATTGCAATAAGAAAAAATTTCCCGATATTTGCATTTTAAAGACGGAGTTTAACAGGGATTCGGGATTCACGGTGGATATTGAAACTTTTTTGTATAAAAATGGTTGATATTGGTTTTTTAAGAAGATCCGGTTTATGTATCCAAACTGTATAATATGGGCCAACATTTTAGGGACCAAAAGTGAGTAACGTGTTCGATATTGGGAGCAATATACATCAGTTGAGCATACCCATCTCAAACTTCAGATGGTTTTAAAAAAGCTAACCCATAAAAATATTTTAATTAATTTCCAACTTCTGAGTTTTCTTCTTTGTATTTATTATGTAAATCAGCGGTTCTCAACCAAAAATACGAAAAAATAGTAGAAAGTGTGGAAGAAGGATTATCAAATTCATAAATAATGAAAAAAGCTGATGTTGTAAATTTCCTAATTCTTGTTAAAAAAAAAATGTAACAGTATTGGTATGTAACAATGTATTTTTTTTTTTTTTTTGTAATTATTGATTCAGTTATATCTGTGTGGAGTGTAGCTAAGACATCGTGGGTTGAGTGATTTTTGCGGAAGCCACATTGTTGTTTTGTGAATTTTTTGTTCGTTTCGAGAAACCACACTAAGCGTTTGTTTATCATTTTTTCAAGTAATTTGCTTAGGGTACTGATAAGCGAAATTGGACGGTAGCTAAGAATATTAAATTTATCTTTGTCTGGTTTTAGTATAGGGATTACGAGTGCCTGTCTCCATTGATTGGGGAAAATTCCATTGTTCCAGATTGAGTTGTAAATTGCGAGGAGAGTGTTGATAGCATTATCCGATAAGTTTTTCAAGAAGATGAAAGGAATATCGTCGGGTCCAGGACTTTTGCTGTTACAGTTGTGAAGTGCGAGGTAGAGTTCTTTTATATTGAATGGGTGATTATATTCCGCGTTGTCAGGTTGAGGATAGGGGTTAATTGTGATATTATTTTCAGTTTCATTTTTGAAAATTAACAATGTATTGTTTAATTGTTTAATACTCAAATTTTAATATTTAAAAGTACATTTTTTAATTGTTTAAAGAATTATAATAGTTTTGACTTTTAAAATGTAACATTGTGTTGTTTAATAAAACACAAAAAAAGAAAATATTCATAAATATTTAAAAACTTTTATTATATTTAGGTAAATTACTCAAAAACGGTAAAGTAATAAGAAAATAATTGTTTGTGATATGACTTAGATTTGTATTTTTACTCTCTACAGTTGTGTGCATATGTGTTATTAATGTATATGGAAGAATTTTTCTTTGGGGTGGGGGGTAGACGTTTCAGATGTCCCGTTTTTTTATTTTCTTAATATGGTCACCCTATATTATTTACCTACTAACTGTAGCAGTATTTGTATGCTACATTAAATTATTAATTACCAAAATAAGAAAGTGGCTCTTTGATTACCTCAACCAGTTAACTCACATGACAACTGTAATATTATATTTTTATGTATGTATTTATCAGTTCATATATCATAGGTAGGTATATACAATATGTTTTTTGATTTATGCAGTACCTATATCGTTTGCATTGTGTGTAGTTATATACTACGGTGAACGTCATTGTAGGTGACTGACCTGCTAGACGAAGTCGGATAGCGTACCCGGATAACCTGAGGTGACTGCCCTGCTAGACACCAAAAAAATCGTGGCGGCTATATGATGTTTTTACGAAATTTCGAATTTCCGGCGGCATAACCCGGGCTACCACGTCGAACCGCGGTGGTCCTAACCTTATCACAGTTCCTTATCACCAAACCTCCTTATCACACACCAACCGGTTCAAGACCGACGACCAGACCAAAAGACCACCGCAGCTTCCGACATCGGTTAAAACTCTTCACCAACTCGGGGATAGGTTGACGCCCGGAGAGCTAGTAGTATTATAAACAAAGAAACGTCGCACAATAAATATTTTATTTGCGTCTCTAAGCAGCTTAACTGGCATAAATAACTTAACAAACCTAACAGATGTATCCAAACTTATCCAAGACATTATCTACGTAGCAAGTCAAAAAGGAATAGAGATATCCTTTCTATGGATACCTGGACACTGTGGAATAGACGGAAATGAACTAGCAGATCAAGAAGCATCCAAAGCAGCCTCATCTATACCAAAAATGGCAAAATAGGCCTAAATAGGAAAGATGAAACCATTTTGAATCGCCTTCGAATTGGGCATACTTTTGCAACACACAACCACCACATGGCTAAGAAAAGACCCTCTCATATGCGAATAATGTGGTGTGGAGTTCACTGTCAAACACATACTTATTGATTGTTTCAAGTATTCAGACTCAAGATCCAAACACCACATACCACAGCAATTAAGTGAAGCCCTTCAGCTCGATCTCCAACCAAACATCAATATAGTCAACTTCTTAAAAGAAATCAAATTATCTAACCTAATTTAAGCCTTAACCAAATGTAAACCAATAAAAAAAATGTAATTCAATAACTTATGGCCTTGTAGCCGGTGTTTTTATGTTAAATAAAAAAAATATATAGATATATAGCAAACAGAATATGATTTTTCTAAATAATATGTTGATAATAATGTAAATGTAGCTTTTTTTAATTTAAATTTCCCTGTATAGATGATGTGTAACATTTTAAAAAGTTCTAGTAAATAATAATATTAAACACTTGTAAGTAGACCACTCAACAAACATTTTGTTTACTTTATCCGTAGTACCTACCTATATCAATGAAAACTACAAATAGATAGGTATTATTGTTTTTGTCGTCATAGAACTTAAAATATTATATCAATATTGTATAATTTTGGAAGGTTTGCGATACCTATCTGTAGTCCACTTTGACGAAAAAAAATATCTAGTCACTTTAAGTAAGTACCCAGCCAAACAAAAATACATGATACACGTATCAGTTTCTTTGACAGGGTAGGCAAATATTAACAAATCGATATCCACTGCAAAAATATAAACAAATATTTAATCTTGTGTAAAGATAAATTATCACAGTTTTGGAGTACCCGAGTAAAAAATAAACTATTTAATAAATATGATTATCTCGCTTGGATAGCTTCAAAACATCTGAGTAGATATATTATCAATATACTATCAAATTATATTCTAAAATAGAACGTGCCAGAGAAAAATATAATGTTTTTAAGCATTTAAGGTAAAGAGATTAGTAAAATCTTTACATTTCCTACTAATGAATATGAATCCTAGAATCGGTGATGATTTTTTAGAAATATTTAAGTAATGTTTATTGAAAGATAGAGTCAAACGACGATTTAGTTCAATATTGAAAAAGACAGAAACGAGTTTTCCTTATATAGGTTCCCCATCTAGCCCAAACCCAATCGTTTTCATTTTATATTTTTTCTCAATACCTACAAAGTACAAATAGGTACTAGGTACTAGGTAGTAGGTACCTACAATAAACCTACCTATTATTAATTACCTGAAGTATAATTATAATATATTTGCGGATAGTTATTTAATTCATTTTTATAAAAATACATAATATTGTATTACCTATATTATAGTATATAACAATTGAACATACGTGATACGCAATACGCGTTGACGTGATAATAATATATTCGTCATCGCCCAAAACAATGAATTGTCACTTTTATAGTAGTATGTCAGTTATGTCACACTCACTTACGTTGATGGTTTTGAATTATCATAGAACAAATACAACAATAATCTCCAAATTACCGAATGATTAAAAGAGATAGGTAGGTATAATAACAGCTATAAGAATCCGTATAATATATAATATATGCCATATATGGTCGTAAATCAATTTTTATAATTTATCATATCATAATAATCCTTAACTTAAGCCATCGATGGAAAAATAATAATTTAATAATCTTTTTTTTTTTTGCGTGGTATCGAGAAATAATTTAATAATCTAGCATAGGAGGTAGGTAGGTATTGGCCAAAATATGACATCACGACCGAAAAATAAAACCAATATATGATCTAGTACTAACAGGCGAGACCTGGTTAAACCGAGGGCGTCTCCTTAAAGACGAGCATGCGTGGGCCGTGGACAACCGTGTTGATAGCGGACGCTATTGTGCGTCAAAGGCCACACGTCCACGCGCTGTCATTTATGTGGGATCCTTTCAGCGAGAAAGACACGCAACACTACTCAGCTACTCTAGACTTGTTTTTTTGCTAAGTGGTTTCAAATCGAAATTTTGTTTTTTCAAAAGTTATCATAATATTTTGACAAAATAATTTTTCGTTCATATTATAATGGAAGTCCTTCATGCTGCAATCGGTACTCAGGTAAAGCATTATAGGAATACAATTTCTGGAAACTTAATCGTTTAATCACCCTCTGCCATAACTATTTCCCATAAATATTATATCATTCAATGAATAGACTGCTTTGACCATATCAAAAACGCTAGAAGACTTTATTTAAGATTCTGAGCGAAGCGATGAATGTATTGATTTTACAATGATGTGTGTTTTTTTTTTTTTTTATTTATATTTTTATTTTTGTGTCTGTCATCACCTTTTAGGACAGTAAAAGTGCTTGGATTTTCTTCAACAGTAACTTTTCTGATAGGAAAGTGGACCTAGTTGGTACTTTGGGGGGTCAAAAGTAAAAATTTCCCAATAGTTTTAAAAAGCGACGTGAAAAACAAAAGAAAAATTAAGGAAAAACGGGAATTTTTACGCAAAATCTGTTTTCGAGCCTTTTTTTTAAAAATAAATAGTTCATAAATTCAAAAATATGCCTATATTTGAATTACAATTGCAATTAAATTGTATTATTAAACATATCCCAATTAAATCACATAATCAAATTTATTGAAAGTTGGTATCTCAAATAATAACTATATTCACGTTTTGAATAAAAATGTTTGAAGGTTTTTTTTCATTTATTAGATTAGGGCTAAATGCATTATGTTTATGTACATTATAATTTATACTCAATAAAAGTTTTCACACGGTTTATACTTTGTAGGTATAACCTGTTAGAGTGGCTGGAACACCCGACTACTCTATATTTGAATATAATATATTCTACAGTCCAATATACGACGTATCGCAACAGGTGCTCTTATGTCATTATACTGACAGTACCTATACTATTATTGATCCTGCCATACCACACAGTCAAACCTAACAAATAACTTTTGACAACATTTTTAATAATATTTAATTTTAATTTACTGCAAAAAAAAACCTACAGAGTTTAGCGTTTTTTTCTTAAACATAGTCTTACATAGTCATACATTTCTATGCCATTTAGCACTATAATATACATATTATTATTTAACATTTATATATAGTATCAAAAAATTCAAAATTAATTTTGTGTATTTGAATTTCAAATATTGATATTACCATTTAATGCATGTATTTATGCAATTAGTATAATTCTAGCAAATGGCCATAATTGCTGGGCTCAATTTCAATAAAGTAAAATGGTGGGCAAGTGGGTCACTGTAATGGATGGTGTTAAATTTGAATTCAATGATATAATATCATTGTATACAAAAAACGATTCTGAGTGAAGACGGTCAGTCAGCCTATGATATTACTATTTACTACCTACCTACCTAAGTATATGTGATGATAGTATTGTGAATAAAGTAATTTATTCACCTATTTACGTGTAACCTTGTTTTAAATTTTCAATCCTTAGTTATAAAATTTGAACATTTTATACATTTTTAACTACAAAATTATTTTTTGATTTTAATAAATTTTGTAAAAATTTAAACTTTAAATGCTTATATTTAAAAAAAATTGTGCCTATGTATTTTCAATATTTTTCAACTGCTATAATTTTCAAATATCAGTGTAACAATATATCAGGAGCATGTATTACATTTTTAAGCTTTTTGACCCAACAAATAAAATTTCATTGACAATTCTAGAAAAAAAAACTAAAAAAATTGAAAGTTGAAAATATCCGTAAACAGCTCAAAACAAATCAAATGATTTTGTATACCGGTTTTGTTTTTTTCAATTTTGGTTTTGGTTTCGATTTTGTTTACCGGTTACCAAATTTTTTTCCGTTTCGGTTTTGGATTTAATACCAGTTTCCAATTTTTTCGGATTTCGTTTTTGGTTTTGTTTTCGGTTTTAGTTTTTAAACGATTTATACCGGTTTCTAAAATCGGTTTCAAGGCCTGGACTATTTACTTTCTTTCTTAGTTTATAAATTTTTTTGAATCGTCGGATTGAGCGTTTGAATCACCTTTTAAGTAAAGAAAATTTTCCAAAATGTCAAGATCCAAAGATTTTTTAAAAAAAATACCGTTTTTTAAATTATATTATCGGTTTTGGTTTTTAATTATATTACCGGTAACCAATTTTTCCAGATTTCGGTTTTAAAGTTAATACCGGTATCTAAATTTTCCCGGTTTCGGTTTTAAAGTTAATAGGTACCGGTATCTAATTTTTCCCGGTTTCGGTTTTGAAGTTAATACCGGTTTCCAATTTTTTTGGTTTCGGTTTCGGTTTTATAACAGTTTATACCGGTTTTTGAAATCGGTTTTGAAATCGGTTTCAAGCCCTGGAATTTTGTATTGACAATAATGTTATTACTTATGGGCTATGACGTATTCATAGGCGCAAATTGACTAAATTTTTTGAGGGGACTCAAGCCCCCCTCCCCATAGGCCATATTGCTTAGTACCACAATACCAAAAAATATTAAAATTAGTACTAATTACTAGATTTTGAACTGGGGTACTTGACCGACATTTGGGGGACACTACGTACCCCCAAGCCCCCCTCCCTATTTGCACCAATGGACGTATTATTGAATTATATTAATATATTAATCGAGGCATTAATTTAATAATTTGTACATTTATTGATTTGCATTGTATATTATTATTTTTAAACAGTATTAATAATTTTATAATTTTATTTAACTTTAAATGTTTTGTGCAGTGGGTATTATCCCATTCGGGGGGGGGGGGACATCCCAGAATCAAATGTCAAGTATCAACAGTAGTTTGTTTTTGAATTAAAACAAAATAAAAAAAATCGCTACATGAGAATATCTAATTTTGTAAATCATCCATTATCTATTATCCATAAACTTTTTTAGGACTACATCACTGGTTAGCGTACAGTCTACGCACTACGCAGCGTTGTAAATTCGTCTAATCAGTTCAAGGAAAAGTATTTATTTTTGGCATTGATGATAAAAAAATTGCCATATAAATACTGTACCTTGAATTTGTTATGACTTATGAAAACTGATCGTTGAACATCACAGATCGCAGAGCTTAGTGTTCAGATATATGAAGTCAAAAGGTCAAAAGAAATATGATGAACTAGATGTCATGAAGTCTTCATACTAAAGGCATTTACCGTTTAGTACTATTTTTCAAGCAATCGTATGGCTAACCGAACCGTTCTTATAAGTTATATTGCATTAATAGTATTATTTAATAATTTAAACACATAATATATTACCATATACGATAAACCTTTAATAATATTTTAAAAACTAATGTAAAATGTAAATATAAACAATATACACATTTTACATAATATTTACTCTTTATAATTTATCCCTACTGTACTACGTATGTAGTTAAACTCAATCAAAGATGCTTTATTAGTTCTAAGCTATTCAGCATTTTAGTGCATTTTAATTTTAAGATATTTAGCTAAAAGTATTTAACTTTTCTTATCCAACTGATTTATATAAAATAAATTAAAGGTATAATATTTTTTAAAAACTACATGAGAAATCGAGGGGAACACCCAATGTTGTAAAAATGTAATTGCTATAAAAATCCAACATTAATTATTACTTATATCACCCCCCCCCCCCCTTTTTATTAAATAAACTGCTATTAATACGAGATTTCAGAGTCCTTTCATTCGTGGAGAGTGGAGACCCGCTCAGACATTTCAAATGAGAATAGTGTAATGACCTTCTTGACCTCTCCACTTAAAACAGACTGTTCACTATCAGTAAAAAAAATAGTGAAGCTTGACTCCCCTCTCAGCTGTGTCATTTACGATTTTTAATGATTTTATAATTTCTTTTCCAATTATATAGTCATCTTGGTTATGCCAATGAGCCAGATCAATAGTCAAAAACTTTATGGAAATATTTATGGTAGAATTATTTATGCAAACAATTTTCTCAGCCATTTTGCATCTTGTGTGGTTATCTACACAATCGTCAAATATTGAAAATGTTATACACTCTGGATTTAAATATCACAAATGGTTTATCTTTTTTTTTAATGCTTCTCCTGCTATTCTTTTATTATAAAATGTATATGCTTCTAATGTTTTTAAAAATAGTATGTCATTAAGCGGGGCTTTGATTGCATTAGTAGAAGAAAACCAAGCTTGGACATAACATTTTAATATAAAACAACAAATTTCTTTTAAAGCATTTTCTTCTTTGCTATTTAATTTAAATTGTTCTTTAAAGATAAATGATTTTAAAGAATATAATATGGCCTTAGAAATCCATCAAGCTAAATGAAATGGACCAGGCTATCTAAATAAAAGCAATTCCTCGAGGTGGAACTCCACCTAAAAATATGATAACGAGTTCTAAAAATTCTTGATAATCATCTCGAGATATTTTTTTAAATATGAATCTAGGAATCAGAAATCCACGTGGATAATTTACTTTTATCAATGTGTTCCCACGCATGTTGGAATCTTTTAAATAATAATATATCTGGTCCAGTCATAGAACATAATTTTACTACTAAAAATACACCTTGTAAAACAAGTTCAAAAATGTGATGTCTACATGCCAAAAATAAAATTTCTCTTTCTAGACTTTGTTCTAACAATATGCATGCCCCGTTCAATCTTCCCGTATTAGAAGCTGTAGTATCAAACACGAAGGCTTGAACTTTTTCTATTAAAGCCCACGCTTGCAAGGTATCAAAAACAGCTGAAGATATTTCATATCCTGTGCCAGAAGGCATTTGAGGGGCTCCATGAAGTTGTTCAACATCTATGGCTGTTGCAATAATAGGCAAACGATCTACCTTATTTTTACCGGTTTATTTAATCAAATTAATTAATTTCATTATAAACACCGACAGTTGTAAATGGTTTTTTGTCGACTGATTAACTATTATGTAAATCAGATTATTTTTGTTATATATCTAAACAGACGTTATAACATATATCTAACTATATAACCGAAAAAAATCAATTTCAATAAATAAATACAATTTTTTGATTTTATCAATTTTTTTTTTAAATAATGAACATACGACAAATTTTGTAAAATACTTTTTTATAGAAAATATTAAAATACATAGTTTAGATTCTTAAATTTTTACGCTAGGTACGATAGTTTCTGAATTAAATAAAATAATAAAAAAACTACCCTCTTTTGTCATATTCAACCCTGATGCGGCACCAGAAGGGGTTGATTGAGACCTTCCAAATTCTATCCAAAATACTTACCAATGCACCTTAACAAATTAAACGGGTACTGTCTAAAAAAAATTATTTTTCTCTATTTTTATCTATATCAACTAAAACTAAACCTTGATACTTTTTACAACATTATTAACTATATAGGTAAGCTTAACGAGTTATTTTATCTCACAAAGTTAGTTTTCATCACAATATAAAGTTAATAATGTTTATTATAGATTCTGAGCAGAGCGATGATGACATCATAGATTTTGTAATTTGCAATATAATACAGATTCATTAACCAATGTTTTCTTGGGCAACTTTTTTTTGAAACTGGAAAAAACAAACCACAAAATGATAAAATGATAAAACGTTTACGCAGCTAGGCAATTTATGAAGTGTTGTTTCTTACTGTGTAACTGTGCAAGTGACGTATTTTCTCCAAAAACAACTGTCAGTCATAACAGACAATTTAAGTGATCCACATGTAAGTATAGGTAAAATAATTAAATAAAAATTGTATTTTATTCAAAAAAACAAATTCAACTAAAAGAAAAATATATTGTCAGGTTATAATTAATGAAATATATTCTTTGATTTTAAACTGCCCAATTTCAAGAAAACGTACCAAAAATGTTGCAAAAGTACCATGGTAACCAACAATAGACGGCGTGTACCCACTTCCTAATTTTACATTTATGCGTGTACCCTTAACAAAAATTGTGGTACGCAGGTTAGGCATAGCCCCTCCTCCCAAGTTATTATTACAATGATTAAGGCAAGTACCCATAAACTTTTAAGGTCTACATCACAGTTCATAACTTTAAATTTAATAATAGGTCAATTCACTCTTACTATTAAAATTAACACAAAAAAAATTCTACTAACACAATTTTTATTGTTATTTACTGTTTGAACTGACTATGCCGCAGGGATAACTTTTATATTCTTAAGCGATGTTATATATTTATAAGATGAAACAAATACATACTGGTATAAAATAAAAATAGTTTTCTCTTTTAAAAAAAAATACATATGTATTTCTACTTTACCAATTGTTATTAAATAGCTTCAATACAAAACAATGTTTTAAATATATTTTTCGTAATTTACCTATACAATCTTTTTCGTGATTAATGGTTATAATATACTATATAGATTTGAATTTTTACTAGAAATACCATACATCTTTGATAACTAGTGACAAGCTTAATATTGTATTAATAAAAGTTAAAAAAAAAAAGCTAAATCCTTATGATCCCATGATCAAAACTACATTCTTCAAAAGTTACAACAGTTTTCAATATACCATCAATTTCAAAGAAAAATAGTGAATTTAAAAACAGAGCATTCACATGTTTTTGCTCATCATTAATGTCAATAATAAAGCGATAATAAAATCATAACACAAACACACGTCCATAACATTTTAATACATTTTGCCATTATTCAAAATGGTTTATGTTTTCTTTTCTTTCTTATTAGTTTTCAATGTTTCTTCTACATCGCTGTTTTTCTTCTTATCTGCTAACTTGCATTGATTATACACATTGTTCAAATCAAAAACTGCTTTGAAATTAGGCTGAAATATAGAAAAATGTATTTATTTTCTTGTATTAAAAAAGAATCTACTAATATGCATACCTCTGTAAAAAAAAATTTAAATATTTTTCCTTTACTATCATATGTTGGTCTCCTAAGTTCTTCTATTCCATTTTTAAACATAATTACAGTTGGCAATTGTCGACTTAAAGATGAATCACTAATATTATATTTATTAGCAGCATCAGGATATCGACTTATATCTATTTTTCCAAATTTAAGATATTTTGTATCATACCTGAAATATATTTTTGTTTCAACTTTATTAACATATAAAAATAAAATAAATAAAAAATATACTAATAAATTAATATTGGCACTTGTAAACATTATATTATGTTTGCAATACTTAAATGCTATCAAAATCACTAAATAATGTACATTTTATACCATTTTTAGATTATTTATCATGCACCAAAACATAAAAATATTTCTTATAGGAGCCAATAATTAGAAGTATAAAAATATTTTTAATAAATGTAAGGAATATTAAAACAATTAGTATAAATTAGTTCACATATATTGTTACAAATTCAATACACATCAATGGTATTCTGAGATAAATACAAGGGGATCTCTATGGTATGAAGCCCCTCGCCCCCGATGCTGTTATAAAGATTCATTTTAATTTAAAAATTAGTTAGTATACATAAAGGTGTATATATAGTACATTATGGTCTCAATAGTATCAATAATACTTTATGTATTACTGGTGGTACACGGAAAGCTCATAACTGGTATACAAATTTGATTTTAATATTAAACATTATATTATACTTTCAAATGATACGTAAACATCTTCAAAATATGTAAAAGAAACTGGGATATAAAAAGGTTCAGAATTATTGCTTTATAATATTTCATCTATCACCTATGTTAAAAAAATATTATCATTTTTATTTGTAATAATAAATTTGTCATTATTTTTAAGCTATAAAATCGAAATATGTATTTATTTTTTACTATTGTAGTATTGTAAGCAATTATATAACTACAGTAGAGTCTCGGTAATCCAGCAGATATCAGACCGGCGGATTATTAGAATTGCATATAAAACCACAATTTTACTTACTGCAAAACCTAAATATCTGCGACATTTTGATACACATGTCAACGTAAACTGAATGAAAAATAAAATATCTAATCGATTCATTCAAATTTAAATCAGTTAGTTTTAATAATTGTATGATTATTATAGCAAAAAATAGCTGGATTACTGGATGTACCGAGTTATTGCACGAGATTACTGAGTCAACTGTATTATTATTGCATTATTGTACTACTATCATTATGTTTATTATAAAGAGTGGAATAACTTTATAAAAAATATGTAGTTATTAAATATTAATATTATAAAAGTTGTTTCCATTATTTCATACTTAAATATTATACGTATTGAACTTTTGTTTATATGGTTAAAATAACATGTTTAGTAGCTTAAAATATAAAACGGTAGAAACATTATTGTAAATGTTATGAATTGTCATATAATTAGAATACAGCCTCACTATAGTCAATTAATAAATACCCAAACCAGAAATTAAAATAAGTATAAGCGCTGTTACCTAAACAGCTATTATGACAGAAAAATGAATTTATTGTTCATTGATCAATGTACGTTTGAAATTTAAGTTTTTATTTCTATTGACATCTTAATCAGACATACTATTAGTATAACCAAAGAGTATAATAATATAAAAATTGATGTAATAAATAGTTGAGGGGAAAAAACACATAGTTAAATTTAAATATCCCAATTTGTTGATAACAATGGAAATCAAAACCTTTTTGGTGGCCTGGAGCCCATTTTGCTATGTTAAATCTAGCCCTGTTTCTATGATTTATATTGGTGCAAACTTGTATCTCTCCTATTTTTATTTCTAGATCCACCTCTAATTATATGCATTGTATAATCGTATACTCTATACAATATAGGAGTATAGGACTGTACTAGTATCTATAATATTTCACATGCTATGTATACATATATTATATTACATTATTTTTTTTTCTTTCATAATCAATACATACTGAACAGATAACTGTGAAAATATTGGAGCAAAATTAGCACACGTAGGATTCCAAACAGTATAAAAACAAACAAGCCATACAGTATGCTGCTTATTTTCTTTTAGAGCTTCTTCTAAAGTGGCCAATGATCTGAAGTACAACACATTTTCTGGACCTGAATATGTTGGCTCTGGTAGACATAAGCTTACAACTATAAATTTAAAATTAAATAATAATTTAACAATCATTACTTTCATGTGCAAGCAAAATTTTGATACACGGTAATATTATAGTACAATAATAATATTTATGTAGATTATAACTCAAGAAATCAATAATACAATGTTTTTTCATTAAATCTGATTAAATAGGTATTATGATTGGAAAAAATATATAGGTAAGTTATAAAAAAACCATATACATCTATGTAATGCAAAGAAAATAAATTTAAAAAATGAGCGTATAGCTTATTTCAAAAATTGATTGCATCGATCTTAGATATTTTATTAGTTTTCCATATTTTTTTAAAAATTAGTACACTGATTTTTTACAGCAATCTACCACTTATGAAAAAAAATATATAAAACTGCATACCAATAAGAAGAGCAGTGAAGAATAAACCAAATCGAACATCTGCATAGTACCACAATAATAAATTTGCTCCTTTAGTGTACAAGAAACTAGATGAGAGATAAGCTAACATAGTGACACTTCCAGCTTTTCTTGTCCGAATCATTACAACAATCATGAGGAATAGTAATATTTCCAATTCTTTCTGTAAGTAACACATTAAGAGTTAATTTTTAAATAATACAAAATTGAAAACAATAATCTTTGATTGGTTGTTCAACGAATAAGTTACTTACAGCGTCTAGTTCGCAAGTCTTTTCAGTCGGCGAGAATATATATTGGCAAAAGATGTCAATCTTTTTGCAAAACACGTACGAACACGTGAGAATTATGTTAACCCAATAATAAGGTTTTAGTAAGAGAATCAACTCTTTCTTTTGTATCACCATTGTGAATAAACAATGGCTTTTTGCACTCCTATAAAAGCAACTCGATATAATAGATGAAGTTCGTTATTGTCGATCGAAATATGAATTGATATGAACAAACGTAAAGCAAAGCAAAGAAACGAATTTTGTTTCTATTTGACTATTTGCATAATATGCATTATTGATATTTAATAACACGATTTCATATTATCACGGATAACACAGCCAGACAGCAATCAGCTGGTTTTGATTTTAAGATTATTTTGGAGCAAAGGCAAAAAATAACTATTTATTATTTAATATTTTAATACTTATTTATTCGTAATAAACATAGATATTACAATACATTTTTTTTTTTTTTTTTTTAGTCATATTTGTTTTTATTTGCACAATCTGTATAAAAATAAAATTACAATAAGCACAATGGAGGGGTAATACAATTATAGGGCATTGGTCATGGTTGGCTTGAAGAAGAAGCTATTCATTAATAGCACTTCATAACAATACATTTAGATATACTAATATAGTAATATCCAAAATACTAATGCAGCTCGTAAATATTTGTATAGAATAGATGATGGATGATATATTTTGTAAAAATGTTGATAACCTGACCCCTCCAGTCATCAAACCAAACATAATAATATATTATGATCGTACGCTCTATTATAGTATTATCTATATTACCTATAGCCTTATAGGTATCAAATATTATTTTATAAGTATCGACAGATCGGACAGATTTCAGAATTTCAGAGACACAGTCAAGAACTCAAGAGTTAAGAGTCAAGAATACAACTTACCAGATCTGACTTTACCGAGATATAATAATATATTATAATATTATGATCTATATATTTTTGAATTAAATGCATTAAAACTGAAAAAAGTTCATAATATTATGTAATATTACAATTGTCTAACTAGTTTAGGTATTTACTTAATTATTTAGGCTATTTAATAGTATTTACTAAATTACATAATCATCAAAATTCACAAGGATATTTGAATTTACACAGACTGGTATGTTTATTATATATTATATACTTATATTATGTGTTGTTCCGGACTCACACATTTAACCACTTATTACTATTAGAATGTAATTTAATATTTTATATATTTTAGTTCCCAAGCCCATTTCTTTTTCAAAGGATTTCCAATTTGGTATGATAAACAAATCAGACATACCAAATATTAGTGTCCGGCGCCATTTCCAATGGTTTGGAAAAGTACAAACCCATTAAACTGGAAGTGTAATTTCCCTCATTCTTACCAAGGATAATAAATTAAGGAGGTTAATTAAGGCTGTTACCTTGGCCATGTTATCAAGCAATAAAGATGATATTTTGGAACAATACATAATTGATGACATCATTGCTCGGACAGTTAAATATTAGTATAAATCTCCAGAAGACATCAAATAGGTCCGCTACTTTTCTTCAACAATATTTGCGATAGAGAGCCAGTAATACTTTTCTGGAATGGATGTACGGACATAACTATAATTAAGTGATGACTGTTAGGGGAATAATTTAATGTTTTAATATAACTGCTAATAGTGATAAGGATAATGAATTTAACTTAAATTAGTAGATTTAAAAAGTAAGAAATTATTATATTCAGCATACATAGGAACAACGAATAAAAGTGGCAAGGTTTTAAATTTATAAGAGACACATGGATTAGTCTGTAATTTAGATCATTGTATCACTCATTGTCATAGTTCAGTGGTCGATATAAAATTAACCAATTGTATTTTTAATTACATTTTGTCAAAAATGAGGACAATTAAGTTGAACAAGATATGTAAAAGAATAAAAAAAAAGAAAAAAATATAAAATATAATTATTTATATTATATACTTACTCAAATATCACTAACACTTAATATTTTATAATGTTGACTGTTGTTTACGGGAAATCGTGAAATCGAAATTGTAAATGACATATTTCATAAAAAAAATTGTCATATATAAAAAAAAAGTGTCATGAAATTAACTAATTTGTAACTGTAAATGTAAACCACAATAAAATTGAAAATATTTTCATATTATACTCATCATCACTGGATCACCGGCAGAGCTGCGATCAATAGAATAAAAAATACAATCAATTTATAATATCAAAATATATCAGTATTAGGTTTTATTTGTATCCGTATGTAATAACTAATAACATAAATAAACAAATTATTATGTATTTAGAATTTAAATATTGAAATAAAAATTATACATTCCCTATTAAGATATAAAATTGTAATTAAAAAACAAAATTGCAATATAATAATTTAAGTTAGTTAAAATAAATTGTACTCGAGAACCATAGAGGTACCTATTTTTTATTATCATTGAATTTATTTCATTCAACAATAATAATAAGTAAAGTATATTTCTAATTTTGAAAAAAATGATCTGAAAACAAATTATGCCTATGAATCTACCTCTATAATATTTCATGTATAGTATACCAATGTATAAGACAAAAATGCTTACAAAAAAGGAGACATTTCATTAATTCAATGTTAAAAAATAATGGAAAATTGATATCAGGAAAAGTAAATTTGGTTTTTATTTTTACATATTTTAACTATAGTCTATAATATACATGATTGTTCATTTGCTAGTTGTTTCTATGATTGAATTTTTTTATCAAAAGGGCATTATGAAATATAAATAAATAAAATTTGATTTTTGGCTTAACATTTTTAATGTACCTATTTTAGTTATTATATTATGCATACTGATATATTATTATTTGAATGTTTATTTTCACTATTATTTATTATTTTATTTTAAGTAATGATATGCCATATGAGTATGTGTTATATATTATTGCTTAGAAAAATGTATCAATATACTTCTTTTATTATAACGACTAAACATGGGTCACGGTTTAATATTTGTGATATTGAGTGCCTAAATATTGTGTGGATTTAGAATAACAAAACCCTAAGTGGCGCCAAAGTAATTTAAATATACTCGGGTAGAATAGGTAAAAAAATATAAGTCACCACATACCCCTAAAAAATGTTAAGCATTGTCCCCTACACCCCCCTAAATCTAAATTTCAATAAGATCTTTTTACGTACAAAATAATTTGCTAATTTCCGTGAATTTGATGAGTTTTGTCAAAGTTTGATTACAAATGCTTATAAAAAAAGTCATTGTTATCTATCTTCAACTGTTATTGACAACAACTTATGAAGAACTTTTTATTACATTTTCAAGTTTTTTAACTCAGCAAACATGATATTTATAGAAAAAAAATTAAAAATTAAAAATTTCAATACTAGTTCAAATAGAATCAATTTATTTTTAAAAATTTTAAAGTAAGCTAATATTTAGCTATTTGGTAAAAATTTAAATTATCTACTTTAACTCTTTAAGTGTTTTTGAATTATTAACTCAAAAAAATATTGGGAATTCAACTTATTTTTTGAATTAGACTAGTATTATCTTACGAGTAACCTTGTATTATATGTTCAAGTTTTTAATGGAGTAAATAATTTTTGTTTCAAAAAGAATTTAAAAAAAATGTATGCCTACTATAGTTTAAAGTGAGTCAAATTAATTTGAATTTTATGGTATATAGATAATGCTGATATAAACATTCGGTGAATAAATTATATATCTATAATTATACTTTTTTAAGTTTTACCAAAAAAAGAATAAAATACAAAATGGATTTTTTCAAAAACTGTATTCGCGTGAATATATTCCAGTGTTTTCCTAATTTTTAATTCTAAGCGGAGCGTTGAATTTATTGATTTTATACTGCAGTGATGTGTTTTTTTGTGTATGTCTACTCGATATGTTTACGGACATTTTCTATTTTTATTTTTTTATTTTTGTCTATACCTAATTATCAATAAAATTCATATTATCAATAAATATCAATGTCAAAAGTGTGAACATTTAATACAAAGCTCCCGATATATTGTCACAATATCGTAGTTATAATATATTATATATCGTATTACAATAATATCATCAAATTAACTTAGTATAATATCATTGGCTAATTGACCGTCTCCGATCAAAATCGTTATACAATGATATTATATCATTGAATTCAAATTTAACACCATCATTTACAGTGACCCCTGATCAGTTGTAACCTACGGCTTACTGTACAACAGAACGCGACACCCACTTGCCCACTTTTTTAAATCATTAAATTAAAATTTAAGAGCGTCCCCCATTTACACCCTTTATTAAATCATAACGGTTTCCTAGTGTTAAGATCATAGGCGTAATCTGGTGGTGAGGGTGGAGGGGCAAGGGGAGGCAACTACCCCCTCTGAGTGGGCAATAGCGTAATTTTACCTTATAGATTTATGGTTATACCTAACCTTCAGAATTTACCCCAGATTACTCCCATGGCTAATGAACGACGAATTTTACATAGATACTAGATAGGTATTGGGCTATGTCCTATTTACAAGAGTATCATCATACGAAATAAATTTGACATTCGTACGCTTTTTAAATAGAAACAGGTGTTTGAAATATCAAATTCGGATAGACCGAATTATAATAATATTTTTTTAAAGTCATTTTGATCTCTTAACCATGGCTCTAAAACTAAACTTGACTAAATGACAACGAGCACATTTTTTAATTTAAATTATTGAATTCTTCAACAATTATGGTTTTTTACGATATTTTAAGTTTAAGTGAGTTATGAGAATTTAAAAATATTAATAATTTACATACTCATAACAGTCATAACTCACTTAATAATTAAAATATCGTAAAAATCGACGAGAGCTACTGCCCCTATGTACCCATCCATCGGTTTCCAAATTTACTCAGCAGATATTCTTGAACAACAATTGCATTATGTGCAGGTGCTCCATCTTGTTGGAAAAATACGTACCTACATAAGACTTAGTTTCTAATGGAATATGATCCATGTATGTAGGAAATACATTCGTCAAAAATTCTAAGTATCTTCTCCCAGTAAGCGTGCCATCATAAAAATATGGGCCGAGAATTTTTCCATCGAGTAACCCACACAAAACATTACTTCCCCAAATTGTTTGATTATTTCTGTCAATATTCCAGAATGGATTGTTATCTGGCCTTTATTTTAAATTCTCATAACTCACTTAAAATTTAAAATATTATAAAAAACCAATGAGAGGACACAGATAATCTTCTTACCTAAAAGTTTGATAATAGGCCGATTTAATCTAATATCAAAACATTCAAAACTAACAGCACTATTGAAACTACTGAACAAAAATTTGTTATGTCGAACGCGTGTAAGATAGAGACAACATATGCCAGTGCGACGATCACTTAATTTCTAAAAACATGTTAGGTATGAGTGAAAAAAAATACGTAGAATTTGTAAAATAATAGGATAATTGTTGAAAAATTCAATAATTTAAATTAAAACATTTCTCGTTGTCATTCAGTCAATTTTGGTTTTAGAGCCATGGTTAAGAGGTCAAAATGACTTAAAAAAATCGGTCTATCCGAATTTGATATTTAAAACACTTGTTACCATTTAAAAAATAGCAAATTGTATTGCGCATGCTCACATTGAAAGCCAGAATAAGCTATAACAAATTTGAAAATCATCAAAAAATGTGTATTTATGTATTCCTTAACTCCTCCCAAGAACCCTAAGACAATCCGAGGTCACTGGATTCAAATATGCCGTGTTACCTTTAAACTTTAAAGGGAAACACTGTATACTAAAACTGTAAAAACTTGGTTTTAATCTATACTTAAACACCCCCCATTCCATAATCCTGGCTACGCCACTATAATTGTGTAATCCTATCTTACATAAGAATGCACAGTACGACATACTCGGATGCAGTGTTCGGAATGTTCACTGAAAAAATGAATTCGTTCACGTTCACTGCTTAAAAAAGGAACTCGTTCACGTTCAAATTCATATTTTTCTCAAATGAACACGTTCACGTTCACGTTCTTTTAAAATATGAATGCGTTTATTTCGTCGTTCGTTTAATTTATTTTATTTTTATGTATCGTTTAAACACGAATACAAAATCGTGGAAATCATAATATTATTGTTGTTTTACCTGTAGGCATGCCCACTGGAATTTCATGTATTTTATTTTTATAATGCGTAGTATATTATATTATATCATAATAGTATCAATCAATATTTATTAAATAATAAATAAATTTGAACGTCTTAAAAATCGTTAAAATCCATTAAATATATAAACGTTGTTCATGTTCACGTTCTATTTGAAAAAAACGAGTGACGTTCACGTATCGTTCACTACATATTATGAATGTGAACGTGTGAACGAGCGTACATGAACGACGTTCTTTTCAAACACTGCTCGGATATACCTATGTAACCCATAGATAAGTATATTAAATATAATATTATCTATGTAGTGCAGTACGACCATTCAAGCCATTCAACGACTAGACACGAATTAAGATATCTTAATTAGTGCGTTACGACGATAGTAAACGTTGTTATGACGAGGGAGGGTGGAGACGCAGCGACCAAGACGGCAGAACGGGTCCGTTGTCCGCTGGAGGCTTGGTCGCTTGAAGTCTTGGAGGTAGACACGCACGCACGCACGCACTACGTTCCGTTCGTTACGAAGACTCGCGTCCTGTTGTACGTCATGTTGGTATGCCGCGTCACAGCGGACGCGACGCGCTGACATGGTTACACAGCCGCAGTACGCAGACTCATACGCCGCCGCCGCCAATCGATCCGCACGAAGCCGACGCCTAAACGTCGTGTGCACTGTGCGAACGGTACGCGCAGCATATTTTATTGAACGTCCAATACACCATCGCTCGGCGTCCGACGTACACACGATTCTCGTCCCCCCCCCTCCCAACCGTTCATCCGTTGTGTCGCGTTTCCGTTTCGTTGAATCGATCAACCGCTCACTAGACATCGTAACCGTGTTTTATTATTTGCGTGCAAGCCTTTAGCCTTTGCACGCCCGCCATTGCCATTATAGTCCGATTCGGTCTGTACTGATCACCCTCATACACGGGCCGGCTACCGCCATCACATATGCCGCTGTCGTAACGCGTCGCGGTGGCCATCACTTCGGGACGTAGCATCACCATGGCAGCCGTCGAGATCAAACCCAATTTCGTGAAAAGCGTCTCCTGGTAATGTTCTGTCATGTTCTGTCTCTCTAATTTCGGTCAGAGAAATCTGTATTAGACGCTGACCGACCAAAGTTCTTTAGTGTATTGATGTACCTATTTGCTAATGTTTGATTGAAGGCATTTGACAATCTTTATCATTGAGTAGTAGTTACCTATTTATACAAAAAATAATTTTCAATTAAACTAAACTTAATGTGGAAGGAGTTTGTTATATTGATCCTCAACTTTTATTTCCCGTTTTATTTTATATACCTAATAACTATTACACAAGAAGATAATTTTAACTATTCAATTTATTGACTCCTAAGTCTCATAATATTCATAAGTTGGATATTATTTATTTATTTAGCAGCGAGATTAGGTAGTTCCATGTAATGCATTTTGTGATATGTGTCACAAATGTTCTATAATAATATTGTATAGGTAGATATAATTAATTAGTATGAGTTAGGTACCTATTATATTACAGTGAGTATAATTATCTTACTGTGTTTAAAACGAAATAGTAACACTCTTTGATGTCCAATTACCTAAATATGTTGTCTTCGTCTGATTAAGATGACATGGCACCCGTATTTGTTGTTTTCGTCTTACAAGTGTGTAACATAGCAAATTTTATGCTCAGCAGATCATGTTTAGCTCTGTTAGTTTCAAAATTTAAGTGAATTGACCTCTTATAAAATTTTAATATAAGATTATTATCTAGGCAATCTCATAGGATTTTTATTATATTTTAATTTTAAAATTGTAAATTGTTTGTAAATCTTAAAATACTCATAACTGGCTTCAAAATTAAAATACAATAAAAAGCCTATGAGATTGCATAGATAATAATCTTAACTTTAAATTTTATTTAAACTCTAATTTTTAAACCATTAGAGTTAAACGTGATCTGCTGAGCATACAATTTGTTATGTTACGCACTTGTAAGACGGAAACAACACAGCGGGTACCTCGCACTCTTAACGCATAACATTCTAAAATACTCATAATTTACTTAAAAATTAAAATATTGTACAAAACCAAAGAGAGAACATAGATAATGTTTTCACCTTTAAGTTTTATGATAAGTCGATTCTTTTTCTAATATTAATGCTAGCACAGAATTGGAACTGCTGAACTTATATTTTGGTATGTTATGCAATAGTAAAGTCTTCGGTAAAGACGGAGACAATACATGCGGGTACAACATCCTTTTAAAAAGAAAGACAATTACTTGGTCACTTCTTATACTAGAGTTATATACATACGTCTACTTGTATATCCATACATACAATAACGGTAACAAATTAGTATACCAAAGTATATTATGAATTTATCTTTAGATGAGGCATAAAGTCATACAAATAAAATTGTATTGATTTTTTTAAAAGTTTTTTAATTATTAGGTACTTCACTGTACCTACTGAATGTTAAAAGCTAATAATTATAAATGCATATATCATATCCACTAATATATTATTAAATGTTTTGATCTAAATACATAATTGATTTCCATCGCATTCATCATGGTTTTTTTTTATTTTGCATAACTTAAAATACACTTGCATAATTGCATTACTAAATGGTATTTTTTTTTATTAATTTTAACATTACTGGAAATTCTTATTAATCTAAATATGTAATATTTTATAAATCACACCCTTGCTACTAATTGGTGATAGATACCGATGATATTTCATCAAAAAAAAAAAGATTAATAAGGACCTATCTAACAAATAAATATTTAATTAAGTACCTATAGTAAGTCTCAAAGTTAATAGTTGTACATTTTTTTTTTATGATAACGTGTAGAAATAAATTGTTTCTAATAAAATATTTTATTTATTATTTTAGCTTTATCAATGATTTATCTTACCGTGAAGCTGTGGAGAATTCTGTAAATTATAATACAAGATTATGCATAGAACGGCGATTAAGAATGCCATTTTTGGATACCCAAACAGGTACTTTTGAAATAATATGCATGGTTCTATAAGTACTCTAAAACCAACTTTATTATGCATCTAATCTTTAATAATTATAATTGTGATAAAGGTGTAGCTCAAACACATTCAAGTTTATTGATGCTGGAACGACAACGCATGCCTGGGTTAAATAACGGTCAAGTATATACATACCCTTCCAAAAGGTGGAAGAAGAAAAGAAGACAATATTTGTTAAATACCTGCAATAGCAGCTCTGTAAATTCCTCTGTATTCAATTCTTCTGGAAGACGTAAAGAATCTGGTTAGTCTATTATATATAAGTGTTTTAATAATGTTATGCATGGCATAATGTACAATGTAATAATTTATTTCTAAACTCTTTAATTATTTTATTTATAAGGTTTAGCAAGTGGTGGTGATTCTGGGGATGGAACTAATTCATTTAATATTGATTTACATACTGGAGACAGTCAAAATGCAATTTCAAACAATGAAGATAGTAAAGATAGCCTTGGAACAAATACCATAGTATCTAAAGATGATCAGACTAACCAAAATAGTTCAAACACTAAAGTATCTTCTGTAAGTGTTAAAAATAATTTAGCCTATAACTTGTGATAGTAACTAATTAGGTCAAGTTTAATTACTATTAATTATTAAGGAGATCGGCAGTGGTGGACAGTTATTTTAGCCAAAACATACCAATCATACTGATCTACCTAGTTATGCAATTATACTTTTTAAAACTGATTTGAATTCTTTATTATGTCTACTTAAGATCAAGTCCACTTTCCCAATTTTACACCCCCCCTCCCCCTCCAACAACAACAACAAAAAATTAGGTTTTAATATTTTGAAATTTCGGAATTTTCAAACTTTCATTATTGGGAATTTAAATCAGAAATCTTATAATGTGGACTGACTAATCTCAAGTAGACATTATAACGAATTCAGATCGGTTTTCTGAAATATTGCCAAGGTGGCGACTTGTGTATGCGCGTGTAGTAGCGCTCTGCTATTTCTTTTACACACATGATCACCCACTAAGACATTTACAAAACCTGCGTGCATGAAATTTAAAAATTGCCTATATTGAATTCTTTAAAAACTGTCTACCACCGATCACCCTAAGGGGGCACTACCCATGCATTTTTTGTCTCCATCTTAAAAATGTACAACATAAATTTTCGTTCACTAGTTTTAATTGTGTGCTGTTAGTTTTGATATTAGAGCGAAATTACTTATTATCAAACTTTAAGGTAAGAAAATTATCTGTGCTTAAGTGTCAACGATTTTTTTTTTTTTTTGATATTTTAATTTCAAGCAAGAAATGAGTATGTGAAATGTCAAAAATTAAGGCCCAAACTTTACTAAAAGATGTCTTAATTATTTAAAATTCCGATGATACTGTATCTTTCAAACATCCAAACATCCAAACTACAAAAATATTTGCTTTTATCAAATATATTATTGTATTCATTATTATATTTGTTATTTAAGGAATGGTATTATGATGAATTTGAAATGCAAGAAATCGAAGGATTTGAAGAACCTGATGCTGATTCAGATTATGATTATGAAGAGAGTTACACTAAACGAAAAAGGCGGAAAAGTGGGAAACCTGGTCGTAACAGTACGAATAATGAAAGTACAAGTGGTCGGCGCAGTACAAAAGTGAGAAACTATTAAGTAAATATAATTAGTATTGGAATTCAGTGGAACTGAAGTACAATATTATATGTAATGCAAGGATCACTATCAACCACTGTCCCACCCACCTACCCTTTAATGAAACCTGTTGCAAAAAATATACCTCCCACTTTTATTTTTAACTCTTTCTTCCATGTTCCAACCAGTACGTATAAATATTAAATTAGCTTTGATAAATTTTAATCTTGAACAGGCCATTATTGTAATTTTGTGTGGCCTGTAAGTAATATTTATAATTTGTATAAAAATCACTAACTAATATAGTATATACTGCTGGAAACTGCGGATTAAAACATTGTTTGTTAGTAGATCCCTTGTTAAATGAATTTATTTAGTTTTTTTTTGTTTTATGTTTGATACATTTTTTGTTAGCTAGTAAAAACTTAAAAAATTAATACAAGGAGTAATTAAAACATAGAGTCAGAATTTTTGTTTATAATATTTCAAGTTCAATGCTTTTCAATGTTTGATTATTAAATCAGAATCACGGAAATTTGCAAATGATCATGTAGGTACTTACCCAGAATACAATTCATACAATTTTAATAACTTGATGTTCCCTCATAAGTTATTTACTGGAAATTAAAAAATAAGTTATTAAATTAATAAATATTAAATTTAACACTGTGATTTAACCTAAAGCGATTTTTGTTAATATTCTACAAAAAAGACATTAAATAGGCATTTAAGTTCAAATTTAGACAAAATTAGATATTTAAACAAAGTATAACGATTTTAGTTATTTTGTTGTTCCTAATTTAAAAATATTGTTGGTGTGGACTTGAAACTTTTATATATATTATTATATTTTACTTAACATAATGAAATTTTCAAAATATTTTTATTAATTTTAAGTTTATTTGCTGTTTATACGTAAGGTATACGTCAAAATGGACAAATCTCACACTGTTGACCATTCTACAGAAAGTTTGTGTTGACTCAAAAGCAGGGCTTGCAAACGTTATAATAACGTTATGATTATAACGTTATGTTTGATAAAAAACGATTGAAATTTGTAAACGTAATTATAACGAAAAACGATAAACATAAATAAATAAATAACACAAAACAAAACGTAACGTTTAACAAAATATATGATATATCATTAAACAAAACATAACGCAAAACGGTATATATTGTATTCCATTAAACAAAATAATTAATTTCCAATTATTTAATAATACTTAGTATTATTCAATTATTTATTCGAGCCAAGAATTAATTTTATCCCGTATCCGGCCTATCCGGGAGATCCCGTATTAGATTTATTTTAAAATTTAATAAGAAGGTATTAATAGAATAATTTAATTACCAATAGCTAATAATAGTGATACTCTGATAATATTGTACTGTACTATCTGTACTACGGTCGGAATTTATACCATTCAAGTTATTCAACTATTGTGTTCGGTGATCATTGGTATTTATTTTGTTGTTTGTGAATGTTCTATTTAATAATGGTAATATGGTAATAAGTATAATTTAGATAGTATAAATTATACTATGTTGTCTACACTCTATAGTATATTAGCTATGTACACACTTTTATATTGCCAATACATATTATTTAACTTTTAACAACATAAATTATAGATTCTGATTATTTTGTCAATTGTAGGAAGGTATAAAATAAATGTTGACAAAGTATGTCAAAACAATCAGAGTAAAATATGTTTGAAACATAGATTCCTGCTTAAATGATATTCTCAAGCACAATATTGTAAAACTTACTAAATAATTTTAACATTTAAAAACCTAATAATACGTTCAAAATTTCAAAATAATGATCATGATTTTTTTTTTTTATATTTATTATTTTATAATAAAGTCCTTAGAGCCTAGGCAATTTATTAAATTCAATAATACATTATCACTTATAACTTAAGATTAATTATCATCATACTGTTTTATCATTTATTTTGTTTCCATTTCTTTACGAACTATGTATATTGTAATTTAATCTGTATCACTGTACTCTATATTTTGTAAATAATATGTAATTGGGTTATCTAACCCATTTAATTAAATAAATAAAATTACACAATACCTACTTAAAACTCAGAATAGGGAAATTATGTCCCCAAAAAAGGTCATAGTCATATACTTTTAAATTGCAGCCTGTGTACTTTTAAAACAGGTATCTAAATACTTTTAAATATTAAATAACGATAAACGCAAAAATTGTATAACGTTTTAATTATGAATAACGTTAAACGCAAAAATTGTATAACGTTTTAATTATGAATAACGTTAAACGCAAAAATTGTATAACGTTTTAATTCTGAATAACGATAAACACAAAAGTTGAATAACGTTTAAATTTTGAATAACGATAAACTCAAAATTTGTATAACGTTTTGATTGTAAATAACGTAAAACAATATTTTTTTTTCAAATGCAAGCCCTGCTCAAAAGTTAATAATAATATATAATATGATAATAACATTAAACATACAAAATATATAAGTACTAGGAGGTATTGTAACATTTGTGCAATTATAAAAATTATTATTAATAATATTATTTACCTAATAAATGTAATATTTTCACCAAGAATAATAATTATTATTAATATCAATAGCAACCGTTTATAAACGAAAATGTCCATTGTAAATCTCAAAATCTCTGTTTGAAAACCTTCCTCTGGATCTCTCGTGATAAAAATATGTAGCCTATCTTCTTTCCCAAGATTTAATCTATCTCTGTACCAAATTTTATCGCAATTGATCAAACGGCTTAGGAATGCATAAAGGACATAGGTAGATCGAAGCATTTTTTGTCTTTTATATATACAGATGTAATGTTTTCACCAAGAATTAATACAACCTCCCTTATTATTAAGTAAAATAATGTACTATAATATTATATAGCTATATAAATATATAATAAAATATACTTAGTAATATAGGCTGTCTATGCTCAGAATCATTTTTCGTTTCTAATAATTTATCATTTTATTTAAATTTAAGTATTTAACACATTCATTACAATGCTATATAAGCGAGGTACACCTACTGTACAACAAAGCGGTTGCCAGTTACCTAATTCCTCATTTTTTACATTTAAATTCGTACTTAAGGACCCACCCTCAGACGATTTTCATACATAAACATCATTGGACTTCGGCACCACTTTACCATGACAAAATATATTGTACCACCCACACCTACCCCCTAAATTAGGTCTGGCAGTTGACAGTTTTGAACCATGTTCTTGGCGCCTCTGTATGAATTTATATAAGATAAGTAACTGTTTGATAAAACTATAAAAAAAATATCCTTCTCGCTTCTCCAAGATTCTTGTAGTGATAAATAATTTATCTAAATATATAATATGCTTATATATCTGAACATTTATGAAAGTATTTAAGCACAAAAATTCTCTTTGCTTATTGGTACACTAACCTTCACTTATTTCTAAATATTCATTGATCTTATCTGTTTGTTTTATATCCATCCATTAAACTTTATTGATCTATGTGTTTTATTTTATGTAATTTATGCAATATCTGATCTACCAAAAAAAAGCACGTACAATATCTTATAATTGTTAACATTGTCATTATTATTATTAATTTTAAAACATTAAAACTTTTTATAAAAGAAAATAGTATAATAATTGTTATTAATAATCATTTTACCTATACATTTAATAATAACTTCTTAAAACTTGATCTGAGCATAAAAAAAAATTATTAGATGTATATTGTTGTAATGCTCCAATTAAATGACAATGTAACATTTAGAAATTTGTCCCAAGCATTTTTCTTATAACTTGTATTTTTAAAATGACTTGCAATTAACATAAAATCAATCATTATGGTATAGCAAAATAATATTATATTGTATAAACCCAATCCAGCAATTAAAATAATGCATAATACATGGTTCATTCTAAATATTTGTGTAGATTACATATGATATTATAAATTGTGCAACAAATAACAAATTAGCACTAATTCTAATTTTAATGTTGTGCTCTTGTTTCATAATTTATTATACATAATTTTACCAATTTTTATTGCATAATATGTATCAGAGCCCAAATAATTATTAATAAGATCAAATGCTTTTAAGTGTACTTAAGCAATTAATACAAATGTAAATAAGCACTATTTTTAATATTTCTTCCTTATTTTTAATATGAAAAAATGTTAATAGGGTTCAACATCTGGAAGAGGAAGAAAAAAAGGAATGAGTGGTTTCATTGATCTTCAAGACCCTGATAAACCGTATGCATGCGACCGTAAGTACTTTTTTTGCATTTGTGTTATATTTTGGTTAATGCTATTTAAGTCGTTTTTATGTACCTATTGTGGTCTTAACATTTTTATAGTCGTGCACACAGTTTACTATAACCTAAAGATTAACTTGCAATAAAATATTGCATTTATTTTTACCCTAATTATTTCAATATTATGTCAAATGAGCATACTATACCATAATGCATGTTGTGTTAGCAAAGCACAATGAGGTGGTATTATTCATACAAATATAATTAAATGCCGGTGCCCTCCATATCATACGTTTATTATAGGCAGGTATAATAAAATTAGAACTTGAATTTATTGTAACTTTAAATTAAGAATTACTATTAAAGTTTCTACATAAAAAGATTTTAAATATTAGTCTATAAGGGTCTAAAAATTCATACACAAATTTTGATAGTCATTATCCTTAATAGTATTTTGGGTTGAACAGTATAAAAAAGAATTATAGATATATTTTTTAGAAATGTTAAATTTTTTTTATGAACAGTTAATTCTTTTTACTTAAATATGGTGTTTTATTTATGTAAAAATATTGCTTTTCTTAATTTATTTTAAAAACTTATTATTTTATATCTACTTGAATTTTTTTTTATGATTTTGTAATTTGTATTACGGTTGTCACACCGTGTCAGTACTCTAGTTTAACTTGTTTGCGTTTGAGTGTTTTTGTTTGTCGTGACCATTATTCCGGCTGTATGAGGGTGTTAGCGTATGCTAATGTTTCAGTATGTGGAGCTCGTTACAAGACTCGACCTGGTCTTACTTATCATTACACTCATTCACACAAGGAAAAACCTGCTGCCAATATACCTGTAGCAGATGAAGAGGCCAGCCAAGAGAGTGGTTTAGTATCAACCCCTGTGTCTCCACAAACACAACAGTCTCAACCATTTGAACAACAACAAACTACAACAGGTTGGAGCAAATTCCAGGACAGTTATGTCACCTTCCTTAATGCCCCTGGTAATCACTAAACCGCTTAAAATAAAAACATTCTTCTGGCTGCACGCACTTTAGCTCAGGCTTTTGTTATACTATTTTTCTTGTTGATTAAAAAAAAAAAATCAAAACATCCATAAAAAATTGTTGATTTTGAAATTTGATTAAATCAAATAATTATAATCCTATTTTCATTGTTACCATTTGCAATTATTTTTTTTAGTTTAAACCATTAAATTAAACTACAGGAAAAATATTAAAAAATAAAATAAATTTAAGCACTAAAACATTTTCTAAAATATTTCATTTTTCAGCTTAATCTCGATCAAAGATATATTTGTTGGAAATAAGTAAAATTGTCAATGACAATTTTTAAAACATATGTTTACGCAAATGTATCCTAGGTTGGCTAGGTAGTAACTTTAGCTAATCAAACTATATGATAATTGGTAAATTTATTAACTGTATAAAAAAGAGCTATGTTAAAAATTTGACAAATTCTCGTTTATTTTGTAAAGTAGTTTCTAATATGGTTTATAAACGTAAATAGGTTGTTGATACAATTTATTATCGCTAAATGTTGTAAATATTTGTAGTTATTATGTTTGTTGAATAAATGAAAAAATTATTTTAACCTGTTTGCATGAATTATCATACATACATTATCCATACAAGTTTAAATATAATTTTAAAAAAATAATTTCTATTCAATTGAATATCAATTTTTGGTAATCAATAAATGGTTGTAACAATAAATTTGTAATGAATAGTTTTTCATTAATTTTGGACCATATTATTGAAGTAATTTTTCGATCAATTTACAATCATAGTGTGCTTTAACATATGTCAAATTAGATAAATTAATTTTTCAATGTATTTTGAAATCTTATTATTATTTGGTGATATTTAGATATTTATTATTATGGGTTTTCTTTTTTGAATATGCTACTTAAAATTTTACCAAGTATACTTTTGCATAATTTTGAGAAGTAAGATTAAGTAATTTTCAATGAATAAGTTATATCATATTCAAATGTTAACTTACATAATTATTACTTATTCATCATAGAATCTCAAAATCTAAATGTTTTATTAGTTTTTTCTAATATTTTTAATTTTGAGCAAATTTATAAATTTTCAGTCATTTTTTTACCAATATTTATTTCATAAACCAAAATTAAAAATGTTATTTATGCTTTTTGCTTTGCATGCAATAACTCTCTTAGTTGTTTACCAGTGGGTTTCCTTTCTATTCATATTGTTTATGTTATGCAATCTGAGTATAGATTATAGTACAATACTCGTTTTATGTGATTAGACCTTATGAGTGTCACAATTATTTTCTATTGAATATGTATTTAGTAAATTATAAAAAGTTTTTGCTTACAATGAATATGGACTTCTTGAGCATTATAATAACAGTATTGCATTTCTATGAGTAGTGTGAAGTAAACTAAGGCCATACATTTGAAGTTAGATTTTATCGAGTCTTAATCAACTTTATATTTATAAATTAAATACCACCTAGAGAATTTACTGCATGTGAATGCTATTTAATGCATTAAATTGTGATATTGACATATTTATTTATAATGTTTAATTGCTTAAGATTTTATGTGGAATTTTAAATTAATATTCAGTTTTTCCTTAGTTTGATTTAAAACAACGTTAAAAAGTAAAATTGGTACTTATTATGTTACCTAAAATATATGGTAAACATTTATATTGAATCCCACAATAATACCACCTAATTTCTAAAATAAAATTTTTTTGATTGGCTTTATAGTTTCTAAAAACTCAATTATGATTTGCTTTTAAATTTATTTTTTGTTTTATTATATATGACTACTATATATTTATGAATATTGTATTATCCAAACACTTGATTCATGGACTATTATTGGTATTTATAATGTGTGTTAAATTAAATCTAAGGAAATTAATATAATCATACACAGCAACAATGTAATTTAAATTTGGTAAGCGTTAGTCGTTTTATGCCATAAACCTAAAAGTTTAGCACTAGTATTTAATTTTTCTTTGTAGTTTGTACTATGTAATTTATGTTGTAATTTGTGCTTATTAACAACATAATCAACAGTATACATATTATGAGGGGTACATGGAAACTAGTAATATTCATGCTGAACATAAAATATCATTAATTCGTATACTGTGTTCATTCAAAATATTTAGCAATAGCCAATATTGTTAATTAATTTCCAATGCCCATATTATTTTATATTACTATAACTTAAAAGTTATTTGATTAATTTAATAATATATTGGGAAAATTTCAATAGTTTTTGAAAAGTTCAATTCAACATTTTATAGATATGGGGTGTTTTCCCTGTACCTCTCATTTATATGCAGAGCTGGGCATGAATTAAAATCAAAAAGACTTTAATGCAAGTGTTAAGTGGACTTGTTATATTGAAGCCTTTTTGATTGTATGGATAAGGGGTTGTGATTTTAAGCTCCGTCTCTTCGAACCAACAATGTTTAGAAAAGTTATCAACCTTTAAAACGACAATGCTTTACCGGCGACTTTGATAACCCTTGGTAATGAATACAAATTGATTTAGGATTAAACTCATTATTTTAATCAGAATATTTCGTTGTCCGTTGATGATTGGTTTGTTTGTCTTATTAATAACAATTGTTTTCAAATTTAAATCATGATTTGTCCCAGCTCTGTGTATGCATGTGTGGCGAGTGCATATGCGCTTGAATGTGACGTTAAACAAAAACATATATTTCATTATTAATTTTCAAGGAATAAAAATAAAATAAAGCCCCTCTTTTTGTTTGTTTTTGTTTGAAGGATAAGATGGAGGTGGCAGACGTCCCGAATGACAGAAAATATTATTTAAGGGTTTAGTGGTGAAGGTCTGGGCCATACCTTGTGTACATCAATTTATGGCAACATTATCATTATAATAATGCTGGTGGCAGTGACTTAACCACGTCCTTAAACCAAAATAATAACATCACAATAGCATAGAATACTCTCATAGCTATAATTTGTTTTATTTTGTTAAAATTAAATGTTTTTTTTTTTTTTTTGTGGACATCAGACATTCCTACTTATATTAGTGAATTTTAACCCTATATTGTACTGAATTAAATCACTTAGTATAGATTTTTTGTATAAATATTTCCATGTGTACTACTAAATAATTATTGCCTTATTATGAAACATGTTAAACCAGCAGATAAATGCTTAATATGTAGCACATTATAAATTCAGTATTACACATATAATCTGGGACAAATCATGAGCTTCCCTCCAATGTACAGTCATATATAAATTTTAATTTATTATAATATATAGATAATTATGTAATTTATAATGATGTAAATTCTAAAAAAAAAAATTATTGTGATATTTTATAACTACACCAATCATTTAACTAGGCAGTTGACTTATTTATTTATTTTCAATTTATAATACTATTAAGAAACATCTATTTATTATTTATTGGCGAGTTAAAAAAGAATATAGTGAGTTCTTTAATTACAAATGTTATCGTCGTTAGAGCATATGAGATGCTTAGTTTTTCATAAGAGTTAGAATGTTATAAAGTATATTATATTATTTATATAGTACCGGAATTTTTATTTTATTTTGTTACATTATACTTGAATTCTTTGAATATTTTATTGATTCAACTTGAAACAATTTAAATTTGATATATAAAAAAAAAAAAATTTAAGTATTATATTTTATTTAAAAAATTGGAACATAAGCAATAAAATCTATACATCTTATTGACTGTTTATTTATAAACATCTACAAGCAATTTAATACAAGTTTAAGTAAACAAATGTGATTTTATTTTTAAAAGATGCATACAAATGTGTTAAACACAAGTTTCCTTTTTAAATTTACTTATTTATATGACAATTTTCTTCTAAATTATAAATTAAAACATGAATACATTCTGTATCCATAAAATGCGTTATTTATTGTTTATTTAAGTAATAATTGTTTTCTCTAGTCTGTTTTTTTTACAATTTCTTTTGTTTTAATCATTTTTTAAATTTATTTTTACATATTGAATTATTTAATAGTACAACTTTTGTCAAATTAATTTATAATTTATCTAAACGATGAATTAATATTATTACCTATTAAATATCTTAGGTATATTTTTTTTTAATTATCGTTTAAATCAGTTCAAATTATTAAAATTGAATTTTTTTATACTTTTATCTGTTGATCATACAGATATTTAAATGGGACCTATTTTTGCATACATTTTTGGATAATATGTACAGTTTATATAGTAAGAATAAATATTAAAAATTAAAATTTCTCTTTACTCAAATATTATTTGTATGACCTGCATCAAATTAATATTATAAATTGTATTTTTATCAATTGGTCACCTTTTATTTCAATGAGTGATATTATATCGCCTATTTTTTATGAAAAAAAATCAATCAATTATAATTTAAAATAGATGAATATTTGTAATTAAGAAACGTTGATTAATCAGTTTTATATTTATAGTATATAATTAAATTTGTCATGTTTCAATTTTTTAGTTATTTAAATACTATAACTAATTAAAACCATTAATATGTTTATATATAATATATATACACATAATATTTTTTTGTTTTTAACACAATTGTCTGCGTACCTGGTAGTGGTTAATTTTGAGTAAACATAGTATTTTATGAGCAATTTATATGAATTTATCATCAATTGTTTTTAAATAAGTAAATTATGTTTGGGCAATCATAATTCATTGAACAAAATCCATTTTTAAGATGGCTCATTGTGCTCCGAGTTTAATTTTTACTTTATTTTAATTAATATATTCAAACATGTATAGTATAGTACATAATATATAGTAATTATTTCAAACACATATCTTTTTTAGTTAAAATAAATAACTAAGTTTATTACCATGTCATATATTATAGAGTTGTCTTAAAATTGGAAATTGTCCCTTTGTGTTCAGTTCTGAGTTAAACTCTGACTATTTTTAGTCCATATAATTCATTAAGGCAATGGGTGCTGTACTATGGACATATTTTGGGATATGTATAACAAATTGTTTAATCTAAATAAACCATAAAGTTATAAATAATAATTGTTTTCTTTTTTATAGTAATCCTTTTCTTTCTTCCTAAAACGTCTAAATATGTTTTTTTTTTTTGAATAATTATTTCATACTTATTTGTTATAGTACTATTACAATAAATTAGTAATGAAATGTTTTATTTTAATAGCAATTTAAATTTGTAATAAATTGAAGTTATTTAACATTCAATAATAGTACGGAAATATAAAAATCCCTATTAAAATATATTTAATATTATATTTTCATTGTTCTACATCAATTGTGTATGTGTAATATGTATTCATATAATAATAAAATGTTGATTGATGACAAAAAATGAAGATAAAATAGCTTAATATTTATTTTTGGTAGTTATATTTAGTATAGTTAAGTTTTTCAGCTGGTTTTATTTAGTTATAGAATTGTATTATTATTATTATTATTATTATTATTATTATTATTATTATATTATATTATTATTTTATTATTATTTTTATATAAATAATAATAAATTATAAGAGTAGGGAATAAAGTTTACTGTGCAAGTTGCAGTGCATCACACCTCTGGGAATAATTACTTCCCTACTACAAGACTATTTGAAGTATGCATTGTGATTTGTAGACCCAAATGCATGGTTTGGTCAAGGTACAATTGGACCGAATCAATGGTAATATGTTTCAGGTCCTTCAGGCAGCAACAATACACCCGTGGCGTCTCCTGCTCCTCACTCAAAAAGAGTTTCAGCTAGGATGTCAAACCATCAAAACAATGCTCCACTGGTGACATTGAATCCAAATGAAGCCGCTTCGAGCACGGCAAGTTCAACTTTTCCATCAACTGCTACTCCAACAAAAACTTCACATAACAAAGCGGTTTCAAGAGAAGTAATAATTTGTGTTATAATATTTAAATGTATGTAAGTATTGTCATAATTGTTTTATTCTCTAGGGATATACTAAAACAAAGTCTGGAGGCAATAATAAATCTGCAAATCCATCACCGTATTGTGATTTTTGTTTGGGCGATGAAGTATCTAATAAATCTGGTCAACCAGAAATATTGATTTCTTGTTCGGACTGTGGCCGTTCAGGTAGAAGTTTTTTGCATTTTAGTTTGTTAAATATACTAAACTTACTTCTTATATTTTTTCAGGCCATCCAACATGTCTGCAATTTACCGCAAATATGATCATTTCTGTTGGAAAATATCGCTGGCAGTGCATCGAGTGCAAATGTTGTTCAATTTGTGGAACATCAGATAATGATGTAAGAATAAAATTTTCATAGTTATTAAATACTGCAAATGCTAAACATTTTATTTTGTTCATTTATAGGATCAACTTTTGTTTTGTGATGATTGTGACCGTGGTTATCATGTGTATTGCTTAACACCACCACTTACATCACCACCAGAAGGTTGCTGGAGTTGTAAACTATGCATCAAAGAATTCCATTCAAAATAATTAATGTCTATCCTAAAAAGAATTTTTTTTAACTTATCAACCTTAGGGCTGTATAAATGTCATCTTGAATAGTTAACCAAATTATATTCCATAAAGTGTGTTTACAAAATATAATTGAGTTCAACCACTGATCACTAGATATTTATGGTCAATCAGTATTATATAATTTAAGTTTTTTTTTTTTTTGTAATCATACTATTTTTATAATTTTATAATTGCCAAATTTGGCTTACATAAATTACTTCTAATTATAATTTCCATTAATTTGTTTTGAATCTATTATTATTATTTTTACTTTTTTTAAAACCATTGTGTGTAATTGACTATGATAAGTGATTTTTTTCGATATTGAATAATTAAATTTATTTGTTTCTTCAGTTCATTTATTATTATTATTTTTTTTTTTTGTATTCAATCATTAAAAATAATTTATATGGTTGTATTTCCCATTTGTGATTAAGACTAAGACACAAAATACAAAACCTTTATTTCAAATGTTGTCATTATGTATAGGTAAACTGATGATCTTGATTAATAAATGATTAAAAGCAAACTTTTTTATGTTGACTCATTTTCATTTAATTACTGTCAACAAATTAAATATTTAAGTATCCAATTAATATGTATAGTCCTTATGAAATTTAAAATCAGACTTTTATTTTTATTTTATTTTACTTTGGATACAACAAAACACTTAGCATATTAGTTGTGAGAAATGTTATAATTATTGTTTGATATAACCGTTTTTATTCAGAAAAAAAAATGTTTTTAAAGTTATGTTAAATAATTTGTATTAAAAATCAAATTATTACTAATTATACATCACTCATGCGTAATGAACGTTTAAATGTGAAGTGATTAAATATTAGAGATAATATTTATTTTAATGTTAGCATTCATCGTTCTAATTTTTATTATATATCTAATATTGAGATATTATCTCCTAACTTTCTTATTCACTTTGTCGTAGACTTCTGGAAAGTTGTATTCACAATTAAGCTGCATTCTTATACGCTGATACAAACAATGATTAAACATTTTCTTGAACTCGTATATATTCAAATAAGTGCCAACATACATCATCTTAAATCTAAAATTAAATTTAAAAAAAAAAACCGTTACATTTATAAAAGTATATACTTGTAAAATGTAACTTACCCTTTTGACTTGAGTACAAATAGTTCTAAATCCTTCGCGATATCTGAGTTATAATTGGACACATTGGGCTCTCCATATAAACCAATATCAATGTACATATTGTCTACTGACGCATGTGAGTGTACAAGACCGTGGCCTGGATTTAAAACAGTTGGGCATACCCAAATAGGATAAATCTAAAATTAAAGCAGACACAATTTAAATTGTTTGTTACTATGTAATGTGTTCAAAATATACTCATAATAAATGTTTTCTCAATTACATTCAAGTGTTCATGAAATTTTTCTACAGATTTTTTCAGACATGAAATTGGTAGTATGAAGTCATCTATGAAATGATGTTCATTGTACAATCGCTTAATGGTATCAGTTTGTGTCAATTTCAGTAGAGCCACTTTTGCTGGCATTATCCATCCCAATAGATAACGAAATACTGGATGGTTTCCAAAAGGTATTATATCCTGTACACAAATATCATTCTTACATTATTGTTGGTTGGTACATACAAAAATATTAAATTCTATAAAATGTAGTAATGTTACCTGTACTTCCCAAAATAAAGAATTATTATGTCTAAAGAAATAATCTTTTAAAGGAATATATTCTTCGGCATTCTTTTGTAATAATAAGAATGATTCAACGTGTTTAAAAAACCACGGTTTGTAAAATCGCCCAATTTCATTGATGTATTTCTAGGAAATATAATTATGTTTTTCAAATAAACAAATACAATTAATATTTACTATTTAAGGCTTTGAATTTAATGAACTAATAAACCATGAGTTAAATCCAAATTAATTAATGTACTTAAAATAAGGAATAATATTAAGAAGTAAAAAATCAAAAAATGAATCATTGTAATTGTGTTTTTTTATGTATTTCAATTTTCAACTGAAGCAAAACGGAAAACGATAGAAAGATAGATTAATTTTAACCTGAGCAAAATTGGGTAATGCCTATAGCTAGTAAATAATAATAATTATTAATTAATTAGGTGCTTAAAACTGTTATTTAAAAAACTGTTGTATATTTCATTTTAGATACTGAGCGATGATTAATTTTACAATGATGTTTTTTTTTTTTTTGTGTGTGTCTTCACCGTTTGGGGCAGTAAAACTGCTTTGATTTTCTTATACAGTATCTTGTTCAATGGGAAAGTGAATCCAGTTGATGCATTCGGGAGGTCAAAATTTAAAATTCCCAGAAGGAGACGAGAAAAACTACATAAAAATGATGGCAAAACGGGAATTTTTACACAAAATCGGTTTCGACAAAATAGATTTTGGTTTTTGATGTCACTTTAAAACAAATTACCGTATATACAAGAAATTTTCACTGGTTGCTTATATTAGAATTTTCTATACACGATAGAAATTTTCAAAATATTTTGATTTGTTTTCAGTCTATAAATATAAATAACCAATTAACCCTCCCCCCCAATGTACACGCGCCTGAACTAATGTCTTATGACTTACCTATGTAAAATGTATATGTTATTTATTTTGAATTTAGAATAAAACTCGTTGACATTAAAAATCATTAAGTTCAAAGCTATGCTAATATTACGATAACGATATATCGAATGTACGATGCACCTATTTAAGTAAACAGGTATAATATTATAGTTATTACTGTGCTTTGATCGCCGTCCGTCATTTTTCCAGTCATCAGAACACCTTCATCTTTACTATACATTAATAGCTCAACGAAATCATTATTTTCTGTATCTAGCGTTTCTGAGATAAGTCTAGATTGAATTTTTTCCAAAGAACTAATCGGACGATACTGGAGTTTGACATATCTAAACATATTTAACGTAGGTATAAATGGTTTGTTGGATGAATTGGGTAATTACTAATTACGTAAGAGAGAAGGGCAAACAAAAACTTTTTAACAAGCCGGCAAGCAGCGCAACTTTATAATATAACGTATGTAAAATAATAATTTTTTGTTGTCATAAATTTGAGTTTACTGCAGAAAATTGGCGCATGAAAATAATATAATATTACCGCAAGGGGTAAATTGACCACGTAGTGTCATTGACGGAAAGAAGTAAATTATATTGCGCCCAATACAGTTTGAGTTACCTACCTATCGATCTCTGAGTAATAGATTACGGTCAGATAGTCAGAGGCTTTTTAAGTAGGTTGTAGGCATAGGCGTGCGCACAAGGGGTGCCGGGGGTGTCTGGGCACCCCCGGACCCTTCACCAAAAACGACAAGGGCCCTAATTATTAATTAAGTGTAAATTAAATTAATGAAATTATTGACGAACTCAAAAATGTTGTTCCTTTTAAACGTCGATTATCATTATAAGATTGTATATCTATATATTGTTATGTAATATTTATTAGAATGAATAATAAAATAAAATAAATATTTTTAGTGCACTTGATATCTTTAAAACATTTGTCTGTATCTATAATTGTTTTCAAAATTATTGTGGGCCCTAATTTTTAGTGTGTATCCCCGGAACCAAAAGTCTGCGCACGCCTATGGTTGTTGGTAATATTATTTTGTTATATTTATCATTACACAAGGTTCGAGCACCAATAAGGGACATCATGATAATATTATTATTTAATTTTACATGCATTAGGTTATTTAAAAACATTTTTTATATGGTAAATTGTAAAATATAGAATAGGCCAATAGGTATTATAAATTATAGTATATTAAGCTATTTTCGTAAACCACTATAGTAATGCGACATAATTTTCACACATTGATATTCAATATGGCGTGTTGCACAAACAACTAACTAAACTTCTACGTAAAATCATTAATAATATCATAACAGTTATAATATAGCGATTAAGTTTGATTTTTACATCAATAAATATGCAACAGTGTTTAGAATAAATATCGGTGAATTCATAAGGTCATTAGTAATTGGTAATTAGTAATTACTATACCAATTTTAAAAATCGAAAAATTCCGAACGAAATTATTTACTTTACTCTTGGTATTTTTAACTAAGTATATACTACCTTCAACCTTGTTGTTTGTATCTACCTATTCACTGTAAATGCAATTTACAAATGACAAGACTAAACAGCTATGTTAGAAATTAATAATTATATATATAGGTATATAGCCAGAGGTAGATATATGTTTTCCTGAGTATAATTATTATTCTGAGGATCCACCACGTTATCTAACTATCTAAATCTTTTAGTCATATAGAAGTAAATTTCTATTAACTGCAGATAATTTACAATCAGTTATAATAATATCCAGAAGTATAATATACCCAAAACGGGCTACATAAGCCGTAAAACCTATAGTCACCAGGATGTGTTATATAAGTGCAGTTTTTTTTATTCTTAATTGATTTGATCCAATGTTTTATACGTACTTTTTTGCCGGCATTATGGTGATGTCGATAGCTGTCAAAAATCCTAGTGTACCATACGAAAATGGAATACTTTCAAAAACGTCTGGATTCTCTGCCTGAAATATATCATTATTTTATAATTAATAACAATAACACGCGTAAAATAATAAGCACGCGTTAAATCATTTTCCATACGACATAATATATATACTATATCGTGTATGTAAATAAGCTATGAAATTATAGGAAATTATATACGGTTACCTCTGAACATGTGATCAAATCACCGTCGGCTGTAATGAGTTCGTATCGCGTACATGTCTTATGAAACAACCCAAACTTAAAAGACGAAGATTCCAATCCAATGCCCATAACTAGTCCTCCTAAACGACGAATAACATAATATTAATACTATAATACTATTACCACCTATATTATAACCATTATATTATTTCTAGACTTCTATAGTCGTGATCATTATAATATGCATATATATATTATATATTATAAGCGATATACCGATAGTCAAGTCTTCTAATTCCAAGGCCACGGGTACTGTCCATCCGGATTGGATTAATATTGGAATTAATTGGCCCACTGTAATACTCGGTTCGACCCTGACTGTCTATAAATATATTAATAATAATAATTAAAACGAACAATCAATATATATATTTAGCCCATCACGATATTACATATAAATAATCAGTCTTGTAAAGCATCCAAATACAAGTATTTGAATACTTTTTGAAGTATTTTTAATGTATTCTAAATACAATTTTTAAAAGTATTTTTTGTGTATTCTAAATACTTTTTAAAAGTATTTTTAAAAAAAATTAAATACCATAAAGTCCGTTGTATTAATTATTTTTCACAAAAATGTAACTATCAATAAAAATAATATTGTTTTTGTTGAAACAATATTGGCAATATAATCATAATAATTTTCAATTCGCTCAAGTCGGCTCAGATACTTCCGAGAGACCGAGAATAATTTATTCGATAAATAATTTTAGGCATTGTTATTTAGAAAAAAGTAATAATATAATATTGTATAGAGTATAGACCTATAGTTTCACAGTACAATTTATACAATTATTGAAATATAGTATTATACGTATACCAAATAATTTGCTAGGTATTACTTATTAGATAGATAACTTATTCTGTATACCTAACTAGTAATAACTTATACAATATTAGATAATGCGTACAGTATTTTTCATCGTTTACAGTTGGTATAGTTATTTATTTTTGAATTGTACTTGTAAAAATGTACAGTAAAATATCATAATTTATACTTTATACTTGTGTTATAATATATAAAGTGTAAATATGCTAAATTATGCGTTGATAGTTATCATGCCCTAGTATGTACATCATCGGCCTAATTTATAAGCAGGGCTTAAATAAAGTTTAAGCCCGTTCCTAATAAAGTCGGTAATTCTTGAAAACCGGTAACCGGTTGTCGTTTAATTTTAATATTATGCTAACCGGTAACCGTTTCTTTAAAGATACTTCAAACACTATGACAACCGTTAATCGTTTAAAAACCGGTGATAAGATTTTTTGGTGATCGGTTACCGGTTTTTAAAAATCATATTTTTTAATTTTTTAATTATATTTTTTAAAACCGTTTATTAAGGCGATTCGTGAGTTGATAACATAACTATTATTATTACAAAATCAAAAACTTAATAAGCTTTAATTTGTTCGATTTCACTCAAAGCTTAAAACATATTATTAAGATAATGGCTATCTTAAAAAATCAAAAAACTAAATTGCATACATTTTTTTTATTATTATAATTTTAAAATTATTTATCAATTTATACTTTAAACATAACCAAAAAGTTAAAACAATAAAATAATACCATTGACCAAAGCATAAATTGTGATAGTGTGACACGATATAAAAACGACGTAAATCTCAGACTTTATTCTTGATTTAAATATCGTAAATAGTACTAAATACTAAATATTAAAATATACTAAAATATAGACTAAGCCCCTATTCCACCAACTATTTCGTAATAGGAATCAGCGGGCGATGACGACGTTTATGACGGTATTTATAATATATATATGGTATAATATTCACAACAGATAAGCAATACTTGACAGCAATTAATTGGGGGAAAAAATTTAAAAATAGCTCAAAAATTAAATTCAACTATAATATAATCATGAAATAATTAAAGTATTAAATACCACGAAAAAACCGTTAATTATTTTGGTCGGTAGATAATATAGGTTTTGGTTATAAAAACGTGATTGAAAATACGAGGTAACCGCTCTGATGTTAATATTTAGATATTTTCTTGATTACCGATAAGTTATCGGTTATCGGCGATAACCAATAATCGCTTCCTGTACTCCAAAACTAAAAGCGGTTATCGGTTTTCGGTTATAAAATTTACGATTTTTACCGGTTTTTGTTATAAACTGGTTATCTACCGGTAATAACTATTAATATTGAACTATTTTAAAATTATTATTTGGTTTTTTTTTCATATTTAAACATTGTTATTTACCACACAAAATATTTTCTTTTTTTATAAATTAAATTACATTAACTTAATATTGTTTTTTTGCAATAATTCTATTAAAATATAGCCTAGACAGTAAGAAAGACATATTTTATTCATCTTTGATACTCATGAATCATGATATTAATAAACATGAAATTATTTTTTTTGAGACAGGAGTTAAAATACTTATAAACAGGGCTAGAAACCGGTAACCGGTTTATAACGAAAACCGGTAAAAACCGTAAATTTTAGAACAGAAAACCGATAACCGCTTTTAGTTTTGGAATACAGAAAGCGATTATTGGTTATCGGTAATCATGGTTTGTTAACATGAGTTTACTATTAGGTAGGTAAATCATCAGACATGTTATAGTATTTGTGAAATTGTTAAAATAGTTAAACCTAACGGCTAACATAATACTCATAATAAGTATACTAATATTATAGGTACATAGGTGTTATAGGAATCGCGGTAAAAAAAGTCCGTGGTAAAAAAGTCCTAGGAAAAAAAGTCTGAGTGAAAAAGTCCGTGGTTAAAAAGTCCGTGGTGAAAAAGTCCGAGGTCTAAAAAGTCCGAGGTCTAAAAAGTCCGTGGTGAAAAAATCCGAGGTCTAAAAAGTCCGAGGTGAAAAAAAGTCCGGTATATATAATATTAGGTAAAAGAAAAATACGCGGTATGATGCACAATCAAACTTCCATTTAGTATTAATATAATTGGCTTACCTTAAAACAATTGTTTCTCCTGAAGGAGAAGATCTTTTTAAATTATTTTGACGCAACCTACGTAAATGGACCAGTTAGAAAAGTAGGGGTTGGTACCAAATTCAAATTAAAAAAAATAAGTCCACTTTTTCCTCGAATACTTGGAATGTACATAAAACAACGATTAATGGTGACCACCGAACGAATAATGTATGCCGTATGCGAATCGTGGAATAACAGATTTATTCATTTAGTTGGCCACAGTCATCCGACTATTTGGACACTAATCCAAAAAATGAGATTAGAAGTAGCGGCAGATAATGCGAAAGTAGCTATCGACAGCATGGGAAAGCCGGGAAAAAAGAAACAAAATTCAACACAGTTCCGACTATAGTTACTTTATACCAAAGAATAGATAATCATTCAATTACCATTGAAGAATTTTTAGAAAAAGTTGGCCATAATATCAGAACAAGGCCTAGATAAACATTAGAATTTTTTTTTAACATATTATATTTTATGTGACGTATTATGTATATTTTTTTGAATTAATAATATTTTCGATTTTTGTATATATAGGTAATAAATAATGATATAGTAAGTACAATAAGTACATAATTATTGCACTTTTATAATTTATATAATTACAAATTATATTAATACCAACTTGAAGTTTTTTTTACCTAATTATATGATTCGGACTTTTTCACCTCGGACTTTTTAGACCTCGGACTTTTTAACCACGGACTTTTTTACTCGGACTTTTTTTCCTAGGACTTTTTTACCACGGACTTTTTGGTAGTATACCGTGTTATAGGTATATAGTATGCCTACAGTTTAAAAAAAGGTGGGTAAGTGGATGTCGCTCTGCTGTACATTAGGTTACAAGTGGGTCACTGTAATGGATGGTGTTAAATTTGAATTCAATGATATAATATCATTGTATAAGAAAAACGATTCTGAGCGAAAACGGTCAGTCAGCCTATGATATTACCAAGTATATTTGATGATATTACTGTGAATAAAGTAATTTATATATAACCTATTTACGTGGAGCTTTATTTTCAATTTTCAATCCTTAGGTATAAAAGTTAAACATTTTATAAATTTTTAACTACAAAAAAATTATTAAACTTTAAATTTGATACATTTTGTCAAAATTTGAACTTTAAATGCTTATAAAAAAAATTGTGCCTATGTATTTTTAATATTTTTCAACTGCTATTATAAAAATATATCAGGAGCATTCTATTAAATTTTCACAAATTTTTACCAAACAGATAAAATTTTATTGGTATTTATAGAAAAAAAAACTAAAAAAATTGAAAACTGACAATGTCCGTAAACAGCTCAAAAAGAGTCAAATTATTTTCAAAATTTTATCGTGTATAGAAAATGCTAATACAAACATTCAGTGAAATTTTCAAGTATCTACAGTCATACGTTTTTTAATTACAACAAAATAAGAAAATCGTTACATGAGATATCGAGTGAATATCAAATGTTGTAAAAATATGAATTTCAAACGCTCATATAAATTTAATTTGACTTTCTTCTAGAAATTTTTTTCTGATAAGGGTAGACAAACTTATAAGGAATCTTGTATTACATTTTAAAATCTTAGATTTAAAAAGAAAAATTTTTATGAATTTCTAACTCAAAATAATTTGCAAATTTTCGTCATTTTTACGTATTTTGTCAATATTTGAACTTTAAATGCTTATAAATAAAAACTGTGACTAAGGATTTTTAATTTTTTCATTTGCCTTGGAAACAATATACTAGGAGCCTTGTATTAAATTGTCAAGCTTTTTTTACCCAACAAATAAAGTTTTATTGATATCCATAGACATTTGACCGAGAGTAAATCCGAGTGCTCTTAAAAAAAAACCACGTATAAAATGGTTTTTGACAAAAACCTGATTTAAATTTGGTCGCCAAAATTTGAACCAGCTGTAAACAAAAAATCATTAGAATGGAACACAAAAACTTGAAATTAACCGGTGAAAATCAATCCGGTATAAAACAATATTCCCCTTGTTACAAATACGTGACACCGATCCACCCCCATATCACATATTTGTGACACTTGGCCGTGAACGTTTTTAAAGATTTTAAATTCCAACATATTTGTTTAATCTTGTCCTATAATTATAATTTATAATATTGTAAATGTAAAAATAATGATAAATAGTTAAGTATCTTGTATCTACTGTTGATCTTAAAAATGATTTCTAACATCTCATTAAGTTCTCTTCAATAATTATACTACATGTAGATAAATATAATATTACATGTACCTGTAGGTGTATAATGATACCAGAATATAAGATGATAGATACTGGAGAATAACCATTATATAGAAATAAAAGGCATGCCGATGATTATAATTCATGGCCATGATTGGCCATACCACTTAAATACCATTACGATAATCACTTACCCGATTGTGACTATCGATAGAAATCATCTCATCCAAATGGACGTTTATGTTAAACATGCATTTCTTGTACGTCATTTCAGCCAGAGTCATGCTCCTCCAACTAGGTCTGGCTGTACACATCATACGGTTGGGAGCGTATAAATTTCTATGCCGTATCTGCGCGGGAGGAGGAAATATAAACAATAATTAACTATCATTCGGCATTCAATAAGTACTATATTACTAAGTTTTTTTATAAATTAGATATTATTATAATATAATACAATATACAATACATATGTATTCACCTCGCACTGAATGTTTTTAACTTTTTTTTCGTGGTCAATTCCGGTACGACGGCGGCGTGACCATAAGCTTTTTTCGAAGGTGGCCCACACTTTTCCCATCACAGTGCATGGTAGGAGGAAGAATACTACAAACACCCATCGGTAGTTCACCAAAACGTATTCCATTAAAGAATCCGAATGCATTTCTGTATTTGAATGATCTTAAGATACATATACAAATAAATATTTATATTATTTGCAGGTGTTTTAAATTCTAAAAAAATATTAGGTACCTATAGCATGCACAACTGAAGTTGCAAAATATATATGTAAAGACAAATATATATTATATAATATATTATTTATGTATACTGTATAGCATGGTGACTATTCAACTCCTTCAATAATACCTAGATTATTTCCACCTTTCAAGTATTTTATTTAACTTAATATTAATTTATAAACTCATTGTACATTTATTTAATAAAAATAATTCACTATAAATATTAAACAGCCGGTAAGTGGGTGTCAATCTGCTGTACAGTAGGTTACAAGACAAGTAGGCCACTGTAATGAATGGTGTTAAATTTGAATTCAATGATATAATATCATTGTATACGAAAAACGGTTCTGAACGGAAACAGTTTGTCAACCTAGGATATTTTACATAATATTTATATTGTTATTATTAATACGGTAGTCCGTGCCTAAGTTTAATTAATATTATTTAAATATTATCATATTTCAATACTTGTATATAATAATATACATGAAAAATTTGAAATTTCAAGTACCCACGAATAATATTTTTAAATTGCAACAAAATAACTAAAATCGTTATTCTTGGTTACATAATATGTAATTTCATCAAAATTTCAAATTTGAACATAAAATAACTATAAAAAAATTTTGTTTTTATATTTTTTGGTTATAGGAATACCCACAAACGTTGAACCTTGATTTAAATTCTCAATTCTTATTTCTTAGGTATATACAAGTTGAACATTTTTTACATTTTTGACTACGAAAATATTTTTAAATTTTAAATTTGATAAATGTTGTCAAAAACCGAACTTTTGTCTTCCTCAAGACGTATATTATTACTTAAGTATATACAAATAATATTAATTAAATTTACCAACTACCGTATTAATAATAATAATATCAATATAATATAAAATATCTTTAGCTGACAAACCGTCTCATCTCAGACTTGTTTTTCGTATATCTAATGATATTAAATCGTTGAATTCAAATTTAATAGTTAATACCATCTATTACAGTTACCCACTTGTAATCATTGACTGTGTTGACCTTAGTATTTTAACAAGATTAATAAAAAAATAAAATTTTTGGCTACGCCAATGCTTGTAACAATGTAACCTACTGTACAGCAGAGCGACATCTACTAACCAGCTTTTTTAGTTTTAACACTCAAAGTACTCTAAACAAGTATCATACAATATTTTTATTATAACTAATGTTTAATAACATAATATACGATATGATTTGACAACAACTAGTTTAACATACCGTACTATTAATATTATGCATGTGCAGTGTGCACTATATAGTAATAAAAAAATCAATTACTTATAGTAGGTACTACACATCAAAGTTAGAATCCTAGATATAAATACCACCTTCTCGACTTCTCCGCTTAGAATGCTTTTTGTAAGCTATCATTTATCATAAATTAGTAATTACAATTTAACACATCCTATAATAAATAACAGTGACCTACTCAATCACGATTCACGATGTACACCCGGCTGTTCCAATTATAGTGACTGTCAACGATTTTTTTTTTTTTGTTAATTAATACACATGAACACGATTAAATTAAATTTAAATCGACGCAATTCACAAGATTTAACTTTAACTCGATTACTGAAATGGAGGGTAATGAAATAAATATTATGTATGATGAATAATTTACATAAATTATGAAGGAAATTGAAAAAAAGCACCTCGAGATTTTTTCACTAGTTTATGTTTCATTATTCCGGTGCGGGATCGATGATTGATGATACGATTTTCTAGATAATATTTAATATTAATATAAATATTAGTAAAAATAATATATATTATAATATATGATTCACGAATTATGACGCATGTAAACATTCCATCTAACATCGAACGCAGATTATTTCTGCTGCGCGCCCGCTCTGGCGTTCGGCCTCGGTGTAACGCGTTGTTTACGCGGTAGTGTAGTATTTTTTTGTGTTCATTTTAGTGCAGTCGGTTGTTTTTCTTCCGAAATGACCAGGATCCCATATAGCTAAGTCGCGCTACACCGATTCTGACGCGTCGAATAAAATTATAGAAATCGTCTAAATTAATATTATTATAAATAATTATAATACTGTTTCTGTTGCAGTGTTTCTGTATAAGTATAATGTATAAATGTATAATATAGTACGTTTATAGTATAATAAATCTGTATATAGTGTATAATATCATCCTCATAAAAAATTACTTATAGTAAAAATACTATTTTTGTATATAATAAAATATGTATTAACAACAAATAACACGGAGTTAATAAAGTGACTTATATAGTAGGTAGGTACTAGGTAATAAATTAACTTATTTATATATTATATTATTATTTAATTAAAATACAATTTGCATAGGTATCTAAAATTAGTTTATATAATTAGTGTTGTAAAAATGGAATAAAATGTATATAGTTTCAATAAAAACCACACACAATTTAATACAATTGAATATGTTAAATTTTTTACCCCTCTTCCCCACCAAAAAAAAGTATCAAGTATCTACCGTTTTTCACTTTTAATATACTACCTACTAAAGTATCAACTATATGTATGTCATTTTTGTTACCAGCAACCACCCTCGATGCAGAATATTTAAATAAATATATGTTGCTCCAAACGTGAAGATAGGACGCAAAGTAAAAACATTCGATTTTTGCTCTGAATCTAACTTATTTTAATTAATTGGCCGTTATATAAAGTTTTGATATCATGTGAAATGTACAATGTTCATTTTATATTATATTGTGATAAGTTAAGTTTACAAATTTACAATTTTAGTTACTACATGAAAAATTGCAATTATGTACTCGGCGTGGACATTTGTTTAGGAATAATATAAGTAATAAATATTAATAAATATTAATAAATAATAAAAGTATTATACATTTTGCTATTTTTTATTCCATTTAAAATTAGTTTGTATCACAATTATATATACCAAAAAACATTTACACAGGGGGAACCGCTTTCCCATAATCCCTGTGTACTAAAAATACCTATGTTGAATAACCAATAATATTTTATTTTTATTCTAAAAATGTCCTGGACAACTGGACAAGTAAATAAAATTGGGATATTGCGTATAATAAAATGTTTTGCTAACATAGGCGGTAGGCACATACATATTATTATAATTTATTGATTTTACAACGATAATATTATAGTGATTTATGTTATTTGTATTACATAGATACATACATTTGATTTTTACTACCTATTATGGCTTTTTTTTAGTTTTGTTCTGCTATAATAAATGTAGGTACACTAACGACCAACACTATATGGACATATGGTATATACTATATACTACACGTCTTACGTATATTGTCTATACACATTATTACATTAATACTATTCAGCCGAGTTTTATTCAACAGCGATCCGTCCATGACACAATACTATAGGCTCTGTGTGAATACGGCAAGGCAACGGTATGAGATCCTGGTACTTTCGGACGTAAAATAACCAACATGTCGACGAAAAAAGATGCTATGACGGACATACGTCGACATAATATAATGTGCACTACCAATATAAAAATATAATATTTACACATATATTTATGATAACGCGTGGCAGGAATAATGTTGGATGTTCAAGTGCGTGGACAATAATATTATTATTTAAATAATTATTTATTCACCATAAGGCATTAAGGCATACATATTAGTAATATTAGTTATAATACATGAGTTAATGTTAAAATCATGTGAAATAATATCAATAATTAATAAATTATATTTATTATAATTAAAAAAAACCTGGGTAAGCCGCTCTCCTGTATAGTCAAAATATAGTCGTCGAGTGTTCGTCGTATTCGTCGTTCAATATGTCACAGTGTAATCCAATGTGTGTATTACAAACTACAAAGTAAATTAGAACGTGTAAAATTTAAATTCAACAAAAAACCATTGCATACGATTTATTTTACGAATATTTTTATTATACTAAAAACGATTGAAGCAGATTTCCAGAAACCCATCTTAAAGTTGAAGATTGTAGCATTCTTTCTAGTTTCTTCTGTGAAAAGTGTACACGCAGCCACGCAGGACGCAGACACACAACTGCGTACACACCACACAACATTGTAAACCCAATGACCATAATATTAAGTACATTTATCGCTATTCATAATCTAAAATACCGCGACAATATTGTTTTTATTAGCATTTCAATTTCTACGAAATTCCTATGGTTGAAATCACGATGTAGAGAAGAGAAGGTGATAACACTCGGCTTGGCCAGGAGAAAAAAAGTGGCTTAGTTTTCGACGGCAAATTTGTAGTTTAAATAATATTCACCGGGAGCACCACAAGCTTCGAAGCTAAAATTTAATTTATTGCAATGAATCAAAAATATTAAATATTATAAATATTGTATTTATGATGGAAAATACCTGTGTGTACCTACGTTTATTTATTGGTATTTCAATAAGATAATTTTAACGTATGGTATTCATATTGCAAATCGTTTATTGCCTTATGATATACTTTATTCAACTGCCTAGAAGTTTACAATTGAAAATTATAGCAAAATTGCAGATAACAGAATACAGACCATTACAAATTTAATAATTTCTATATTCTATATATTATAATTTATAAGTAACTCAAATCTATTTATATACATATACTTATTACTTACTTCTTTATTTTACTTTTGATTCAATATTTACCTAATATTGGTATTTGGTACCTTCTCTTAAAAATATTTAAATATATCTAAAACACTATTACATTAATAATAATAGGTAATGTGCCTAAGTATAATACATAAAATAGTATACATATAAGTAAGTAGTTATCACATAATATTAAAGAAGTAGTTACAACTTGGACTGTTTTGAGAAATGTTTTTGTTTTCTCAGGGTTTAAAGTGGAAAAATTCCAGGGGGGGACTAATGTCTCCATATAGTTTTAACTTTTAAGCGTTCTATTTATAATTTTATGTATAATGCCTAATGTATAAAATCCTAATTTGTTGAATGGGATACATTTTAACCGTCATCAGAGGTAGGGTTGACAGAGTCCTCTTGAATCCCCCCCCCCCCCCATACTTTAACCCCTGAGTGTTCTGTGTTGTGACTTAAAGATAATATCCTGATTTGGGTAGTATTTTTTACAAATTATGTTAACATAAATAGTAATCTAGATTTACTAAAATAAACAAATGTGTTATTTAATTAAAATTATAATTATATCCCAATCAGATTATAAAAACATAAAACTTAAAATTAAATATGTTATAGCCTATAGGAAAATTGCAATAAAGATAAATTAATAAATAATACATTTTTACAAAAGGTTAAAATTTGATTTACTTAATATGTACCTAATAGTTATTTATTAACTATAGTTTATCTTACATCAAGATAAAAGTTATAAAAATATTGTTTATTACCTAATAATTATCATATTAAATTATAATATTTAAATTTAAAGTATGAGTATCCGTATCTTGAAAATTACTTAAAATGATTTTATGTACAAATAATTTATCTAAGTGTATAAATTATTATTAAGTACCAAATAATAATAATACTCTATATAATTATTATATTATTGTGGAGTAATGCTATTTAATAATTACCTAGTTAAAATTTATAAAAAATCTTGTAAATATTTTTTTGTCTTTAATATAGTCACAGTATCTTTGCCCTTTGGAGCTCTAAACAATGAAATATTTTTTCCTTCACTTCCACTAGCTTCTCAATCAAATATATGATAAAAATAAAAAAGGCAGCGTAAAGGGAGCCAATAATAATCAAGTATATATGCGCGGGATATAGAATTTGTTAGCGGCTATTGTCAGCGTATTTTTGATGATTAGAAAAATTTATATCTGTGATATCCCTTTACGCAGCCATTTTGTTTCTGATGATAAAAATCCTAGTCGATATGGAATAACCTGTATATTTCAACAATAGAATTTCCCCAAAGTCACGAAAATGCGTAAATTATTTTATAGTTAAGAATATTCGAAAACATTTAAATTTTAAACTTTTAAATTCTAAACCATAGGCTTTTAATTTTTTCAAAAATAGATATTAAAATTAAAATATTAATTAAATGATTACCATAAACCTTACGATTTTAGATTCTGAGTGGAACGATGAATGTATTGATTTTACAATGATTTGTCATTTCAATGATTTTTTTTTTTATTTTAATTTTAATTTTTGTGTCTGTCATCATCTTTTAGGACCGTAAAAATGTTTAGATTTTCTTCAACAGTATCTTTTCTGATAGGAAAGTGAATCTAGTTGGTACTTTGGGGGGTCAAAAGTAAAAAATTCCCAATAGTTTTCAAAAGTGCCGCGAAAAACAAAAGAAAAATTAAGAAAAAACGGGAATTTTTACGCAAAGCCTGCTTTCGAGAAAATCGATTTTGGTTTTTGGTGTAGCTCTAAAACAAACGAACGTATATACATGAAATTATCACTGGTTGTTTATATTTGCATTTTCTATACACGATAAAATGTTAAAATATTTTGAAATTGTTTTGAATTGCTTAGGAACATTTTCAGTTTCCAATTTTATTAGTATTTTTTTCTATGGATATCAATAAAACTTTATTTGTTGGGTAAAAAAGCTTGACAATTTAATAGAAGGCTCTTAGTTTATTGTTTCAAAGGCAGATGAAAAAATTAAAAATCCAGCCACAATGTTTTTTATAAGCATTTTTTTTTTTTATTTATTTAAGTAATTTACAATCTATACAACATTATGTACAATGAGCAATTAGGATATTTAATAATATAAAGTAACAGGATTTAACATTAGTGGGCAGGCACTCAGCAGCGCCACCCGACCGAGAACATTTTAGATGTCGTGGTTTTTTTTAGGCGAACAGTAAAGAAACGATTTGACAGATATGATTTTATCAAGAGGAAAAGAGGGACGGGTAAGAACTTTTTAAGTTTGTACATTAGTCCGTCGTACTAAACCCGATCAAAGGCTTGGGAGATGTCAAGGAATACTGCTGTACAGAACTGTTTTTTTTTCCAGGGAGCTGGATATGATATCGACTGTTCTGTGTAATTGGTTAAATGTAAATAAGCATTTAAAGTTCAAATATTGACAAAATACGTAAAAATGACGAAAATTTGCAAATTATTTTGAGTTAGAAATTCATAAAAATTTTTCTTTTTAAATCTAAGATTTTAAAATGTAATACAAGATTCCTCATAAGTTTGTCTAACCGTATCAAAAAAAAATTTCTAGAAGAAAGTCAAATTTAATTTTTATGAGCGTTTAAAATTCATATTTGTACAATATTTATATTCGCTCGATATCTCATGTAACGATTTTCTTATTTTGTTGTAATTAAAAAATGTATGACTGTAGATACTTGAAAATTTTACTGAATGTTTGTATTAGCATTTTCCATACACGATACAATTTTGAAAATAATTTGACTCTTTTTGAGCTGTTTATGGTTATGGACATTGTGAGTTTTCAAGTTTTTCAGTTTTTTTTTTCTATAAATATCAATAAAATTTTATTTGTTGGGTAAAAAAGCGTGAAAATTTAATATAAGGCTCCTTATATATCGTTCTAATAGCAGTTGAAAAATATTAAAAATACATAGGCACAATTTTTTTTATAAGCATTTAAAGTTCAAATTTTGACAAAATTTATCAAATTTAAAATTTAATAATTATTTTGTAGTTTAAATGTATAAAATGTTCAACTTTTATAGCTAAGGATTGAAAATTTCAAACAGGGTTCCACGTAAATAGGTAAATATATAAATTACTTTATTCACAATAATATCATCAAATAGGTATATTTTTTATAATACTTATTATTTTGTATAATACACATAAATATTATACAGTACTACCTACGCTAATTACTACATTATTATGCACTAATTTTGAATTATATAAGTAGACAAACCTCCAAAAATAAACATTAGAACACAAGGCTCCCGATATATCGTTCCAATAGCAATTGAAAAATATTAAAAATACAGGTCCCCTAGTCCTCCTAGTTGAGCCACTGTAGATATATGTATATTTTAAGTTCAAATTTGGACAAAACTAGATATTTAAACAAATAACAAAAATTCTAATTTCTTTGTTGTAATTTAAAAATATTGTTTGTGGGTACCTAGGTACTTGAAACTTTTGAAGTAGGCACATATATTATTAAATTTTATACACACAACAGCATTGTCAAAAACAATGTTTTAAGAAAAAAATAATACAACATTCAGCATAATATTACTATACTAGTAAAATAAACTGTTTTAATAGCAATATTATCATGAAATATACTTACTAACAGAAACGTGCTTGAGAATTTTTAATGGTGGAGGAGGAGGAGGGGTTAAAATATAAAAATATAATAATATTTTATATTAATATATAATACAATTTTATAATAACTTTTTAGAAATATAATAATTAAAATTATACGTAAGTATATATATATTTGTCAAGTAGCTAGGGGGATTAAACCCTACCCACTCCTTAATCACGGCTCGACTTATTAATATATTATAGGTTGACAGTCTTTTCTCAGATATATACTCATATTATATTAATAACTAATGTTCATATTTCAATTAAATTTTAAACGTAATTACTCATAAAAAAAATAAAGCAATTAACAACATTCATAACTCTGATCTACTCATAATATTCAATAATTTATTGTATAAATTAAATATCATATTATTATCATAGGTGTCACTGTATCAGTTCAGAATATAATATTATTATCTAATAGATAAGTAATTGGTAGGTATATATCAGGCGGAAATATAACAATATAATTTTCGGATTTACTCTTCTGGGAGGTTTCTTCATTCTGTGAATCATGTATTTTTTTTTCATTACGTCATCCAATTTTTATTGTTATACATCTATTTGAACAGATTGTGTAAAAAAAATATTTAAAATTTAAAAAAAAGGCGGGAATTTATCTATTGCTATGATTACGACCAACGAACACCATGACTCGACGAAAAAACACGACTCGATACCGTCCGTCCCACTAAATACCTATCAAGACGCCTTTAAAATTGCCTATATAAACCCCTTTAATGAGGCATCCTCGTAAAAAGAAAAACGTAGGTAATCAAAAATTTGATAAATACCTAATAATCAACAATATAATGATAACGGCATTAGAAAAAAACGATTTTTCGTCTCACGAGCATCTTCATTGAGTACCGCGAGTTTCTACTGTGCTGTTTACATTTGCCGGGCTCTACTGTCGTAGTGTCGAACTCGACTCGTCTGTCTGTCCTGTTAGGTTACCACAGTGCCACCGTCTTGTGACTTGTAGTGTGTTGCTCACGTCGGACGTGTTAATAGTGTCTTCGTCAGAAACATGTTGTCAGTTGCCAGTTCATTCGAAACCATCCACAAGGGACAAATTCTTTCAACAGATATTGATTATTACAATAAATATGTTTGTACTAGTTCTACGGATGGCGTTATTCAAATTATCGATAGTGACAAATCAGACTTGTATGCACCGGTGATACAATTACAAGAACATGTTGGTCCTGTATGGCAAGTAAGGTTTTCACATCCAAAATTTGGATTTTTAGCTTCCTGTGGATCAGATTGTCAATTAATTATACGTAAAACTAATGACAAGGGTGAGTGGAAGGTTGTCTATCAATATGATGGACACAAATCATCAACGACTTCTATAGATTGGGCACCGTATAAATCTGGAGCAATCATAGCTTGTTCAAGTGTTGATGGTACTATTTCAATTCATGCACTAAATAATAATGATTGGTGTGTATCAAAGATCCCTAATGCTCATGTAAATGGTGTTAACTGCATCAGTTGGTCAAATGAATTATTCAATAATAATTTGCTGTTAGTTAGCGGAGGAAATGATAATAAGATCAAAATATGGCAAGGTCAAATAGGTATGTGGAACGTTAAGTATGAATCAGACAATCAACTATCTACTATCAAAGACATAAGTTGGAGTCCAACTCCTGGTCTGTACAAACATGTATTTGCTAGCTGTGCCTCGAATGGTAGAGTATTTGTATGGGGAAGTGATGATTGTTTTGATTGGGCACAAACAGAAATTGACCCCGATAACATGCAAAAACAAAAAATTAGTTTTTCTCGTTTTGGAACTGTGTTATCTGTTACAATGAACAGTTATGCTGTACAACTTTGGAAACAGATTGATAAACAAACTTGGATGTGTATGGATAATAGTATTGCAAACAGAAAAACTTTGGATCGTCAAAACAAAAATGTTAATCAAGATATATTTGCTTCTATTGCTTAATGGATAGTATTTTCAATACATTAATTTTTATTTGAAAATTAATGCAATTTCAACATGATTTCTGACTGAATTGACTATGACTGCTGTTTTTATATAGTTAAAAAAAATTGTAATTTTATGTTGAGTAAGAAAATAATATTTTGAATAAATATGTATAGGTATTTTATAAGTTTATTAATTAAAATACAATGATTGTTTTTGATACAACTTGTTTATTTTCATTACAATAAATATTATAATTAATATACAATATAATATAATATAATGAATATTGAAATACAACTCTTAAAAGTATAATTTTTTTAATTAAATTTATCATATTAATTTACATGTTTTTATATTGAAATTAAAATAATACTCATGTTTATATAACTAATAATTTTTATAATATATGTCGTAATCAGTCAATATTAAGATATTTAACTTATTTTGAATGTTTAAACTTGTTTTTATAAATAAAACAAGATTTTAAATTCTAGTACCTACCGAGTTTCATAATTAATAATCACTGAATCAATAGTACTTATGGTCCCTTAAATATAATTTAATAGCCTATTGTTGGTTTATTAAATTTTTGTGAATCATTTAATGATTTAAGTAAATCAGTTTAGTATACAATCCAGCGTAATCGTGATAAACAACATGGTATGATTGTAAAGATCCAGATTTAATTCAAGTCCACGCAACAGCACGTCACTTGATAACTCATATTATTACCGTATGCGGGTATGCCACACTACGTAACGTGCCTACCAAAGGATACTACATAAACAACCGTAAAAAAATTCCTATCATACTTTGTTATTTATAGCATGAGCTTAAGTGTAGTAAGCAATCTGTAAATAAAACTATTATCAATTGCACACTCTGGTATAATATTATGTTTGAGACTGAAAAGAAGTCGCCTGCTTCAATTAAATAATAATTTCCTAGTCATGTGCTATTGAATTTTTAGGAAAAATTTAGTCTAGTATACATATTATTGCTAATTAATAATTTATTATATTACTGCATTTAAAAATGTATCACATGTTTGATACAAATTTAACAAATTGACTTATTGCGCATTAAACTTTTGGTTTTTAACATACTGGCTACTGGAATTTAGTATGGAACATCAAGAAAAGAATATACTACTAGGTAGTATAGTAGTATTATATTTTATAGAACATGCTATGAGCCCAGGGTTGGACTAGGCCACCGGGGCATGGCCCAGTGGGCTGCAGGCCGCTGTAATTTTAGTTAAATAAGACTACTTAAATTTTTTTCCTTTTTAATTTAATACATCTATTTTCTATTATTAAAATAAAATAAAAAATATCGCACTGTAACGTGATGTCACTAATGGTATGCGGTGACATGGAATTAGATAACTAGTAGTTTGAAGATTGAACATATTTAATGTAATATTTAATAATATTTACAGTTATAATGTTTTATTTAAGTATAGACTATATGTTTCAGCATATAATAATTTATTTATTGCATATACTAACATTGTCTTATACTCAAATTGGACGGGAAAGAAGTTTTCAACTTAAACATTTATAAAAACTCGATTAAGAAATCGTTAGTTGATGGATAATTTGGATACTTGGATGCTGATGAATTTAAACATATTTTAATGTATCTCTGTCATTTGAAGACATAACTAATGAAGTTGTTCAACTAAGTTCAGTATTAAAAAGTATATTAGTAGTATAAAATTAATAAATACACTTACATTTTTTAAAAATATATTTATATATGTATAAAGAAGCCAAGTACTAGATAAAAATGAATTTATGTTATCTTTTGGAAAGTTAAGTTAAATTTTTTTTTTGTGTATTAAGATATTAATTATTACATTTTTTTTAATCAAAATAAAATAAATAGGTCATTAACTTACTAAATATTATATTATGCGTAAATTTGATTTATTCAAGGTAGGTATAACATTAAATCTGAAAATATTCAAATGTACCCATGTATATATTGTTTATTGAGTTATGAAGATACATTTTCAGTTAACAAACATTTGATTAGGAGGTACTTACTTAAATAAAGTTTCATTGAGGCCTTTCAAAATTATTTTGCTCGGGTCGTGCTATAGACCTAGTTCAACCCTGTATGAGCCTATGTTCCATAGTTTTGCACTCAGAATACTTGAACACTTATATTAATGACTAATAACTATATCTACATATTATGTCCACTGTCCAGTTAAGTATCATATTATATTTGTTATTACAATACAAGATTCTCAAGGAAGAAATTGGAATGTAACCGATACGTATCGGTTTAATATTGAGAGGTCAAGAATTCAAATATGCGGTATACAAGCAAACCGTAGAGATCTGTAATGGTCTATGACAGATAATTACAATAATAAACAAACAAATTTCAATGTCAAAAACTGGTTTTGTAAAAATATTTTTATTTTTTGTTGTTTTTTTTTATTTTCTCGATTATCTTGTAAAGTAGGTTGGTAAAATGTCTACTTCCAAAGTTAAAACTAGATTCTATTTACTACCAGAAATATCTCCCTTGAAAATCTGAGAATTTTTCCTTCTATAAAAAGTGTTGTTAGACATCTTAGTACATTATTTTTGTGTCTATTAGGAAAAAATAGTTACAATACAGAAAAAAATCAAAGTACCTACATGTTACATGTAAGTCAACAATGAACGTATTTATTTTTATCCTCTTAATATTAAATAATATTATGTGATGTAAAATTGTGCATGTGTTAATTTTTTACAACAATACAGTGATACACTGGTACCTATTTATTTGGAAAACTTTTTTTATTTATCAATTTATCCCTATTACAGTTATAATTATTTTTAATATTTTACACTATAAATACTGCAGTATATATATACTAACCTATATGGATATTAGTATATTATGTAGGAGAATTGAAGTTGGTAAATGGTAATATTATGTATAGGTACTTGCAGCTTTTAAGTTTAAATATTATAAGGAGCATAAGAACTAGGGGCTTCCATACTGAACAACACTTTAAAAAAATATATCATATGTTTTGCAATTTTATACTGAACATCAAAAACATATTTTTTTATGAAAAATACTGTACACATTTACATTATTAAGTCACATAATGATAGATATGTGAATGAAATATTCATGGATGTTGATAATAATGATAATATAAGTATTAAATAGTGGTTCTCATAACTGTTATAAGCACGTTTCCTAGATAAAAATTATCCTAGGTACAGTATTACATATTACTAAAAAATGTCCTATTAGTATCTTTTTTTCTTCCGCAAAAATTTCAATTAATAAACATAATATATTTTGATACATTAATTATATTATTTACCTACATTTTATTATAAAATAAATTAAAAATTAAAAAACGAGAATGTATAGAAAACGTTGACTAAATAAAATTCTTGATTCAGTCTTCACCTCAGCGCAGAATTATTGCAATAAATAAAATAAAATACTTAATTAGGTACCTATAGACTACAGGATATAATACTTATTGCACGTTTAATCAGTACAAAATCAGTGTATTCAAAATACATTTCTGCAGACTTCAGAAAGTATTAAAGTGGTACTAAAGAGTATAAGCCATGTTATAAACTTATAGGTGTACACAGAGCATATACAAGGTTTGTATGATAAGTACTCAAAAAATATAACATGAAATATGGATAAGTTAAAACTATACCTACTTAAAAAGTCTTACACAAAGTACTATAAAAAAAATGTTTAATTTATTAATGGTTCACTAAAATAGTAAAATGTAATGATTGTAAAAGGGTCAACAAATCATAAAAAATTGAATAAGGGGACAATTATTTACATTCTGCATTCACTATTAACTAATACATGATCAAAATAAAACCACCAACATCGCAACATGGAATAAATCAGGTAACTTATAGTCTCTAAGTTTTTTTTTCTAAATCACGACATGAGTACCTACTTTTCCAGACTAGTTAACACTGCTCAGCAGTCAGTATATTTTGCATACTTGCAAAAAAGAAAAAATATATATTATAATATTACCTAAATACACAATAATAGAATATGACAATTGACAAATGAAAAAATAAATATAATTTAAAATAATATTTTGTATGTCATATTATCTCTGCAGTCTACATCGTGAATTTGTATAACATTTTTATTCCGTGTAGGTATGGTTTAGTTTTTTTAATTTGTATTTTAACATTAGGTAATATTGCCTAATTATTAACAACAAATTTATATTTATATGTTAAATAATAATAATATGTAAACATGACTTTATGGTCCATACTATCACAATTAATCTTATAATTCAATTAGAATGGCTTGTTTTCTTTCGATTGTAAATATTTTGTTAAATTTTATTTCTACAATTTAATTATATCACACTATCTGTCAAAAGTAACCTTAAATATAAATTTGATGAAATGTACATACATTTCATAAAAAATCAAGTTCTATATAAATTATGAAGTAAAAAAAGAATCAAAATTATATAGAAATAAAAAAATTTAAATTAATATTGGAATTTTTAACTATTTTTCAAACGGAAATATGATTTATTAAAGGCTACGATATGAACCATATATAAGAATATGATTATATCTTTAATGTTAAATTTTATGTTGTATTATTTTCATTAGATAAAATGCATAAGAGGATATCTGCGTACTGTTTGATTTCTCTCTCTGACCTACGTGTGATATAGCAAATTTGCGTTCAACATAACCGATATTGTGTTGTTAGCTTTATTATTAAAATGACCTATAATCAAACTTGAAGTTAAGAACATTACCTATCTGGGATTGTACGAATATTTATACGATAGATCATTTTTTTTTTATAATGCTCATGCATTTTTAAATTGTAATATTTTACATACTCATGACTTGTATTGAAATATCTTAAAAATATATATATTTGTCTTGCATACAAGTTTATATTATAATTTTCAGAAGCCATTAGGTTAAGATGTTAAGCAACTTTTAATAATACATATAAGGTAGTTATTACTCCCCAGACAGCAATTTTTTGTTTAATAATATTATTATAACATTATAATAACGAATAATATTAGTATAACATTATTATAATATTATCATTAAAAAATATTGTCTGGGTCATAAGTACTACTAATATTAAAATAGAGTAATAAAGTAGGTACATAGTAAAAAATATGAAGTGCCTTGTGTAACTGACTTAAAATAATAATTAAAACAAAGATAAAAAAACAGCCAATATAGTATGTATGCCTTGTTTTAAAATATACGTTATTTAAGGGACGAATATCTACAAACATTAGGTTATTTTTGATATGAATATAAAGTAGGTACCACCATTTTATTCATTTTAATAATAATACAAAAATAAATATAAACAAACCCAATAAATTGACTGAAATAATTTTAGCTCTACTGTTTAAATTTGTGTTTATTTTTCCTATAACTAATATTATAGATCCATATGTATTTTATTTTAAATAGCTTATATATGAATTAAATAATATATTATAAAATACCTATTAAAGTTGATTATTGTACTCATTTAAAAGTACCTAATTTAAGTATCTTATTTTTGTATACAATAAAACATTACCTAAATAGGAATACAAATTACATAACTATTGTAATTATAAATATATTTATACTCCCCAATCTAATATTGAAATGAATACGTTAGGATTTGATCAGTTGAGTTTTTTATTTTTGTACTTCCCTAAAAGATGTATGGTTGTTTTTTATTTATATTTTTTATTATGATAAGTCTTTTTTATTAATTGTGTAATTGTGTATAATCTATTTGTATTATATTTTACAAAATTAAGTCAATTGCATTCAAAATAAATTTAAATCATAATAATATCAAACTGCCTTTTTCCTGATTTACATTCCTGACCTATTGGTTTATCTTAGGTAGTTGGTACCTACTTTAAGTCACCTTAACGGTGTGTGCGTGTATAATAATTATATACACATGCGAAAAATGTATATAATATAACCTATATATTATTTAGGTACCTATTATGCTACACGCCAATAGTAATGAGTTAAACCTACGCAATATACCTATACAGACAAATACAGCCATACAAGTTAGGTTGTATAAAGGTATTCGTGCTTAAACAGGAATATAAAAACATACAAGCAAATATTTCGACGATTGAATCAAAGTTGACAGAACAGTGTAGCACTATACTCACATAATAATATATACCTAGCTAATATCATGGTCGTATTGGTCAGAACTCGGAACGTTTTGAAAGTTCTGTATAATTGCAAAGTACCTACCTAATTAAAAGCTAAGTACCAAACCTAATTTGTAATGATGTTGATTAATTTTTTTATGTCTCGTGATGTAGGTATCATTCTGATACATCACGAGACATAAAAAAATAAAGCTTTGTCTTTATTTTCAAGTTAAAACCATTTATTATACCTTTCACAATATGTGTTATAACCTAACCTATGTAATTTAAACCAAAACTTTATATTTTACCAATATAATATTATTTTCTTCTTTCTGTTTTTAGCTGCTTACATATTATTATAATTATATCTTTCTTTGTTAAAGGGCTTATCCTGAAAAAAATGTTAATATATGATATTAATTTATATAATTATATGATATTATCATCAGTGCAGATCAAAAATGCTATTGCTCAGTTTTTCATATATTATTATATACTTCATTCCCTTACTAAATTCAGAATTGTATTTAAAAACAAACAATCCCCTCTCCTAAAAACCATTACTAATAGCTAGTGAGCTGGTTAGTATAGCATATAGCATTACATGCAAAACATACATATAGACATTGATTATTGATTGTTTTAATTCAAATAACCGCGGATACTTCAAAGTTCTATCAAATATTTATATTAGCATTTTATAGTCATGGTTGCAAAATATTCGATATATACTTGAGTCCTCAGACTTACTCCACCACGCGTCTTTTTTCATATTTTTTTGCTGTGGTATCTATTGCCCCACAGTGGCGTTTACACAATACTTACCCCTGTTTAACATTGTTTGTTGAACGTGCCACACGACGTACAATTCGATTTTGAACTTGTGTTTTATTTTAATAAGTCTATTTTATTTCAGACTGTTGGAATTACTATTACAAATATAGTATATAATAGAATGTCACTCTGCTGTATAGTAGGTTATTAGTGGATTACAGTAACGTATGGTATTAAATTTGAATTCAATGTTAAAATATCATTGTAGGTAGATATGCGAAAAACGATTCTGAGCGAAGACAGTTGGTCAGTCTAGGATATTTTATATTATATTTATTTTGTTATTACTTATTATTTATATGGTAGCTGGACACCTGGTAAGTTGAATTAATATTATACAATTACAGAAAAATAACTTAAGTTGTTATTCTTTGTTTATTTAATATGTAAATTCCGTCTAAATTAAGACTTAAAATAACTATAAATAAAACTGTGTGTATCTATCTATATTTTTAGATTTTTTTGGTTACAGAATAAACTACTTACGTACAACTTGTTTTAAATGTTGAATCCTTATATATAAAAGATGAATAATTTATACATTTTTAAATACACAATTTTATTTTAATTTTCAGTTTGCTTAAAAAAAAATTTTTTCTATGTACTTCTAACATTTTTCAACTTTTATTGTAACAACATATTATAGGAGTATTGTATTACATTTTCAAGCTTTTTGACCCAATGAATACAATTTTATTGACGTTTATAGAAAAGAAAACTAAAAATTTGGAAACTGAAATTTTTAGTTAACAGCTCAAAACAAGTCAAAAAAACTAGAAAATGTTATGGTCTATAAAAAATTCTAATATATACATTCAGTGAAAATTGCATGTATCTATGGTCATTTGTTTTAGAGCTGCAGTAAAAACCAAAACCGATTTGATCAAAAACCAATTTTGCATAAAAATTACCGTTTTTCTCGACGCTTTAGAAAACTATTGGGAATTTTAATTTTTGACCTCCCAATGCACCAACAATAGATTCATTTTTCCACCGAACAAGATACTGAAGTTTAAAATTGATGCATTATTTCGACTACTTGCATGTTGTATACACAAATAAAAATAAAAAACAACTCATTGTAAAATCAAAACATTTTTCTATCATAATCTAAAATTAGGAAATGGGAACATTGTTTAAATTATTTTAAAAACCAAAAATTGTTTATTGTTACTACCATATATTAAATAAATTAAATTTAATGGAACATTTTTTAAATAAAATCTTTAAATAAAAAATATTTATATATATCTAAATGCTACTTGGGATATATAATTATTAATTCCTCAGAAAATATTAGGCTGACGGAATATGAAGGTTATGGTTATGGTTATAGGTCATAACAACTTATGGTTGTATATATTATTATTTATTTAAGTTTTTTTTTTTTATTAAACCAATCCGTGACATTTGTGGTCATTGGATGTATCATTACGTTTAAGATATATTTTAATATTAAATATTTATACATTACATAAATACTAAGCAACTGATGGTAATAAACAAAATAACATTTTTAGGAATAACAAATAATGATAAGCAATGAATTTAAATATTAAGTATTATTTACAATTTAAAATCTATTTATAATTTATAAGGTGAGTTTCTGATAGGAACTGTATGAGTTTGAAGATGTTATTTGGTTCAGGGTTGATCAGAAGTTTGGAATTGTCTTTTATCCTTGTCAACTTACTGGTATTCTTGTTTTCTTTCAGGTTTAATAAGTGATTTTATTTTATATCAGATAACAGTATAAAACAAACAATTCATTGTTTTAAGTCTGATGTTCTTAGTTTAGTAGAAATTCTAATAAGACTTGGTTTTTATTAATATCAGGCGTAAATTATTTCTGAACTTCAAATTAGATACATAATATGACGTATACTGAACTTTTAATTTTAGTTTAGATCCCCTATCTTGATGATTCATTCAGTGTTTAAGTGATATTTTTAGAACACTGACTGAGCCCTCATTTCATAAGACTTTTTTTTTTTACTTTTTGGTTGTTCAGAAATGATAACATTATTATGTTTTAGTTCTTTAGTAATTTTAAAATTACAAGTTTTTTTAGATGCAGAAAAATGTAAGCAATTTTATAATCGAAAAAGATCTTTTTTAATAACAATATATATGAATTAAAATTATTTACCTCAGTATCTAAATTATATTTTAATGAATGTAAAGCAATGGTTGATCTAGTAAAAATATGTAGTTCGGGTTAATTTACATCAGCTGGACCAATGTACCACACTTTAATTTGAAATTAATGTTTATTTGAACTTGAAAATCTAAATTTAGATTTCTTTGGTGAATTATACTCTGTTTTATCTAAGAGGTCAACCGCTTCAGCGCACGCAGACTGAGCCGCCGAATAGTGCCTGATCCCCCATGTCATGGCTATGCATTCTGTGATCGCCAGCTGTCGTCTTCGGTTGTCGGAATCCTGTGCTAACGCTCTCATCAATGTCCCGGTTGTGGTGGGGATAGCGGAAAAAACGTGTTTTAGTCAGCCGAGTGATTCACTCTTAGATGGAACAAAGTATAGTAGAGGTCAGAGGACTGAGGAATTATCTTTAATATTGTTTCCATGCAAACTATTACCAGTAACTACTTAAATTGTATTAGAATGTGGATTTGCATTTGAGGAAGTAGGTACTCAGTATGAAAACCATTGAGCCAATTTTATATTGTTTTCTCCCAATTTAATATTTTATTTTATTTTAAGCAATTTATCAAGATACATGTTATACATACTACTATAGTCTAATTTTTCCACCATTATCTTAACAGATTTTAATGTTTTTAAATCCACATTACTGATTGCAGCTTGACTTGTTTGCTTCGTAGCATCTAAATATACATTATTAAACCAAATCAGTAGGTAACCAATTAAAAAAGGTTTTACATTGATAGAGGATGAGACGTAAGGATTAGTATTTATTATATACTTATAGTATAAAATATGAAATTAAAAAATATCTTGTCTCACCCAAAATAAAATAAAATTAGATAACATAAATACACATGTATATCTGAAAAATTAAAACATTTAAATATTTATTTCATGTACTTGGTTACAGACATACCATTTAAATATGATACAAAACTTAATTTTATTAATATAAGAACAGAAATAATAGTATAGTTTAAAAAAATAAAAATAAGAATACAACGGGACAACTATGCTCTCTTTGTATTTATAGTAGAATTACCAAAATTCCACAACGCATAGGGAAGAACTTTATTTGTGTCGTAGTGTTTTTATTATTTGCATAACATAAATACAATTTAAGTTATTAGTTTGAGTTTTTTTAGTTTTTTTTTTTAAATTATTAAAAATTATTGGTAAGAGCTATCAAAAAAATAAAAACGCTAAGACACAGATAAAGTTCTTCCTCATGGGTTGTGGAATTTTGGAAATTCTACTACAAGTACAGAGGAAGCATAGTTCTCCCGCACTAAACAGCTTTTGCTATGTTGTGCATTTGTAAGACGGAGACAATGCATGTGGGTGTACCGTCCTCTTAAATTATGATTATACTTTATTCCACGAGAGAAAATGCTGGTTCTGTAGAATGAGCTCTGTTGACCGACTATGCCGTCGTATCCACCCTTCATGCGGCTAAATGTCACTGGTGATCCCAGATCGTAGTGCACAAGACAATTGTAATCGGCTACTATCAACACTGAGCGGTCATAATATAATCACGCGCCACCTATCGAGAATTTGGTGAAGGATGCGCAGAGTTGACCCATTCTCATTATTGCACGACATGTTCTCTCGTGGAACAGAGTATAAAAACTATTTTTCTTAAGTATATAATTACTATCAATAAATTTAATAATTCTATGTCTATATTACACTATTATAACATTGTAGTTGTGAAGGTTTTATCTTAACTATATATAATTATGAGTAGTATTACAATTTATTTAGGTACTGTTTTGATTTCTAGGTTTAAAATTATTTTCTTAGGTTTTTTTGTTGGAATTGTAATCAGTAAAAACTTCACAACCCAGAGGGCAGAGGGTCAGAGTTCCATCAAATTCCATCTAAATAGAATCAATATAATATTATATACAATTTAATTGCTTTGAGCAGCAAATTAGGTAATATATCATTAATAAAAATACACATTATAAATAACAAATTATAAAAACATGATAGAGTGATTTCATTACTTAACAAAGCTCATATAATACAAAAATAAATCATAATTAAAATATATAAACACTGTTACTGTTAGTACTTAAGTATATAAGTATGTTTACATAATAAACAGGGTTCCTATCTTATAGCAATAATTGAATACCTTTCTTATTTAATGTAAAATATAGCAGTGTGAAAAATAAATCTACTATATGGGGTCATTGTATCAAAAAATATTGTTGTATAAAGAAATTTGGTAAATAGAATTAAATAAAATTGGTTCTAATTAGGTTTGATTCTTAAAAAATATTTTGTTAAATAGAAAACATTTTGTTATATGGAAGTTTTATTTTTTATATCAATTTATAATATATAATAAGAGATGACTAGATAAGTTTATGAAATTACAAATATTATCAAAAAAAAAAAAATGTATTCCAACAAATATAAACAGAGAGTTAAAATATTATTTGTACAACATTCTTATTAATGATACTTATTAATTATTAATTATTAAAAAAATAAAGAATAACTTGATTATACATTTTAAATTCTAAAATTTTAATTAATTTAAACAGTACCATATTCATAGTTTAAGTTGATCACTAATTTAAAGTAGGTTTTATTTAAACAGTGTCTATATTATGCTTGATTCTTATATAACTGAGTCTTGCATAAATAAAAACAATTACAAGCTACATAATATAACTATATTTAAACTCAACATTTAATATACAAAAATTTTAATATAGGTAATACCTGAATACCTAAAATAACTAAATTTAATTATTAATAAGCTAAAACTTAATCTTATAATACTGTAAAGATATATAGATCCATTATTACTTTCACAAAATTGAATATGGCCAGTATGGGAATAATATATTTCTCTGTTGATGTGCCACCACATAATGAAATTTAGCAATTGTGCAGGCCACTAATAATTTATATAACAAAAGGAAATTTTAAATATCTTGGAAGCAACTGTATTTTTTTATAGGTATACTTTGTTTTAACCAAAAAAAATGGGCTTGTGCCTAATGTGGCACATGTGACAAGGATTAAGTATAACTAATCTGTAGTATAGAATATTATTCTATTAATTGATCTATTATCTAATATAATTAATATCTATAAATTATTTAATATAAATGTAACATGATTAATTGTATTTAAATGGTATGTCTGCTTTTTAAAATTTGATATTATGTTTAGTCAATTATTAACCAACATGTATAACCAATGCAATATTAATGTGTAAACGGTTGTAAAAAAATGTTATAATTTTTTTTTTAAACATTTAAAACAACAATATATTGTTATTCTGATAGTTTAAACCGTAAAGTGAAACACATTTTTTTTCTTCAAAATTAAGATATTTAGTCAATTTAAAATACCTGTATTTGTATTATTGGCATTTATTAAGGCTCCTTGTTCTTTAATTAAATTTATCCACTCTTCAGTTTGGGGTAGTTCAAAATCTTTTTTTTCCATTATCGTTGATTGGTATTCTATTTTATCCTATAATAAAAAAATAATGAATACAAATTAATATACAATTTCAAATGTTTTAACTTACAACTTCATCCATATTCCAATGAGTATGAAGAAAACTCCAAATTTCTTTAATAGGTACATCCATCTTAAGACGTTCACTGAGATGAGATTTAATGAAATGCATATTGATATGCTTAAGTAATCCTTAAATGCAAATTAATTAGGCATACAAATTATTTCATTATAAGTATTGTATTAATCAAAATAAATAATAGTGCTAGACGCTAGTAATAGTTGGCAGTTCTTAAGATACTTATCAATGAAATGCCCCCCTCCCCCCCCGAGACCAAATTTTGTACACAATACAACATGTATATACTGAATGTCTATTAAAATTTTTATATCCCCTCCCGTGAAAGGGTTCTAGATACGCTGCTGATGGATAGTCCCGGTTAATACGTGAGGACTAATTTTTGTTTTATCTATAATGATTAAAGACAAAGTTATGTATTCAATATATATTGAGTCAAATATCTTTGAACAAATTATTTTAGTAGCCACCAGTCTTTTAGCATTTAAAACATGTGCAAATTATTCACTCAACATCAAAAAAGTATTTTTTTTTATGAATAAATAATTAGAAATTAAAAATTAAAAATCAAGATAAAATTAGAAAATTTAGTACTTCTAAATATCTTATAATCAGTTATGTTGCGAAAATGGCTTAAAAAGCCAGGCATAATATAATTTAAATTTTAAGGTGAGTGCCCAGTGGAATATTAGAATAGGTACACAGTGCCGGTGCTAGGTATTGCGGGACCCTGGCCATAGATAATAGGTACCCAGAGGAGGGCAAAATTCTACCTTTTTTTTTAAAATAGGATTTTATTAAAAAAAAAGCAGTTTTTATTTGAATTTTAAACATTAAAAATAATAATATTAGGTTATTCTTATCCTGTTTTAGATTCTGATCAAAGCTATGAATGTATTGATTTTACAATGTGTTTTTTTTTTTGTGTCTGTCATCACTTTTTAGGACAGTAAAAGTGCTTGGATTTTCTTCAACAGTATCTTTTCTGATAGGAAAGTGAATCTAGTAGGTACTTTGGGGGGTCAAAAGTAAAAATTTCCCAGTAGTTTTTAAAAGTGTCGGAATCGGTCTTGTCTAGGGTAAACCTTACATACTCTTTCATATAAGTGGGTACACACCAATGATATGTTTTTTTAAGTCACATAATATATCAATAGTTTCTGTTTATTTCTTAATGTTGTTGTAATACACTAATAATTACCAAAAACAGTAAATTATATATTATTTGATAAGAACTGTATTAACAACATATCCCATATTATAGTTATAAACACAGTTATTCCTTATTATTTTGTATAATACACATAAATAATATACAGTACTACCTACACTAATTACTACATTATTATGCACTAATTTTGAATTATATAAGTAGACAAACCTCCAAAAATAAACATTAGATCGTCAGCATTCAGAACATTATTTTTAGAAGTTAAATATTACCTATTAATTAATAATAATAATAATAATGAATTTTAAAGATGTAATAAGGTAATAAAACAATAAAAATAACTCTTAACGGGTAATAATTATTATAATTGAATAATGAAGTATAGTTATTAAATAAAAATGAAGTTTTTATTTTATGTTTTTAAATAAATATTTATAATAATAAATATATATATATCATTAGAATTTCATATTATAAGTAGGTGTCATCTTTTTTTATCCAGAAAAATAATGTTCTATTTTTTTTTTATATAGATCTTAATATTAAGTGTTTAACTATAAATTTTTATCTGTACACATTTTTAGTTATCTTTAAGCAACCCTTGTAATAGAATGATAATATTTTTATTTTTATTTATTCTTCAAGAAGATAATGGGCCCCACTGAACATGTTCGTAGGTAACGAGTAGGTAAGTACTAACCTATATTATATTATTCGGATATATATTACATATTTATTTCAACGAATGTTTGCTATCCATTAAAGTTTTACTTTGTCAAAAGGTGCCCGGTATTATATTATGATATCAGTTTAGTTTGACTAAACAATAAAAATACATGTAGGTAAATTACAATTATATAACAATATATTAATATACATATATAGGTAATAGGTTATGCAGCAAACATAAATTTTGCTGACGCATTTTAGGTAAACATTTTGATCTGATAAATTGCGCTCCACGCTTTAAAAGAAATTGTTATAAACTCATAAATTGGGATTTTAGATTCTGTGTGGAACGATGAATGTACCTATTGATTTTACAATGAGGTGTTTTTTTATTTTTGAGTCTGTTATCACCTTTTAGGACAGTAAAAATGCTTAGATTTTCTTCAACAGTATCTTTTCTGGTAGGAAATTGAATCTAGTTGGTACTTTGGAGTTTAGGGGTCCCAGTGGTCCCAGAAGTTTTCAAAAGCACCGTGAAAAACAAAAGAAAAATTAAGGAAAAACGAGAATTTTTACGCAAAATCTGTTTTTGAGAAAATTGTTTTTGGTTTTTGGTGTAACTTTAAAACAAACGAACGTATATACATGAAATTTTCATTGGTTGTTTATATTTGCATTTTCTATACACAATAAAATTTTAAAAATAGTTTGATTTTTTTGAACTGTTTAGGAACATTTTGTTTCCAATTTTATTAGTATTTTTTCTATGGATGTCAAAAACTTTATTTGTTGGGTAAAAAAGCTTGACAATTTAATAGAAGGCTAGTCTATTGTTTCAAAGGTAGATGAAAAAATTAAAAATCAATAGTCACAATGTTTTTTTATAAGCATTTCAAGTTCAAATATTGACAAAATACGTAAAAATGACGAAAATTAGCAAATTATTTTGAGTTGAGAATTCATAAAATTTTATCTTTTTAAATCTAAGATTTGAAAATGTAATACAAGATTATCCATAAGTTTGTCTACCTTTATCAAAAAAAAAAAAATGTCCACAAGAAAGTCAAATTAAATTTTTATGAGTGTTTGAAATTCATATTTTTAGAGCATTCACACAATTTTTCATGTAACGATTTTCTTAATTTGTTGTAATTAAAAAACGTATGACTATAGATACTTGAAAATTTCACTAAATGTTTATATTAGCATTTTCTATACAAGATTAAATTTTGAAAATAATTTGACTCTTTTAAGGTTGTTTAAGGACATTGTCAGTTTTCAATTTTTTTAGTTTTTTTTTCTATAATTATCAATAAAATTTTATTTTTTGGGTAAAAAAGAAAATTTTATACAAGGCTCCTGATATATCGTTTCAATAGCAATTGAAAAATATTAAAAATCCATGGGCACAATTTTTTTTTATAAACATTTAAAGTTCAAATTTTGACAAAATTTATCAAATTTATAATTTAATAACTATTCTGTAGTTAAAAATTTATAAAATGTTCTACTTTTATAGCTAAGGATTGAAAATTGAAAACAAGGCTCCACGTAAATAGGTTATATATAAATTACTTTATTCACAATAATATCATCGAATATATTTGGTAATATCATAGACTGACTGACCGTTTTTGCTCAGAATCGTTTTTCTTATACAATGATGTTGTATCTTTGAATTCAAATTTAACACCATCCATTACAGTGACCCACTTGTAACCTACTGTACAGCAGAGCGGCATCCACTTACCCACCTTTTTTATTATAATGTTACAAATAATAAAATAATACATATGTGTTGGAAATATTAAGTTAATATATTTGTGGGAGGCTTATTATTTTATTAATTTATATTTATTTTAACAATTACAACTTAAAAAACATAAAAAAAATAAATAAATTCATCAAAATGTTTGAATGAAGTTGGCGGGAGCAGTAGATAATTTAATACAATAAAAAATAAAACTAATCCTGATATACTAGATACGCACGCAGTAGGTACATATTATTTAATACGGCTACACTATAAACTAAATTGTAATAATAATTTCATAAGATGAAAACTACTTTTATGATATTTTTCAGAAATCGTTGAAAAAATAATGTTAAGTGCAAAGCGGATTGCAGTCAAATACTCAAATGTCGAACATAATATAACATTAGATAGGTAATCAAATAAATATTGTACGAATTATCCCTTCTATAATACAGGCATACAGCAATACGTGGAAAGCCTTTCTAAACAAAGAGCAGAGAAAACAATAAACTATAGAGATAATAAATATTTATATTATTAATTATAGTATGCTCCTACAATCCTACTCGGCGAGTATCATCAAAATATTACTCCTTCATTGTTTTGATGACGATTTACTTTGTACTATGGCTAAATTATTCATAGACACTAATATAAGGTCTATGGAATTATTAGATATCGTTTTCCAAATAACAGATGATAGGAATAATATTAATATTATACATGTGTAGTATTATACTATTATACATTAATCGGCGTATAGAATAATACATTTATAGATTTATAATTTTTTAATGTAAAATATCAATGTGTTTCACGGTATTAAGATGATAATTAAAAATCTCGGGGCCCTTAACAAGCATATGTCCCATTTGTCCTCCCCTAGCGCAGACACCGTAGGTACCTATAACCTATGTATTAGACATACTTAGTTACTTCATAGTAACCATGGCTTAAATATACATGTATATTTACCACGATAGTAATCAATTTTCTACCAATTAGTGGAAATTGTACTAGGTATTTTAAAAATGTGTAAATGTGGTTAATGTTAATATCTTGGTGAATTAAATTGTGGTCTCTCCCCAGTTCTCTCTCAAACAGGTGAATAAGCGCTATCTGTGTAATGTATCTATTGTAATGAGACATTTGAGAAATGAAAAAATTATGAGATGGACTACTAGATAGACTTAACATACAGTTATAATTTTATAAATCAATTTGTAAAAACTGACCAGCCGGTTTCCGTTTAATCATGCACTGAAACAATGCAATTTTACGTTCATTGGTCCATAAGAAATCTTCTCGTTTAGTTGCTAAACTGTCATTTTTTGTATTTGCTTGTGTAGCTTTGTGTTTCCGCTTTTGATTACGTCTTCTGGGTGCCATTAATTGTATTGTAATTCTGTAAATATGTCAATATGTCAATTAGATGCTAAATACTATTAGCTTTTACTTAAAAAGTGAAATAACAGAATAATTACAGAAATATAAAAACGATAAATTTTAACTTTTAGTTAAAATATTCAATATTGGTCAATGGAAGAAACTCAAGAAAGGAACGCCACACACCATACACAGTGTCTCAGTTAGAACTCAGAAATGGTCCGTAAAGTGTACCAAACTATCAACTGACAACTACGGACTTAACCCAACTGGACCTGGACACTCGTAATTACAGATAATGAGGGAATATTTTCGGACTGTGTTCGAGTTTATCTAATGTCGGTACGCTCGGAATTACGACAAAACGTCAACCCCACGTTCACAGTTTCACATTTATTTATCACCGTTACCTCGTAAAAGTTTATTTTGTAGGTTATACCGCCGATTTTTGTTTTTGTTGTGATTACGCCTGCTTAAATAGTAAAATAAATGTCCTATTGGCTATTCGACATTCGTCATTTCGTTAATTTATTAGATAAACGAAAAACTGTCCAAGATCCTCATTTGTCAATTTTCGCTGGACGCTGAATTTGGTAATTTCGTTACACAGATATTCAACGGTATTCATTAAGTCACATTAAGTGATGCGTTAAAAACATAATTGATTAATTGATGATTTTAACCGTCTATAGAAGTTTCTGCTTTAAATTATATCGTCAACGATAGGAATTGAAAACGATAGCCGATAACAAATTATTAAATTTTATTACACGTTTGCTCTAGTCACATTATATTATTATTATATTATTATGTCGAGCTTGGTAGGAAGATAATCGTATCTACATCAAACGACCTCACAGGATCCACCAGCAGAGCCATGGATCGTCCGATTTTGGTGAATGAATTTGAAGACATGGGAATGACCATACCGGATGACATCATTGATGAATGTAAGTATTTATATAAAAAAACTAGGTATATCATTGTATAGAGTTATTTACATAGTGGCATAGTGCACTGTAAGAATTATATCGATCCCGGTGGAATTGTATACTGTTTTTTTCATGGTATTCACAGTTGTATTTTTAAACGAAATAGATACAATAATTTTGACTGTTTACTATATTATAAATAAGATTTGATTTGTTATTAATGGTGGGAATAAATGGAATTTTTAGAAAACCTTTGCTTTATTAGTTCCATTATTTTTTGATTTTTTAATGAGATTAAATCTATGCAAGTTCAGGTATTTCAGCTGACCTTCCTAGGTACAAAATCGTGGGGTGTGACACCATAAAACTGTGGGTATTTATTTATTATTAATAAATGAAAATATATTGCAGTAGCAAAAAATTATACAAGTAGGTACCTATTAAAAAAAACTTAAAAAACTGTTGATCTTATAATCATAGATTTACTAATGTGATAGTAAATCATAGAGTTTTAGACATAAGTTTATATAAATATATTTTAATTTTATCACATACATAGATGATGTTATACTATAATATTAAGTTAGATGATAAGGGCTGTTCTTACAATGTCTGGTTAAAGTTAATCGACACTTAACCGGTAGTAAAATCTGTTATCAGTTGGTTAGCGTTAACCGACACTTGACTGAACATTGTAAGAACGGCCCTAATTATTTTATTAAATTGATCCGTGTTATATAATAATTGTGTGAACTAATAGATATGGGTAATTTATTCATATTTTTTTTATACTTACCGATTTAGTACCTATGTAAATGTTTCTCAGACAGCCAGACACAATATTAATCACTGTAAATTTAAATTTTTATTCATCTGCTTTATTTGTTGAATGATTGTAGTAGTTTGTAAGACTAGAACATTTTATTTTACTTATTAAAGCCAACACAGAAACTACATAATACTGACTAATAAATAGTTAGGATTCCTGTTGGCAACAATTTATATGCTACTTATTATGAATAATTTTTATTTTTTGTCTTGTGTTTCAAAAGATTGTTAACATAAATGGATTAGCATTTCTTACATTATTCATTATTTTTAACCTTTTTAAGATACATACATTAAATGATTATATAATGTATCTAAATAGTAAAAGTAAAAAAAAAAAAAATGTAAATCTATATTAAATAAACCTAGTATCAAACAATTCGGTATTTTTCCTTTACAAGAAAAATCTCTCAATTATAAATATGTTTTTGTTAATAAGTGACTATGACAACAATTTTATTGGCTTCGTGGTAAAAAAAAATCTTATATCCAGCGCAAAAACATATTTATGTTAAAAATAAACTCAAGTCTACAGGTACTTGTAAGAGTGATATACTAATAATGTTTTATTCATGGCTCAATATATTAAACCATAGTTTTATTTGTTAAAAAAATAAATAAATTAAACTCGCATTAAATCTTTAGGCTAAATATCTTTATAATAATAATAAATGAATAATAAGAATATCTGAGGTTTTTTTAGTTAACCACCATCTCAGTACTCATATTTTATTATAATATACATATGACATATTATATATATCCAAGACACTTTTGGTATCTTACATTCGTTCTGTAATATCATTTATTACAAACTATTTTTGATTGATTTACAAAATGTATAGTTAAAATCCTTTGGCCTGCTCTATATACACATACTTAAATAGTCTTGATTCACTTCACTGCTAGCTATGTATATTTCAAACACAAACCTGGTTTGTGTCTTGATGTCTAGTCATCAGTAAAGTAAAGTATATTAAATTATTTACTTTTATCTTAATAATATACATTAAATTGGATTCAGTATAACTAAGTTGCGCAATTTAACATAAAAATCTAATTGTATTTCTCTGTTTGATGTTTGTCTGTCACTGATTCACCGTTTCAGAAAAAGATTGAGGCCTAAGATTTCCTAACGTCGCCCTAAATCTGTAGTTCAATTAATAATATTTAATTGATGGCTTTGCTGAGAAAAAACAGCTTTAATTGAGAAGATTATAAATGTTTAAAAATATTTCTCATGAATATAATAAAAACAATTAATATATAAAATTGAATAACTTTGAAACATTAATGGTACAGAAAAATTCTGAATATTGGTAGTATATAAAATACTATTTAGTGTTTATTTTAAGTTATATCTTAACAAATACTAATACTTAGTAATTTTTATTATTTTTTAGGTGTCATTGTATGTCATGCACATAAAATATCAGCATCAGATTTAGTTGGATCTTGGATAGCATATTGTGCATCATCTCAAATCGATTCAAATGATTTAAGTAGAGATAGGCTTGCTACATTAGTTAAATCCTTCAAGGTTGATGACAAATTAAAAGCCAATGACAAGTAATTTCTTAATGTATTATAGTAGCTTTAAGTCTATCAAATTTATTATCTTAGTAGATATAATACATTAATTTAAAAAAAAAATCAATGTATTTTCTTTGCTGTCTTGAGTTCAAAACATACGTTTTTTTACTCGTGTTATAAATATCAAATATCAACAGCATTTATTATTTACAGAAAATTGATTGTAAATAAATACAGTTTAAATGAATCAGCTCCTACACAATCAGTTCGTAGTCCATCATCATTGAAAGTAAGTTATTAATTTATTATTTAACTTTATTGATTGACCATGATCACGGGCTATTGTGGCCTCTTAATTTTTTTTTTACTCAGTCAATAAAGGCGTAGAATAATTGCAATATTTTTATTTTTATTGACCTATTGCCATGCATTAAAACTATTTAGTCGTATCGCAAAATAATTTGAACATTATTAATGACTTGGAGACATATTATTTGGTATGAACCTTATATTTTTAAATAGGTTGATAGTGGCATTTGATATATTTTATATAAATATTATCGGAATACATAATTGACATATTAGTACTAGGTATTTTATATAACATGATATTATAATGTATTTCATTTATACTATGATTATCTGTTTTTGTTTGACTATTAAAAATGTTATATTTAAGCACTTTCTCATGAACATAACTAAACACTAAATTTGTTGCGAAAAAATATCTACTGAATTTTTATTTTCATTTTTTGAACAATAGTGTTAAATAATTGTTGTTGTTTTTTTAAAATAATTTCTCATTTATTGTGACATGTCAAAGTAATGTCTACACCGTTAAAAATGTAAAAAAAAAAAATTTAATTAACTGTTAACCATGTATCATGTTACTACAACTTTCATGTTTGGAACTTACTAATCTAATAACTAGAAAAAAAGGTCATGTTATTTATTTATTAAAAATTTATTTAAAATTCTAATATGCTAATACATATAGAACAAATATTTAAAATATTTTATAATACTTTAATCATATAAGTACTAGCAGGGGCGTATTGGTGATATTTTTCCATTTTTAAATGGATAAATTGTATAAATGTATCATTTTTAGTTTATTTGGTCAATTTTTAAGTAGGTACATAATTATTGCAGTTTTTTTATTCATAAAATATAATTTTACATATTATTCAAATAAAATTTTTTGTCATAAAATATTAATAAAGTGCCCACACAAAGATATGCTCTTTGCTACTATACTAATCTGCCCGTAGTGCACAGTTTAATCATATAATAATGAATAGTATGTTGTATTAATATTTTTTTTTCTTCAAAAGAAGTGTTTATTAATGTTAAAATGGTTGTCTGGAAATACTAAAGGCCAACCCGGGGAGGTGCTCAAAAAGGGATTTTTAGATATACGATAGACATTTTTGTTTATAAATATTTGGTATTGGTTTTAATAATAATTGTTATTATTAATGCGATGAGCCTGTTGGCGCACTTCTATGTATTTTAATACAAAACATCTCAAGTTTGAACCATGATTTCAGTTGACTAATTTTTTGCATTGTTTTTTTTTCTTATTTTTTTTTATCCATCTATACATACAAATGTTTGGTTTTTTTTTATACATCAAATTTTAGTATGGGTTGGTTAAGTTATGATTTTGTATTAATTGATTGTAATAATCTGCCGTAGGTTGAATTAAGTAAAAACGATAGTCGACAAACTTGTGGTATAACTTTGATACTTTAGAGTTAAATTATACACTTCGAATAAATCACACGGGGTCTGCGATCTATCGCAGGCACATTGCTTACCTGATAATATACGCCTCGCATAATCACAAGCGAATCTCACGGACAACGCTGGTCGAGATGGCTATACATTAAAATATAATATCATTTACACTTAAAAATACATTGCTTCCACAATGTGTTATACCCAAAAAGAGTTGTACAATCAGAATTTTTTTTGTAAATTTAAGGTTAATATATTGGGTGATTTTTAAGCATGCTCATCCTATTTTTATGTTTAAATTATGGATAATTTATACAAATTCTGATTTTTAGAATTTTTAAATACACTTGAACACCAGGGTCTAAAATTAAAATTTTTTGCTACTGCGCATCTAATTCCACACAAAAATATTTTAAAATAATGAACATAGAACTAGTAGTGCACACAGTGGCGTATTTAGGGGTGGGGGGGGGGGGGGAAATTGTCAGTTGTGTAAAGAAAACTTTCCAAAATGTCTAGACACAAAGATTTTCAAAAAAAAATACCGTTTTTAAATTTATATTCGGTTTAGGTTTTTAATTTTAATATGTACCGGTATCCAATTTTTTTTGGTTTTGGTTTTGATTTAATATCGATATCCAATTTTTTCCGGTTTTGGTTTCGAAGTTAATACCGGTTTCCAATTGTTTTCGGTTTCAGTTTTGGTTTTATAACGGTTTATACCGGTATCAAGCCCTGCACTTTTAATGGAAAGAAAAAGTAAATTGTAAATTAGAGGGGGCATAAAAGTTTTTTGTGACAATGAGTAAAAGGAAACTGAAAAAAAGGGGCGCCAAAATCGTAAATACGCCTCTGAGTGCACATGCCACATATAACTTCATTGCACTATTGTTTTTGCTAATAATTAATAATTAGGTAGTTATAATAAACACAAACTAAGACAATCTTCTATAAAAGTCCTTGACACCTATATGACTATATGACTAAACATTTTAAATTAAAAACGAAATAGCTTGGGTTAATATACTTATTATATTATAAACCACCCAGAATTTAGTGTAGTCGGTATTATTTTTAGTATTAAAGATTTTAAACGAACACAATATGCTAATTAGTAATTTTCAATAATTTAATTAAATAAAATCAAATAAAAATTTATAAAAGTTACTGCACAAAAGTTACATCATAAAATACTGCACACTTTTAAATTTGCTACTGCACATTTAATATTAGCTACTGCACACAATTTTAGGCCCTGTTGAACACCATATTTATAATCCTTGAGATTTTTTGTACCACCTAGGAATGATCCTGTGACTATACAAACTTCTGTTTTTCAAATAAGAACTTACAGGGCTGTATTTACACTTGTGTTTATTGTTTAACTATAATTGTTTATTTATGAAAATGTTGTTAAAAACACAGAAAGCGCCTAAGCAGTAAGCACAGATAATGTTCTTACCCAAAAGTTTGATGATAGGTCAATTCACTCAATATCAAAACTGATAGCACACTATTGAACCTGACGAATGAAAATTTGGTATGTCGTACGTGTGTGTAAGACGGAGACAACGCATGTGGGTTCACGTCCTCAAAAACAGATATTCTTTTTGAGAATTTTGATATCTCAAAATCAAAATTAAAGTTGTTTTTGGTTATATGACTGTAGTGTGTACTAAGGATGATATGTCTATGGTAATGGGTTAAAAAGATTTGGAGGCTTAGACCAAAGCTTTTTAAACTGTGTTCCACGAAAAATTACTTTAAAAAGTCTAACTAAAGATAAGTAACGTAGGTAGGAAAAAAATATTTGTATTATAGAAAAACAAATATTTGTATATTAAATAATAATGTATATGGTATAGTCTATTAGTCTATACTTCTCTAGTGTACTTATAGTGCTTATACAGTACCTATACAGAAATAATATTTGAACGTCGCGTCGTTGATAAAAATACTAATTGGTTACGACCGTCCACGAACCTTAATGCCATACCTAATATTATGATAGTACAACTTTCATCAATAAAGCTTAATATTAAGAATATTAATTGTAATAATAAAAAGCAATTTCACTCATATCATTAAAATTTAAATTTAGAAGTCCTTTTGTCTGTTATTTAAAATATTTTTTGAATTAAATACAGTATACGTCATTATTATTAAAATTTTTATTGCAAATGATCCTTGTATAGAATGACGTATTAAAACCATTGAAATAAAGTATGGGTTTTAATTGTCGAGCTATAATTACTTAATGTTGAAAAATAAATAAAAAAAGCTAAAAAGTAAAAAATAAAGTAGGGATCCCACGATAAAAGTGGACATACCTAGTATAATAAATACTACATCTAATATTACATTTTATACAGTTTTTATTTTTATAAGACCATTTTTAAGAACTATTATTCTTAGTATAAACATTTTAATAACTCTGAAACTACTCATCAGAATTTTGATTTAGGTACATCTCAAAATGTTAAAGAATATCTTCCGCTAAATAATTCGCAGTACAAATTATTGTCATTAAAATATAAAATTTGTAGTAACATTTTATCAAACAATATTGAGCATTTGAGCTCGTCATAAGCATAATTATTATCTATTTCCGAGGGCGTTTATTGTAAACAAAATTAAAAATTTATTAATTTTTAGTTCTTTAAGAAAAATGGTGCAAATATGTATTTACTTGGAGTCTTGGTGATGCAGTGGCATCCCCGTTTGTACGGCTTTGATAATATTATAGGCTATAAGAATATGCTAATGGTCAGCGGTTACTGGTTTATGGCTTTCCTGAACTAATTTGGTAAATATTTTCTCTGAAAATTTGAGTACCGATGTATTGCTTATTTTTATGTATAGTATATCAATAATTAGTAATATTTTTTATATCGTGATTAGTGATTACAAAAACGTAACAGTCTACGTTTGTAAAGAATTAAATAACATTAAAATTCAACTAACAAACCAAAAAATAGATACAAATTATTATCGGATTAATATATTTATTATTAATATTATTAAGAGGACTTGATGCCCGCATGCGTTGTCTCCGTCTTACAAATGTACATCATACTTATCATAGCAAAAAACTGTTTTTCGAGGGATAGAACCACTCCCTCTGTATTTATATTAGAATTACCAAAATCACACAACGCCGCATAGGGAACAACTTTATCTGTGTCGTAGCGTTTTTATTATTTGGATAACATTAATAAAATTAAAGTTATCAGTTTGAGAACATTTGGATTTATTTTGTTTTTTTCATTTAATTATTAAAAATTATTATTACCTAAATGCTATAAAAAAAATAAAAACGCTACGACACAGATAAAGTAGTTCCCTATGCATTGTGGTATTTTATCTACTATAAATACAAAGGGAGTGGTTCTATCCCGCGCCAAACAGTTTTTTGCTATATAGTACATTTGTAAGACGGATATGGGTTCACGTCCTCTTAACATACATTTTTGGGTTGTGTACAGATATTTTTTATCCTAACCGATTTTGCGTAACCTTTTCGGTGTCATAGTTACTTTTTAACTAAAACAAATTTATGATTTATACATTTTCTTCCAAGTGGAAAATATCTAGTAACGTTCTACGTGACTCCCGGGCAAGCACAGATTTTAATTATAATTGATGAATCATAAATATTATGTTTTCGTATTGTGTTTTTGGCGTTTGGAAATCTTATGAAAGTCGCGCTCTACAAATAAAATTATGTATTGCGTACGGTTATCAGTATTATTTTTGACTACGCGTGTCGTACCGGTACAGCCGCGGCTGTACGATAAAAAACCTCAGAAAATCGTCATCCGGCCCGGCGGGCTGTAACCAGTAACCACCGCCAACTAGTGGTGCCAGTGGTTGTCTCGTCGAGTGAAATCTGAGAAACCGAAATCGATCGAAGGTTAAATCATTATCTATACCGGCGGCATGCGTGTGCGTGCGCGCGTATTCGCCTCGTGTTTCGTCCTCGTACAATACAACACCGGTACGATATATTGTATTAAATTTTGAATCGTGTTCGGAAATGAGAATATAAAAAGACGGGTGTTTGGACCCGTTGTTAGCGGTGTAGGTTACACAAAAGCGGGGTGGACCGTGTGCGCGCGCGTTTGTGTACAACACTCGCACGGTGTCCGTTCGTGCGTCGGAATATTAATAATAATGATGGTGACGATGACGATAAAGTAACGGACTGTGAAAAGAAACGCTCCGGCGCGCAGGGCGATGTTTATTGTTCAATGTGCATTTTTGTGCCCCTAACCTTTAAATTCAAATTGTATAGTTCTGTATATAAAATCAGAAATTGAGTATAGAAAACACGTGGGCCTATGTTCGATTGTTTTTCCTTGGTATAGGCACATTTAGCTTATTATTGAATCCAATGGTACTTCATGTATTTATAATTTATACAACCGAATTATTATTAGTTCATGCTAATGAATTGAAAATCATAAAAACAATAATTAATATCTTACAAAGTCTATAGTATCTATATTATATTTACGACTATTTATATATTATTTGTTGACTTAGCTGTTTTCTAAATAAACATAGGTATACGCATTAAAAGTATCAAATAGAACCAACTTTCTTTTTTAAATAAATAATTTTGTATAGTTTTCGTTGATTTTATTTGTTTACACATTAATACATTTTATTTACGTGTGAACAACACGCCTATTGGTACCCAAACGATAATTATAGTTATTTTATTATCTTCGAATTTTTTATTAATTTCGGTTAATGCAATTTTTTTTCATGTAGTATGTACCTCGGGGTGTAGGAATGATATCGGGCGCCCGAAAGATTCACATACCCAACTTTCCCAGCTTCCCGCTAGTTACGCCACCGGGTCTGACCGGATAATTATTAGCCAAATAATAACAGGCGTAGTACAATACAGTCGTGGTACTTTGGTATTTTGACTTTGGTGTATCGTGTATAATAACGTGTGCGTGGAATAGGAATCTCTTTGGTGTGCGTGTGCGTGTACGCGCGCGCTTACAATAACGTATTATATTATTATTATTATTATTATTATGCTGGAAAGCCGACTGGAATCCACCGGTTGCCGCCGCCGCATCCTACCTGACGGCATTCGCGCGGTGGTCCCCTCCTCGCCACCCGATTGGTCGGTTAGTTTTTTTCTTCTCTACCTTTCTACCGCGTGTGTCGCGTCTTTGCGCGCGCGCTCATGTGTGTTTATGTGTTTGTATGTGTATGTGTGTATCGTTCAAGGCCAAAATGCCGCGGGGAGTCGGTTGTGTTTTATCCTGCTCGGCCTAGTGCGCGCGCGCGCAATTGTAACTACTCCTTCCAGTGGCGGCGTCGATTCCCTCCGTCGACGCCGCCGGTTTGCCGGTTGGCCGTTTGGCGTCTGTGCCTCTGCGGTTCATTTTCCCGTCGGTACCGGGTCCGTCTCGTCGTCTACGCCGCTGTTTCTGGAACGTCTCTTCTAACGGTAAACGCACTATACATTTTCTCTTTTCCCGGCCGATCTCACTTTATGGTTTATCCGTTTCGAGGAGACTGACCTTTTTTCAAACCGTAAAAGTGGGCGCGTGCTTTGATTATTTTAATTTTTGAAAACACGATGACGCCGCGTTTCCCCCCATCGATCAAGCAATAATTATTTTTTCCCCCATTGGCCTGTACGTTTCGTAATCGCCGCCGCAGTCAATTGCTGCCCGGTGCCGCTCCGCCGGCTCCTACCCGTTCGCCACAATCGCCAGTCGGTAATAATAATTATAACAATAATAATAATAATTGTCGTTAGTGGAGGGAAAGTAGAACGTTGTTTGTTGTTATTTAACTTGTACGACGCACACACGTAATAGTTCTTTCCACACCGGCAATAGTTTGCCACAGTACGCGACGCGCGCACAACATGGTATCACACGCACATAACGAACAAGAGGCCGCGGCCGCTCTCTTTCACGTACATTTTTTTTTTCAAATCAGATTTAGAATTTTTTTTTTTTGTCGTCCGGTCTTTTGTTTTCGCCGTTCTGCGGTACATAATTCGATGTCGTCACTATCGATAAACCGAAACCTTAATACATCACGACGTCGTTTTGTTTTTAGTCTTTTCGCGCTAGGTCCAATTATTATTCAATTGCTTTTTTTTAACATTTTTTCCCATCACAACAGATAGCATTGCCGTGTGCGTGTCCGGTAGTTGCCAGCGTCATTATAACCGTTACGACTCGCGTGTAACGATGTATATTTTATTTTAATAGTACTATTATTACTTTAAAATGTGTAGAAATGTCATTACCTACGACCGTTGCACACTTGTTGCTTTCGTGGTTTTTAATTTTGTTTCGTTTTTCATTTATATACCAATCTCGACCCGTACGATGTGTGTAGGGATGTCTTTTTCGCTAGAACTGAGTGTTGTAATACCCATTTTTTTTGTAGTGTGTAAGTTCAATGACTATATGATATGTATTTATGTGCGTGTGTCACGTAAACGGTTTTTGTTTTTCACGGATACATGCCGCCGCCCAGCGTGTGACTTCGATGTAAACGATGCGTAATGTACAATGGTTAGACGGTCCGTGGGTGTTTTTCTAGTCGACACTGAATATTCAAAGCTGTGACTAGATCTACACTCATCAACTGCTTACCTGTTTCGTGACAACTTACGTGCATCCAGTTTATTTTTCTGCGGTCAGGGCTGTGCTCACTCTGCTGTAAAATAATTGGATATACACTATACACGTTTTGTTGTATAACTTATAAGTTATAATTATACTTTTGTATTTCGTTCCAATTATTATGTGTTTGTTTTTTTTTGTGTACAAACATTTCTTGGAATTAGATTTTTATAAATTGTACATTTTATATTTATTACGTAATACGTTGTGTCTTATACGGTATCGTTGTTCAGTTTCTGTGTAAACTAAAAATATAACTCGTATATTGTGGGAAATAATTTCCAACTTATTTATAAATTATTATTTTTGTAAATTTAATGTTATGATTTTGTTCTCTATAAATAAATCTTATCTGAATTATTATTTACATTATTAAATATGTTTTATACTTTTATACTCTTTTATGTTTTCAATATATTAACAAAATTATATAAGAATAAAGTTTTGTGTATTTATTATTTTATACCTCTTGCATTAAAATAATATTATGTGTTTTGAATTTAATGTGTACAAATAATCGAAAAGAATCTAAACTTTTCGTTGGTTAAATGTAAATGATTATGATACCATACCAAGTCAATAAATCGTGTTATATAATTATGATCATCAAATATACATTATAAAGTAAAAGTCCATTTGACTTTCTCAAGATTACAAAATCGACAAATAAATGAACGAAAACTACATTAATACAATATACTTTAAAAAATAAAATTATATTAGGAAACTTAATGCTAAATTTCAATATAAATATTTACTATGACGAGGACTGTAGATAAATTCTTGTAAATGTTATAAAACATCTAAATAATTTCATATGATAGGAGTATAGGATGATTATTTTTAACGTCTACGAGAGCTAAAATACTTTTGATGGAATAAACGGGTTCGTTGTACCTATTGCCTAAATATAGTAGGAATAATATGGTATTTTCGTTATTGTTTTTGTAGCTTAATAATAATGATAATGATGAAAAATGAAACATTAATTTAATAAAACTGGTGGTCGATTATATATAGTGATTATTGATTATTAATATTCACTATTCGGTGAAATGTCGTTAAGATTATCGACGAAATAATTAAAGTTTAAAATGAACCTATTGATATTCAAATGTAGATTATATTATTATGTATCGAGGTTTTTTTGAATGTATAAGTTTATAATAACTTGAATAGTTGTATAAGTTCTGTTGGTCTACAATTTATTAAGTTACGTTTATACATGAATTTACAAGTTGGGAAGTGAAAAATCGAAATGACTATTACCGGAAAGCTAATTTGTGTTAGTTATTATTTGGCAATTATTAATATTAATTGATAATAAAATGAACTGTGAGTTGAAAATAATATCAACGATATGCTAATTTATGTGTCAGAATTATCATGTAGCCATGTAGGATAATTTAGTGTCAGTAATCCTAAACTGACTATAACTGACTAATCTACCTGTTGGTCAGGATTCTTTATATAAGTATATTATAGTCGAAAACATTTCTATATAGTTATAGTAGGTTGCAATTGAGATTGATTTGAGACTTGAGTATGCTAGATTGATCATGTAGGTATATATTTTTTAATTTCTTGTGAAGGTTTTTAAACTCGGCTCGAAGAACGTTCAATTTGTTCATCCTATTCGTTCGGTGTTTCCAAAGACTGCGTATAAAATACAATACTTTAAAATTTGATAAGTGCTAAGCCACAAGACATTTAAATAATAATAATTTTAAAAAATGTTTCATTCGTTAACAATCTTCAACAGTTGTTAAATATACACGCTACGCCACGTTCGTTAAGAGTTAAAATTTATTCTTGTAGAATCAATTCGACCAATTATCGCAATCCGACCGCCCATGATATAATTTTAAAAAAAGACGCTGTTTATTGAATCAACTGGTTTTGATTTAATTTAACAGTTTGATGTGTTCCCTTATTATCCCTCTGCAGCGAATAATATTAAGGACATGATAAATACCATCCAATGAAACTTAGTGCATGTATTAATTGTTATTTGTTATTATATATTTCGTAATATTAATGTATTAATTGTTATTTGTTATTATATATTTCGTAATATTAATATATTAATATGTTAATATGTTCTTGACTTCTTGTCTAAGAAACTCTGCTTATACTTATTATTCGTATTATAAGACTCGCAAGGATTATAAAATTATAATTTATGAGTATGTTGAACTTGTGCATTTTGAACGAGATTTGTATCGCGTGTATATAATCAAAAATAATCTGATTGGTTTTTATTTTTTTTAACATTTTATGTTATAGCTTTTATTATCAGTGAATAAATTAAGAATTCTCGTAAGGAGTATAGCATGAAAAACAGATGTATCAAAAATCACCGATATATACCCTACACCTGTAGGTATATATACGTATACGTTCCAATAAAATCGTAGAATAAGATGCGACATCTTAATCATCTAACTTTGTGTATACGGATACACGGATTAAATGATTAAATTTGTCTCTTTACATCTTTAAAACAATTTTTATGTATGTTTTTGAATATATTTGATTTTTCAATGTGTCTGGACTGACTACGGGTGTTTGATTTTATAAATTACAGCTTAAAAGGGCGATTGTAAACTCTCCCGGGTCAACTTCAGTACTACTAAGCTAGGGGAGCATGGGACCCTCATCGGTATAACTAATAACGTCTTCCACATTGACAATTTCAATTTTTTCGCATAATGAAGTGGCAATTAAAAAATATGTGACTGTAGAAATTAAGCAAATGGGAATATTATATATAATATAAAATAAAAGTAACTGTATCATTTATAAACAAAAAACACATATTTGTATTACAACAAACGTGAAAAATACCTCTTTTACAACAGAATCAACTTACAGTTTTTGTGATTGAAATCCACTTCTTCTGTATACCTCTTTAGGAATTCTATGTAACATAATCCTTTTATGGATCCTAGGGACTTGAATATTAGGACAAAACATCTTGATAATGGTAATAATTATAATAGTTATAATGAAATAAAATACAATGCTTATTAAGGAAACATATAATGTAAAATAATACTAATGAATAATATTGTATTATACAGGGTGATTCACAAAAAAGGCCAATTATGAAAAAATAATAATAATAAAAATCAATGTTGCTGTGAGTATTTAGAATATAAAATTTAACTCGGGAGAGTTTACACATTTCCTTTAGGTAAACATAATATTGACCCGGGAGAGTTTACCACCGCCCGCTTAAAAATATATGAAAAATGCGTTATTCTTACCTCTAATGTTAATTTTATTTTGTAATAACTTAAATGTCGTAATTCAATAAAATCAATACATTTTTTTTTGACATTTTGGAAACTACAATATAATATTATACATTATTTATGTTTAGTATGTTCAGTAAACAAACTTTAATTTGATTAAAATTAACCAATATATTTTGTAAGACCTGAAACGATCCAATACTCTGATTTATCCGTAAAACCTAAAAAAAAAAGATAAAAATCAGTTACAGTATTATACTATTATGACACGCCATAGTCAAATGTCTTTATTTGCCTACCAAATTGAATACTTTTCTAAAGAATTCAGGTATATTGAACGATATTATAATTTTTTGTTCGTTTTATATCTGTACCTATATGTTTTTTTATAATATTAATAATAATAATGTTCGATTTATACTTTCTGAAAATCATCATTTATGTTGAATTGACAAGTATGTTTGTTACGTTTCAGAGTACACATGGAACTAATATTATTCAAATCGAAAATGAATTCAAAGTATCCGACGTTATTGATGGAGATGATATAAAAGAGTATGTATTCTATGTATAATTTTATTTTAGTTACGATCTTTTATTATTGTTGTTCATCTAAGTATTTTGCTTTTATGTTATTTTAATATTTAAATAATAAATTATTCACGTTGGCCCGATATACTATGGCTATAGCCAGTATACTTGGGAGACGAGCTGAGTCGGCTACATTCATATCAGGGACTGGAACCTTTAGGATTTTTCCGGTTCTGGTTCCGGTTCGGTTCTTATAAAAAAGATATAATAGGTTCCGGTTCCGATTCTGGTTCTTAAAATTACAATATATGGGTTCCGGTTAATTCCGGTTCTTACCGGTTCTTAAAAATAAATTTTTCAAAAATTACCTATTGCTCATTAGGTAGATTTTTTACTCATTAAGTCATAACTTGGCCCAGTCTTATAAAAGATACTTTTAAAATTTTATTTAAATACAAATACAAATACATTCATTCAAAAAGTATTTAAAATACATTCCAAATACTTTTTTAATTTTACTCAATTTATTTCAGTTTGCAAAATTAATTTTATAATTGCTAATTTAAAATAGTGTAATGTTAGTTTGTTACATTCATCCAGATATTATTAGAACTTTTTGAACCTCCTTCTTAAATTTATACTGGAATATGAAAACTAATAAAACTGGCTATATAATAATTTTGAAATCATTTATTATTAGGTGGCTAATTAAAGAATTAAACAGTTATTAATAAAATCAGAAATTAATTTAATAATTTTACTAGGTAAGAAATTATTAATTTAAGAAGTGTATTCAATTTTCAAAAATTATTTTAATTGATTAACAAGTGTATTGTACCTGGGTTTAGGTCTTAGAAGTTGCTAATAACTAATAAGCAAAACATAAAATTACAGTATGACCATAAGATTAATAAGTTGTAAATTACTTGTATGTTTCAATGTGTGAGTGTGTGACTGTGTTTGAGACTGTGAGACAGAGTTATAAATATTATTTAAATATAAATATTATTTCTCGTAATAGTCGTAGGTAAATTAGTCGTAGGTCTATTTGGTAAAGATTGTAGAAAAACACATCATTGTTGTCGACCATTCTCGGTACATTACCAATGAAAAATGCAACCTGTATGTGTGTAAATTAATCAGTCTCGGTCGTACCTATAATACGATTATTTCGAGTTAAAATTTTAAAATACCACATCTTACTATGTACAAAACAAAAATATTTCTATGAAAAATAATTATTTGATTACAACTAAATCCAATTTAAATAAAATGTTCAGTTATTTGAAATACAGGACTTTTTCTTAGAACCGATAAGAACCTTAAAGTACTGGAAAACCTATCGTATATTAAATTGGGGTTCCGGTTCTAAGCATTGTAAAATATGGATTCCGGTTTCGTTTCCGGTTCTTAGATTTTCTCCAAGGTTCTTTTGGTTCCGGTTCCAGTCCCTGATTCATATATATTTTTTTTTATTTATTCATTTATTCAGCCAAAACAATTACAAATTAAATAATTACAATAAAATAAATTAATAAAAGCTGATACGAATACCAACTGAGCTATAAGCTCGTATCTGGTATACGGAGTATACTTAAAATATATAACATAAAAGTATCAATATTTGTACAAAATATGTACAAGTACAAGTAGTACAACTCTCTGACTAATAAATAATAATAATAATTGTAATAAATGGGTATTGGCAAGTTGAGAAACATTAGAGTACCTACTTAAAGCTTAATATACCGCGTTTTATGGTAATTAGTAGCGTGGATAATAACTATTACTTCTTCATGGTAACTGTCACATTAAATATTTGCTGTAATAATATACTCATACCATATTATATGGACAGGGGCGTAATTAATAGGTGTTAAAGGGGGATAGAGCCCCCCCTCCCAGAGCCTTTAAACATGTATATACAAGAAAATTAGAGTTTCTTCTATTAACCGTACTATAAAAAAAAAACTATGTAATTAGGTAGGTACATTATATTATATTACAAATAAAATAATTTAAGGGGATTAGTGGCGGAAAGTTTTTAATGCGTTTGGATAAGGCAATTGAAATTGAGAAAAGTGGATTAACTGATTTCAAATAGACATAATAACGAATTAAAAAATATTATTGTATTATATAGGTAGGTACTAAGTACTTGGTTAGGCTAAAATAACTGTCCGCCACCGATCCCCTTAATATTTGGAATAAATTAATTTTAGCTACCTGCTTTTTTTAAAAAATGGTTAAGAACAATGGTGCAAACAAATTTAAAATCACCATTCTTAACTCGTTAAAATACGTAAAAAAAAAAATCAAAATTCGTTATAGGTGCGGCTTAAACGTAAAATCATAAACTTAAGAAGGATATAACTTCTCAAATAATAATTACCTTAACATTTTTTTTGCACCATCATTTTTAACACGTTGAAATAAGTGTTTCAAAAAAAAAAAAAAATGCTTGGTAGCAAAGTGAAGTTTTACCAAATATATTATAATATAATGTATCGGTACTAAAATGAAACACAAATTTATGTACATAATTTGAATTTGAAATTGATCGATGACGGTCAGTCAGCCTATGTATAATAATATAATATTACTAAATATATTTGATGAAATTATTGTGAATAAAGTAATTTATTTACCTATTTACGAGTAACCTTGTTTTAAATTTTCAATCCTCAGCTATAAAAGTTGAACATTTTATAAATCTTTAACTATAAAATCATTTTTTAATTTTAGATTTGATAAATTTTGTCAAAATTACTACACAAAATACTTTTTGTGCTAAATTTGTGCCCTATGTATTTTCATATTTTTCAACTGCTATTGTAACAATATATTATCAAGAGCCATGTATCAAATTATCACACTTTTCGACCCAACAAATAAAATTTTATTGATATTTATAGAAAAAAAAACTAAAAAATTAAAAATGTCTGAAAAAAGCTCAAACGAGTTAAAAATTTTTGAAAATTGTATGGTGTATAGAAAATGAGAATATAAACATTCAGTGAAGTTTTCGTGTATTGATAGTTATTCGTTTTTGAATTACAGCAAAATAGGAAAATCGCTACAAGGAAATCGAGTGAATATCCAATGTAAAATTTGAACCTCAAAAAAAATTTAACTTTCCGTTGAGACATTTTTTTTTAAAGGTAGACACACTTACGAGGGATCATGTATTACATTTTTAAATCTTAGATTAATCAAGAACAATTTTTATCAATTTCCAACTTAAAATAATTTGCATATTTTCGTGATGTTTACGTACTTTTTTTAAAATTTTGAACTTTAAATACTTATAAAAAAAACTGTGAATATGCATTTTAACATTTTTCAATTCCTATTGTAACAATATTAGGAGCATTGTATTACATTTTTAAACGTTTTGACCCAACGATTACAATTTTATTAACATCTATAGAAGAAAAAAACTAAATAAGTTGGAAACAGATAATGTACGTAAACAGTTCATAACAAATTAAAATATTTTAAAAATTGTATGGTGTATAGAAAATGCTAATATAAACAATCACTGAACATTTCATATATCTATGGTCATTTGTTTTAGTTACACAACAAAAAATGTATTTTGTAGAAAACCGATTTTGCCAGTTTCCTTAATTCTTTTTTATTTTTTTTCCTGGCCCTTTAAAAAATTTTGACCTTTCAATACACCAACTAGATTCACTTTCCAATCAAATAAGATAATGAAGTTGGATATTGAAGCATTATTTCAACTACTTATCGTGTACCTACCTACAGTCAACACAGACAAAATAAAATAAAAAAACATATATCTTTGTAAAATCAATACATTTATCGCTCCGCCCGGAATCTAAAAATTACCAAAAAATCTACTTAAAATAAGTGAAATAATTTAAAAATAATAATAATTTTCATTAGAGATAGGGTTGTGATAATGGTGTCTTAAAGTATGAATTATAATATTGATAGACAATAGTATACGTTTAAATTTTAAGTATATAAAAAATTATTAAAATACATTAAAAAGTAAAATAGAAATGAAAAAATAGTATATTGTGTGGTATGGGCGGGAAGTGAGCTATTTCAGTCGCAGACGACGTGTGCGGCACAGGCTGCAGGCGAGGGCCACATTTCGCCAAAGACTGAAATTGCCTTCCCGCACGAGCCACACATGCTATTTTTTGTCACGCCTCTGCATTCATCGATCACGGATAAGGTAATGCAGGGATCTATGCAACAAATAGACTATAATTATACAACAACAATATTTCATGAAAAAAAAACGATTTAGTTTTATTTATTTTAAGTGTCACGCATATGGAGGTTATAATATGATTATAAGATGTAACCAAGTTTTAAAAACTGAAAACTGAATTTTTTACTTTTGACCTCCTAAAGTACCAACTAGATTCACTTTCCTATCAGAAAAGATACTGTTGAAGAAAATCGATGCATTATTTCGACTACTTATTGTGTACACAGTCACAAAAATTAAAAAAATTAAAAAAAACACACACATCATCGTAAAATCAATACATTTATGGTTCCATTTAGAATCTAAAATGGAAGTGAGCATGAATGATGAATCAGCCTGTGTATATATATTACATAATGTGAATCCCAGAAAAAAATCCCCTGGAAAAAAAATCCCTCAACTGTTCAACCACGACCCTAGAAAAAAAAATTCCCAGACTACAATATTACTCACAACCAAATATTTTTTAATTAGTATCTATAATTACCATTTACCACTTTATTAATATTTAATTACAAATACGTAAATTATATTATTATATACTATATTATATCATTCAAAAAAATTATATATAGTAATAATAGAATATCATATCTATTATCTGGTGAGTAAATATTAACATACAAAAAAAATTAAAACATTCGTGTTGACCAATTAAATAAGTCGATTACTCGAAATATTTTTATATGCTGTTTTTACTGTAAGTAGGTGCTACATGGTCCTAACATTCAATAAATTATTGTTTGATAATTATTATTATTATTACCTAGCTATATTTTTGTATACTATGTTTTTAACTATATTATTGGACGTATCGATCATTCAAAATATTTTTATATGCTTTATTTGTGATAGTGAGACGTGAAACTCCATTTTTGTAGTTAAGTTGAATTACACATAATATAACATACGTATTTGTAATTAAATATTAATAATGTGGTAATTATAGATACTAATTAACGTTTAAAAAATATTTGTTCAACCATTTGCATGTGGTTGCGAATAAAATTGTAGTTTGGAGATTTTTTCCTGGGGATTTTTATTCCGATTACTACATAATACACCTAATACGTATCAAGAATCAAGAATCTAGGTATGATATTTGTTTAGGTTTATCGTATACATTTTTCAACAAAAATAATGCCTATTATCGAGTGTGAGTAGGAACTCTGGAAGCCAGGAAGGTCATTGAAATGAACCAATTTCTAAGTTCCAAATGTATAACTTTAAGCGTATATAATATAATATTACGCATAAAATAAAAGATTACCTATAAATTTTATATCCTTTAAAAATCTATAAATATTTTCGACTTTGGCAATTGTGTGGGAACTATTATGATATTAAAACATAAATAATAGTTTTCTTCAAAATCGATTTTGTTATGATTCAAAAATGAATGAATATTGAAACTTGAATTTTTCACCTAATATTTATATTGGCATTTTCTGGATAGGAATAAATTTCAAAATATTTTGGTTCTGTTGATGTTATTTATAAAAATGCAATTTTCGATTTTTTTTATGATTACATTTCGTTTGTCAGTAATAAAAGTTAAAAAATAATTTAACACAAGCTGTTCCAAAAAAAATTGTTCTTACAGCAAATAAATATTTTTTAAACAACAGCTACAACTTTTTTTTTTGTAAAAGCGTTTAATTTTTATTTTTATTAAAGTTGTCAAAATTACAAAAGTATCTAAATCACTTTATAGTAGTTAAAAATGCATACAATTTTTAACATAACAACACCTAAGGCTTGACAATTATTGAAAACACAAGATTCCTCATAAGTTGTTTTTACTGAAAATTACAAAAAAAAAGTTTAGCATAAATATTTTATATTTGTATATTTTATTTTCCATGGGTAAGTTGAAATTTTGTCTACAATGGATATTTACAACAAAAATGATTTGTTCTCTATTTATCCTTTCGTGGATCTATTGATAGTGGAACGTTCCAAGTTTAGTCTTTAGTTAACCTAATTTAGTATTTTTACTTCACAGTTGCCTTTTATGACCTAATAATTATTGTATTACAAGCACCTGGCGTAGTGGCGTCAAATCTCTAAAGGACAATTTATATATTCATTGGTTGCTCTAGCTGACTTGTACATCACATAACACCTGTCTACTGATAATACTCAAGGTAGAACATGTACACTATTTACAAGACAAATGTTCATTCTATGATATACTTAACCCGTATCCACATAATATTATTTTTATTGATTACAATGATTAGGTATTATAAAATATGTCAATGTCATTATAAATTAGGTTTACTACTGTTTTTGGGCTTTTGGTGTATTTTCACGAAGGACGTTTGATAGTTAAACATATTACACTAACATAATATAGTTAACTTGCCGGTTATTTCTAAAGAAAAGTTAGTATATATTATATAGCTGTACATTATATAAAACGCTCCTCTTCTGCCTCACCAGTATGAATTATGATATACTATAATGTAGATTGTAGACTATAGTTTTGTACACGTGATATTTACGGTATACTTAACGATGAAACCTTGACGTATTCTTATAGGTACCTAACCTAACGAAAAATCGGTAAATACTGTTAACGATTCAACGAACAAAATCAAAACAAATATAGATCCGCGATTAATATTGTTATTAAAATTTAGAGAAAATGCGATTTCTACTGCTGGAGATGTCACGTCCAATTTCGGACTAGGAAATGTTAACAAAAATGATTCGTCGGCTAAGGTGGAAACAGCGTGCTTAATGAAACACGATTTATGGGACAACTTCATATTTGGTCATGTTAATTATCAAAAATTTGACGATCATGTCCAGGAGTTAGTGAACGATATCGTCCAAAAGAATGACCTAAAACCTGTAACATCATTGTCTGGACTGTACTGTGGAAACAACGTGAGTATATATAATTAAGGATATAAACTAGTAACCTCTATGGATTCGTACATGATTAGTATATACCTACCTATAATGTGTGCTTATTTTAACAGTTATCATTCATTATCTTAAAAATATTTATTTTTTTATATTTGAAATTATTTCAAAAAAAAATGTTTAAAAATATTAATATTTTTTTTATTTTTACTTTTTTGAATGACATAATATTATATATTATAGTTTTTGATTTAATATTCCGAATCAGAATAATATGTTTCCAAGTATTTTGATGCAGATACCTATGCCTAACTTGTAAAATGATATGACTTAATTGCATGAACGAATTCCTTTTTATAAAAAAAGAACGAGAAAATGAACTAGTTCTTTTTTTCAAGGAAAAATAACAAAATTGTTAGTTCTTTTCTAGTTCCAATAATTTACACAGATAATTATGTAAATAATTGAAATTAAGATATATTTTTTTTAATGTGTATAATGTATATTGCTCATTAGTAGGGCTCGGACGTTATTGCACTAAAAATGTTATAATATTGATTGCATTATTATTATAAAAAAAACCCAAAATTGCAATAAAAAAATTGTTTTTTTCTCAAAAATATCAAAAAAAATACTAAAACTTATTTAATATTATAAATGGTAATATTATAAATGGTATAAATGCAGTTTAGCTTCCCTCGCCATTTTGAATTTTTTTATTGAAACTTATGTAACTCATCGAGTTAAGAACGATGGTGCAATCAGAATTTGTCGCTCACGCTTAGTTTCGAAGTTATGGCCTTCCAAAGTTTTCGATTTTACGTTTATAGTGTTTATACGCATGCCCGCAACACTTCTATAATGCCACGCAGAGGACCTCGAGTTTGGCGACCGTAGCCGGTAAGTGAAGGAAGCCACTATATACTTATTTTATTTTAACTGGTCATCGAGTCCACTTGGGGAGGTGTTGCATAGCAAATCGAGGGATATTTTAAAAATACATACAATTGTATCGAAAATGACGACAATCAACAAAATTGCAATAAAATTGAAAAAAGGTCACAAATTGCAAAATGTTGCACTTAAAACTTTTAGATATTACTTTGTACTTGTTTGAAACAAATGTATAACCTACTTAGCAACGAATCCGAACAATAGAAAAAAGTTGCAAAAGCAACAACAATCGAGCCTTACTAATTAGTGATCGTTATCGAGTTAGGACGTTAAGGCAATCGACATACGTTGGCCAACAATTTAATTTTGAAGAAAATCTCAAAATAGAATTATAAAATATGTACCTACTTGTAGTCATATATTATAAATAAAAATCAAAGAAGTATGCATTTGAAAAAAAAACAAGTGATTAAATAAGAATTTTTTTTGTATTTGGAACTAAAAAAGGAACTCGTTCATTTTCCAAAGGAACAAATTCTTTTTTTTTAAGAAACAAGGAACGGAACAACATTCCTTTTGATAAGGAACTTGCCAAACACTGCTTAATTGTAACTAGTCTGAAATTCAGTATTAATTTATTGAAATACTTAGAAATAAAGTATGCTTCCGAATGTAAAATAATAAAAAAAAAAAATTAAAAACTTAAAATTGTAACGATAAAGTAGTAAAAAATATTGTTTTGTAATAACTTTAAATTATATGCAAAAAAATACTTTTAAAAACGTTATTTAAGAAATAATTAGTGTTTATGATAAAAGAACCAACCTGTGTATAGGTAAATATTATTTAAAAATAACAGACTTACAGCAGTGCTCGAAAGGGAAAAATAAGTATTCTACCAATTCAATGAAAAAAATGGATATGTTTGTGTATTTTATTTTTTAAGTGGAGCAATACAATAATATTATCTATAGCAATAATATTAAACAATAGTTGATTTATGTTATTTGATATTACAGACAGAAATAACGATTTCTGGCAGTTTGCGGTTGATAAAAAAAGAATTGTTTCTCGATTCACTGCATGGTTTCATAAAACTCGATTTGTCTGAAGCTGAACAACCTATAAAGTCGTTGTTTGTGAACCAGATTTTAGTTATTACCGGGACCAATCCTGATACTAAAGTTTTCAAAGTCAAAAAATTTTTTGCTGACGCTTCGCTGCCGTTGTCAAATAAATTACCGGGCTTTTCAAAAGGTTGTTATTGATATTTATTTTCCAGGCAATACTATTTTTTTTTACTTAAGTGTTTAGACTTAGGTTTATCTGTTTTAAAACATGAAGATATTTTGTGATGTAAAATACTTTGTGTAGGTAATTTGAACGTAATGGTTGCCGCGGGACCGTTTTTTAGTGAGTTGTCTCCACACGGAAAGTTGTTGAAATCCCTGGTACAAAAAACAATTGAGTTGGAAGCACAGTTGTTGATATTGTTTGGCCCAATATTTGATGCGGATTTCGGGACGCAGTTGAACAAAACAACATCAGAAGATGTTCAAAAATGCTATGACGAAGTGTTAGAAGCTACACTGAAACCGTTGTTTAGGTTTGTAACACATGTATACATCGACATATTATACAGACAATTAATTATACTGTGTTTTATCCAATTCTAGCAATCCAGCAACTCAAAACATAAAATTGTTGGTATTTAGTTCATGGAAAGATTCCGAAAATTATGCTTTCTACCCTACTCCTCCAAATACTGAGTCGAGTTTGCCGAATTTGTACCCCAACAACATTTACATGGTGTCTGATCCAAGTGTGTTTTCTGTCAATGACATAATAATTGCAGGTAATGCGAGTGATTCTCTTATGGGTCTACACGTTTCAGCAATCAACCAAACTCGGTGAGTTTCACAAACATTTACAAAATCAGCATTTTAAGAATAGAATATGTCCCTAAATCAGAGTTGGAACGCGTATTACACATAATTATTGTATACAAAATATTTTAAACTAGAAAAACATCTAATACAATTTATTCATAAAATAATAATAGTTAAAAATATAAAATTTGTTTTTGTTCCTTCAGACCTGATTCAATATGGAAATATATGGCAAATAAATAAAATATTAATTTAAATTATGAAATATTTAATTAAAACATGTTTTATATGCTTATATTAAATGGTTAATTGTATTTTTTTTTTAGTTGCTTAAAATTCAAATGCATTTATTCTATTAATTGAAACCAAGATTTATACACAGTCCCAGTGGCATAGCCAGGAGGAGGCTAAGGGGGTTATAGACCTCTCCCCTAAACAAAATCCCTGACTGTGTTACTAATAAACTTATTTAAATCTTTTTTTTGTCAAAGTCTATAAATTAATCCTCCCAATATTAATGACTTTATGGGTCTTTTACATCTAATAATTAGATTATTGGTGTAGTATAGATAAAAATTATATTTACAATGAATTGGTGCATAGACTTTATAACAATCCAAGTATATGTCAATTCATTCGTAGTAAGAGAATAGAATGGGCAGGCCACGTGTGGCGAGCAAAAGGATGCCTCATATGGAAGGTTATGGTGGGGAACCCGACTGGAAAGAGACCCCTGGGGAGACCAAGCCAGGGATGGGATGGTTCGATTCGGTGAACAGAATAAACAACACCTTCAGCATTGACATGGCAACGGATAGGGATCAGTGGAGAAGGAATGTGGTAGCGGCAAGGGACCTTAATGGTCTGTATTACTAGGCCAAAAGAAGAAGAAGAGAATGAATTGGTGTATAAATTCCTATGCCTAACCAAACCTCTGTAGAATCTTTCATTTTATATATTTTTTTAAATATAATTTTTAATATTGTTTCGACACTTATTCCCATTTTTTAAATAAAAATGTTCATAGACCAGTTTTTTACGGTTGTATTAAAAAAACTATTATACCTAACTATACTTACATCCTAACTATACCTAAAATAAATAAAAAGCTCGAGTAAAATGTTTAACATTATACAATATTATTAATATTAGTATTGATTATAAATAGTATGTATAATCAATGATATTACTAATGATTAATATCACTGATAATTAAATTTGTATACAACCATTATTAAGTTCTTTTAATGATGGCAAACAAACAGATTTAATTTACCCTGATCTAGAAAAAAGCCTTAAACACAGTAAACGATAAAATTTGATTCAATAAAAGAAAACACTCTAGAATCTTAATACTAAATAGCTGATGATATTACATTTGTTAGAGAAATTAATTTTGATAATTTTGTTTATCGCTACAATATGATTTAGATTCTTTTCTCAATATTAGTGTAATGATAATATGATGACATTATACATGGACAAATCCACCACTATTTCTTTTACTTTGAAAAATAAAGTAATACTACCTTATTACGATTATAATATTATAATCTAATAATGTAAAAATAATTAAAATATCTGGATATAGGTGATACTTAGCTAAGATATAACAGATAAAACTAAAAGAACTGAGATTTTTGAAAAGAATATATAAAGACTTTCATGATAAATGTTAAGAGTGCGCTACACCTGCATGCATTATCTCTGTCTTACAAACGCATAACATACCAAATTGTACACTCAGCAGATTTTAGGTCTGTTAGTTAAAAAACTATAGTGAATTGATTTCTTATAAAATTTAGAAATAAGAATATTATCTAGTGAATCTCAGTTTTTTATATTTTAATTTTAAAGCTAGTTAAGCAAGAGTATTTTTAAATTGTAAATTGTTTCTGCATTTTAAAATACTCATAACTTGCTATAAAACTAAAAAAAAACTATGAGGTTCACTAGATAATAATCTTACCTTTAAATTTTATAAGAGGTCAATTCACTCTAATTTTCAAACTACCAAAACTAAACGTGATCTGCTGAGCTTACAATTTGGTATGTTATTTTAGTTTGTAAGATAGAGAGAACGCATGCAGGCGTAGCGCCCTCTTTATATTATTATACTTCACCTTGGTTCATTCTTACCTACAATATGTGAATTTATTATGTCTACATAATCAGAATGCATAACAATATCTTACTATAATTTTAAGTACTAATGTATGTAGGAAACCTCAATCTGGCTATGATAATTTATGAAGTTTTTATTTTTTATTATTATGCTTTTACATAATTGATTCAAAATGTTAAATTTAAAATCTCTTTACAGATAGTTAACTAAATATTATTATTGATTGTCCCAAATGAATAGGAAGTCTACATTAAAAAATTTCACACAACTAGTTCCAAAAATAAATCTTTATTCTACTTATTAAAATCCTCTAACAATAATTATTATTTGTAATCTTCACCTTCTATCATATATTAATATCTATAGGATAATATGTAATAATTAATTAATAACATGGGACTAATTTACACTCCTTTTTCTGGATTTGTCTCCAGTAATAATTTTCAATTTAGTATATTTATAGTTAATTAATTGAACCTTTTCAATTATTTTTATGCATTTTAATGTATTTTACTTTTAACTACCTATAGTTGAAGTTATAACTTATATGTAAAGGGTTGATAACTCTACAATTTAAAATTGGTATTTATTTCTGCAATAAAGATGTTTATATATTATTGTAGATTATTATAGATAATATAAAGATTATTAATATCTTAAAGATAATTTAGTTAAATGTTGAAGAGTTTTAAATTTATTGTTCCAACACTGATAAATGCATCTATTAATCCGACTTTGTGTGTTCTAATGGTTTTTTTTTTTTTTATATAGAGAAGAAATGTTTACTAAACTAGCCAAGCAAATTATATGGCAACGATGTTTGCATCCTTCGTATGTTGCTAACCCTAATGTCCCTGTTGACCACCTACTGTGGCTAGAACATTGTACATTGCAGCAAAACACTCCACATATTATACTGACATCTTCGCAACTCCGTACATTTATAAGAGTAATGATTATTACATGTTAAATATGTACTCTATTAGTTTCTTTTTTGTACTTGTAAAACTAATAGTTATAAAACTGATAGATATAAATTGTTTATTAATTCACTATTTTATTTCAGGTGGTTGAGGGTTGTATGGTTATCAACGTTGGACAGTTAGTCAAACATAATTCCCAAAAACAAGCAGTAGCAGGGACGTATGGTCAAATTCAAATAGCGCCTCCTAAAAATGGTAGTTGGTCAACTCAGACCAATATTTCAGCCGAAATTGTTCATATTTAATACATAAGCAATATATTTTTTTTTTACTTTTATTATTTTTTCTATTTTTTATCAACAATCATAATATTAAATAAAATATGCTAAAAATAGTTAGGCATTATAAAAAGTGAATAAGTAGATAAATTTCTGTCTGCATTAAAATTTCTATTTACTGATTAAATGCTCAAAATGGTATTTAAGGGGCCTGCACAAGACCTGTGTTTTTATTCAAAAACATGCCTTACAGAAAAAACTCACAACTCGTAAAGTGTTGCGATTTTGATATTTTTTTTTTTTTTTAATGAAAAACACTTCTTACAGGACATTGGACTTGGATTTTAAAAATTCTATTTCTAAACCATATAATACGATTTTGAATATGATCAATTTTTACAAGCTTTTGTTATTTTTATTATGTTTGCTTTCAACTACGAAATTAAAAATCAAAGTCTAATGCTCCCTGTAAAAAATTACTCTCTTTCTAAAGAAATAAAAAATTAATCAAATCAGACCACTGTACGATACATGAGAATTTTTCCTTTTTTGTTATGAGCAAAATAACACTCTTTTATTTTTGGTTGGAGGTGCCGTTGACATGTTTACGGATGAAGCACGTGTGTAAATAGCCTGGTACCCGCGTACAATCACACTCACACGAATCATAATTGACTAAGACAAATGCCATGGGCAGCGGCAAGAAAATTGCATATTGCCTAAATATTTCCCTTTATTAAAGACAAACAAACAGGCCTCTTGATATAAAAATGTAAAGACTTAAACAATGAATTACTATGGAAATAATTTTTTTTTTAATAATTGAATACCATTATTTTAAATCACTAATATTAAATAGTATGCTGGAGCTGCAATGGTCATAGAAATGGGATTTTCTCCAAAATAATTTAAAAACTACAGTAATATTTCGGTAAACTTTTATAAATGGTCATATTTAGAATTTTATAAATTTATAGTTAAAAAAAAAATGATGTACCTATATTTAATTTGAGAACATATTATATTACTTGGAGAAATAAAACATGTACCTTGTTTAAGTATCTAAATAGTTAGTATAATATATATAAAACACTTGTTTGATTATTTTTTGCTATGACAAAATATTTATTTGTTAGTCATGTAAGAAATTACTCACTAAAAACAGTTAATTTACAACCAAATTCTTGCATTTACAGCTATCATTCAATCCCACTGACATAATATCATCTCTCTTATTGAAATAATTATTTTTATTTTTTGTTGTACCTATGATGTGCCACTTTTTATCGATCTCCCTTAAATGTATCATTTGATTGACTTTATTTTGTTATAATTTCAAATAATTATAATAATTTATGAGAATAATTCATATTTATAACATTAATAAATAATTACTTTAGTTAAGTTTCATTGGTAAAATATGTTATAACTTATAATCGTTTGGCTGTTTTGCTAGTACACCAAATTATGTAATCATATTAATTTGTTTAAATCATTTTCATATTTTAATTCATTAATTTTGTTCATTCACCATACACAATCAACCTTTTTCTTTTATATAATATAAGAGATATAATTTTTTTATTGAAGTTTTACTAAATAAATTTAACAGTAGATTTTAAGACTTAGACTTTGGATGTTTTTGTTAGTAATTTATTGTATATTATTTTAAACTATTACAATTTTTCATTTGTTTGAAAATGAGATAAGTGCCAACTGTAAATGTGAATCATTAAAATTCAATCATTATTGTACTAATATTCTGATTGTATAGAATAGTCCAAGAGATAGTTAAATAATTGTACTATTTTCTATTGCAGAATCTGATTATCTTTGTTGTATCAATTTTCTTAATTTTGTATGTGAATTAAATTGTACTCTGATCCTAAACTTCAATAAAATTCTCCTCAGACTTAGATTTTATTATTTCTTGTTTACTTCTTAAGTTTCTTTTATCATCAGTGGTTGAACCGGGAAAATAAAATAATTATAATGAGACTATTAGACTTTAAAAAGTTAGTGACCATTTCAATGATTGAATTCAAGCTATCCCTCTTACCCTCTCCATTATATTCTCATGAAATTTTAGGATAACTATGTTATAATCCAAATAGTGACATAGTGTACAATAAATAAATCATGCAAGTGGCATACAATAAATAATACGTGTGTGTGTGTGTGTGTGTGTGTGTGTGTGTGTGTGTATGTGTGTGAAAGTACACACAACTGAAATGAATATTTAAATAAATATTTAACTATGATTGGAATTTATTAAAATAACTAAATAGATCTTGACTAGATGGTTTTCAACTGATAAATAATGCTACCATGAGTACCATTCAATAGTAGAACAGTAATAATTTCAGAAAACAATACCTAGCTAATCAAACTTTATTTATTAATAATAAATATCTATAGTGAAATACTGTATTGTAGTGTATGTCGTTTAATAAATTCTATATAAATTCAAGCTGCTTCCTATAGCTAAGGCCTAAGAGCCCTCATTTAACTCAGATTCTATTGTAAAAATTTCCTCTTAAAATTAAGTAATTTTTGGTTTTGTTAAACTTAAAAATTATACATATTTATTGAGCGTTTCATAATTATTTACAATTTTATAATATACTAGATATTTCTTATAAATTATACTTTATTACTTAAACATAAAATGTGACAATACTTCTATGATTTTAAAGTGATATTATAGTGTATTACCCAAAGGTGGGCATTATCTACTTTAATTTACAGTTGATATAACTTAACTTTCCTAAGTTTATTATAAAATATTCCATAGAATTAAAAATTTTTGAAATTTTAATTTTTATGGTTTTAAACATAAATATTAATACAAAAATAAAAATAATCCAATACTATAATAATACTAATATTCCTGTTATTTTTCTTGATAAAATATTTTATAAAAAAAAATATTTGAATAGATTAGATAGGTCACTATTGTATGACTTTAAATTGTTATTTGATATAAAAAACTTAATATTTGTTAAATTATTAATTGGGATGTTTGGGTATAGTTTAAATATTTAATAATCGTGTAAAGTAAAATATGTACAATGTACATACACTACACATTACATTGAAAGTTCAATAAAAATTGTTACCTAGGTATTCTAATTTAGGAAATTAGAAAGAACACAGTTTCGTTTCGTTTTATGTGATGCACATACTAATTAAAGAAATTATATTAACTTTTTTTAAACTGAGTTAAGTTAATATTATATTTTCCCTATTAACTTTTAACTTATCGAGTTACATTTATGATTTGTTAACTGTTAAAATCGATCTTCTGTCCCCTTAACTTAACTTAACTTGAGTTAATCTTGCTCACCATTGAATTTACGTATAAATACGTTGTAGATAATATACTATGAACTACTTACATCGTGTGTATAAGTCATAATGTTATATTAAACAGGTTCTTATTTGATATCACGGCAACACGTTATATTATACAAAATTAAAAATCAATATAGTATATACTTTTATGATTAAATTATTTTTAGAAATATCCGAATCTATGTTTACTTTTTAAATGATAACACTTTTACTTAAGGCTCATAATTGCAAATAAAAATAAATATTTTTACAAACATGAATATCATTAATAATATTGGTTTATCACTTACCAGTTACTGAGTTACCTAATACGTTTTGATAAAAATTATACGCTGGTTTCACATATTTAGTAGGTATAGAAAATAATACGTTCTGTAAAAATATGAAAATGCAGTGGAAATAACACCTTATAAGAAAACATTAAATAGTATGTTGAATATTTGAATCCTATACCATATGTTGTAAATCACGTCATAAATAAATATTTTAAGGTTTTTCAAAAATGATTTATAAAATTGACAATCCGGACCTAGCGACCTCACCGTTTCCTCGTTTCGATACAAATAATAATAATTAGTGAGAGTGCGTTTATACCGTAGAGGACCTACTACTTTCTCCCAATACGAGATTGTCTATTATTGTTTATTCTGTTGTAGTGTTGTCTGTTTTATAATTAAAATTTATAGTTAGAAATTGTACCTATATGGCTACATGTCTCCGTTTCAGACCGTGGACAATAAAGTTACTCTTGTTTGCATCATGCCTTTACCGTTTATGATGCAACCAGACATGCATGTCTATTGTGTGGCCTGCCTTTTCGGGAGTTTGTCAGACACGTCATGGTAAAATCAAATTCGCAGCCCGTTTGGCGACCGTGCACATAATATGTTAGGTTCATCATTCAATCACTCTGGTCCATCAGCGTCACCTAGACTCTATAGACTCTAGAGAGTACATTTCTCTGTCTCTCATCACTATTTGAGGCCGTAGAAAAGCTTTGATTTTTAACTTTGATGATGGTTTCTGCCGTTTCCGGTAACAAATTGGATCTAGTTAATACTTTCCAGGGTTGAAAAAAAATGACAAAAATGCATGGTTTTAAATAATCGGGAAAAACAAATAAAAATTAAGGAAAAATGGGAATTTTTACATAAGTCAGTATTCGACAACATTTTGATTTATTAAAGTAACTAAAAAAAAAAATAACCGTATTCCGTATATTATATTATACTCGAAATGATCACAAAATGTTTATATTAAAATTTTCAATTCATTATAAAATTGTCTACATTTTTCACTCTTTTATCTATTTTTTTTGAAACAAAGTCTTTTATGGCACGATGCGGGGCTAGCCGTGAAAAAACGTTCCTGATAAAATACTATAATATTCATAATATATTAAACAGTTATTTTAGCCAAAACATCCAATTTTTATTTCATCATACTGATCGATCTAGTAATGCGATAATACTTTTTAAAACAGATTTAAATTCGCTATTATGTCTACTTGAGATTGGTCAGTTCATTTTTCCCATTTTCACCCCCAAACCTCTAAAAATTTAGCTTGAATATTTTGAAATTTCGGTATTTTCAAACGTTGATTAATCGGGATTTATTCAGAATTTAAAACAGAAATCTTAAAATGTGGACTGACCGATCTCAAACAAACATTCTAACGAATTCAGATCAGTTTTCTGAAATATTATCGCATTATTAGATCGATCGGTAGGATGGAACAAAAAAAAAAAGCGGGAGCGGTAAGTTGGAGGGTCGCGATAGATTGGTTATATTATATCTTACGTATATTGATAATATGTCACTACTCACTACACCATGTATATTATGCATTAATAATTATTATAATTAATAAAATATATAAGAAATAATTATATATAATATGTAAAGTGGAAATCCCCATAGGCCATAAGTGCTGGGCGCGCATATCGCGCGTATTCCCCGCACAACCAGACACCACGGTTTTTACAGAACATAAGCTTTTGGTTATATCTTAACATGGCTAAATATATATTTAATATCTATTTATGCATCTTATATACATATTATAACCTCCTTGCATGACGCGTAAACATTTTTATTTCATGAAATTGTTTTCGTAAAATAATCTGATTGTTGCATATATCCTTGTATTACCTTTGCTGTAATTACATTTTTTTGTGCGTCGCGTTTGGTATAAACTACTAGACTACACTGAAAAAAAACCATTGATAATATTAAGAAGATTGTCTTGTTAGCTGTTAACAATATCTAAATTAGTCAAAAGAACAATGATATTAATTTGATTAATAGTAGCATTATTTATAATGATAACAGTCAAATAAAACTGATCAATGTAATATTTGTTAAATTAACAATCAATTGTTGAAACGATTATACTGATCTTGTTATTGTAAGTAACGTGTATGCCAGCTTTGATTCAGTATGAAGTCTATTTTTATGTTGGTTTTGCCAAAAAACAACAAATGTCTTGTTATTATGATAATTGATTGTTAAAACATGCTGTTACTATTGTTAAATTCGTTTTTTCCACTGCACTCCAGCATACGCGGTCTGTCGTTTATAATTATTTGCCATTTGTGCGTTTTAATTATTTTGTCATTTAGTGTCTACCTATTTACTATTTCGTCGTGTCCACTGTGTTACCATAAAACAAAATTTTGATGAAGACTGTGCTTTGTGTTAATTAAGTTAACTACACATAATATCTTTTAAACGGTAAGTCAAAATATGATTTTATTATACCAACAGACCTAAATTAATAAAGCGCATTTCTTAGGATAAGAATTTCTTATAATATTAGGTACCCCAACTCATGAAAACGTTAACTTAAATACTATTTCAATATTATAATTTATATTTATTTTATTTAAAAATCAATTTATATTGTATATTAATACAACATCACCAAACCAAAATTGTATTATGTATTTACGTGAGTTATGTAATTTCATTATTTATTTGAAAAAACTAATAATTATTATTGCTATTGTTTTAGTGCAAGAAAAAGATATTGAATGTGTTTTAGATGAATTAAAACACGATTGAACTTCATTTCCAGATTTAGAAAGAAACTGGAAAGCTACAATTAATTACAGACTTAATTATATTAAAAATTCTTCATCCACCAATGATTTATTGAAAAGGTGGAAGCAATATTTAGTACCATATGGACATATACTAGTAAGAAATCTAAATAGTTATAACAACTTTAAAGTATTATTTTAATACCTAGGTACTTAATATTTTGGAATACCATCATGGTTCTTTATGTGACTGTTTATTTCCTTAGACCATACTTTTCTTAGATAAGTATTCTTCTATTATGGTACGGTATCATCATAGAACAATATAGATTATTAGTTGATTAATATATTAATATATAATATATATTATATATACAGTGTGTTTCACTCAAATGGTAACACGAAATATTTCCGTTCAGTGACCTTGGATTGAATTGAGGATTTTTCGAAGAGCTAGGGAATACTGAAATACACATTTTGTGATCATTTTCGAATTTTTAATTCTTTTATTGTGCGCATGCGCAAAAAAAACTTACATTTTTTTAATGGAAACACCTATTTTCAACACCAGATTTCGATAGAACTATTTTTTTAAGCAAACTTTGATACACAAACTTTTTTCCTATCTCAAAAATTGACTGAATTACAGCCATCCCAAGTTGAAACAAAAAAAATTGTTGTTGAATTTTCAATGTTCTGTATTTTGTCATTTTATTACTATTTTTGGTTGGAAGCAAGATAAATGGAAGGGCATGCGTTTATAGGTTATTTGAATAAAGTTAAACATTTTATTTTTATAATTAAGTTTAAATTTAATTTAAATTATTAATAGATATTATCTATTAATACAATTTTCAGATTGACATAAACTATAATGCATTATTTCCCAATTGTGCCAATATATATGATGAATTTAATGTAAACATTGATAAGCTGCTTACAATTATGGATGAACAAATAAAAGATATTAATTGCCGTAAATTATTAGAGGAAATTAAAACTACAAAGGATATTACTGAAAGTAAGATAATTTTTTTTAGTGATAACAATTTTATGAATTATAATTTATAACTGTAGTTATGTTTCTTTTACATACATTATAGGTATTTCAAAATGTTTATAAAAGATATTTTGAAATTGAATTTCTAGTGTTGTGGAATAATAATTGTTAACAATATTGTTTACCTACCTGGCCTCCCTTACCTATAAAAAACTATTAAATAGGTGTTTTCATTTTTTTATTTATGCAAACACCTAAATATTTTCAGTGATTTTAATTTTATTTAACCTACCTATTATATTAATATTTTTTTTAAATATACACTGAATTATTATTCTTATATAATATTTGAATTGATTATATGAAATAAAAAGAATTAAGTATACCTAATAAATTAAAATCATAAAAATACCTAAGATACCTACCTACAAAAAACAAAAACTTTTTTTAATTTGATATTCACACTTACATTATTAACTTTACATATATAATAATATGTACTTACCTTATAATATATTTAGTGTTTATTATAATAATTTTTTTATATTAAAATTTGTAATGTCTTAATAGATACAAAAAATGCGGCAATCATGTATTGTTTACATGCCATGTTTGCACCTACATCAACTAAAGTTACAATGGATGAAAAATGCAAAAAAAACCATAGAAAGTATTCAATCAAAGATTCACAGGATCATTTCATGGTTGTTGGTGAATCAGTGGAAGTGTTTATGGATCAATTAAAAAACCAAGGTCGTCCTATTCAACCTTTTATTTTTATTGTTGGTAGTATTTTTCGTCAAAAAGAAATATTAGTATATTTTGATTCAATTTTATATATGGTACATTCGGTTCTAAGAGCCGTAGATGTTATTAAATCTTTCATCTATTTCAGTTAGAATATCCATTTCAATCACAGATTGTATGGTTGTCAATACAAAAGTTTTTTTTGTTTTTCGTCTAAGCACAACAAGCCGTATCACAAACTGTCTCAAATATTGTCAGAGTTAAGCAATTAATATTATTCATTAATATAATATAATTAAAAAACTTGCTTAATATATAAAATGATCTAAATATATCTATAAATTATTTAATTATTATAATTTATTAATATATAAATAAGTGCCTGATTATGAATACATTTAAATTTATATTTAATTTTTCATATTATATGTCTATGGAATATTTATTCCAATGATAACCTTATTTAAATAAGTAACTTGAATTTGTATTACTCCATTTTAATTATAATTAACTAATTTACTTTTACACCTGTATTATTTTATACTATATTGTTTTTCTATAAATAATAGGTACCTATTATGTAAACATTCCATTTAAATTTATATTTACTTTTGTCATATGATATGTCTGTGGAATATTTATTTCAATGATCACCTTATTTAAATAAGTAACTTGAATTTTTATTACTCCATTTTATTTGTAATGAATTAATTTACCTTTATACCTGTATTATTTTATTTTTTTATAGTATATTGTTTTTATATAAATAAAAGGTACCTATTTATGTATATGTTATATGTTATTTGTCTATATAATTATTAACAATTATATTATACCTGTATTATTTTATACTAAATTGTTCTACTATGAATAAAAAAAAAATTTCAATTTAAGACATTATTTTTGCTGAGTCAATAATTTGCCTTATTAATACAATCATGGTTTTATTTATCACAATGACAATTTAAAGTATGTTGGTTTAACAAGTATCTTGTTGGATAAATTGTAACAAGATTTTTGTCAAATCGACAATTTGTCTTATTAATATGATCATGGTTTTTATTTATCTCAATGACAATTTAAAGTATGCTGGTTTGACAAATATATTGTTAGCTAAATAGCAACAATATAATTGTCAAATTAACATAGTTTTTTTTCAATATGATCAGGATTTTTTTTTTCAGTGTAGCCACTATAGCTAATAGAAAATGGTATAACGCGAGAATTTGAAACAGCCTAATTAGGTCTGCATATTATGCATTTATAATTATTATAATTTATAAATTATAATAATTTGGTGGTGACTTTAACAATATTTTAATGATAAGAAATCGGAGACATTTAACATTATTCAATTTACATTTGATAAACAATCCAGCAGAATCTACAACGAAAGATGACACCACTATTGATGCAGTATTTTCAAGATATTTGGAAAAAATTACATCACAAACATACTATCATATTTCAGTTATCACAGGCTTGTAATTTCGAATATTGAATATAGCAATAATAATAATTTTCATTTTTCACATTTATCACATTTACTTAAATGTATTAAATACTTAAATACATTTACTTATTGATATTTACATTTTTTTTAATGGTTCCACTAAAATGTATTTTTAATCTATAATATTTGTTGGAAAAGAAACTTCATTTCTATACCGGGTGTCCCATGACACCACTCACTTTTATTCTATAAATGTCGTTGAAAATGCTTGATTATTCAAAAAGCTTAAAATATAATACAATAAAGTTCCTATAATAAGCTGTTTTCAATACTATTTCAAAATATTGAAGATATAAAGGCATGAATTGTTTATAAAAATATTTAAAGTTCAAATTTTCACATAATTGGTCAAAATTATCAACATTTGCAAATTATTTTATTGCGGATTTGGCCCGCGGCTGTAGTTGATCCCCATTGGTTTTACCGAGGGTTTTACCTTGAACAGCATGAACCATAACAATTTAAATAATTATACTGAAGTCAATATATTTTTTAGTTAAATATATATTAGTTAAGTTAGTTAATAGTAAAACAAATAAATTATAGTTTATATCCATAGAAATAGACGCCTTAAATTAAAATTTAACACATATATTACAATGATCTAGACTGTATAGTATTTGAGTAAATGTTTTAAAATAGTTTTATTTTATTTATAATACTTTTTAAATAATTATTAAGTTCAGTATTTGCAAAGAATTTTAAATATTTACCATCAAATGCGTATTTGAATTAGAAAATCAAATAACTTTCAAAATTCAAACGAATTATTCATCACGTTTCATATTGTTTTTTGATTATCATTATAAGAGTGTTATTTTATTTATAATTAAAAGTTAGATAATTAAATATTAAATAAATATTAAAATAATTCGATCTTAACTATAAATAAAATAATAATAATTAATAAATAGGTAATACATTTTTTAGATTCTGAGTGAAACGATGAATGTATTGATTTTACAATGATGTGTGTTTTTTTTTTTATTTTTTTTTTATTTTTTTTTTATTTTTTTTTTATTTTTTTTTTTATTTTTTTTTTTTATTTTTGTGTCTGTGTACACGATAAGTAGTCGAAATAATGCTTCGATTTTCGACTTCAGTATCTTGTTCGATGGGAAAGTGAATATCGTTGGTGCATTGGGGAGGTCAAAATTTTAATTTCCCAGTAGTTTTCAAAAGCGATGTGAAAAACAAAAGAAAAATTAAGGAAAAACGGGAATTTTTACGCAAAATCGATTTTTAACAAAATCGATTTTGGTTATTGGTGTAACTCTAAAACAAATGACCGTAGATGCATGAAATTTTCACTGGTTGTTTATATTTGCATTTTCTATACACAATACAATTTTGAAAATAATTTGACTTTTTTTGAACTGTTTACGGACATTGTCAGTTTTCAGTTTTTTTAAATTTTTTTTCTATAAATATCAATAAAATTTTATTTGTTGGGTAAAAAAGCTTGAAAATTTAATAGAAGGCTCCTAGGTTATTGTTTCAAAGGCAGATGAAAAAAATTAAAAATCCTTAGTCACAGTTTTTTTTTATACACGTTTAAAGTTCAAATCTTGAAAAAATACGGAAAAATCACGAAAATTTGCAAATTATTTTGAGTTAGAAATTCATAAAAAATTTTCTTTTTAAATCTAAGATTTTAAAATCTAATACAAGATTCCTCATAAGTTTGTCTAACTTTATCAAAAAAAAAATTTCTACAAGAAAGTCAAATTAAATTTTTATGAGCGTTTTAAATTCATATTTTTACAACATTAGATATTCACTCGATTTCTCATGTACCGATTTCCTTATTTTCTTGTAATTCAAAAACGAATAACTGTAGATACATGAAAATTTCACTGATCGTTTATATTAGCATTTCCTATACACCATACAATTTTGAAAATATTTTGACACTTTTTGAGCTGTTTACGGGCATTTTCAGTTTTCAATTTTTTTAGTTTTTTTTTCTATAAATATCAATAAAGTTTTATCTGTTGGGCCAAAAAGTGTAAAAATTTAATACAAGACTCCTGATATATTTTTACAATAGCAGTTGAAAAATATTGAAAATACATAGGCACAGTTTTTTTTTATAAGCATTTAAAGATCAAATTTGGACAGAATTTATCAAAATCTCGAAAATTATCAACCATTGTAATTAATAAATTATAAAATGTTCAGTTTTTATAGCTAAGGATTGAAAATTTAAAACAAGATTCCATGTAAATAGATAATTCGGTTACCAAAAAATCTAAAAAATACACAAGCACAGTTTATTTGTATAGTCATTTTAAGTTCAAATTTGGACGAAATTACATAAAAACCTAGAATAACTATTTTAGTTATTTTGTTGTGATTGTATAATATTATTCGTGGGCACTTGAAACTTCTAATTTGTAATATTTTCATCGATATATTATGATGATAGTATCACGGTTTGTTGTTGATGTATAACGCGTTATATGTACCTAATGGATATTGTGATATGATTAATTTGGAATTTATTATAGGTCAATTTTTTTTTTAATACCATAGATAAGTGTATAATATGTCTTATACCTAGACTGACATATCGTCTCCACTCAGAATCGTTTTTCTTATACAATGATATATCATTGAATTCAAATTTAATACCATCCATTATACAGTGACCCACTTGTAACCTACAGTACAGCAGAGCGACATCCACTTGCCCACCTTTTTTATATTTATCTTAATTATTCAGTTTAAAATGGAGTAGGTAGGTATAGTACAAAGATCTAATGATACTTAAATGTGACATTAAACTTTAAATACCTTAAACTTGATGAATACTATTAGCTTCTTCCTACTTGTACATTGTCAATTAAATGACTACAATTTAAAAAAGTGGGTTAGTGGATGGCCATATAACTTCTAAAATAATAGTTCCCGGTAAAAACACCATTGTTTTAAGCATAAAAAGGTGGGTAAGTGTATGTTGCTCTGATGTACAATAGGTTACAAGTGGGTCACTGTAATGGATGGTGTTAAATTTGAATTCAATGATATAATATCATTGTATAAGAAAAACGATTCTGAGTGAAAACGGACAGTCAGCCTATGATATTACCAAGTATATATTTGATATTATTATTATGAATAAAGTAATTTATATATAACCTATTTACGTGGAGCCTTGTTTTAAATTTTCGATCTTTTGCTATAAAAGTTGAACATTTTATAAATTTTTAACTACAAAATAATTATTAAATTATAAATTTGATAAATTTTGTCAAAATTTGAACTTAAAATGCTTATAAAAAAAATTGCGCCCATGTATTCATAATATTTTTTAATTGCTATTTGAACGATATATCAGGAGCCTTGTGTTCTAATGTTTATTTTTGGAGGTTTGTCTACTTATATAATTCAAAATTAGTGCATGATAATGTAGTAATTAGCGTAGGTAGTACTGTATATTATTTATGTGTACTATACAAAATAATAAGTATTTTAAAATATATACCTATTTGATGATATTATTGTGAATAAGGTAATTTATATATTTACCTATTTACGTGGAACCTTGTTTGAAATTTTCAATCCCTAGCTATAATAGTTGAACATTTTATACATTTAAACTACAAAATAATTATTAAATTTTAAATTTTAAATTTGATAAATTTTGTCAAAATTTGATCTTTAAATGATTATAAAAAAAAATTGTTCCTATGTATTTTTAATATTTTCAACTGCTGTTGTAACAATTTATCAGGAGCCTTGCATTAGATTTTTACGCTTTTTTACTCAACAAATAAAATTTTATTGATATTTATAGAAAAAAAACTAAAAAAATTGAAAACTGACAATGTCTGTAAACAGCTCAAAAAGAGTCAATTTTCAAAATTGTATGGTGTATAGAAAATGAAAATATAAACATTCAGTAAAATGTTCATATATCTACAGTTATTCGTTTTTTAATAACAACAGAATAGCAAAATCGTTACATGAGAAATCGAGTGAATATCAAATGTTGTAAAAATATGAATTTCAAACGCTCATAAAAATTTAATTTGACTTTATTGTAGACATTTTTTTTTTGAAAAAAGTAGACAAACTTATGAGGGATATCGTATTACATTTTCAAATCTTAGATTTAAAAAAAAAAAAATTTTATCAATTCTCAACTCAAGATAATTTGCTAATTTTCGTGATTTTTCCGTATTTTGTCAAGATTTGAACTTTAAATGCTTATAAATATAAACTGTGACTAAGGATTTCTAATTTTTTTCATCTGCCTTTTAAACAATAACCTAGGACCCTTATATTAAATATTCAAGCTATTTTACCTAAGAAATAAAATTGTATGGATATTTATAGAATAAAAACTAAATAAATTGGAAACTTAAAATGTCCGTAAACAGCTCAAAATAATGTTATGCCGTATAGAAAATTCTAATACAAACATTCAGTCAAAACGTCATGTATCTACGGTAATTTGTCTTAGATTTGCACCAAAAACCAAAATTGATTTTCTTAAAAACAGACTTTGCGTAAAAATTCCCGTTTTTACTTAATTTTTCTTTTGTTTTTCACGGCGTTTTTAAAAACTACTGGGAAATTTTTACTTTTCACTCCCTTAAGTACAAACTAGATTCACTTTCCTATCAGAAAAGTTACTGTTGAAGAAAATCCAAGCCCTTTTACTGTCCTAAAAGGCAATGAGTGATGACAGACACAAAAAAAATTTTAAAAAAAATTAAAAATTAAAAAAAAAACATACATTTTTGTAAAATTAATACATTGATCGCTTCGCTCAGAATCTAAAATAAATATAAGTATTCCACATTACATACCTTTAAGAAACGAGAACAATCTCAATTCATTGCTGTTTTGAATGATAGAATGGCATTGATAAATTAAACAAATCGCTTGGTTATTCGAGCGAATCATATTAACAAAATTCAAAACGTGCCACGACATGTAATTATTGGTTAAAAACAATATCTTGCTAAGAAATAAGAATGAGAAAAAAATGACGACTATATAGGTTAAATGGTAATAAGGAAATATCAAATAGGTAGTATAATATTATTTTATTAATAACTATAAAAATACAGTAAACGTTTCCGTAATTCTGGTAAACAAATGTATAACCATAGATAATAAAATAATGGATAGGCCCATATTTTAGAGCGTGGTTGAAATATTTCAACCATGGATAGGCCATGATATCTTATCACACGTGCATGAACGTTACAAGCATATCTTAAAAGGTGATGACAGACACAAAAATAAAAATAAATAAATAAATAAAAAAATAAAACACACATCATTGTAAAATCAATACATTCATCGCTTCGCTCAGAATCTAAAATAGAAATTAGAAATTATCCATCAACAGCTCAAAAAGAGTCAAAATATTTTATGGTATACAGAAAATGAAAATATTCAGTCAAATTTTCATGCATCTACAGTGGTTTGTTTTTTATTTATATAATTTTATTGTAATTAAAAAACGAATGACTGTAGATACTTAAAAATTTCCCTGAATGTTTATATTTTCGTTTTCTATACACTATACAATTTTGAAAATATTTTGACTCTTTCTCTGCTGTTTACGGACATTGTCAGTTTTCAATTTTCTTAGTTTTTTTTTCTATACATTTTCATAAAATTTTATTTGTTGGGTAAAAAAGCGTGAAAATCTATTTCAAGGCTCCTGATATATTGTTACAATAGCAATTGAAAAATATTAAAAATACATAGGCACAATTTTTTTTTATAAGCATTTAAAGTTCAAATTTTGACAAAATTTATCAAATTTAAAATTTTATATTTACTCATATATTAAAAATTTAAAAAACTGAGAGGCCATAATATTTTTAGAGCAGCAAAAATACATTTTTATAATATTAAATTTTCAACAATTTTGATATCCAAAGCAAACTTTGAACTTTCTTAATCAATTTACTGGAGCAAAAAATAAAAAAAATAGTTATATGTATAAATGTATATAAATAGTAAATCTATAAATAGTACCTATTGATAATAATGATCAGATTGTAAATGAACAAAGTGACCTAGTACTTATTGCAAACATTTTTAATGAGTTCTTCATGAATATGTTGTGAAGAATTTTCAGAGAAATTTAAAAAAACACCGTTAGAGCAAGTTAATATAACATGTAATTATTCATTTAACGAATTATTCTTAATATCCATTGAGACGAATGAAGTATTAATAATATAAAAAAATATTTAATTATTTAATCTGTGGTTGAATATAAATGTATTGGGCTTTCCATTCCAGAAAAATATAAAGTTCAATTTCTTCATAAATGTGAATATATATAATTGGACAAGTGAGTAACACTCTCTGATGTACATTAGTTTTCGACTGTCGTGTTGGTCACTGTAAAATGGATGTGTTAAATTTAATTTCAATATTATAAATCATTGTATAAAAAAAAAAGTAAAAACGATTCTGAGAGTAGATGGTTGTACCTATAATATAATACAAATCAGTTATAGAAAATTCTAAAATAAACACTTGGTACAAATTTAAAGTGTCTACGGATATTTGTTTTTGGATTACAGCAAAAAAAGAAAATCGTTCGATGAGAACTCGTTAATTTGGGGGTGATTATCGAATGTCAAGATCATTTGAACTTCATACGCTCATAAAAAATTAATTTGAACTTCTGGTAAACTTTTTTTTTGTAATAGGTTGATAAACTTATGATGAAACTGTTATTAAATTTTAAAATATTAGATATACAAAAAAAAAATTAATGAATATCAAAATAATTTGCAAATTTTCACGATTTTGACGAGTTTTATCAAAATTATAATTTCAGACGCTCATAACAAATTATTGTGAATTTACGCTCAATTAAATTTTTTGTTACACACATGATTTTGTGGACCATGATTTTTCCATTACATTTTATCGAAGAATAAAATTAATACATTTTTTGTCTGCAACCAGGCATAAGTTACCTACCTAACTTAGTACTCTGTATTGTATAATTTGGAAACCTGAGAAACAATTATGAATTAATGCACACCTTGTTAAATATTTTTAAAAAAATCAATATTCGACCTTTTTGATTGTAGTGTAATTTAGTTTAAATACAATAAGAAATAAGGTAGGTACAACATTTTCAGTCGAATGGGTCGATAGAAATTTAAAATCTCGGATGACCGAAAAGTCTCATTCCGGCGCTGACTGACACTAACGACTACCAGTACCTATTGTGTAATGATACTATTTAAGTTCTACTATGTAGATAGCTAGAAAACCAACTAAGACTTTCCTGGCTTATTCTAAAAGCTGGTAGAATATTTATTTAAGTTTTATCGCTTACAGTGTCGAACGTTTTTGCTAAATTTAGAAAAATTGCTATAACATTTTCGCTATTTATATCTTATTTTTCGTATGGGAATTTTGTTATTGAATAATACATAGAATAATACATAATATTTGACATTTGTATTACCTCTACATGGTCGAAAGCCATAATGATTGTTGGATAATAGTATAAGTATGATATAGGTAAGTCTAAATATTACTATTTTTGAAAAGATTTTTGAAAAATTGCATTGCATAGAAATTGGTCTGTAATTTAAAACAATACCTTTATAGTTTATTCCCTAATTTATATAATGTCTTAACTATGGTCATTGAATAAAAACATTAAAGTATGATTTTGAATTGCTTTTAATATGTTAACTGATTTTTCATCAAAACTTATTTACATTTTAAGTTTTTCAAAAGAAAAGTTATAAACTGTATAAAATCAGATAATCAAAAATCAATAATCAGATGCAAGTTTTGAGTCTTTATAAAAAAAAATCGGAGAACTGCGTGAGTCAACCGTTTGAAATGAAAATTGAGTTTTCTTGGAAACAGCTTTTATTCTTTGATGTCAAGACGTGTGTAAAGTTAGTTTAGTATATTGACACTAGTTTAAAATGTAGATGATCTAGTATCCTTGTCATAATTTGCTTTAAGTTTTTGCAAGGAAAGTTGAAAATAATTCATTGATAATTAGTTTTGGCAAAGTTGTGACTTGCGGGAGAGGACTTGCAAATTCTTGCTGATTACTAGCAATACACTAGCATTGTCCAGAACTTGTTTTTAAAAACTGTTACTAGGTATCAATTTTACGGACAGCGAACCTTGTATTCAGTTTTAAAATAATTGGTATGAATGTTAAACGTTTTATGACTTATGAATTTTTAACTTCTAAATGATTTGGAATTTCTAAATTTATGCGTTAGAATATTGTGACATGTACTTTCGTAATTTTTTTTTATTTTGTAAATTAAAAACTTATGTAGAACGTTGTATTAAAGTTTAAAACTTTTTAACATAGCAAACATTGTCTTATTGACATTTAGGTATTCAAAATATAAATGTCAAATAGACAGCTCAAATAGTGTCAAAATATTTTTAAAATTGTATCATGTATACCAAATGCTAATATAAACATTCGGTGAAAATCGTTTTTCAAATACAAATAAGAGGTTCGTTACACTAGCACCACAACCTAAACTATTTTCTTCGAATTTGGTTCCATACTCTAGTAACCGATTAGTAACCATTCGTAACAGAAAATTTGGAATTCGTAACCTAAACCAAGTACCAGGAAAACCGTTTTTCCCAACAGGATGCTGATATTATAATCCTTAATATACTCTTTGAATATATTTTTATCAAGTATATACAAGCATAACATTGATCAAAAGTATTTTGGATGGTTTTTTTAACATGAATTTATAAAATATTTTTATTTTTTAGCTTTATTTTAAATAAGTATATTTATATATATATTTTTTATTTTTATATTTTAATCTTCTTACTGAATATAATACAAAAATATATGAATAAATGTTGTTAATAACATAGGAATACATATTTAATTTATTAATGTATTTTATATAAGATAAAGATGTTTTTTATCTAATAAATTATTTTTTATTTTGTATTCAATAAAAAAACTGATTTAAAAAATGTATTTAAAATAAATGAAAAGTTTAAAAAAAAATTTAATTTTAAAAAGGAAAAAAATTAGTTAATTAATATTTTATAATTATTTATTTTTAAATCCTTAACTATTTATATTTATATAAATACTATTTATTTATTTATGTGATAAAAATTATAATAAATAAATATAAGATCTTTATTTTTTTTCAAACCATTGAAATTAAATTTCTTTTCCAATAATTTATGTGGTGGTGCCTTAGTGTAATGCACTAATCAAGTGCTACTAAAGAAAATTTTATTTTAATGAAACAAGTTATTTGTTTTAGTAAAATACAAGTTTATGTGTGTTGAAAATATACTTAAGTAATGTAGTTTGCTAATTATTTTTTGATTTTTTTATTTACTTTAAACTTTTCATTTATTTTAAATAATTATTTTCTAAAACAATTTTTTTATTGAATACAAAATAAAAAATAATTTATTAGATAAAAAATATCTTTATTTTACATAAAATACAATAATAAATTAAATAGGTATTCCTATGTTATTAACAACATTTATTCATATATCTTTGTTTTATATTCAGTAAGAAAATAAAAACATAAAAATAAAAATATACTAATTTAAAATAAAGCTTAAAAATAAAAATATTTTATATATTCATGTTAAAAAAACTATCCAAAATACTTTTGATCAAGGATATGCTTGTATATACTTGATAAAAATATATTCAAAGAGTATATTAAGGATTGTGGTGCTAGTGTAATGTATCTACAAATAGGTATACAATAATTTATCATTGAATTTAAATTTTACACATTTAACACATATAATAAAGTGACTTACTCTTAGACAAGGTAAACTCGACATCAATAACTCTACAGTAGAGCTGTCACATACTTTCCTCCTTTTTAAAATTATTTGTAAATTAATATTTATAAAAAGGACCAGAACTGGTTAACCTTAAAAATTTAGGAACCAGAACCTTTATTTCCAAAAATGAAAAACCATAATCGTAATCGTAACTTTAATTATAAAAGGGTTATTAAGGTTAGGTTAGACTAGTTATTTGGACTACTAAAACTATAGAAATTATAGCTTAAGCTAACCCAAAGAAATATTTACAATATCATCCTATATTCCTATAGATAGCCTATAGGTTGATATTTATATATATTATAATATATCCTTATAATTTTTTTTTAACTATTCATAATACCTTCTATTTTCATGAAATAATTACAATTTAAACAAGAAGAAATAAATTATTTCATAATATTTTTTTAATAAATTTTAAATAATCAGAAATCAGAACCAACCGAAAATAACCGGTATTTTTTCAGAACCGGTATTAACTAGTTCTAAAACCCTTGTGTTTTTTTAGAAAACCGAAACAAAACCGGAACCCTTAAACAAATTAATTTAATAACTGGAACCGAAAAACCCTATAGATTCCAGTCCCTGATTTATAATTGGTTTATATTTATCAGCACCACGGTCCACGACACAATATTCATTCTATTATTTTTATGTAATTATAGCCTAAAGGGGATTATCAATTGATAAGTTCAGATAGAATAAATACTAAGATCATATCAAATAATATATCTTTCACCCGTTCACCGTGTCTATCTATTGCCTTAAAAATAAAAAATAAATTGATTTGACGGTGAATGGCACAACGGTGATATGAAACGGTGGAGAAACGACCTAGGAAGACACATATAATTTTACTTGAATATTATGTATAATGTACGAGCAGGTATTTTAAGAAAGTGTAAAAATAAAAACACGCTTTACTCAAAAATGTTTTTTGGTGACTTACGGCAATAATTTAACTTATGGATTTCACTATACGACAATATTTTATCAAAAGGGTTTAGTTTAAGCAGTGTTAAAATATTTTATAATACTTTTTATGCATGCTTACACCATTAATTCGATCACCATGAAACTTTCGTTGTGGGCTATACGAACAAAATTGGACAAAAAAAATTGTACTCATGTGTATGATAAGATTGCATGAAAAGCTTTGTAATCTTCTACATATAAAATCAAATGTATGTCCGATCGCGATGAAACTTTGGGAAGTTATTGTGTACACTCCCGCTAAGGTTTCTGGAATATTACAATCTGAATTGGGTTACACGAAAACCAAAATACACCAATATAAAGTCATGTTTTGTATTAATTGATCATTTTTTTCTCGGGTGAAATCAGGTTATACAACCGGATGGCCCTTTATATTCAATCCGCTGTACAGGCTGCCAGGTTGGATTAAGTAAAAAAAACGACTAACTTAGTATAACTTTGAAACTGAAAAGGAGTTAGAAATTATTCACTTACGTATACAACCCTCGTGGGTTCCACAATCTACCACAAGTGGATTGCCTACCTGGTAATATATTGTTCGCATAATCTCAGAGGTCTCACAGGCAACGCCGGGCGGGATGGCAATAATATTATATTATAATATAATCGAACGAATTTCGGACATTTTACCCCGACTGTTTTCGTTCTAGTAGGACATTTCCCCCGATATATTTCCCCCCCCCCCCCCACTTTAGATTCTGAGCGAAGCGATGAATGTATTGATTTTACAATGATGTGTGTTTTTTTTTTATTTTTATTTTTTTATTTTTATTTTATTTTTATTTTTGTGTCTGTCATCACCTTTTAGGACAGTAAAAGTGCTTGGATTTTCTTCAATAGTAACTTTTCTGATAGGAAAATGAATCTAGTTGGTACTTTCGGGGGGGTTAAAAGTAAAAATTTCTCAGTAGTTTTCACAAGCGACGTAAAAAACAAAAGAAAAATAAAGAAAAAACGGGAATTTTTACGCAAAATCTGTTTTCGAGAAAATCGATTTTGATTTTTGGTGTAACTCTAAAATAAATGACCGTAGGGACATGAAATTTTGACTGAATGTTTATATTAGCATTTTCTAAACACCATAAAATTTACAAAATATTTTGACTCTTTTTGAGCTGTTTACGGCCATTGTCAGTTTTCAATTTTTTTAGTTTTTTTTTCTATAAATATCAATAAAATTTTATCTGTTGAGTAAAAAAGCTTGAAAATTTAATAGAAGGCTTCTAGGTTATTGTTTCAAAGGCAGATGAAAAAAATTAAAAATCCTTAGTCACAGTTTTTATTTATAAGCATTCAAAGTTCAAATTTTGACAAAATACGGAAAAATCACGAAAATATTATTTTGAGTTGAGAAATATTAAAAATTTTTCTTTTTAAATCTAAGATTTGAAAATGTAATATAAGATTACTCATAAGTTTGTCTACCTCTATCAAAAAAAAAATGTCTAGAAGAAACTTAAATTAAATTTTTATGAGCGTCTGAAATTTATATTTTTACAACATTTCATATTTACTCCATTTTTCATGTAACAATTTTCTTATTTTATTGTAATTAAAAAACGAATGACTGTAGATACTTGAAAATTTCACTGAATGTTTATATTAGCATTTCCTATACACCATAAAATGTTGAAAATATTTTGACTCTTTTTGAGCTGTTTACGGACATTGTCAGTTTTCAATTTTTTTAGTTTTTTTTTCTATAAATATCAATAAATTTTTATTTGTTGGGTAAAAAAGCGTGAAAATTTAATATAAGGCTCCTGATATATTGTTCTAATAGCAGTTGAAAAATATTAAAAATACATAGGCACAATTTTTTTTTATAAGCATTTAAAGTTCAAATTTTGACAACATTTATCAAATTTATAATTTATTAATTATTTTGTGGTTAAAAATTTATAAATATATAATAAATTTATAAATTTTTAACTTTTATGGCTAAGGATTGAAAATTTAAAACAAGGCTCCACGTAAATAGGTTATATATAAATTACTTTATTCACAATAATATCATGAAATATACTTGGAAAAATAATAGGCTGACTGACCGTTTTCGCTCAGAATCGTTTTTCTTATACGATGATATTATATCATTTAATTCAAATTTAACATCATCCATTACAGTGACCCACTTGTAACCTACTGTACAGCAGAGCGACATCCACTTATCCACCTTTTTTTTTTAAGTTTTATATTTAATAATATTATTTTATTATTTAATATGAAATTTTTTTTTTGCCTATTTTCTAATATTTCTATAAATATAATAAATTATAGATGTAAATTTTAGATCAACTGAACTACTTGAATCAAATTCAAAAGCAATTATTAAATTGTTAAATATCCAAACTGGTACATTTTAACAAAAAATAAATAAATAAGAACAAAGCCTAAAAAATATGTGTTTAGAAATGACAAATAATCAGTAATCAAATGTTTTTTACAAAATGTATCATTTTTATTTTTGGGCATTTTTATTGATTGTTAGTTATATAATATTTTATACTTATTTTTTTAAAAAATTTTATTGACCCAAGTAGTTGAGTGGATCAAACATAATATATATTTATAATCTAGTATATTTATGAAAATAAAAATAATGTTTGTATATTTTATATTTTATTTAAAAAAAATAATTTTATATTAAATAATGAATAATATTGTATATTATTGTATATCAATATTATTAGTCAATAATAAACTTTAAAAAAAAGGGGGCAAAATATCCGCATCAAAAATATATCGAGGGGGGGACTTGTCCTACTAGAGTACTAGACCGAAAACAGTCAGGGTGGGGGGGAATGTCCATTTACCTAATCGAACGTGTCCCGACTGACTCACTGATACTGATCAACGTAGAGCCAAAACAATGATAGCCTGAGGCTTATTGCAATTTCCACGGTACCTTTGTATTGCCATGTAAGTGTGCACCAAGAAAGTATTTTCAAATGCTGCTTGCTCAAGTATTTTTGAGATGCAAGGTGATAAACAAACATTTTTAAGTTTTGAATACCTTTACACCGAGTATTAAATAACGAATTGAACAGGCATTTTAACGGGTGTACCGCGAGGTCATCTAGTTTTTTATAAGATATAAAATAAGACACAACATTTTTTCATAGCGTCAACCAGCATTTTTTGTCACGTTGGGAACCTATTGTAGGGCTATAAGGTGGGGGGTCGCACTGAAAAAAATTAAAAATAGTAATTTTACAACCGTGGGCAGGTAATGAGTATATAATATATAATTTATACAATGTACCAATTGACTATTGTATCTACTATTGAATGAATAATGGGAAAACGACAAACGACAAAAATAATGAAAACATTCTCGGTTTTTGACGGATTTAGAACTATCAGAGAACCATTTTTGTATGTAAACAATGATTATCACGGCAGACATCGTCCCGTGTACATATGCATTACAATAGGTGACGGAGACACTCGTATACATTTTGATATTGTTATAACTTATGACAACGATATGTATTGTTACACTATACAGTCTGCAAGTATTGGAAGGAGAACATGTTACATTGTCATCGTTTTGGAACCGAGAAAACGGTCGTCGTGGATGGTGGGTAGCGGGCGGGGGTGGTTTCAATAGAATTAAATGCACCCGTCGGGACCCGATAAATACCTTTATGACCCCAAAGGGAACACCGTCACAATATAATGTCGCGTCCGGTCCATCGTCCATTATTGGTCGAGTGGGGCGCTACGAGTGCAATGGTGGAGTGTGTAAACCTGTGGCCGCATCGAACAGGTGCGCCTCTATACCAACATTGTTAATCCCGACGCGTCCACGAAACGTCTATTAACACTGCACTGATGTTTGTCTCAGGGTCGGTGATGGCTTCGCTTCCAGTACGAGACCGATCGAAGGACTTTTCGACGCGTCCTACTTGCAAACTGTGATCGACAACAACGACGAAGATATAGTACCTAATTATATTCATCGGTAATATTTTTATTGTCATTATTATTTCTCGCTGTGTTATCGGTGGGTAATGTACCTATATAATATACTTATTACTTATTACTATTGTACTGTTTCGCCGTTTTTCTATTTACACCGTTATGATCTGTACGACTGTACCTACTCGTGTGTATTGTGTATTTAGTTTATAGAGCTTATATTGCAACAGGGATGCTAAACAGATTCATAAACATAACGACACAGCACTAGATGGAACCCAGGCATGGAGAGGTAATACCAACAAACCCCCATCTTCATAACCACAATTTTCTTTCCCATTTATAGCAATAATAAATTAGAAATGGCAAAAAAAAATCGCTTTTATTATCAGCAGATATAATCATTTATCTCCAACTTAAAAAAGTTTGTATTAGTGCATTATATTATTTGTTCAGATTTGTTTTATTTAAGTAAAAAAAATCTATTAGAAAAATTTATATCTCATAAATATTTAAGCGAGGGTTAAAAAATTATTGAGATAATGTTTATATAAGACGTTAAATGAATCACTTGTGCGTACCTAAGTCATCGCGATGAATATTTTAATTTTGGTGATAAACATCAGTATTTATTCAATTTAAGTCTTCGTATCACTAAAAATAAATAATATTCTCAACGAAAACGTATTTTTAATTTTTTTATTCTGGAATAGGTCTAACTGTACAGTAAATTTTGTGTTATTACCCGAGACTAAGCTTTAAATCATTAACCATTTGTATGATTTTGTGTCCATCGAATATTAATATCGAATATTGTTATTACTCATTTTATATATATCGCTAAATATGCATTTTTATAATTGATACAATTTAAATCTCAAATAATAAATACACATTGCCAATTCCAGCCGTAATCCCATAGGTACATGTGTACCACCCTTAATATTATTTTCGTCATATATTTTCTTACAAATCACAAAACGAAATTCCTTATTCCTTTTGTATTTGCACCTGGCTGTATTGTCCGAAAGAAGCACATTAATTTTTATACAGTATAATATTATGTTTCTCTATAATGCATCTTTACTGTTATATATTATATAATATAAGTAGGTACATAAACTAGTATACATTTTATTTTTATTGTCTTAATTATACTAACGAGATTTTGGAAATTATAATTAAAAATAAAATGTATAGAGTAGAATAATAAGTACCGTAGCAGCTAGCAAATAGCAATAAGTTTTTAAAATTGTCATACTGATCCGTACATATTTATGAACTATTCAGTTACCATACTTTAATTGCACTTATACATGTCTTTCAATAAAATTAGTCAATAGCGTGTTATTCACGCTATTATAAAATCTATATTAAAAATTGCAGTTTAACAAACATTTAATATGAATTGTAAATTCACACATTATAATAACATTAATAAATTATTGGAATACATTTTTTTACACAAACCGAATAAACGTGCGTCGAAAATTGTGCGTCACACATCCATATGTAAAAGCAATATATATACTAGTGTGAATAGGTGAGACAATGATACTTCCATAGTACTCTCCGTAGGCTACACATATATGATAAAAGTGTATGTATGATAATATGTGGTATATCCTTTAGGCCTTAGGAGTATTCGATTACGGCTGTGTTTTCTGCCAAAATATATCTAATAATATGCCAATTGTATAGACTATCATAATAATTAGATAAAACTTCAGAAAACATATTTTCGTCACAAAGTTTACTTGAACAAAACTTTCCACTTATTTGATTTTTAACTCTCAAACCCTTCTACATTTAGAATTGTAATAGTTTTAAAGTTTTAATAATATTAAACTTCAACAATTAATTTAAAAATGTAAGAAAGTCGTTTTCAAGGTTAGATGATGACGAATTTAAATTCGACTTCAGAAATCATATTGGGCTACTATAGGTTAGTCAATACAATTAGAAAAAATATTAATAGTTTAAAAAAAAAAAAATCATGATAAAACAAATTCATTTATCGCACAAAATGCCCTTTTCCTTTAAATAACCTCTATAATCACACTAACCCAGTAACTCACATACTAATCATTTACTATATAACCACTCACATCCACGCGACCATGCCACGTACTAGTTATACTAATAATACTAATATTAGTAATTGCCATACAATATCCCATACTCAACTCCACAAAAATGGCCATTATCCAATCCCCTTAAATTAAATTATTTATTATACAATTTAATGACAGGCTACACTGTAGTCGATAAAACGATACCTTTTAGAAATCATGAATACCTATTATAATAATAGGTAGATAATAACAATCGTCATTCGCTGTAGTCTGTAACCAACAGACGCGAATATACAATATTAGGTACCTATATAAGTGGTTCTAAACATTTGGCACAAAATTACAAAAATAATTTACATACCTACATAGTATATAATAAATAATTTACAATTTTTTTTAAGTGTGTATTTCAATTTTTCGTCTTTGGATAACAAGGGTCGAGACCACATAATATTATATGGTGTACCGTGTACGACATGATTGCATGACCTATTGACCTGTCAACATCTTATCTGTGCATACGTAGAATAAAATAAAATTTAGCCAAATAATAATACTCTTGTATGGATAAATATATAATAATAAAGATATTTTTTTATATCGATATTATTCGATGATTAATACGAATCAGCCTAGATTATATTTAAATATTATCTAAAGGTTTTATTCATCGTAAAATGTTAGTGTATGGTTATTGACCTTTAAACTTCTAGGGTCTCAAAGATTCAAAACATTTCCGGTACAATACAGATTACACACTGTTGAATGTTAAACTACAATATTGTAGTAATAGTAAATAAGTTTTAGTATTATGTATAAACTAAATACTAATATGGAGGAATCGTTATTACTTATTCCTCATAAATTGTACATTATCAATATACGATAACGCTTTTAAGCATAACATAAACTGAATTAAAGTAAATAAATGATACTTATAATACGATAAGTAGTTATTACTACATTTTCAACGCATGTGTAACCACTCAGAATGAAGTTTAAAAATAATAAACATTTAACTATATTTTTATCTGAAAAAAGAAGATTCTCACAGGCCGCATCGAACTCGGATTTTTATATTTTATTTCAAATAATGGTATAATATAATTTGTAAAAAAAGCTTAAAATTGTGTTATTTTTAAGTCATATTATAAAGTTTGAGATTAAAATATTGAAAAACGGAGTTCGATGCAGCCTGTAGAATATTACCCTCCATTAGTTAAAAAAAATTATCCACTTTGGTTGATTTTGTAGCACAGGATTTTTATTCCCGTAAAGCGTATTTTTGTGTACAAAATTACATTGGCACCGGGTGCCTTAAATTAATAACATTTATTTTGTCAGTTTCTATCGATTTAATACATATAAAACAACTAGATAGCGGACTGCATAGGGACGTTCAGGGCCGGTCTTAAGGGACTATGCGCCCTGGGAAAGGAAAAATTAATGTGTCCTCTGTATTTCAGGTTAAGTATTTTTTACTCAGAAGTCATAGAAAAAACAAATCGTTTTAATTAATTTGTATTTCTGAATGCTGAAATAAATTTAAAGTAAAGTCATTTTTATAATAATAAGTATATAGGTATATAATAGGTTTGTTTTAATGTTTATATTTAAATAATCTTCATATTTTTAGTGGTACTTTTCGTGCTTTAATCTCTGCAAATTCATTTACCAATGTAGTCTACTCGATATTGACCGCAATATCAGTTTCAATGAATAAGACTGCAAGTGATGACAATCTTTCATCATCCATAGATTTGACCTTTAATATGTCTTAATTAGCTTAAGTTTCAAAAAACTACGTTTACCAGATGCAACTGTATGTAACAGGTGTTGTAAAAGAATCCTGAGTGCGATCCACACATTTGAACAAATTTCTTTCTGTATCAATATATCCAGTATATACTGTAAGACCTCTTTAGGAGCCTTAGGTATATTCTACTGGTAAAATGTGTCTAAGATGTATTCACTCATTTGCAAGGTCTAAACCATTAAGATCTGATAATGTTAAATAAAGATCCATGCAGTATGTAAGAAGTTCTATTTTTTCTGGTAACTTATCAAATTTATATAAAAATCCCCAAATACTTTTGTGGGATTCCATTTGTCCAAAACGGTCTTCAATGACAACCAGAGCTGTATCAAGAAGCGAATAAAAAAATTATCGTTTAAATATCTTTTCAGGATCACTTTGCTCTTCCTGTTGGCTTTCGTAATCAAACTGTATTTTCTTTTTCTCGATCGAGATATGATAATATGCAAATAATATTAGTTTAATTACCGGCTACCTATTATTAATAATACCAATATAAATAAAATATAAAATATCCTAGACTAGTAAATCATACAGCAAATATTATAATTTATTTTGTACAAATTATGAAAATTCCTATAGTTATTATAATTACTTATTACTATGTAATGTAAATTTAATAGTATATTGTGTGGCAAGGGCGGGAAGTGAGCTATTTCAGTCGCGGGCGACGTGTGTGGCACGGGCTACAGGCGAGGGCCGCATTTCGCCCAAGACTGTAATTGCCTTCCCGCACGAGCCACACATGCTATTTTTTGTCACGCCTCTGCATTCATCGATCACGGCTAAGGTAATGCAGGGATCTATGCAACAAATAGACTATAATTATACAACAACAATATTTCATGAAAAAAAAACGATTTAGTTTTATTTATTTTAAGCGTCACGCATATGGAGGTTATAATATGATTATAAGATGTAACCAAAAGTTTATGTCTTGTAAGGACCGACGACCGTGGTATAGATTTCAGTATCTGTTTGTGCAGGATATTTGTTAGGATTTCCAGTTTACCGCCCGCTGGACGGAAAAAGGACGCTTGCCAACTGCAACGTTTCAACCGCTATTGAAAACCAAATTTTTGGTGCAGGCGTGACAAAAAATTTTATTAAAAATATTCTAGTTGATTTTAATATTGCTTGCACTGTTCAATTAAAATATGCCTGATATATGTTTTCAAACAAAATATGACGACGTCGATCAGTTAATAAATGTTTATGAGAATTTTAAGATGTACAAACAGTTTACCATTTTAAAATACACATAACTCGCTTTAAAATTAAAATATAATAAAAAGCCTATGTCATTGTCTAGATTATTATCTATAATAATATTGCCTTTAAATTTTTTTTAATTGCTTTCCCGCACGAGCCACACATACTATTTTTTGTCACGCCTCTGCGTTCGTTGAACGCGCCATCACGGCAAAGTTAATTCAGTCTAGAATCTATGCAATAACCAGACTTTCATTGTTTTCGTAGACTATTCTACGAAAACAATATTTCATGAAAGAAACGATTTGTTTTTATTTATTTTAAGCGTCATGCATGGAGGTTATAATATGAATATAAGATGTAACCAAAAGTTTATGTTTTGTAAGGATCGTAATATAGATCCCCATTGGCACAAGACATTAATTATCTAAATTGTTCATATATGTTTGCTAAACAGTTTAAGTTTACACATTATACAATTTTTTTTCAATTGTATGTACTGATGCAAAAAGAATATTATGAAGTGTTCGCCGTTGTGGATTGGGAGTTGAGCGTTGAAATGAGTAAATAATAACACGGTAATATAGTTACTATTAAAATTACACTGGGTTTATTGAAAACTAATGCCTATCTGTAAACCATTATTAATAAAAGAGTTTCTAGACAAATTTACTAAATTTTGCTTAATACTGCACTCCTAGCCTTGTCACGTCCGCGAGAACCCGCCAGTCGCTGTCAGTGTGCTGAAACAGAATTCCAGGGCGCCCACGGTCACGAAGGCGATGCATACACATTATAATATCTTATACATACTAATCATATATTATGATATACCCGTTAAATAATTATACCATATGTAGTTAAAATATATTTTTCTAAAATTATTAAGATGTCATTAATTGATATTTTTTGCCCAAGGTATCCAATATCCATACATGTAAACATACAAAATGGAAGCTTTCGAGGGCGCAGCAGTTGAGTACACATCAGATGGTGAGATATCTGAACAAATGTCAGCCACAGTTAAACATTCATTAAGTAAATTAGGAAAACGAAAAATAAACGTGAGTATATATTTTTATATTATTTATAGTTTATGATTATTTGAATTTTGAATTACCATTACAATTATTTTAATGGTTTTGATATTTCAATATTAAATATTATGTAGGTATATACCCTGTATATCCCACTGATAGCGGGATTTCATTTCTAGGAGGAAGAACTACATAAATACTGTTACTATATAAATGCAATAACACTACGGCTATATTATAATTAGGGCTGGGATTTTAATGTCCTTAAAAATCGTGAATCATGACCCTAACAAAATGCAAAAATGACTTCAACAAATCAAAAAATGCATTAAAAAAATGTCTTTAAAATTTATTTAAAAAAGCTTAAAATTTTAAAAAATTACATTACATATACATAAATGTTTTATTTTACTTCGTGTCTTCATATATTAATAAATAAAAAATTATTCTTTATTGTTACACTGAATCACGAGAGCGTACTACAGGTTTTCAAATAGAAATGCCCTCCTGTTGTCCGTCAATAAGTTTTTGTAGATAGAAAAGCTCCTTTCTACATTTACTGAAGCTATAGGTGAGTATTTAAAGTTAGATAACTCGCTGTACGATCACCCGGAAATTCATTTTGTGCACCTACTTGTCCGTAGTTAGCTTTTGATAAACGATTTTTCCAATTTCATTTGGCGCTTTTTGAATTTCATCTTTAATTTTATTAACAATGTTAATGGATTCAATCAAAGATAATCCAGAAGTTTCTTATTGAATAATAAATGTTGCCAAAGTACTAAAATTTGCCTAAGTATATATATTAAATAATATAAATCTATAATCTATAATCTTTAATTTTAAATTCAAAAACATCAAAAATGACTTAAAAACCCCTAAAATGCACTAAAAAATGTCAAAAATTACCTAAAAACTAAAAAATTCCAAAAAATGCAAAAATAAACTTTCTTATTCTCATTAAAAAGTACATAAAACAAATTTGTGACAAGACGAGCATCGCACAGTAATCTTTGGAAAACAATGCAAAGTGCATCGAAATCCCAGTCCTAATTATAATATTTAAAAGAAAGAATAGTATTTATGAGTTTATGTCGTTATTTGTATCCAATATTGACTACTTGAGTCGAGTGAAATACATACCATAATACCTACCATACAACTAGCACGACTTATGTTACGACTTATGCTTTTAAGTTATAGCAGTGATTGGAAAGTTTCTTTAAAAAAGGGATTAGTTCACATTCGCGTTCACTTTGTTAAAAAGGAACTATAAATCGTTTCTCATTCCGGACTTTTCTCGTTAATAAATAAAGAATAATTTCGTTCATTCATCAATAGTTTTAAAATAGTTTTAATATCATTTGTAGGTAGCAATAAATTGTTTAATTATGTACCTAGTTATTTTGTTTTTAAAATGTTTAACACTATTTTAAATAACGATAAACCCAAAACTTGTCTAACGTTGTAGTTGTAAATAACGATAAACGCAAAACGTGGATAACGTTTTAATTCTGTATAACAATAAACGCAAAACGTGGATAACGTTTTAATTCTATATAACAATAAACGCAAATCGTGGATAACGTTTTAATTCTGAATAACGATAAATGCAAAAGTAGAATAACGTTTTAATTTTAAATAACGATAAACGCAAACATTTTGTAACGTTTTAATTGTAAATAACATAAAACGGAATTTTTTTCAAATGCAAGCCCTGGGTTTAATATAATAGCTCATTTTATCAACTATTTATTTATTTATTTATTTATTTGTGTAAATATTAGTTTTAGGATTTTTGATAAACTAGTACCTACTTCCAGATACTACTCACAACTGTACTTGAAAATCTAGTATTTATAATATTTACTTTGTATTTAGTATTTTGTGTGTGAAAAAATGTCTATATCCCCTCCTCCCTCTAAGACATATTCCTAATAACGCCACTGATTTCCGAAAGGGTTCACGGGAGCTTGGAACAACAAACTCATATCCAATATTTTAATCAATTTTTACAACACCCCTCCCCCAGCCATCAATAAAAACCCCGTGAGTACTGGCCACTGTTAGACTGCTATGTACCTACACACGACAAAACGTGGACTTCGTGTACCAATGTATCATGTCTGTGTTGTCATGTTGAAAACTTTTATTTTGAATGTATCTTGTTATTCGGTTTGTCTTAGTTCTATACATGTAATAGATTCATCCAAAAATTGTATGTCGGCAACCTAGAATCGCCACAGCAAATACAAATAAAAATTGTCTTTTTAATTTCTTATTATTATTTTGAAATTGTTACCTTGTCTCTTGACTCTTGAGATTTGTTTGATGATGTTTTTATTAAATTTGATTTAACAGATTTTGTTAATGGGTCGGGGCAGTTCCGGAAAAACTAGCATGCGGTCCATCATTTTTCAAAACTGTGAACCCGAAGACACCAAAAGATTATGTGCAACAAGTAATATTATTACTGATGAATTTTTTAATAATCATTAACTAATAATAATTAACACATTTTTAGATCAAGTTGAAACGACACACGTTCAATCCCTCGAAAATATACTGCTGAACATTAAGGATTGCGGAGGGTAAGTTTTTTCTCAAACAGTTATAATATCTAAATAATATGACGTTAGATTTCAAATTATTTATGGATGTTTCTCTCTACTTTTGTTTAAAATGTTTACAAAAATCTACAATACCACTGAATTCATTAGAGTTATAGAACTGTTTTTTGCAACATTGTGCAGTTGCAGATGACACTCAATAAGTAAATCAATCACGTTTTAATACTATAATATTTTACTCGTATTTTATCTCTAATAATAATGTTTGCCGTGAAGAGCGGCTGTGAACTCGTGCAGGATGTAGTCTACTGGACGATAAATAATAATATTATATTATATAATGATACAACAGCAATAAAACACGGCATCAGGTGGTCATTGGGATGTGTAACGACTAACGACTAACGACCAAGAAAGTGTAGGCCAGACCAGTGCCTGATTTAGGGGGGTACCTGGGTGACTAGTCACCCGGCCACAATTTTGGAGTGGCCCACATATTTTTTGATAGTTTTTAATTTTTTTGAACACCAAAATGGTCTAATTATTTAAAAGCAACATAAAATATTTTTTTTATAAAATCATAAAATTTAAAAAAATGAATGAAAAAATTGTCATATTATATTATCAACAACAATCATCGTCATCCTCTACTATTTCTTGGTAAAAACCGTTGCAATAAGCCAATAAATACTAAAAATGTAAACAAATCGATGAGCTGTTTTACTGTATATTCTATATTTTAGTATTTATTGAACTAACTATATGATAACATTGACAACATATTATATCATATAACTAAATAAATTAAACTATGTTCAATGATTCTATTACGTTCTGTGTGTTACCATATTCAAATAAAATTCGATTAATGATCGTACGTACATTGGGCATGATATACTTGTCAGTTGTCATCATAGACGACAAGAATATTTTTGCAGTAACTGTGAATGTGATTTTGTGAGTGCTGTTTCACGCTTTTATCACATACAAAATATGTCTGGATTAAAAAGAAAATATATGGGTAGTTCACTGGTGAAGAAAAACATCGAAATAAATCGAACAAAAAAAAAAAAAAAATTGAAAAAATTGAAAGGTTCTCTTAACAATTATGTAACGAACAATTTAATAACATCAGAAACCTAGCTTAATAAGTGAAACAATAGAAAATAGTTTTAAATAGTAATTGTGAAACATGTTGTACCTCTGCAGGTACCTAAGTATTTATTCCTGTAAATAATAGTAACTACTAGGTACCTAACTTATAATAATTTTAATTATTGCTATTGAAAACTGTGTTACAAATCTACCTATTTGACCATGTCTTCTACAAATTATAGCAGCGAACGATCTTTCTCAGCATTACAATGCGTAAAAACTCGATTGAGATCATGTTTATATCAAGATAGGGTTGATAATCTGACTCTATTAACAGTAGAACACAAAATAACAAAACAATTATCATAATTTGATGATAGGTGTCATTGATAAGTTTTCGAGAGACCTTAAACAAAATCGTTGTAATTGAGTTTAAGTGTAACATGTAATTTATGCATAAATAAAATAAAATATACATTTTTTAATAAGATAATTAAAAACTTTATATTAGGCCTCATTTTATTTAAGTCCCTGGCTCCAAAATTTGTAAATCAGGCTCTAGGCCAGACTTACAGTTCGGTCGGTGACGCGGTCCAAGCCCACCGATCTACATCAGCGCAGGTGCTAGAAACATTCGCAATCGGTATTCGGGTATAATATTCCAGGGCTTGAAACCGTTTTCAAAACCGATTTCAGAAGCCGGTATAAACCGTTTTAAAACCGAAACCAAAACAGGAAAAAATTGAATACCGGTATTAAATTCAAAATCGAAACCGTAAAAAATTGGAAACCGGTATTAAATTCAAAACCGAAATCTGAAAAAATTTGAAATCGATATTTTTTTTATTGACGTGTTTTTAAATACGTAAATTCCATTAATAAGCATAATTAATACTCATATTAAAATTGAGATCATGATTAAAATGTTGATAACCATTTCATTATTCGCAAAAGAAAATTGGAAACCGGTATACAAAATCGAAACCGAAATTATTTCAATCGGTTTCAAGCCCTGTAATATTCTCCGCAAATCTCATAATACCGAATGGAAGGGCAAATAGCATACTATTATATAATGACAATAATAATATTACTCCCCGCCAACTAAACCGACCGAAATAGGTATGTGTGTTTATGTGTGTGTGTGAAACTACGAGAATGAAAGATGTGTTTTATTAAGTGCATACAGAGTGATTCTTATTTTCTTCATTAATGCAATTATTTGACATCTGATTTTTGGAATTTATAAATATACTTAAAGACCATATTTTCAAATACTTGATAATTGATGTACTACTTAAAGAGTGTCCTGTGGTCATACAGACTTCTGTTTTTCAAATGAGAACCCCCGGTATATACTGGAAACTATTTAGTAGATCCTTTTTCTGAATATTTTTAGGTATCAGAATCAACATTTTAGGAGTAGTTTTTGAGTTACCATTTAACTTTGTATAAATAGTAAGAAATAATAAATCCATGATAATGCATTAGGAAGATATGGTAGGGCCATGGGTGCTATGGTAATTTGAAAATTTTGGTGGCTAATATAAGTAATATTAATCTATCAACATTAATAATTTGTAAAAATGGCCAATGTATAATATTAGATCAAATATTACATCTATACTATATTCTGTAATACCATTTGTAAGGACTATTATCCTTAGTAGGTATAAGCATTTTAATGGGCGTATACCAGTTGCCCTCAAAAGTACTTTTTCTACCAATTCCCGCCAAACTACCTAGAGCAAAATGAACCAGTTGCCATCAACCAAATGTACCAATTGTCCTCACATATTATTATTTACATTATACACGATTATAATACCAACCAGTAAAATAGGGTAAGTAGATATGTAAATAATAATAATATATATAATATAATAGTAAAATAATAAATACTATAATTATAATTATAAGCGGCATCAGCAATTGACATAAAACCATTACCTACTCCATGGGGTGGTAAATATGGTAATCCAAAAAAATGTCTAAGCCAAACACCAAGTTCGGAATTGCCAATATTTTAATTTTTGGATTTGTCTAAACCAACATTGCGCTAAATGAAACTGACAAGTGACAACACATCAATTGACAACCCGGAAATAAATTAATAACTGCGTTATGAGCTGCTTTTTCAAAATTTGAATGACATTTTTGTACATATTTTATAATTTTACCCGTTCAAGCAACTCACAATTTTTTATTTCTAACCACATAGAAAATATATATTTTAATAATTATGTTTGAAGATGTATATTGTTTATGATTGATAAAAGTAATTAGGAGCGTAACTAAATGTTCCATCGCCAAAAACGTTATCCGATTCACAAAGATGTTTTACATTTTAAGCAGGTACATGTAAACAAAAAAATTTGTTTTTCTCGATTGACGAAACAAAATAGTCAATTATTAATTTTTATATCGACTTGAGATTCAAACAGTTGGTCAAACGCTTCATTAGTAGTTGTAGGAATTTCGGGAAAATGTTTTTAAACGAATCCTATAAATTGTCGCCCGACCTGCATATCAGACTGTGCCATATCATCAAGACTGGGCATTAACGAGTTAAAAGTTAAAATTAAGTTAAGACGTTAAGTTAATTTTAATTCAGTTTATTAACTCGTTTTTTTTTTTCAAATTAACTTTTAACTTAATAAGTTACTTTTCTTTCAAGATTAACGTGTTAACTTCATGTTAATTTTATTTCAAAAGTATCTAAATTAAGTTAATTTTCGTCCTAAGAATAATGCAAATGTTTGAATGGGTTTTTACTTTGATGTATCATTTTAAATTTCCCAAATAATTTTCTCGAGCGTAAAAAAACTATCTAATAAACCATATTATGTTTCTGGAATTTTTTATTTTTACAAATTCACAAATTTTAACTTTACACTAAGTTAAGTTACTTTTTTTTAAAAGTTAACTTTTAACTTAATGAGTTAACGAAAAATAATACGAGTAACTTTTAACTTAACTTAACTTTATTATTTTAAAATAACTTAACTTAACGAGTTAAAAAAAAATCGTTAACTTGCCCAGCCAAGCATATCATATAGCCATATTTAGGTTGATATAATATTCCCTATGGATTTTATATAATATTTTTATCCTAATCTTTACAATTTTATCTTTTATATAGCCTCGCTCAAACACATTACTTTTATTATGCGGGTAAAAAGGCAATTAGTCCAAACGCAGACTGCCTTTAATATTGTACCGCTCTGATATACTTATCGCCACTAATCGTTCGCGGCATATGCGCATATGCGACTATCGGACAACAAAAACCTACCTATATAGTATATAGATATAATACCTCTATGGTAGCATAGGACATGGTAGTATGGTGTACTGTATTTTGTACTTTTCTGCGAATTATTTTTCGTGCAAGAGTGTTTATAATAAACCCGCTAAGCAGTCGATAAATAAAATAAAATTACTATGAAGACCGTGGATTTACCATAGGGCGTGAGTTCATTTTTAGAAAATTTGTCACTAGGTTATAGTTTATAGGTCTATGCTAGTAGGTATAGGAATAGTTCTGTGATACATATACGAGTATTAGGTACAGCTATCGCGAGATAATAATATTATTACCTAATAACGATAGTAATACCCGATATCATTATATACGTGTTATTTGATTTACTTCAACTCCTAAAATATAGTCACAGAATAGTAATTACTTATTAGATATGGCACGGCCGTCGACGGATAGCGTCGCCGTTCCGAGACTCCGAATGCTGTTAGACTTTATTTTTGCGTCTTGTAAGTTATGTAACTGTGAAGTTTTAAGACAATATTATGAGTTATACTAAAAAAAAAACACTATTTCTTATTTTGGTACAAATAAAAAAATTTGTTTGGAAAATGATGAGGTAATTATAAAAATTAATAAAGTAATTAATTATAACTTTAAACTGTCTTTATTTTATTAATTTGGTTATTTGTGCACCATTTGTATTAAAACAATTTTTTATATTTGTCGTATTAAACACGGTATTGGCAGTAGTATGAATTTATAATAAATGCTATTAGCCATTAAGTACCTTCTGGCTTCTACTATACTTTTTTCGCTTTGATCCACACTAACCTCAATTGGTAACAAGTTAGGTGATTTTAAAAACTTATATTCTGTACGTATTTATGGGTGTAATGGTGACATAGTGTGTTATTATATATTTCATTCCTCCCCTAGCAAAATTCCTAAATATGCCATTGAATGGATGGAATGTATTGAATCTTACAATAAAATATATAATAATTTTAATAGCTGTTTGAGCAATAATTACAAAATAATAAATTAAATTTGATTATTCAAGCCATTTACCTAACTACAATACTACCTACCTACACTAATATGTGTGGATCTTCTTAGATACAATATCATAACAATTGTTCGTAACAATATTTATAATTCATTTTGTTCCAGTGAACAGCCTTATTTTCTTGACTTTTATAGAACACATCAATTTTGTCAGATTTTCAAATTTCCTATCCTCTTCTAAAATTATAATATTAAATTACCGTTAACTATATTTTATGTTGAATGTTGAGGCAGTCCATGAATATCATAGTGAGCTTAGCTATAATACAATTAACCTACAGTCTACAATAACTTACTGATCGGTCATAAACTTAGAAGTAGGAACTTGATGAATATTATACTTGTGAGTTGTGTCGTCATGAGAATAACACTCATGCTCATATTATTTGTAAAATTGGTAAGTAGGTTTTCATCATTCAAATGAAATCTCTTATACAGTCATACTATAACTCGTATATTTTTATCATTATTTTTAAATTACATGTACCTAATTTAATAAATTATATTTTCTCATTATCATTTTTAAAATTTTACTTTTTTGAATGACATCATACATTTTTAATTTCACATTCAGATGCAGAATATTTTTGAGTGTAGCTATTTCAAATGTTGAATTCAAAATAATGAGTCCTAAGTTAAAAATATTATCCGGTTCTTTAGTACAAATATTATCAATTTAATTTTAATCAATAGGTAGGTACAAGGGCTTTTATGTACCTACCTGTTATATATATATGAATTTTAATTAATTACCTATATAAAACAATTATTATATTTTCAATTATAACTTATTTATTTATTTTACAGACAAGACATTTATTTAAAAAAATACTTTGGCAGTAAACGAAACAATATATTTCGCAACGTTGACATCTTCATATTCGTGTTCGATATGAAGAACGAAAACGAAGAATTAGCCAAAGATTTGAATTTCTACCAAACATGTTTAAGTGCTATTTGTGAACATTCTCCTTCTGCCAAAGTGTTCTGTTTAATACATAAAAGAGATTTGGTTGCACAAGATCAAAGGAAAAAGGTATTTTTTACTACTATTACATTCAAGTTTGTTTCAATGTAAAACATGTTTGTTAAAAGATTAATAAGAACAATATTCATCCAACAGTTATTTGAAGATCGTCAAAATGATCTAATTAACATTTCCAATCCGGTAAACATTACTTGCTTTATGTCATCAATTTGGGACGAATCATTACACATGGTAATCAATTAAATTTAATAATTACCTACCTAATACATTAACATTTTACATAACAATTATTATTTTATCATGCTTTAGGCTTGGTCATCGATTATAAACAGACTAAATGTTCAGAAACCGGAAGAAACAATGGACAAATTTACTTATTTAATGGAATGCAATGAGGTATACTATTCTTGTTATAGCTAAATTTGTACGTTTTACCTCACAATGATATAAATATTATAATTCAAGAGGTTTTAGATACTATAAAAAACTTAAAAGCAAAATTGCAGTTAATACCTTTTTTTATTAAATATTAATGTTGATATGTATTTATGGAACAGTAATGAATTTTTAAATTGCCCATTTGTACCTCACTTTCCTAATAATAATAATAAAATTAAAAACATATAAACTTTCTGAAAAACTAGTAGTTTATTACACATTGAAAAATGCTCCATACCTCCATCAACACTTTTATATCTGATACTATATTATGCTCTTAATTTATAATAAAAACTGTATTTTTGCAGCTAAAACAAAATATTCCAAATCTTGTTTGAGATTTGGTATTCAAAGTCAACCTAGTCATTGACAAAATCCAATTTGATACATATTTTTGATTGTGACAACAGATACCAGTAAGTCTATAAACTTATATAACTACACTTGTAATATTAATCTCAATTTTAATATATCATTTAATTGTATGTTTAGCTTCAAAAATGATTTTGGTTAACATCAAAAGCTCCAAGCCAAAATGTGCAGAATTATGACAATATTTCTGCTTACAGCCAAAAAACCAATTATTTTATTATATTATTTAACTATTTTTAATTATTCTTGTTTTTTAATAAGTTATGACATGAAGCAATGTTTCATTACAAAATATATGTTTTAATGATAGTGTAATACAATTTTATGTTTTATAAACTGCAAAGAATTTGTATACTGGGTATCTAGTGTTCAAAAAAATATTTCTTGGTGAAAAAAAAATAACTACACTGATCAACTGATATTGCCTGGTTATAGTTATAATAAGGCTTAAACAATAAGCAATCCATATTTTTACATTTTAAATTATTTTTTTTCTCACTTACATTCTCAGGTGATATTCACCATCACTGTTTCCTTAGGTGTTGGACTTTTGTTATTGGAAAAAGTACAATTTTTTATCATGTCAGAATTTGGCATAACACAAAATATATAGCGGGTATACAATTTCAATCTCTTTTGACACTAATTGTCTGTATAATTAATTTAAAAACAATAAATAGTCGACAAGTATTTTATTTAAAAAAAAAATACATAATAGATATAATAAATAATGCAATATAATATTAAAAAGAAAAACTAAAAAATTGTTAATTTATGTATACATATTTTGTTAACAATGATATTTATCTTGGAATTTCGTTAATTTGTCAATAATTTTTGTACTGGTAAGAAAAAAATTTATATTGTTTTTTAATAATTACATACTTTAGTACATACGTTAGGTATTAATAAACAGAATTTACAAAAACAACCAATACATACAAAAAAAAAGAATGTATCATAAATAATTAAAATAATAGTTTAGATTCATAATTGGACAAATTTCAGTGTATAATTATGTAAAAAATAAAATTGTCTAAAAAATTCCTATCATTATACATGGGTTAGGTTATGATACCATATGATCAATGATAGTAGGATTCAACCAAGTATCTGATATAGGAATTCCGTTGTATTTATAATTTTTAAATCCGGTTATATGATGTTTCCCTAAATACCAATCAACAACACTGTTTGTGAATGTATTATTAAATGTTTGCAGTGTTTGTACACTTGGTTCATTGTCAAAATCCACAAATACTTCAAAATTTAAGCAATCTTTGATGCAACATGTTTCATATTTCTTCGCGTTGATCTCATCGTGCGGTTGGTCGAATCTCAAAACCACTTGTTTACCTCGGAAACAACGAAACTGCTCCTTAGGCACACACCAATTAGTAGCCATTTTTCCACCCTTCTTTACTTTGAACATCACATACAAGTTTGTTTCAACCATTATATTTGATGTTAATATATCATTGAACTTGTCATTATTCAATATATTCCTTAAACAAATAAATAAATATTAAACACACATTTAGAAGGTATATAATATTGCACATCCATAGGCAAATTTAAAATTTTTAAATTAAAATAAAATATTTGGGAAACAGCGAAAACAATTTTATTGAGGTATCAGAGAATTTGAGTTCAATGCCCAATTCATATAAGCCTGGATTAAGATCTCTAGAGTAGGGCCACCATATATATTATAAAAAAAATAAAACAAACGATTTTGGATTAACATAAAAATAAACCACCAATTGTTTAATAATGTTAAAAAAAGTGTGTGGAAATTGTGACGGTCATGCGGATTTATATTATTAAATATGCGTAAAATAAAAAACCTGTAAATGAAACAAAATATAAAAAACAATATTATTTTCAGTCTTATATTGAACTAGCTGGGCACAGAAATGCGATGCTATGGCCATGTTTTAGTGATTATGCGAGCAGTATATTATCAGGTAGGCAATCTACCTGCGGTAGATTGCAGGCCCCGCAAGGTGCATACTATATGTAAGTTTAACTCTAAAATAGTAAAATATCAAAAAATTGGTCCGCCGAGATTGTGGTTCAAACTTGATACATTCTGTACTAAAATACACAGGCTTATGCATTCATAATAAATTATTATTATTATTGAAACCGATAAAAACCATTTATAAACAAAAAAAATAATAATAATAATCATCTCAAAATTCTGGTTTGAGAACATCCCCGGACCTAATATTCAATTTTTTCGAGACAAAATGTAGTCTATCTTTTTTCCCAAGGTCTAATCCATCTTTGTATCAAATTTCATCGCAATCGGATGAACAGTTTAGGAATGCTTAAAGGATATAGTCAGATGCAAATATTTGTTGTCTTTTATATATAAAGAAGACAAAGTATTGATTCTATATGTGTATCAGTATTTACAAATATGTGTTTCAATAAACATATAATCAATAATTTATGAAAATATTCACTTGTCACAATTCATGAATGTGAGTCGAATACCTACTACTAATACACTTAAGGATAAGATAGGTATAAAACACAGAAATTGTGAAGAGTGGTATTGTCAAATCTTAAATAAAATATTTATGAACACAATTATTACAAGTGATTACTTTTATGATTTGCAACTTCTTAATTCTGGACATATTTTTGATGCAAACGCATACATTTAACACCCATCTGAACAATATTGGATTTATGTTGGCTTTTAAGCACTTATTAAATCGGTATCCAGTTTTTTGTGTTACAAAAAAAATATGCCCAGAATTTAGCAGTGGTAATCATAAAATTAACTATTGAAAATATAAAAATATTCAATAGCCATCTTTTGGGAAAAAAAATAGTCAAAATATTCTAACAAACAGTAATCAAAAGTACAGCAACGACACTGTTAGGTGGTACTGGTACAATTATTTTCATACAGATAATAATTTAGTATGTATTATAACTAATATTTCTTTAGTTTATCTTAAAATATTATTAGGTATTCTATAAAATGTACTAGGTAATTACCACTAAATATAGTTTTAAGAGGATGTCATACCCGCATATATTGTCTACGTTTTACTAATGCATAATATAAGAAATTGTAAATTCCAGCAGTTTCAATTTTTTATTGTTAGTTTAAATATTAGAGTGAATTGACCTATTATCGAGCTTAAATATAAAAACATTATCTGTGTTCTCTCAGTGGGTTTTTACGATATTTTAATTTATAAGTAAGTTTTTACTTATGTCTTTACGAGTATGTAAAATATTAATGCTCATAATTCACTTAAAAATTAAAATATTGTAAAAAACCAACAAGAAAACAAAGATAACGTTCTAACATTTAAGATTGATAATAGGTTATTCTATTATTTAAGCCAGCGGTTTTCAACCTTTTTTTCATTCACGCACCCATTGATCACTCACCACTACTTTACGGACCCCCAAATGCCAACTTGTCATATATTTTCACATAAGATAGATATGAATTTACAATATAAGTTTAATAATGAAAAATTTGGAAATATTTATTTATTTTGATCAGCATGTGCAATACATTGTATATAATATAAAAAGAATATTAAGTTAAAAATGTAATTTTAATGTGATCCTTGAGCTTGTTTGCTAGCACTTAACTTATTGAAATCTGGCTCCACGAATGATAAATAAACTCATAAGTCTGAACTCACAGCATAGGTGCAAATAGTGTTTGGGATTTGGGGGGGGGGAGGGGCTCAACCCTAAAGCCCCCCCCCCATTTGCGCCTATGTCTCACAAAGTCTATTACGGTACTTATTTTAAATGAATGTGTATGACGAAAAGGCTCTCTGCATTAGTAAAGAGCACGTAAACGGTAGTAAAACATTGATTGCTTTGTAGGAAAGCTCAGGATATTCGTCTTTCACAAAAGGTGTTAAGGGATTTTTTTTTCAAGAAATGCTGCCGGAAGACGGAAGTGAAGAGTCTGTTTTCAGTTTAATTGGTTTTTCTTTTTTGTGGGCTGATAAAACTGCAGATTTGAAATAAATTTCACTGAAAGGGAACACAGTCCAATGGTCTTCTTTTCCACATTTACGGAAGTATTTTTCAAAAGCTGTTTTGAGCTCGTTCAAATGTTGAACAATTTGGTTATTAGTGCCTTGTGATAAGTTCATATCAGTTTCACAGAGAAAATCATGCGAAAAACCGATTTACAATATTTCACAAAAAAAAGTTATTTCAATTAATTACAACAAATTTCATCTTTTCTGTCATTACTCTTTTTTCTCGGGGACCCTCTCAATACCTTCTCGTGGACCCCCCAGTTGAGAACCGCTGATTTCAGCTAACAACACAGAATTAGAACTGCTGGACGTTCATTTTTATAAATTATGCGTTAGTAAGACGGAGACAACACATGCAAGTACAACATTTTTTTAAGCAGACAACTCTATAGGGCAATACATACGCGCCTCACTTTATACCTCGTTTCTTAATCCAGGCTTGAATAATATAAAATAATTTACATTACTGGGAATGTAAAACCTACTTTTAAAAATGATTTATTATTTAACGATATCTCTATAAATATACCACTTTAAAATTATTTTCCAATGTGTAAAAATAATATGAAATATAACTAAAAAAAAATAAAATATCCCAACAGAATTTTCTTACATATTTATATAAAAATTATTTTTGAAGTCTTATTTATATAAAGTCATCGTTTAATGTTAAATAAAAAATATTTTTTACATATAGGTATTTCAATCTAGTTGAAGTTGTTTATTAAATTTAAATCTAATTTGACGGTTAAATTTGATGAGGCTAATATAAATACATTTAGTTCAGTTTTATTTTAAAGTTTCCATATACGACGTAAACATGTTAATTACTATAGGTATAATAATAAATACTCACCTAAATACATTATCTATATGCTGCCTAGAAGAATGTTGTTTTTCAGAATGTGAATAACTTAATTCTGGTACATTTATATTAAATACAGTCAAAGGATTAAGTACACTTGAACCAATTAATATTACAACTGATTCTATATGATTTTCCACACGACTAAGAAATTCATTTTCAATGCACTGAAAAAAAATAATATATGTAACATAGTAACTTAATAACTTCACGAAGATGAAGTAAGTAAAGCAATCAAATCAATCAAGAATAGATCGTACATTAATATGTGGGTATATAATGTATATAATTAATATTTTAATCCAGCTTTATCCTAGGTATCTTATAATTAAAAAAAATATAATATGTTTCAATAATTACCTTAAAAACCGTCTCAAGACTTATTATCGCATCTGAAACTTTCTTATAATATTTCTCAGACTCCAGTCTGTATTTATTTTTTAGATTACAGCGATTGCTTTCCTGCTTTAACAAAACAAAATTAACAACTTATTAATATTGAACACCTTATACCTTGTATTGGATCGTGCATTGTTATCATCAAATAATAGTGTTACGATCAGCTCAAAACTCAATTGTCACATCGAACTCACCTCAAAGTTGAGTTCTTTGTATTTTTGCACGTATAACTTCAAACGGTCGAACGGATAAGGAATGAGTTGCTTTTCATAGACCAAATATTTTATAAGCGTTGTGATTAAGCTGGAAAACGATTGAGGCGTCATGATGTCGGACAAATGGATGCATACATCACAGGTTGCCATGGTAGTACTAATCCAGTGAATTCGTGTGAAACACAATGTCCGTAAAATGTGTACTACCTAATAGAGACGCGATCGGGCCGACAAAAATCTCGAAACAGTATTGAAACTGTTTACTCGTAATTGTTCACACGATGATAGAACGAAAAAATATTTCGACCGTAACCACAACGCGTCTAGGAAGTCCACGACGACGATGCGGTCAAATATAAATGAACTAGTTACTTAGACGTGCGGCGAAGACCTAAGTAACGAGGTCAAACAATAAAATATTGCTTTAAAATTTAAATGATAGGTATCTAGTGTAGTAGTGAAATACGTTTAAAATGTTCACTTATCAGAAAAACGTAACGTTCGTGCAATTTGTAGTCGTTGTGATAATAATCACGTTTATTATCAGCGTCAGCAGTCGAACGCGTTTACGTGTCACGTCCGCCGCGTCAAATAATTACTATATCATGGTCCGCGTACAAGGCAGCCATTTTTCTTCCACGAAACATCGCCACTATCGTTTTGTGCTATCACCGTTTAGTATTTAGGCGGCAAGCTGCTGATATCGTTCAAAATTTTGGCGGGTTTTTCGATCATGTTTAAAACGTCCGAACCGCTACGTCAGGTATATTGTTCTATGCTACCACAGTACGACAGCGATGAAAATATTTAGACAAACAATTTAACTAAAGCGGTCGTAGTTATGCCATTGTGTGATGAAAAATAAGCATTTAATTTATTAAGAGGACGTTATACCCGCATGTGTTGTCTTCGTCTTACAAGTGCGTAACATAGAGAAATTTTACTCTCAGCAAAACACATGTAGCTCCGTTAATTTAAAAATTAGAGTGAACTGACCTCTTATAAAATCTAAAGGTAAGATTATTGTCTAGGCAACCGCATGGGTTTTTTAGTATATTTTAATTTTAAAGCGAGTTATGAGTATTTTAAGATGTATAAAAAATTTACGATTTTAAAATACTCATAACTCGCTTTAAAATTAAAATATACTAAAAAGCTCATGCGGTTGCCTAGACAATAATCTTACCTATAGATTTTATAAGAGGTCAGTTCACTCTAATTTTTATACTAATAGAGCTACACGTGTTCTGCTGAGCATAAAATTTGCTATGTTACGCACTTGTAAGACGGAGACAACATATGCGAGTATAACGTCCTCTTAATAAAGAGTATTAAGAGTACCTATAATGTTTACTGTTATTAATTTAATGTAGTCGTCAAGTTGTAATATAAACGAAGCCCACTACTCGATATTTCCACAAACAAGAAAATATATTAATCATAAATATGTATTAATTAGTAACCATTAATTGTATAAATATGAATATACTTAGCGGGAATTAGGTAATTTTTATCGTTAATATATCGTTCCTATGGTGAATGGTAATAAACAAAGCGTCACCCAAATTTGGTTAGAAAATAAAAATATCGGTGCCCAGCCAAAAAACTGATCTAGGACGATTGGTTCCAGGAAAATTGTTCTCCCCGGTTTATAAGTTAAATACAAAATATTTTTTAGTATAGTTAGTATTGTAATGCTAGTAGTGTTATACATTATAAACAATCAAAATTCGTATATCATCTATTGACTTTTATGATACCTATTCAAAAATGTGATTACACTTATGGATGAAAATATATATTTCAACCATGATTAAACTAAAACTAATACACTGTTTGTAGGTAATATTTAGTAAAATGTTACTAAAAAAATTTGATATTCTCAAGCAATAAAATTGGCCTGAAAATAAAATTATGACGAAGACCGTTTTCCGCATAGGTAGGTACAGTATTTTCATGCGGAAACCAATTGTCAGGGGACAAATTGTCCGTATACCCCAAAAAACATATTTATGTTTAAAATTATTGCTCTTATTTATTAAAACCAATAAAGTAATATTAGTACAATTGTATAAATGCAATAAATGCATATAATAATTTCAAAACAAAACCTAAATTATTTTTAAATTTGAACATTGTTCTGAACATTTTAGTTGTTGAATTATACTTACAATTTAAAAAATATTATTTTTAATTAATATTGATTTATTAAATCCTATGTTTTATAAGTACTTAATTAATATATATATTGTTTTCCCAGCGCATAAGATTGGCCAGGTTAATTCATATTTAACATTTTAATTATCAAGGCTTTCTTTACGTATCTCATCTATAATTTTAGAATCTGAATGGAGTGATAATTAATAATGTGTTTTTAAAAAAAAATTATTTTGTGTCTGGTTGTCTGTTTATACGATAAGTAGGTAGTCTAAATAATGTGATTTTCAACTTCAGTACCTTGTTTGATGAGAAAGTGAATCTAATTGTTGCATCGGGGAGTTCAAAATTTAAAATTCAAATTTAGGCAAAATACGGAAAAATCACGAAAATATGCAAATTATTTTGAGTTAGAATAAAATTATAATAAATTTTCTTTTTAAATCTTGAATATTTAATACAAGATTCCTCATAAGTTTTTCTACCTTAATCAAAAATAAAAATAAAAATATCTACCGGAAACACATTTTTATGAACGATTGAAGATCATATTTTTACAACATTGGATATTCACTCGATTTCTCATGTAGCAATTTTCTTTTATTGTTGTAATTCAAAAACAAATAACTATATAATATATACATGAAAATTTAACCGAATGTTTAAATTTTCATTTTCTATACACCATACAATTTTAAAAATATTTTGATTTGTTATGAGTTTTTTTTTACGAATATCAATACAATTTTATTGGTTGGGCCAATGTAATTGTGAACATGTAATTATTACATGTAAACATTACAAATTATTTCTATGTTTAGAAGTATTTATCAATGCGAGCAACTTTTTTCAATAATGAACAGTAATGAATCACCTATTAGATCTAGATTAACCGACACACATTTAAATACAGTATTTAGTACTTGACACAGTCAAATAATATTCCTCCCAAAATTGAAAAATTGGTGGGAGAAAAGAAATGTCAAATATCGTTTAAAAAGAAATTTATATACCTACACCTATTGGCTATTTTCATAAATAATTAGTGAGATTTATATTTTATTTAAATATTAATGTTCATTTTTTAAAAATTTTTTAATTTAGTTATAATTGCATAAAGATTTAACATAAAGAATAAAATTGAAAAATTTGTACAAAATATTTATGTTTCGCTACATTTTATGTGCGGCCCAAATATTGAACTATTCAATATATTTGGCCCACTTGATACTTTGAGTTTGACATGCCTGATGTAATACAATAAGGCTCCTGATTAATTGTTACAATAGCAGTTGAAAAATATTAAAAATACATCTGTACCATTTTTTTTATAAGCATTTAAAGTTCAAATTTTAATAATTTTATCAAATCTAAAATTTAAAAATTATTTTGTAGTTAAAAATTTATAAAATGTTCAAAGTTCATAGTTAAGGATTGAAAATTGAAAACATGGTTCCACGTAAATAGGTTATATATAAATTACTTTATTCACAATAATATCATCAAATATACTTAGTAATATCATAAGCTGACTGACCATTTTCGCTCAGAATCGTTTTTCTTATACAATGATGTGATATCATTGAATTCAAATTTAACACCATCCATTACAGTGACCTACTTGTTACCTACTGTACATCAGATCGACACCCACTTACCCACTTTTTTATATAATAATAATATATTATCATTACTTAATACTTTTTTTTTATTAACTAATCTTATTTCGACTACTTATTGTATCTATACATATCTATAAGAAGAACATATTTTTCGATTTTTTTATTCATTTATCGCCACTCTATTCCTCTTCAACTCCCCTAAAATGTCTTCAAGTCCTTTACCGCCCCTCTTAAGGCTGACAATAGGGGGTGATATCACCCACTTTGAGAAAGACTGGCCTAAATTAATACAAAATCTAAATAGAATAAAAAAAACCCAAAATGGATAAAAAAATAAATATACAATTACAGAAAGAAAAAACTAAGGTGAAATTAACAGAATACTTTTGTTAAGTTTTAACCAACATAAGTTTGTTAAGTTTATTATATATTTGTTGTTAAAACAGAATTTTTATTGAATTATTTATATTTTTATTAAATTAACAACTAAGCTTTTATTAAATTAATCACGCCTTATTGAATTAACAAAAAACCTTTTGTTAATGTTCTGAGCATGTAATTAAATACAATTTATTATTTTAACAATCATATGTTTGATTTAATATTTATTTTTTTTAAACCAAATAAATGAATTTATTAAATTAACAAATTATATTGTTAATTTAAAGTAACCGCATTGTCATCTATATTTGAATTATTACCAATTTAAAAATAAATATAAATTACTGGAAATCCCATTTTTTCAAATGTTAACAATCAATTTATTAATTCAACAAAAGCTTCATTAAATTAATAATATTTTTTTTCCGAGCGCATGCGCCAGACTACCTGACTTCGACATTATCGTACTTTGTTCAACAATTGTATACAGTATAGTTTTTATTTTTTACTCATTTACTGTGTCCTTATATCGTGTGAGAACTGTGCGTTGTTTTTTGTAATCAACATTCAGTTTCAATCGTGAAAATACAACGGTAAGTATTATATTGTATTACATAATATTATATTAACAAAATGAAATACTTCATTTGTAAATTAAATGTACAATCATTGCCAACGCTCGTTTACCATTATAAGATTATACACGTGTTAGGGCCATTTAATTCATATACTTGCGTAGAGGACGATTGTTCAAAATCTTTTCAAAATCTCAGTAGTTTAAAAAAACACATCCTTAACAAGCACGTGAACCCTGTGGAAGATAACGTTCCTGAAACTACTCATTTGCATAGTGGTATTTTGACAGATAGTAATAGTTACAACAGTAATAATTCTGTTAATAATGATGCCAGTAATATTTTATTTGATCAACATAAACGAGCCAAACCAAACGAGGATATCTTTGAGACAAACAATTGCATTAAAGAACTACATTTGGGGGCAGTAAAATTTTGTTTGACATGGCATAACAATAATAATTTTTGTAAAAGTGATGTTCAAAACATTCAAAGTAATATTGAAAATAACATTTTAAATCCTATTACAAACTTATTAAAGGGTGTTATTCAAAAGGAAATAAAAGAACCATTACTACTATCTAAGTTTACCAAAGTTGTATTAGGGATATCAGATCTTTTTAAGTTTTTTAAAATTGAACATTTGTTAAATAACTGGCTTAAAAGCAATGAACTCATAAGTGACGAATATAAACAGTTTACTATTAACAATGAAGTAAACTTAATTTCTAATAATGGACAGACAATATATGATGAAGTACTTACTAAGGGAGTTATAATGCCTTTTAAGTTTCAAATAAAAACATATTTTGAGCAAAATAATAACTTAAATACTGCAATTAATAAATACAACAAACTTATAAGTGATCACACAACGAAATTGAAGGTAACAAAAAATAACACATTCAATTTTCAGTTATTTATCTTAAATTCAAAATCATAGAAATGTTTATTTTTTAAATTGTAAAAGTAGTTACTTAACAAGTTGAGCGCCATGAGACCCAAGTTTGGTTCACAACTAAATTTTGATGATTGTCAACAATGATTTTAAAGTTTTGTTTTCTATTGCCATGGTATATAAAACTAAAATATATTTTTGTTATTTTGTGTTATCATATTTAAATGTCTTAGAAATAATAATAAAAATTAGGTTTTTGCTATTCATATCAAAATATAGTGCAGAATCTGAATAAATTAATTTAATGATTAAAATCCTATAAACGAGAACCAATATTGGGTGTTACTTAAAAAAAGTGTAATATTAGTGAGATCCTATTGTACTTCTCATGGCAATGTAAAAAAATTCAACGAGAACTAAATTTGGGTCTCAAGGCGACATTAGGAAAACTATAAAAACCCATATGGCGCTCAACCTGTATAACTGAAATAAATACTAAAAGTGTACATAAATTAAATATTTACTTACATTTTTATTCAGGAAACATATTTTATAAGAGATGCAGACAATAAAGTGCCAAAAGGGAAACTGTATGCAAAATATTTCAACAAATTAAGAAGTTTGAAAAACCATGGGCTAGTGTCTCAGGGCCCATTAAAAAAACGTAAACTTGAGAAAAATAGTCTAACCAGGATATCTGCAGCATTCAATGATGAATTAGGTGATGAGTACTATGGACTAATATTTAAATATATATTTGTAAGTTGTTAATTAAATTAATTTGTTTATTTATTAAAATAACAGTGGTTGAAGAAGATCCCGAAAGATATATATAATTATTAAGTCAGTTGAACCATGATGAATTATCATGGCCTGATATAGAAATAATTTGGAAAAAAACTGCAGTGTACAGGCTAAAATCATTAAAAATGTCAGCTACCTACTGATTTACACAATACATGGCCTCACTACAAGAAGCCACTTGGATATAAACTTGTGAGTTTTTATAATTCATAAACCTAATTTATAAATTATATTTAGTAATATGATTGCTAAAAATATTTAATGCTTAATCTTTTTAATATTATACTAAAATGTATAAGACAATGTTTTTGTGCCGTAGGTAATTTAAAGTGTAAATGCCTATTGCAGGAATGTATCTCTGTGTTGATAGGGTTCAAAACTCAAAGAGCAAGCTTCATAAACTACCCACCCACCAACTAAATTTACTAGGACCTATACAATAGTTTTAGGTTCTTCTTTTGTTAAATTTTTACAACTTTAACAATTAATAATAGATTGATACACTTTTTTTTAACTTGAATAACTAATCTTTTGTTATGATTAAACTTGCAAAACTTAAAAAAATGTTTTTCCCATTTTTGGGGCAGGAGCAGGAGCAGGAGCTTCTAGTATTCTTACAACAAGCCCCCGGGTATCCAACAATAAATTGTTACTGTATCAAATTATTGTGTTTAATAAGCTACCTACCTATGAACAATATTATTTATAACAACATACCACTAATTAATACAGTTATACTTATGACTCTGTAATAAGTTTTTAATATCTATATAATAAAATGTATCTTTATTAAATTGTATTTGAAAATTTGAACCCCTTTAATATTTTAGTCATCCTAAGAATTGTAAGTTAGAATTAATATTAGCATATGTCTTACTTTTACAGGTTGACATTGATTTTCAGTGTCTTCACAAGGAAGCATCAAATATGCTAAACATTTTTGATGACACTAAACTAAAAGTTATTCAAGTACATAATCAACGGCTGAAAGATCCTTCAAATAAAAAGTTGTACAATTATCTGATTGACAACAGTCAAGTAACTGAAAGTAAGTTCAGATCATGATCCATTATTCGTTCATTATTTACCAATATTTTATTGAATTAATGCATATTTTCTTTCATAGAATTAATTTTCATTAATTTTCTATTTTCAGATTCTAAAAGTTGTATAATATTGTATCTCATACATGCAATTTTAATACCAACAAACAAAAAGTCATCCACCGACACACAAGGGAAAAAAACCATAGTTAAATATTCAATCCAAGATTCGCAGAACAGTTTTATGATGATAGCGCCAAATGCAGTAGAGGTTGAAGAAATGATGAAGCGAAAATATAATGTTGGGGATACCATACAACCATGTATTATAATTATAGGAACAATTAGGGAACCACTAGAAGTATTGGTTTATTTTGATAGTATTAAATACAAAGTTTTTTCCCCTATTAAAGCACTAGACATTTGTTTCAAAATTTTCCATGTCTTCAACATAGAATATCCGATTGAATCTATAAATGTATGGCTATTTATTCAAAAATTATACTATAACATTGTTAACAAATATGAGAAACCTTGTCCTTTGGTTAATCAAATTGTTAATGAAATTAAATTTTGATAAATTGTTTGATTTTTAAAATAAAATTATTTCTAGTCTTAAAAATATCTTATTTTTTCATTACTATAATACCTATCTCCTGTTACATTACCTATATGATACTAATGACGATAGTAGTAAAGTAATAAGGGGTATTTAGGGGATATAAACCCCTAGAAAGTGTAATATATATATTATATATATTTGATACATGTATAATATTAATGTCTTCAAATATCCATCTATATTTTAATTTATATATAGTGATATATATATTGATGAATCTTCCTCCTAAAAAAAATCCTAAATACGCTACTAAACGAAGGTATGATTTTAAAATTAACAAACCACAATTTTCAAATCAATGGTTAAATAATTGATGATTTAATAAAAAAATATCTTGTTGATTTAATAAAAATTAATTTATTCTAACAAAATTATTGATTAATTTAAAAAATCATTTCATTAGTAAGCACAATAATTCTAATGGCGTATTATTTCAAAACAACAAAATAATTTGTGGAATTAAACATTAATAAAACAGGGACAAATGTTGTTAAATCAACAAAATATTAATTTTCATACTAACAAACTCCCTGTTGGACCTATGTCAATCAATCATTATTTTGTTGATTTAACCTCAATTTTTATTAATTTAACTGCGGTATTTCTTTCTGTGATTAGAATAAAAGTATTCTTTATTGAATAAAAAAAATTCAGTTGAATCCAGATAGAATAAAAATTATTCATAATTGAATAAAAAAAAAGTCTAGTTGAATAAAAAAAGTTTATTTTATTAAGAAATCTAAAACTAATAAAAAATCTGAATAGAATAAGAAAAAGTTAAATAAAAAAGGTGAAATTTAATAAATTAAGATTTTATAAATTTTCGATTTTTTATTAAATATACTTTTTTTTATTCGACTAGGCTTTTTTTAAACTACTAGTATTTTTTTAGCTTAACTAAAGTTTTGTGGTTGGACCAATATTATGTAACCTCATGTACAATACAATATTACAGCTCCGAATGCCACGTGGAGCAAAGATAATCGGTTAGGTTAGGACGACACACTAATTTTAGCCACGGGTAAAAGAATCGAGAAAGCGAAGATCAGAAAAAATAAATTATGACCAGGAATTGGCAGTGAATAAGGTCAAAGAACTAGGACTAAACATCGTGGTAAACAGAACAGAGGCTGATATGTTCAAGCAAAAATACAGAAACTATACGTACTTCACTTAAAAACTGAGTAAAAAAATACATATGGTTTTAAAATTAAGCCAATCTGATAGGTTGAAAGTTTAATCGATTTTAATACCTTAATAGTTAATTTATCTATAATATTTTAATATCATGTATTCACTTTTGGTGTGGGAACGTTGTCTAAAATGTCCTGTCCCTATTGGCCAACTGTTCTGGACGTGGAGCCTGAGACCACAAAATTGTGCGGGAAACGAGTATGTTCTTTTTCAGCTGTGGTGTCGATAGAAGTCCTCTGTTGTGGCATGTATAACATAGGGTCCAAGTGTAGCTCGGGTTAGGTTATTAGTTAGGGTGGGTATTGATAGATGAAAAATAGGTAATTTTATAGTTCAGTATAACAGTATTATGAGAGGTAGGCCACCCAAAATTATTTGAGCAACACCAATTTTTTTTATGATACACGCCACCAGAGATCCCTGTGTAACACTGTAATTGCTGACGCGGGTAGATAAATTCGGGCAATTGTATTTAACTATATTGTGTTTGTTTTTCACAACACCATATTTTGTGTATATCTTCTGTAATCGTTACCATTTTAAAACCGATCCACATATTATTCTAGACTATTTAAGAACATTTGACACAGTTCTATAGTGTGTAAACTGTAAGAATTGCTGAAGGAGTCTCAATATATGTTTTAATTTTTCTCATTTGCTTTTATTTATATTAATAATAATTAATATAGTAAAAAATATCATATTTCCGTAAATAAATAAATATTATTACAATCGGTACCGCGATGGCGGGCATATAGGGAATGCGACCGGGAATATATTTAATTGAGCTTGGTGACCATAATACGTCATATTCGTGCGTAAGGGTGCGTAAATGATTTATAGTGCTCGGTGCGGAGGTGATGCTGCGCCTAACCACAATACGGCCACACTTTAAATAGCCGGTCGGTGGAACGCAGCGAGTAGGTATAATGCCCGCTAGGCCTGTTTGTGAAGGGGTTAATGATTGCGTTAAAAGACGCAAAAGCGCATATTAAAACTGACATTTACACTACACCGATGCACTAATCCATCTACTAATGGGTTAAAATTATATTTAGGTGTACGTAAAAAATGTATTATAATATAATAAACATATTATTGTATAATTTAAATGAAATCGACAATGCGAAAAAATTGCGTAGAACTCTATAACAATTAATTGTCAAAACGACAAAACCACTTTTCGCACGACGTTTACGATCGAATCCCGCAGTAACTCGTTAAGCGGACGCTGTTTGGAAGCGATATCAACTGCAATAATTGGTTCAGGAATAAACAGTGTTCGGACTTATCTAGATAAATTTATCTAGATGAATATCTAGATAATTATTTGTTTATCTTTTATCTTATCTAGATAAATAGTTATAAGGTATCTAAACGTTCATCTTAGATAATTTTTTTAAAAATCTAAATAAATTCATCTAGATACATTTTTTATTGATACAAACTCATTTTAAATATTTATAAAAATTTCAAACCAAGTTTATGGTTTATAAATAATGTAATTATTTTTATTTATATCATCATTATTATTATGTTCCTAGTTCCCAACTAAAATATACCTAAATTTAAAACCCATTTAAAAAAAAATTGTATCTTTTTTATATCTGGATAAATAAGTATTCATCTTTATCTTTATCTAGATAAATATGAGTTAAGTTATCTTTTATATCTATCTAGATAATATATTTGAGTTCCATTATCTTTATCTTTATCTAGATAAAAAATACTTATCTAATCCGAACACTGGGAATAAAACTCCCACTGAAACTCAGCACCGTGAACACATAGAGTAAAGACGATAGTATTATACAGAAATTTTAAGTTGTAATACACATAGGTGATGATATATATCCTTCACTGTTAGGTATACGTGGAAATATACATTTCCAGCGGTGATTGGTTAAGTAGGTACATTTGGGCGACTCAGCGGATAAGCAGTAATAATATATAATTTACATGAATCTTCCGCATAGGCGCGCGGTTTAATAAAATTAATTTGTTCACAAGTTGTTACAACGAAATGCTACTATTTGGACCAACCTGGTTATTTTTTGTGAATACCCACGTATTTCAAAAATAAATACGTGCAGATATCGAAAAGCGACCTTTGTTGTATTTTATATTATTGTTCTTTAATCACCTACCTGGCTACCTATATATAATAATATTAAGTGTGTGGTTTTAAAAAACCACTTCTCGATACTATTTTTTATTGCCAATCTGTTTGTGCACGCATATACAATTTGATTATAACATGATCAATAGATATTAAGATAGATTATTTAGAAAACTCTGTTTTTAACGGATATTAAATAACATTTTTATCTGTACCTATGTAGTTTAATATTATCATGCATAATATGACATATTACACAATTTATAAAATAGTTCTGGAATACATTTTTTTTATTGTTATAATATTATATACTATATAGTATTCTCTATTAAAATAAAGATACTTAAGTCTTAAAGTATACAAAAAATAACTAAACCAAATGTCCTAATTTAGCCTTTGAATTTTCATTTTGCACCGGACGGGATTTTACGCTGCGGGCGTGCTTATAAGCTACATGCATAGTGAATTAGTAAAATTGTTGAATAAAATATATGTGAATACGAATTAAACTTCAGACGAGAATTATTATAATTCATTCAAGTATATTATAAACAATTATTTTATAAAAAAAAAAATCAAATAAACGCTATGGGGGGTGATGGAAAGTGTTAAGAATTTTCTAGATAAATAATTAATTAATTATCTTTCATATTATAATATTATCTAAATAATGAATAAAATTGATTATTTGAAGGATTATCTTAGAAGAATAAATGCATTATCTAAACTGTTAACTGATTCATCTAGATTAATAAATGTTGGGGATATTTTTTTTCTGTAATATAAAATGTTGAAATTTTAAATTCACTGGTGTCACTAGTCATCTCTATAAGGCACACACAACAGAACAAAATTTAAAATATAAAATAATAATAATTTATCTTGTCGTTTATTTACGTAATTTTAAGATCGTTATACGAGTTATACAGTCGGAATCGGTCTTGACTAGGGTAAACCTTACATAGGTACTCTTTCGTATAAGTAGGTACACAACAATGATATTTTTTATTAACTCGCATAATATATCAATAGTTTTTGTTTATTTCTTAATGTTGTTGTAATACACTAATAAATACCAAACACGGTATATTATATATTATTTGATAAGAACTATATTAAAAATATATGCCATATTATAGTTATAAACTAGGTTATTCCTTATTATTTCGTATAATACACATAAATAATTTACAGTACCTACTATAAAGATGTTCCGGGTACTTCTATGGTCGGGTACTCGATATCATATTTAAGACTCGGCTCTTACTCGGTACCCGGCGTAATACCTACATTTTTATCCGGCCCTTACTCGGTACCCGGTGAAATACTACATTTTTACTCGACTCATATCCAATGGCAAACGCTGATAATCTATTTATAAATATATGCATACCAATTAATATACCGGGGAAAATCTAAAATTCTAAGGTAATAAATTATAATTTATTTTGGAACATATTGGAATAACTGAACCGATTTACAATAGCCAGTTGATTATAAACAAATCTTGTTTATGCCTTAGATAGAATGGACTGGAAGTCTTAAAATGTTGATACCAAATACCAAAAGTAAAAATTTCGGCGTGAAAAATAAAAGAAAAATTAAGAAAAAACAGGAATTTTTACGCAAAATCTGTTTTTGAGAAAATCGATTTTGGTTTTTACTTTTTAGTGTACCTTTAAAACAAATGAATGTATATACATGACATTTTCACTGGTTGTTTATATTTGCATTTTCTATACAATCTATACATGATAAAATTTAAAAATGTTTTGATTTGTTTTGAACTGTATAGAAAGATTTTCAGTTTCCAATTTTATTAGTATTTTTTTCTATAAATATCAATTAAATTTTATTTGTAGGGTAAAAAAGATTGAAAATTTAATACAAGGCTCCTACTATATTGTTACAATAGCAGTTGAAAAATATTAAAAATACATAGGCACAATTTTTTTTATAAGCATTTAAAGTTCAAATTTTGACAAAATTTATCAAATTTAAAATTTAATAATTAGTTTTTTATTAAATATTATTTTTCATTCAACCTGTTTTTTTTATTAATTTAAAATTTTTTATTCTGCTGCTTTTTTATCCTTTTAGGTTACGTTAGGTTCTGAAAGTTAATTCTGAAAGTTGTCCAACAGTGTCTAACAAATAGAGATGAACCTGTCTAGCACAAAAATAATGTCCCACAATTAGTTGCACTGGTGGCGATGGTGGCGTGACTTGGCAGTGCAACTATAAATTGTTATACCTCTGAAAATAATGTCCAACAAAGTTTGAAAAATGTCCAACAATGTCCAACAAATCAAGTTGCATATTTTTCATTAGGGTAAAATTTCGCTAACGTAAAGTTGTGCTGTTGGCAGCACAAAAGTTTCAAAAGCTCTACTGGCAAAAATAATGTCCAACAAATTTTCCAAGTTGTCCAACAATGTCCCACAAATCAAGCTGTACATTTTTCATAAGGGTGAAATTTCGCTAACGTAAAGTTGTGCTGTTGAAGTTTAGATGGCAGCATAAAAGTGTCTAAAGCTCTACCGACAGAAATAAAGTCCAACTAAGTCTGGGGGTAATCCAACAATGTCCAACAAGTTTGTTAGGTGTATTGCATATGTGTCTGTCATAGTTGTGCTGCTATTTTTATAAGGGTGATTTGTTATTCAAATTACAGTTTTTTTATTAATTATAGATTTATTATATTTGACTTGGCAAATTTTTAAACAACTTGATTTATTTTTATAAACAACAGTACAGTTCTGTAATGATTAGAAAAAGACTAGAAATAACCGTAAACGGTTACTGTCACTAATACAATCATTAACTACTAAATTATGTTATGTATTGATATATTACCTTTTTGATCCTTATGACGACTTCTTTGTCGAGATTATAGTTATAAAATAAACACTTTCAAATAATAAAAATCACCTTTTATTGGTTTATAAGTATTGACTTTATTTATCTAATATATAACATTGACACTTAATATAATGGTTAATTTATTTTATAATAATATCCTTTTGCATAGAAAGTTATTATATAAATTGATGTGAACTATAGTAATTTACTGTAACGAATATAATTTTATATCTTAATTTAATTGTATGTATAATATTATAATGTATATGATCTTTAAATTTAAATGTCGTTCGATAAGAAAGTATAATTAAATATGATAAACATATTATATGTATATCATTACATCTACCACAGTTTTTTTTGTGATGTGCCCTCACATCAAAATCAAAACATATACATTTTTTTTTATAGGATTAAAATATAATAAATATTAAAAATGTTGATACATAATGTTAATAATAGGTACAAATAAAGAATAATGTGTATACCGTGTGTCCCGTTTTAAATGTACCACTAAATATCTCAAACCGATAATCTTAGATTGAAATACGGTTTGCTGCAATAGCTAAGGGGTAATGAAGTACACATTTAAGGACAAATTTAAAATTTTTAACTCTTGTAGTATGCGCATGCGCAATACAAATTTTTTTTTTAAATTGCAACACCTATTTTTGTCACCAGATATGGATGGATTATTTTATTCTAAGTAATTTTGATCCATTGACCATAGTTCTAAACCTAAAATTGAATGAGTTACAGCTTTTGGAAATTTTAAAATAATTATATTTTTTCGATTTTACCTAAAACATTACACGCCTGATTTCATACAAAAGTAAATCATTTTTTAATTAAAATGAAATGCATTTAAATAATTTAATACAAAATTACCTAAAAAAAAAATGTATAGCTAATTTAAATTTAATTAATTTAAAAATAAATTTACCAACTAAATTGACAATGACGTTGTAATTTGTGTTATTATTGTGCGATAAAAGTTATTGAATTATTTCCAGTTTTATTCTTAGTACTTTGATAATAGTACATTATTTCTAATTTTATTCTTAGTACTTCAATAATTATTGTAGATATTGTTTTTATTCTTAGTACTTCGATAATTATTGTAGATATTGTTTGATTATCAAAAATGAACTAATGCACGTTCACTCAGTATTGTACGTTCATCGATGACACATAACTTTTAACATAATACTTTGAAAGATTTTTCTTTTTTTCTTCTTTAAAATGTTAAGCAATAGTGAAAAAGTTGACACTCACCATAAATTAAAATCATATCAACTTTTTCACTATTGTTTAACATTTTAAAGAAGAAAAAAAGAAAAATCCAGGGCCTTGCACCCGAATCATTTATTCGGGTTTCGGGTTTCGGGTGCTGGATGTATTTGGGTGTTCAAACACCCGAATAAAAAATTTAAACAAACATTTGGGTTTTCAAAACCGTTATTATTCGGGTTAATATTGGTTAATATGGGTGCTGAGAAATCTGGATAAAACAGAACTTTTGATGACCCCCCCCCCCCCCAAAAAAAAAAAACAGAAAGGGTTCATGTTTATGTTATTTATAATAAAATATAAATGTTTTACCCAAATTCGCAACGTTTGTTTTTAACTAAACTAGAATAATTAATGTACAGTAGTTACCTTTTTCTATGAGCTATAAGAAATAAGACAATGGGAAACTAATTATTTAACTACCTATTCGTTTTATTATAGGCATTAGACTATAGAGTCCACGTAACTCATTTTTTTTACTATATAACATGTCTAAAATCTAAATAGGTACTAGACTTAAATAACATACTAGCATATTTAAAAAAAAAATTTTACTTATTAAAAATATTCAGAAAAATTTTATTTGATAAGCAAACAAAAAACAGTCATCAAAAATCAAAATGTTTACAAGGCTTTTTGTGGTCAAAAAATAGTTAACTTGCTAGAGCCTAATCCCATTTAAAAGTAAATACAAAAACATAATGAATAGGTATATTTTGCAAAATCAACAGTTACAACAGATTGATATTTTAATTTTGCATAATGTTACGTACCTATATAACAGAATTATAGGTATTGATTATTTTGTGATGACTTAAAAATTAAAAAAATTAATCTTTATAAATATTATGAATAATATTATTATACTATAACTAAAAGGTAATATAAAAAATATATAGGTACTTACAAATTGTACGATGAAATAATAATAAAATTGAAAATTGAGTAGGTATGTAGTGAGAGGCGCGTCGTAGACTCGTAAACCGAATGTGATACAAATTACAAATGTACAATTTCCCACATGCAAAGTCGATGGATATAATAAATAATAAAATATTAAAATGTTTAAAATAGATGGCCATAGGGGCGCTGACTGTTGAGCCATAGACAAATAAAATAAAATATAAATTATGATTTCGTGATTACCGAAAAACTGGTAAATAATAAATATAGCCGCGTATTACGATATTCGAGTTACTAAATTAGATATTAATGCCATATTATAGGACATAGGTAATTCCGCTTTGGAAGTTCGTCGCAAATAATGAAATAACACAAGTTATTATTAGTTATTGGTGTTTGGTATTTTGGTCACAGCTGTCAATACTTTCAGTTTTGTTGGGACCACGTCTATTTTATATTGATATTGGCTATATTTGGATTTATTTTACTAATAAAGTAATAAATTATATCATATAATAGGTATAAGAAATAATTAAATACTTAATATTTTAATCAGAATCAATTAAATTATTAAACATTTTAATGGATTTTATTTTCAAGGAATTACCTATGATTGTTTGTTAGATGGTTCCTGTTATTATTATTATTGATTATTTAACTCTACAAAATCGAACTTACCACAAGAAATACATACGAAATGATATGTCACATGAAGAATGAGAAAAAAAAATTATTCGGGATTTCGGGTTAACCCGAATATTTATTCGGGTTTTGGTTAACACGGGTGTTTTGAAAACAGAATCATTCGGGTTATACGGGTTTCGGGTGTTTGATTTATTAAAGGTGTTTAGGGGTGTTAGGGGTTCGGATTAAATCGGGTGCAAGCCCTTGGAAAAATCTTTCAAAGTATTATGTTAAAAGTTATGTGTCATCGATGAACGTACAATACTGAGTGAACGTGCATTAGTTCATTTTTGATAATCAAACAATATCTACAATAATTATCGAAGTACTAAGAATAAAAACAATATCTACAATAATTATCGAAGTACTAAGAATAAAATTAGAAATAATGTACTATTATCAAAGTACTAATAATAAAACTGGAAATAATTCAATAACTTTTATCGCACAATAATAACGCAAATTACAACGTCATTGTCAATTTAGTTGGTAAATTTATTTTTAAATTAATTAAATTTAAAGTTTAAATATTTTTCAAATTATGTAATTAAAATTTTTTTTTTTTTTTCAATTGATTCATGAAATTGAATAAATTTATATTGGTATAGATAAATTGAAATTCAAAATAGAGTACATTGAATTAGAGAGTACCTATCTTAATTGTATATAGTTGAAAATATAATATGTTATCAGTTATCACATAATGCAATATTCATTATAATAATTTGAGTATAATATTACGGTTATTAAATTATTTCTGTACAATTTTTATTACCTTATTATTTATAATTTATATATTATATATTTATTTAGAGAGATTAATTTCTTTATTGTTACATATTTGATATTTTAATGATTATTATTCGTTTGTATTCGGTAGTGCTAGTTGATTATCAATGTTTTCCCTAGAGTGGTATGGCATAAGGCGCCTAACGTGAATTATATCTTCCGTTACTTTATTATTTAAAATAAGTTCGATTTTATAATTTAAGTCATTGATTTTCTCTAAAATTTTTAACGGACCTCTATATTTTGGGGCTAATTTGGGAGATTTTCCTGTTTCTAATAATGGAAATTTTATAAGAATTAAGTCTCCTGGGTTAAAATTAATCATTTGATGCAATTCGTCATGATACTTTTTTGTTTTTGTTGAGCTTCTGAAACTATATTGGGAATTTTATTACGTATTTCGTTTAATTCAATTAATGATTTTTTTATATCGTATGGTAGATTATTTGGAATTAATTTATTGTTGATTGGAAAATATGGTTCGAAACCATGCATTAAATAAAAAGGACTGTATTTTGTACTAGTTTGTGGGGTAGCATTATAACTTAATGTTACGTATGATAAATAGTAAGACCATCTAGATTGGTTATTATCTTCCATGTAATTTTTTAGTGAATTAGAAAGAACACCATTAATTTTTTCGACTAGACCCTGTGACTGAGGGGAGACTTGTTTTATGCCTAAATTGTTACATATATCTTCTACGAGTTTGTTTTTGAAATGAGAACCTCTATCAGAAGAAAATATTTGAAAACATCTCCAATGTGATATTATTTGAATGATAAATTTAACTGTCGATTCGGCGGAGGCTGAAGCAACAGCTTTAGTAAATATAAATTTAGTGTTATTGCATGCAGCCACTAATATGTATTTCTTTTTATTGCTAGTAGGTAAGGGACCTAAATAGTCAAATGTTAGCCTATCTAATGGTCTATTTGATAATTTTATAGGTTGTAATATTGACCTATTGGTTTGCCTTCTGATTTTTTATTTATTTGGCATTTATGGCATGATTTAATGTATTGAGTTGTGTCTTTATTTAAGGTAGGCCAGTAATATTTATTTTGTATTTTGTTAATTGTTCGAGATATACCCGTATGTTCACCAGTTGGGGAGTCATGATATGATTTTAAAACTTTTTCTATTGAGGATTGTGGTATTACTAGCGAGTAATAAGTGATATTATTTGGTGATTTGTATTGTTTATAATGTAATATGTCGTTTAGGATTAAGAACTGTCGCGATTTTCTTTAAATGTTGATTGGTATTTGTTCGCTTTGATTATTATTAATTGCTTGCATAATTTGTGGGCAAAATTGATCACTATTTCGTTGGTATTTTAAATCTGTCAAATCAATAGTTACATCATCATTATCATTTTTAATGTTGATTTTGTTAATTGGGTTCCTAGAAAGAGCGTCGGCTATTTTATTTTATTTCCCTTTTTTGTATATTATATCAAAATTAAAATCTAATAATTTAAGAGTTAATCGAGCTATTCTAGCCGATGGTATTTTTAAATTTTCATAGTACTGTAAACTAATATTATCACAAAATACGGTGAAGAGTCTTCCCCATAAGTATTCTCGAAAATAAGTAATGCCAGAGCATAAACCTAATAGCTCTAGGGTTGTGGATGAATATGTTTTTTAGTAATAAATACTATTAGTATTTATATTAGTTATTATACTATTTAGTAATTTTCTTGATGCGTATCCAATTGGATGTAAAATATTGTTGTCATCTAGTTGTTCAATATATGCTCCCAATCCTGTCAATGATGCATCGGTTGTTAAGAATACATCTTTATTGTCATCAAAATGTCTAAGTAGAGGTTGGGACGTTAAATGCTCTTTTAATGTATTAAAAGAGTCTTGGTGGATTTCTAGCCAATTAATTTTAGTATCACCTTTGGTTAGTTCTGTAAGGGAGTGTGCTATTTTTGCAAAGTTTTTAATGTGCTTTCTATAATATGAACACATGCCTAAAAATGATCTGATATCTTTTTGTGTTTTAGGTTGTTTGAATTCAGTAATACTTTTAATATTTGTATTTAATGGTTTAATGCCTTCCTGTGAAATAATGTGACCTAGTAATTCAATTTTTTTATTGAAAAAAATTACACTTAGACGTTTTTAAAGAAAAATTCATTAAATCGATTATTTTTAAAGCTTTATTTAAGTTAGTTAGTGCTTCATTAAAATTGTTGCCATACGATGCTAGATCATCTATATAAATAATTATGGATTTATATAATAATTCAGAAAATGCTTCATTTAATACCCTTTGAAATATGGCACTACTATTCTTATACCCTTGAGGTAGCCTGGTAAATGTCATTAAGCCATGAACTGATGTAAATGCCAATTTATATTGGTCTGTTTCTTTTATTGGTAATTGAAAAAATCCACTGTTCAAATCGAGCGAACTGAAGTATTTTGCACCCTCTAAAGCTCTTAATAAGTCATTTGTTCTTGGTAAGGGATATTGGTCTGTTTCAACTCTTTCATTTAATTCTTTATAGGATACTACTAATCTGTATGATCCTTTTTCTTTCTTTTTTACTAAGAATGCAGGTGCTGCGAATTTAGATATTATTGGACGAATGATGTTTGCTTTTTTTAACTTATCTAATTGTGTCTTAAGTTCATCTCTTTGTTGTGGAGATACTCTATGAGGAGCATGAAATTTTGGATCTTTATAATTTTGTTTCATTTTTATTTCACACGGTTTTATATTGGAGGCGTCTGAAGTAAATAAATGTATACATTTTTTTAATAGTGTTACAACTTGTTTATATTGCAACGGATTTAATTCATGAGATATGTTAATTGGGGTGCCTTCATTGTCGTATAAAATTTCTCTGTCGTCGGAGTTGTTCAAAATTGTGATTGGTTTTTCTGTGTAAGTTTTTAATGGTTCAATGTTATCGTTATTAACTAGAGGTTTTTTGGTATTTATAAGCTCGTTTGGAAGTGTTTTATCAATATTTCTTTTAATGTTATTTATCAATTGTTGTAAAGGCGGTATATTATTAATAACAATATAATTAGACGGTACTTTGTTCTATAGTTTTTCTGTTTTACTCCAGGGACCCAATGCGTGTTTTTATTCATATTGTACAAAACGATTATTGGCCTATTATTATAATTTTACTTTTGATAAATAATTGCTGTTTTATTATTGTCATTGTAAATATAAGTGTCGTGATTGTAATAATCAGCAATTGCAATTTTTACGTCATCAGACATCCAATGATTAGGCAGCTGTGTAATGTTCAATAATTGCAAGATATCAGCTATAGAAGTAATTTTATTTAATTGGTTATTATTTAAAGCATTACATACAGCATAAATGCCACCGTTTCCATCTCCTGCAACATTCTCTCCGGGTTTATAATTTTCAAAGATTAATTTTATTTTTTTATCATTTATATTAATGTTCATATTATAATCGTCATTTATTTTAGTTATCTTATTCATATTGTTTTCATTATTTTTATGATCATTAATCACATATTAATCACATATTAATGATCATAAAAATAATGAAAATAATATGAATAAGATAACTAAAATAAATTACGAATAAATGTGATTTTATTGCAACATTGAAGCTATTGTCAATATTGTTTATCTTTTTAATTGTTTTCTGAAAATGGTAATGATCACGTATTAAATTTATAACTTTTTGATATTCTTGAGTTTTCCAATTATTAGTTATGTGTGTTTTATTTTTATGACAAATGAGAAGATCTATATTTGTGTTTAGAAATTCTGTAAAAATTAATTGTTTGATAATTGCCCATTTACCTGAAGCAATTGTAGGGATAGCGATTTTGAAAACATGTAATTTTTGCATTGATTTTTTTTAAGTTTTGAAGAGTAAGTTTTGTGTCGTCGTATTTAGGTTTCTAAAAGTATTTTTGTTTTGTTAACAAGTGATAAATTATTTTATTTCCTATTTTTATTGTAATAGCGTCACCTATTTGGGGTTTTAATTTTTCAAGTTGTGGCGTTGTATTTCCAAATACCGTTTATATTCGAGAAGCTATTCCTCTAGACATTTTTAAATCTGCAGATATACAATGAGCAATTGAGTAGTCAGAATCTATAAGAAATATATCAGCTGTTTCCTCTTTAATGTTATTAATATTTGTTTTAGAGAGATTGGTGTAAGTTTGTATTGTGATTGAATCATCCAGTAATAAGGTATTATTATGAAAATCGATAATAGCTTTATGACTGTGTAAAAAATTATTTCCTATTAATATAGCATGTTAAATTTTTAACAATAAATACTGATGTTTCAAAACTATAAGAATCAATTTTAAGTTTAATTATTATAGAGCCATAGACAGTTAATGGACTATTGTTTGGGCCTGAAAGAGTAATATTTTCTTTAGTTATTTTATTTTCAGGGGAACAAGCGTGTGTCTAATACAACAAATATTAGCCCCTGTATCAATAGTTATTGGAACATAAATATTATTAAGTTTAGCACGAATAAATAAAGGTTCAGAAATATGGTTGATTTTGTGAGTGATTGCTGGTTTTTCAGCTGACACCGAAGGGTAACAGTAAGTGTCAGTAAAACTGTTTAACCTATTTATTGGTTTTTTTAAATCGAAAATTGTCTACAAGTTTGTGCTGAATGTCCTATCATACCACATAGTTGATAATTAATCGGGTTTTTTTTAAGTCGACAATTTTCTGTGGAATGATTGTTTCTAGAACAAATTGTGCATAGCATTTCGTTATTGTTGTTTGAAGTGTTTTTGTTTTTAAAATAGCAAAATTCGGTGGTATGATTATTTTTAAAGCATATTTCACATTTTTTATATTTTTGTAATTTATTTTGTTTTTTGGCAAAAAACTATGAGATTTTATGAAATTATTAGACCTATTAAGATTATTATTTTGAACTTGAGGTGGTATAATGTTTTTCATATCATTTTTAAATTTATTGTTGTTTTCATTAAGTAGATTTATTTTCTCATTGAATTCATTTGATAATTTATTTATTTTATTAGTGATTATGTCAGTTTTTATTTCGGAAGGAGATTGATTTATTTCACCCGTTACCATAAATTCTACCATTTCATATTTTCTTATGTTGTCTTTTAATATTTTTAGAGATGAGTTATCTAATATACCAATGTATCTAGCAATATTTGGCTTAAGACCGCTCATTATAATATGTCTAGTTATTTCTTGTTGGGCCATTTCAGAATCTATACGTTTACAAAGTGATTCAATTTCATTAATAAATGCCATAGGTTGTTCGTCATCTAATTGCTTTCTTTTTTTGAGTATTAATCGAAGCATATCTTTATGAGCAATAGGTTCGAATTTAGTTCGAAGTTCTTTTTCTAAATCAGCCCATTTATTAAAGTTTTGATTTTCGATGCTTTCGTAAAAAGGTTAGGTTAGGTATATACTGCAATTTTTCTAGTTCTGTCCAACCATTAATAGAAGCTGCTCTTTGATATTTTTTTAAAAAATGCATCTATACTCCCAGATAAAGAATTAGAAAATGTATTAGGTTTGAAATAGGGTTTTTTACTGTCCATTTTTTTAGTTGATTATTTAAGTTTTGACAATTTTCATTTGTTATTGCAAAATCTTTTGCGCAAGATTCACCGTTGAAATATTTTAGTAATCTATTTTTAAGTTCTGTAACTGTTCCTACACTGTTTAAATTTCTTTTATTTAACTCTAATATTAATTGAGGTTTCTTAAATTTATTTATTTCATCTGATAGTGAAGCGAAAATTGGTTCTTCTATTTTAGTCTCCTGATCATTTTGTGACATTTGCGAAAATTTTAATCAATTAGTTAATTATAACTTATAAGTATTGATTTATTTTGTTTAATCTTATACAAGATTGATTATAAATTTTTTAAATTATATTATTTGTAAGAAAGTTAGAATCTTGATTTATTTAGTAATGTTTTTATTTTATAAGTATTGACTTTATTTATCTAATATATAATATTGACACTTAATATAATGATTAATTTATTTTATAATAATATCCTTTTGCATAGAATGTCAGCGTAGTCTTCAAACTCGTTTTTTTAACATCTATACAAAAGGTATGATAATGAGATGTACACTTTCGTGGCCGGAGAAACACTGCCGCTGAAACGGGTAATGACCAGCCTCCTTATATGTGACATTTTGTGTGTGCGTGTGTAATTATAATTATATCTGATATGACATTTCATTTATTGTCTTAATTCTAAATGTTATTAATTTAAGTTATTATATAAATTGATGTGAACTATAGTAATTTACTGTAACGAATATAATTTGATATCTTAATTTAATTGTATGTATAATATTATAATGTATATGATCTTTAAATTTAAATGTCGTTCGATAAGAAAGTACAATTAAATATGATATATATATTATATGTATATTATTACAGTTCAGACAAAATAAATAATATAAATATTATACATACGGTCGGTTTACTGTTCCAAGGCTAATGAACGTGTACAACCTCCACTCACCGTTCATACTATAGAATTAGGGAAACTAAAACCATGCTGACAAACTAATAACTAAGTAAATATTAGTAACATAAAAATGCATGGAAAGTTATAGGTCATGACGTCTTGGGTAACATACGTGCTTGCGTATACTTGAAAATCATTGACTTTTGTTTGATAACCAATTATAAAATTTTCGATTGATACGGTTGGACCAAAATTCCCAGCTTCAAAAGCTAATGGTGGCCGTTTTAGTGACTTGCAAATGTCTGCTATAATCATAAGCTTTCGTTTAGTAACCACTTCGAAGTTTTAGATCAAAACACCACGACAACTGCATAATTTCAAAAGTTAGTGGCCACTTTACAGCGACCACATGCATGATTTGTAAATTTAAAGACAGGACTTGCCAATACTTGTAAGTTAAAAGCTATATCGGTTGGTGCCATTTTCAAAGATTTAGGAAAACTTGGGTGTGCTATCTTCGTATCTTTAACAACTTTACTAGCCATTGATTTTTGTCCCAACTAAGCTTTTTTTTCAGATACCCACTTCGAAGCTTCAAGTCAAATCCCCATGACAACTTAAAAAAATTAGCGACCATTTCATAGCGAACACCTGAATGACTTAAACATTTAAAGAAGGGACTTGCAAATTAAAAGTTATCGTTTGGTTAGGTTAGGTTAGGTTTGGTGCCATTATTAAAGTTTCAGGAGAACTTGGGTGGGCTAAGTAGTATATATTTGTATGTTCTGAGCACCTTTTTTACAGGGAGATTTCTTACAACACATCACATAACTGTGTCTATATTATTTGTTACACAAATAATATATATATGTAATTTTTCTTTTAGTTTAGTAATATATTACGTTTTAGGTAAAAAAAAAAAAAATTGATAAAATATATATTATTTATTAAATATTATTTTATTTACAAATACAATTATATATTAATTCTAAACAATTATTTATACAAGTTTTCTTACTTCTCTAGTAAAAGGTATATATTCTACAATACGATCATGAATTAATAAACAATAAGCAGTTACACCTGTAAGCGCTTCTGAAGCTTCAATTTCCAATTGAACATCAACTGCCTAGGCTGTGGCTGAATCGTTCTGTTTCGAAGTATCGATGACTATTATTGGAGCGTTTGAAAGAAAAGTAGAAAGACTCAATATCGGGTTCCGTATACCTTTTTCATAGTATGATTCTTGAACGATGTATACATATCAAATAATAAGGTGAAATTATTTTTTACAAAATCTAAATTCAAATTATCGTATGGGTAAGCTACTGAGTTCAGAAATACTCTAACGTTTGTTAGATTACAATGATCGAATATATTGCAGTATTTTGCTAACGAATTTTTACGTCCTCTTTGCAATCCAATTATGATAAATCGTGGTTTTTCTAATTTTGAAGCAGTTTTCAAATTTTATACAACTTTTTTATCGGTTCCGAGTTCAGGATATTCAAAAGTTTCAAAAGATCTAAAAGGAATAAACAAACTTCTTTCTTTTTCTACAAGTTTCATTAACTTCAACCTTTCTCCGTCATCAACAGCAATATGTGGAACCTTCCAGATTATTTTGGTTAAAACGACTTTGGCTGTAGAAGCAGTTATACCACTTTTAAAGCTTAACGCATTTAAATCAGTATGACTTCGTGTTAATATTAATTCTAATCTTGTATTAATTAATATTTTTTTAAAGTCTTCAAACAAACCTAACCAATATTTTAATGGAATGCAAGCACTAAATTCACCTTTGTCATTTTCTGATTGTGTTGAGTTTTTAAAATTCCAGCCACCATTTTCATAACAATTATAGTTGTCTGGTGTACCAGATAAGTAACCTTTCAACGAGCTAGTAATTCCAAGAACACGTGTGCTATCTACTTCTATCCCATTGATTTCTAATCGTATTTGATCGAAGAGGTAAGAGTAACCATTGTTAGTTAGTTTCACTTTTTCAGGTTCTGTAATATTTCCTTCCAAAAAAATAAAGCTTTCGTATAGATATGGATAAACATCTGTCTGTTGGATTGATATACGTATTTCATCATTATTATTAAATGATGTTGTATACGGTGTGTATGAATGATATTTAATTTTCGTAATTTTAGAATCTGTTTCGTACCGTGAACTTATATCTAAAATAACACTCTCAGGCATTTTGCTTTAATTGATAACCCAGAGCTTGTAAATTATTTTTATTTTTCACCGACAATTTTTTTACTTTATTTGATGTTACTGGTATCACTTTAGTCTTATGACTAGTTGAACTGATCCGAAGTATTGGGTTTATATTGAATTTTAATCCCATCTCAAGACCCGTAACGTTTAATATGTAACACGATTGTCAATGTCTCACCAAAATTGTCAATCGGATTATGATCTTGATCAACTAGCTGAACGGTTATCGTGTCAATATCTGTTTTATTCAATTTGTAATATATTAAATTTGGTGGTGACTGTACTACTTTCGATCCTGACGTTTCACTAGGGGAAAACTCATAAATCGAATGACTTTGAAGATGGTTGTTGAATGATCCTTGAGCTATATTGCACGTTACTTTTATAGAATTATTTTGTGTTTAAATTCACAGATTTTTCCGATCTTTGAGTTTCATACTCTGGCTTATATTCTCGTTTTTCAAAACCCAATACAGGAGCTATGCTATGTAAAATCTCAAAGTGTAATATTCATATACATTTTATATATGATCTGAAATCGTTAGGATCAATCAAAATGTCTAATGTTAACTGTGTTTTGAATTTTTCATTATAAATATTTATTTGTTCCATAACTCGATGCTTAATATCTTTAATTTGATTATTGTTTTAAAAAATTAAACTATGAAAATGTGAAAATAAACATAATAATTGATTAATAAACAGTTCAAACATTAATAAACTTAATATATAACGCCAGACCAACTGTGTCTCTATCTTACAAACGTACAACATTGTAAATCTGGAGTCCTCCAAACTAATATTATGCTAGCTTTAATTTTAGATTGAATGGCCAAAGTTCTAAGCAACACGCGTATTTGTACTCTGGTTTTTTACAATATTATTTTAAGCGAATTGTGAGAGTTAATTGCTCATAAAATACCCACGCCAAAATTAAAATATCGAAAAAAGGTACTAACACGAATAAACAAATCAAAAATGATTGCAATAGTTTTCTGCGTGTTGACATTTTATGTAAGAAGTAAGTATTCATAAGCAATTTCAATATTTTATTAGAGTACTCGAAATCTATAATACAACAGAGCGTCTATCCAATTACATAAAATAATGTTTTTTTAGCCTGGAATGATGTACCTATTTTGCCTATGCATTACGCCGTGTTATACGATTACACAAATAAGAAGATAGTGTCGTTTTATTATTCTCCTTCAAAAACTAATAATATACTAAATACTTCCATTTAAAAAAGCCAGAAAATACTTACCTAATTGCTTATAGAACATTTTAAATTTTAAATACCTAATAAATTGATAATTAATATATTTTAATTTTTATGACTATATAAAAATTTCTATTTTTTTACTTAGCATCAAAAATTGTGATGTTATGTGATGATTTATATGCAATAATTATTGATAAAGATTATTCAATAGCACTATCAAAGGTTACATTTTCTAGTAGACTAAAATAAATTGCAAAACTGCAGGTTAGAACTTGGTCATTGAAAAAAAACACAAAAAAGGCAATAATGTTGTCTGATACTCTGACGCACTAATTTAATTATATTATATCACTTGGGAAATTAATTTATTTCACAAATAGTTAATAATGATAGAATTGCCAAGTTTTAAAAAATTATTTTGACAATCGTATTATAAAAACATTTCACTATTACTTATTTTTATTGCAGGACAATTAAGCTATTTTTTTAACTCGTTAAGTTAAGTTAATATAGAAGTTAAAGTTTAAAGTTAAAAATTATTTTTATTTTATTTTAACTTCTAAAAGTTACAGGTTAATTTAAAAAAAAACAGTTACTTAACTTAACTGATTTAAATTACTTTATTTTCATAAACAATTTATAATTAATAATATTATGTATGACTTACAAAAAAATTTATAGTATATAAAAATTAATTGCAGCAGGTACTTTCACACTTCAACACTTTAATCAATAGTAAAATCCCACAAAATAATTTAACTATATTTTCTTTTTTCCTTATAGTGTCTACAATATTTTCCAAAGTGGTGGTTAATCTTTTCAAATTATAAGGATCAAATTCATTATTATTTATTAGAATATATTTAATTATAGGTACGTATAATATTAAAAATTAATCGATTAACATTAAAAATAAAATATTTAATCAACCCATAATTATATTTTATATTTGTATCGTAATATTAGTAGACTAGTATATTATATTAATATTAAAAGTAAAATAATAATAAAATTAAGGCATCAATTAAGCTTTTCTACGTTCATACTTTAACTATCAGCAAAAAACCTATGTGAACGTTATTAGATAATAGTTATACACTTATTTCTTTAACCCGTTTCACAGTTACACTAAAGCGTCTTACGATTATTTAAGTTCGTATGCGCGGACGCCATAATAGCGATGACGTGAATAACAAACTTTACGTCGGCGCGTACGAACTTTCAACTTAGTACTGTAGGTCCGTAGGCGTAAATGTGAAACAGACATACAAATAATTTTATTTTTACATTATTAGAAAATTATAGAATAATAGCTAATAAGCTATAGTAGGTAGAAGCATAAAAATAGCTCGAGTAAGTTAGTTAAAAAATGAGCTTTGTCATAAGTCAATAATATACAGTCATAATAAATAAGTTAATTTAGTTAACAAATTATAAATAAATACTTTAAAGCTAGGGCCTTGCCTTAACCCGAACCTCTAACACCCCTAAAACCCCTTAAAAAATCAAACACTCGAAACCCATATAAGCTGAATGGTTCTGTTTTCAAAACACCCCAATTAACCAAAACCTGATTATAACATTCTGGTTAACCCGAAACCCGGATAACTTTGTTTTTTACAACCTTAATGAAATATAAAATTTTGTATGTATTTCATGTGGTGAGTTCGATTCTATAGTTAGTTGTTTAATAATAATAATAAATTAACAAGAACAATTTTACAATCAATCATAGGCAAATTCAATAAATATTTTCTTGAAAATAAAATCCAATAACATCATTAATATTATATTCTGATTAAGCTAAATCGCATAATACTAAATTATTTCTTATACCTAATAATATTATATAAGTACATAATTTATTACTTTATTAGTACATAAAGTAAATCCAAATATAGACATAGACTCAACAAAACTGAACAACGTATATTGACGGTCATGATAAAAATACCAAATACTAATAACTAATAAGTAATAATACCTATAATTAAATATTAATAGTTAATACCTATATCATATTATTTGCCAACCGACTTCCCAAGCGGTATTCTTATTTAGTAACGAATATCGTAATTTGCAGCTATATTTACTAGTTTTCCAGAAATCGCAAAGCCATAAATTATATTTTATTGTATTGCTCTACTGCCCACTATGACCTACCTATTTTAGTAATACGTTTTAGTTAACATATATATATATAAATCCGTCGACTTTGAAAGAGTTAAATAAATAGGCACCTAATTAATTTCCCATCGTCTTAGTTCTTGTAGTTTCTTAGAAAAATGTAACTAACATATATAAATAAACCGAATTTGGTCTAAAACAAATGTTGCGCATTCGTGTTAGGGATTTATATTTTATTATAAATAACATATTAAATCATTTTTTTTACATTTTTTTCGGCTTGACAATTTATGGGTTAGGTTAGTATGGGTAGGTTTTCGGTGACGCTCTTACTTTTATGAATATTTCAAAGTGCATTCATTATTTCAATTAACATTAACATTAACGAATATTAGTTTAAGATATTGTTTCGAATATCGTTAACTGGTAAACAACAACTAAGTTATATATTATTTCTACGCCTAAGGGCGATTTCGTAAGAAATATTGTATTGTTGGCAAAAAGAAACACAACAATTATCATCAAACAAATAAATAATTTTTATTTAGTCGCGAAATGTGTGGCTTCGTGAGGCGACTGACGAGTGTGTACACCTTTACATATATAAAAAGGTGGATAAGTGGATGTCGCTCTACTGTACAGTAAGTTACAAGTGGGTCACTGTAATGGATGGTGTTAAATTTGAATTCAATGATATAATATCATTGTATAAGAAAAACGATTCTGAGCGAAAACGGTCAGTCAGCCTATGATTTTACCAAGTATATTTGATGATATTATTGTGAATAAAGTAATTTATATATTATAACCTATTTACTCGGAGCCTTGTTTTAAATTTTCAATCTTTAGCCATAAAAGTTAAACATTTTATACATTTTTAACCACAAAATAATTAATAAATTATAAATTTGATAAATGTTGTCAAAATTTGAACTTTAAATGCTTATAAAAAAAATTGTGCCTATGTATTTTTAATATTTTTCAACTGCTATTAGAATGATATATCAGGAGCCTTATATTAAATTTTCACGCTTTTTTACCCAACAAATAAAAATTTATTGATATTTATAGAAAAAAAAACTAAAAAAATTGAAAACTGACAATGTTCGTAAACAGCTCAAATAGAGTCAAAATATTTTCAACATTTTATGGTGTATAGAAAATGCTAATATGAACATTCAGTGAAATTTTCAAGTATCTACAGTCATTCATTTTTTAATTACAATAAAATAAGAAAATAATTGTTACATGAGAAATCGAGTAAATATCAAATGTTGTAAAAATATAAATTTCAGACGCTCATAAAAATTTAATTTAAGTTTCTTCTAGACATTTTTTTTTTGATAAAGGTAGACAAACTTATGAGTAATCTTATATTACATTTTCAAATCTTACATTTAAAAAGAAAAATTTTTATGAATTCTCATCAAAATAATTTGCTATTTTTCGTGATTTTTCCGTATTTTGTCAAAATTTGAACTTTAAATGCTTATAATTAAAAACTGTGACTAAGGATTTTTAATTTTTTTCATCTGCCTTTGAAACAATAACCTAGGAGCCTTCTATTAAATTTTCAAGCTTTTTTACTCAACAGATAAAATTTTATTGATATTTATAGAAAAAAAAACTAAAAAAATTGAAAACTGACAATGGCCGTAAACAGCTCAAAAAGAGTCAAAATATTTTGTAAATTTTATGGTGTATAGAAAATGCTAATATAAACATTCAGTCAAAATTTCATGTCCCTACGGTCATTTGTTTTAGAGTTACACCAAAAACCAAAATCGATTTTCTCGAAAACAGATTTTGCGTAAAAATTCCCGTTTTTCCTTAATTTTTCTTTTGTTTTTCACGTCGCTTGTGAAAACTACTGGGAAATTTTTACTTTTGACCCCCCAAAGTACCAACTAGATTCACTTTCCTATCAGAAAAGTTACTATTGAAGAAAATCCAAGCACTTTTACTGTCCTAAAAGGTGATGACAGACACAAAAATAAAAAAAAAAATAAAAAAAAATAAAAAAAAAATAAAAAAAAAAAACACACATCATTGTAGAATCAATACATTCATCGCTTCGCTCAGAATCTAAAAAATAACCGAGATATGATCTTTGTTAGTGGGACGACGGCTCACCATTCTAATGATAATATACGATTTATTGATCACTGATATAAGATTTTTTTTCTACATAGAATCGGTCAACCACTAACCAGTGAACAGATTGTATAATATTTGTGTCAATATTTTCCTATTACTCAGATACCGGTTTAATCTTTACCTGTGCCGTAACCAGGGGGCTCTAGGGGTAAGTGCCCCCGCCCCCATTTGTTTTGTGAATATTATGTCATAGTAGGTTTACTGGTAAAACAAGTACCTGTTCTAGTTCTACAAAAACTAGATAAAAATTGAATTTCTTCTCTTTTTTTGGATTCATAAAATAGAATTGGGTATAATTACTTATAAGTTATTAGTATTTGGTATTTTGATCACAACTGTCAATATCGTTGTTCAGTTTGTTGAGAAAATGTCTGTATTTGGATTTATTTTATGTACTAATAAAGTAATAAATTATATTTATTTATTAGGTATAAGAAATAATTTAGTATTAGGCGACTTGGTTTATTCAAAATACATTAATGATGTTATTGGATTTTATTTTTAAGAAAATAATTATTAAATTTACCTATGATTGATTGTAAAATTATTGTTCCTGTTAATTTATTATTATTGGTAAACAACCAACTATAGAATCGAACTCACCACATATAATACATACAAAATGAAAAACAAAATTATTCGGGTTTCGTGTTACCTAACCAGAATGTTTTATTCTGGTTTTGGTTAATTCGGGGGTTTTGAAAACAGAATCATTTTTATTTGGTTTTATGGGTTTCAAGTGTTTGATTTTGTAATGGTGTTTATAGCTGTTAGGGTTTCCGGTTAATTCGGGTGCAAGGCCCTGGTTAGGTTATAGCCCTGTTTTAAAATACCCGAATTAACCAAAACCCGAATATAACATTCTGGTTAACACGAAACCCGAATAATTTTGTTGAATACAATCTTTATATGATATGGCTAGCGAACGATTGAGAACGTTATACCTTTTTAGCCAAGCGATTGAGAACACTTCAAATTCACAAAGAACTTACAAATGACCCAAAAAACCCCCAAAAAGAATACGATTGACAACAAATTTACATGCAACATTGCCATATAATTTATTTGGCTATTGAAAGATTTAGTAATATACATATAAAACCTATACCCAAAATAAATATTCTTGAGAAAGGCATAAATGAACAATTATAATCTTATTCAAATTGTATGTGCTCCTAATAATATGTAAGATAAAATATAAAAAAAATATGTAAAATAATATGTAGAACTTATAAAAAAATATGTAATATACAGAATGGTTATTTAAACATGCTCACATCCATTTATTCTGAATTTTAGAATTTTTAAGTATACCTGAAGACCATATCTTAAAAATTCCTGATAACTTTGTACTACTCAAGAAGTGCCATGTGTCAATACAAACTTAAATTTTTTAAATGAAAATCTCCCTTATTTAGTGGGTGATTCTCATTAAAAAGTTGATGCATCTAAATAAAAATTCTAATGAGTGGTTTAATAAGTGAGCTATTAAAATGTTCATACTACGGATAATAATCCTTAAATACGGTTTTACAAAAATATAAACTATATATAATATTAGATGCAGTATTCATTATACTTAAATCTTTTTTAGAAATTATTTATATTGATAGATCAATATAGTAATTAATAATTTTTTCAAATCATCTAAGCCCCCTAATCTACTTAACCTATTACCATAGGGCATAGACATATTTCCCTTAGTAACTTGACCCTGTTCAGTGTTCTATCGTAGCTATTTTCGATATTGTTTCTTCTTGAGTTTCGATTAGAATTTTCATAGCAACATAATATTATAATATTGCTAAATGATTTAAACGTTGAAAAAAAAATTAAATATCTAGCGTTCTCAGTCGTGTTACCAAAAATAACGTCCTCAATCGTATTTTACCGAAAAACAGAATCATTCGGGTTATATGGGTTTTGGGTGTTTGATTTTTAAAGGTATTTAGGGGTGTATGGGGTTCGGTTTTCGTTCCAACCAACCGAATGATTTTGAAACAATAAGAATTCTAAAACAAAGATTTCAATTTTTCGTCAAGTCTTCTTGTGATCGACTTCCCCTGATTTTTAACTTTTTGATTTTAACTTCTCCAAAAATTTAAATATTCAACTTCCATTTTTTTAGGATTTTGGGGGGGGTTAAAATTAAAAATGTGGAAAGCCCATCTCAAGTAGACATGATGAAAAATTCAAATCTGTTTTTAGAATTCTTACCGCTTTACTATAGATCAAACAGTTGGATGAAAACACGATTGAACGTTAACTTGGAATAGTAATGATTAGGGTGCGGTTTTATATGTATATACATATTTGTGATGACTGATGAGTGATGGTATCAAACGATTCTTCTCTAGAAATACATTTCAGGACCATCTGAATGCTGTGAGCTATGGTTGATACTAAAATACTTTTATATATTCGAGCTTACTTACATATTTGAACATAAATTACTTTTATTACATATTTTTTTTAAATATTCCCCTATGGTGAAAAAATCGCCGTTTGCGGCGTTAAATCCTGTTGAAAATAAACTGTGCTCGTCGTACGTTGCTCGACTATTTAATCTATGCACCATTGCACCATATATATATATATATATATATGTATATTGCAAACATTCACAATGGCAGCGATATATACAATCTTTTCGTGATTTCAGTCCTGCTGAATTAGGAGCTTTCCAATTTGCACCTATAACTTCTGTAGACGTGGAAAGGTCCTTTAGTCGCTACAAGAACGTATTGCGCTCAAATCGACGTCCATTTACTTTAGAAAACTTAAAAAGTACATGGTTGCCTATTGTTTTGCTGACGACGAGGATCCTAATATTGAAAAAATAGTTATATATAATTATAATTACAATAATAATTTTTTTACGTATCTTATATTTTTAATTACATAATATTTGGATACAAATAAATACATATATAATATGTACCTACATATTTTCAAGTTTTAAATACATATAAATCCGCACCCTATAGTAATGAAAAATACTTTTTTTTTATAAAAATATTAATGTGATAAAAAGTATTATTATTATTAAAAAAATGACAACACCTAGTTTTATAAATTGTTAATCTTAAACTGAAATATATCCAGATAGATCGGGTGTTGTTGCGTGGACGACATTATGTGTCGTAGTGCAATAAGCTCACGTACTGTGGATCGTTAATCTTCGGGAAATCTTCCACCCTTCGGTCGGAACCGTGCACTAAAATTTTTAAAAATTCTCCGAGAAATGTCAACTGTCGATATGTGTTATTTATTGACAATACCCGTATACACGCACATTACACATACGTATAATATTATAATATTATGCACATTGCGCATAGTCGGGCGTGTCTGTCCGATAAATGGCCCGCCGTATGGCTGGTACGATTATTATTATTATATTAGGTTTATATTATAATATCATATTATTATTATATTAAGTGCGCTCGACGTTCCAGGGCGATTCGTCGACGACAAGAACCAAACACCATTAGGCATTTCGCTATTTCAGGTATTTGAATAATTTAAACGTGTCGTATATTGCAGCATATATATATATATATATATATATATATAATATGTAATATGCATAATATTATAATAATGTTGTGCGCGTATATATATATAATATTATAATATATTATAACGCGACGGCGACGATGTCGCGAACACCGCACTGGTCGGTCGGGAAATAGGGGGGGGGGGAGGAAGCTTTATCGGGTGTGCAGTGGTCTCAAAATATCAATATAATAATATAGTCTGGATGGTTATTAGGTATGATGTTGTTACATTATAGTATTATAATATTATACATTTATAATTATATTATACTCATTGTATTCTTAAATACATATTTATGTGGATAATAATATGTAATATGTACTATATACATTATAATATTATTTCATATAATTCTTATGTATGCTTTATGTATGTAGGACGTATGTACATATTATAATATTATATTGTGCAGCAAAAACGGAGAAGTTTCGATGCACTAAGAAGTTTTGTAATGCATTCGAGTATTGTGCATTCTTATTCCTTGGACGGGTTAGGGCATACCAGATTAGGATTAATTAACAACACAGTCAGATGTATAAACTAACGAAAAGTTTATTTCTTTAACAATTTGATCAATTTATGTACAGAAAAAAAAAATAAAAATAAATAAATATATTTATATAGGTATACATTATACATTATATAATAATAATATTAAATAATAATACATTAAAATATATTGTACACAAACATGAGTGAATTATGGTAATCCTAACATTAAATGGTATTAACAGTAAATATAAATAAAGATATAAATACTTAAGAATATATTAAAACTAGATGATTTAGCCAATCAAACACAGACACAATAGTTATAATAGTATGCCTGTGTAATTTTAGTTTAGCTAAATAACCTATAAATATATTAAGAAATAAAAGGACAATCATTATAACTGTCGAGCTATAATACTTTGATAAACAAAGGCTATTAAAAAAAAAAAAAAAAAGACAATATAAAATAAATGTTGACGATCTTAGCGATTTTCAGTCAACCACAATGTCATGTACATATGCACATGCGGTTAGTTTGTGTTTATAGTAGTATACAGTATGTATACAGACTTTTACAGTATATAATATATTTTGTTAGGTAGGTAATCATATCCCATTTGCCATCAAATCACTCATGAACCATAGTATAAAATATGTTCACGTCTTTACTGTTAACATTGATTTTATAATAAAATCAATGCTGTAACTAAACAAATAATCTTAACATTCTGTGTTATATAGGGTTGCTGTAACTAAACAAATAATTCATAACATCCCATATAACTTACTGCCGGTCAAGAGCGAGAACCAGTGGCGACGAAACATTTAAATATTCTACTAAAACCGTGATTTTTGTGTAAGTAACTTTATTAAATTTCCTACATTATAAGCTTTAGGGGGGTTTCAGAAGAAAAATGCAATGGATATTGCAATGATTAATTACATTTTATGCCTTTGCCCTATTTATTCAGCGGAACTAGTACGAATTTTTTTTACAATGACAAATTTTCTTTTGGGACTATTTAGATAGATAGGAAAGTTTTTCTAAAAGTTAATTTTTGACGTGAGTAATATAGTAAACTATAATATAAACATTTGAAGAGATGGTGAGTAGAACTAGACATTTTCTGGTTGAACGCTCAAGATAACGCTGAAGAAAACACTGTGTTAAAAAATATAATAAAAGTACTGAAAAATGTCAACGAGTCATTATAGTTAGTGGTAAAACGTACCGAGGTTTTCAAAACCTTAGGATTTCAAAGGTCTTACAAAAATAAACTACACTTCGTGGTGTACCTATACTTAAAGTATTCAATGTTTGTCTTGCCACTGGTCTACCCTGCGACCCGCAAACGAGTTTCACTCTCATACTGAACTACAGTAATAAAAAATATCAATTTTAAAAAATAATAACAGATTAGCTTTCATACACGGGTTGCTCTTACTCCCATGTTGGCAATCCCGTGAACTAGCCACTGTACCAAATATAACTAACATAATATTTATGTTACAGATTGCAATAATGCTAAACTTAGGATTCAAGCAATATATATATATAATATAGAATTCGCATTTTATCTATATTATTATACATATGTATCATTATTAATACTAAAAATATAAATCATTGATAAGTTGTTCGGTTAAGACAATGCGTGTACAATAATATCATAATCCTGCGATTTTAAAAACGAAAAGGAAACACAAACAACAACAATAACAATATAGTAATAATGTATATAGTCTATAGCAATGAAAAAATTGATAAAAAAAAGATTATTATAATATATTATAATAATAAATAAATGACTACAATTGTATTGTTCTTATTAAATGTCTATAGAATATGTTAAAAATGATTTACTCCGCTTGTATTATACGAACGTACCGAACATAGACTTATATAGTAAAATACTAAAAAAAATTACTTAAAATTACACATATATAAATATATGTATAAAAACAAAACTGACACTGTCTTTAGTGGTTTTCTTTAATATTTACATTTATAAACGTCAATACGTTAACATATAAAATATATATGTGTTCAAATTGATAATTACGTATTATATATAAGATATATATGTATATATATATCTTATATGATAATACATTTGTCCGGAAATTAGTGAGTTACAGTGTATAGTGTTTTGTTTTTTTAAAAATGTTTACAGTTTGATTCTGAGAGATGCGGATAGGTAAATTCGTCGTCCTTTTGTAATTTTTTTTTCTTCTGTGTTTTGAATAAGATGTGGACGACGTGTATCTTTAGGTTTTTTCTTTTTGGTTTACAATTGCCACAATGGGTTCCTGGGGTTAATACCTAAAAATAAAAATAAAAATACATTATTCATCAATTTCGATATTTTTTCAGTACTTTTTCAAATCTTGGTCTATTATATGTGTATTGTGTAATATAATATACTACATACATATTTGTCATATATATGTTATATTGTATTACTATAAACATAGTATGGGGTACGAGTCATGGTTATAAGTCAGAAGCTTGTAGCCGTTATGTTAAGATGTTACTTATGTTAGGTATAATATGTTGAAGTCGCCGGGGTCTAAATGTGTTCCTTCTGCAGTTATTGTTACATTATAATTTATAAGATTTATATTATGTAAATAATCGAAAAAAACCATAATAAACTGGAATTAAATATTCGATAGATATCTCACGGAGTAGGTAAATCACGCATCCAACGGAAATCAAAAATCAAAACGAATAGGTTTTTGTATTTTGTTTGAAGTTATAATTAATATTGAGCTATGTGCACGTCCCAGTGAAAACATTATGACACATTTCGTTTAATTGTTTTGTATTTTCAAAATCAAAAACAAATAGAAGAAGCGTTTTCATTTTTTTTTTTCAAAAACTATAAAATGGCGTGATAATAATTTTGTTTTTGATAATCCACAACCACTCAGAAAAAGACCGATCATCGTGAAACAATTTTTCTTGCCTAACGTTCGAGCCAGTCCTTTGATTTTAGTTATTAGACCACCACACAGAACACACGCACACCGCCCACGAGTTAGTACTTAGTATCATGGTGCACATATTATTATTATGATATTGTTATTGTGTTATTGTCGTCAATACAGACAGGGTACCTATATCAGTTGTTTTTCCGTTCTTGAACAACAAACATTGTTATTTTCAATAAATATATATATATATATATACGAAAACCGGATACGAAATAATAAAGGTTTAAAGACACGAGCAGCAGCGGCGTCGGTAAAAGAGGAGATTAACACACCAACTCAAACGGCTTTTATTTATTTGTTGTTTTTTTTTTGTTTGCACGGCTATAATAATTGTTACGGAAATTTACGGATACCCAACTACTATAAAAACTAGCACGCTCGCCCCAACATCCCTTTCTGCGAGCCGCGGCGTCTTTTCAGGACGTGTGCCGAACCGCCACTGCCGCCAAAGGACAAACGACGCCGCGCCCCGTCCGCACACACACGGTCCCTTAAATTTATAGAGTAATAAAACTGGGGTGAAAAAATAAAACGTATCCCCGAGTCCATTAAAAGAGCCGCGGTAAATGATGAGAACAAGCGAACACCCCACTGGACACCGTAGGTATACCACGTGGGTAGTGACATGGGTATCATTATTATTATTATGCGGGACGGGGCTCGAGCGTTATTATTTTTCGACGAATTGCATTTGACGGTTTTCGCAGGACACGTTTTTGAAATATTATCGAATTAAATAACGATAATCGCGAAACCACGAAAATCGATTCGGCCTTTTCTTTAAATCGAAAAACGTGCAAAAAAAAGGTCGTCGAAACCGTGAAAAAAAAAAGTTTTTTCCTCTTTAAAACCCCGCAGTGCTCCACCGCCGACGACGCGATCGTCGTGTTTGTGTGCGAGGTGTGTTTACTCAACGGGCGACGCGGCATAGTAATATTTTATATTGTTATTATTATTATAAAGTGTGTCGCGGAGATGAGAAAAAGTCGACGAAATCACGTATGTTGGACGAGTGGCACGCACGGGCCCGGCCTTTTATAGACCGATAATAATAATAATAGACGGTCGGTAAACATTGCGGTGGCGGAGGATCGGGCGGGGAATAAAAATTGCAATAATAACACTGCACGTAAACGTGGGACGTATATATAAGAGAAACGTATGAAAATATTTTTTTCGCGCGCGTGTATCAAATGCTGTTCAAGAGAGAGAGAGCGAGTCTTTTAATGTATACGATGATCGATGTGCGTGTGGTATGCGCGGTAACTGCACCTATATAAAAAAAAAATATATCTATATATATAATCGATCGTGTTTGCGGGGGGTGAAAAAAGCGACAAAACGTAAGCCCTACGAAAAAAAAGTACGCGCGCCACACACACACATATATATATAATGTGTGTATATTATGGCGAAAAACGTCGCTATTGCTGCCGCTGCTGAAAATGTGATTTATCGGAATTGGCGTCGTAAAACGAAAAACGTCGCAGTCTCTAGCGCGTGTGGGTTGCAGGGTTAACACTGTACTACGTTATTGTTATTAGAACGTTATTATTGTCTAGTGAGGAGGATTTTTCGGGACTGAGCAAAGAGTCTCGCCTTGTCTAGTATGTACGATGTCGTCGGTGCACCTGCTATTATACGGCTTGTACAGGTTTCTGTAAGAATTGTGCCTCAGTATTTTCGAGCTCGGTTGTGTAGTGGTGGTGGTGTTTGTGACCATGGTTGTGGTTAATGACGGTTTGCAATCCTTACACTTATTCCTCGAGTGCATGGACAGGTCCAATGCCTGCGGCTCCATCAGCGTGGCCGTCACCATAGTGTTGATGAAACTGCTGCAACACAAAACACAAACGGAGTCGTTAAAATCGCCGTACAGCAAAACAAAATAATAATATTATCATATTATACGGCTGCATCGACTAAACCTAATCGCTAACCATTAGTGGGGCGACCCCAACTACATCATTGTTATCAATGTTCGAGGTCCGATCGCGAGAGTATATAAACACGCAAAAACGTGTCGATCGTAAAATCGACAACGTATAAGCGTTTTCAGCGAATTTTCGAAAAAAATTTCAGCGCCATCATGTACCGCACATTATTATAATAATATTGTCGATATCATTTTATGGATCGTACACGACGATGCACAAGTACGCGCGAGCAGGCTGCAGTGAGCACGTCGCCGACGCGTCGTCCTCGTTATCGGGCGATTATAGTAATAGTGTAATATAATATATTATTGTATTATTATTATTATTATTGTTGTGTATCACGCGTGGCCCCCCACCCAGTCCCCCGCGTCCAACGCGTCTGACCTCGCAGTCCGAAAAAAAATTTACGATAACGATACCGTCGCGTCGTCGTCGTCGAGTCTCGATAAAGAAAAGAAATCCGATGGTAAAAAAAAAATATATATAATAAAACCCGATCGCCGTAACCCGTCGTCGCCGTCTACTTAATATCATGTAATGTTGTGTGTACGAATTACGAGTGCGACTCGGTTTTATCGGACCGCGTCAAATATAATAATAATAACGGCGGCGGGATAAGACTACACATATATTATATGCGTATTGCTATACAACATAATACCGGTGTACGATATAAAAAAATAATAATAATAATATTTTACACAATAGATCGATCGACCCGAAAACGAAAATCTCGACCGCCGATCTCGTGTGTCGGCGACGGCGACTGCGGCGGCGGTCATTGGATTTTATTATTATTATTATATTATTATGCGCCGCGGCTCGGCACGACGACCGCGACGGCGACGCAGTGCCCCTCCGGGCACTCCTCTTGTCGCCCCCTGCTGCCGTTGCTGCTCCTCCGCGCGCCATTTCCGAAGCGACGAGACGGCCGCCACCGCCGCGCCGCTCCCGCAAACTCGTCGCCGGCGAGGACGACGTCACGCAATTATCGCACGAGACTCGCGGTCCGTCGTGGTCCGTATTAGTTTTTTTTCCGTCGTATTATTTTATTTTATTTTTATCTGGCCGTTACCTATGGTACACGCGCGATTTATACAACGCAAACGCGTTTAACGAAATTACCTCGACTTGTTGTAGGAATTTTCCGCAGTGAAATCCGGAGATAGATAGTTGATTGAACCTGGTAGCGGGGGCACCTGAAACAGAAACAAAAAAAAAACAACGGTTAAGTGACTGTATTCAAAGTGTATGTGTGCATGTGTGCAATAACTAATAGTGTAATGCTATATACGGTAGGTAGTTATACGAATCGGCACTCGGCCCGCGAGTGTTTGTGTGTGCGGTGAGCGGGGAGGGGCGGAGGAGGAAACCGAAAAAAGTCGTCGTCGGTCATCATCGGTGCGGTGTGGTGCATGCAAAGCTGCTTGTGCGTGTGTCACGGTGTACACACAATTATAATATTATTATTATTATTATTACTATTATAACGAGATACTCGCGGGGCCGCGTTTCAGCGAGCGATAAATATTTGTTTTGCGCCGCGTACGACACGCGGCGCGCGCACGCATAGGTATGCGGCGCACAGCGATCGTTTGTTAAATAAAAAAAACATAAAAACCTCGCGATAATAATTATTACACGCGGCCCCGAGACTATATTATAATATATTATTATGGTCCTCGTCGTCGTTACTGCACACGTGTGTGTATGGGTGTGTGCGTGCGTATAAATAATGGTTTCGAGATAATACGGTTTAACGTCGCTGGTCGCGTATACAGTAACGTTTTCCTTCTTTATATATTTTTTTCCTCCCGGTTATAAAACGAAATAAAGGCCAGATGAAAAAAGGAGGAAAACTTCGAAATGGTATATTGTGTGTGTGTGTGTGTGTGTGTGTGTGTGTGTGTGTGTGTGTGTGTTCGTATGTGTTCGTATGTGTGTGCCTGAGAGGCGCGCGAGTAATAATAACGTTGACCGTCGTCGTGTGCGGTGCGCTCGCGAGTATTTACACGTGTGTGTGTGTGTGTCCCTCGCACACGCTGTAATAACCTAAACGCGTATAAAATATATATATATTATTGTATACATATGGCACGGCGGCGTCAAAGCGTATATATAATAAATAAATATATATATTATGCTATATACACCCGAAAGAGTGTGTGACGTGGGAGTGTATGTGTGTGTGTATGGGTATGGGTGTGTGTGTGTGCGTGCGATCGCATGTATATGACAACAATATATATATATATATATGCACACAGTGGGCGAGTTGTGGAAAGGGTACGGGGTGGGAAAAAGGCGCGTACGAGTATTATTATACGGAAAAGTAAAAAGGTTTTTTTTCCTCACTCTATAGCTGCGCGTGGAGGGTTGTTAATATATATATATATACATAAAAACTACGTATAAATCTCGTGAAACTGACGACGACAACGATATGCGCGTCGGTTGTAAAAATTTCCGAAAAAAAATCGTATATATTATCACACATATTATAATAATATATTATAATATACCCCGCACACTGAAAATAAGACGGCCGAACGTGTGTAATATATTGATGCGTTGTGTGTGTGACCACCACTGATGACGTGGTGAGGGGGGGGACGAACCCGCAGAGTCAAAGGACCTGCACCGACCCACCAGAACCATGACGGGGATATGTGTACCGACGAACACAAATCATATACAATACACGTGACGCACACACACACAATCCTACATATTATAATGTGGTATTATATTATATTATTATATTATAGATGACTCACCGGCAATGAGGACGGGCCAAAGTAATTGTTGATCTTGTTATGGATTTCAATGGGGCTCAGTCTGAGACTCGCGTGATCGGCGGCCGCTGCGGCTGCGGCGGCGGCGGCAACTGCTGCGGCGGCGACGTTGCTGCTCTTGAGGCCGCCAAGTGACGACATATTGTGATGGAGCGGGTGATGGGCAAGCTGCGTCAAATGGTGTTGCAGTTGTTGCTGTTGCTGATTAAGGCTGAGACCACCATTTAAGCCACCGACGCCATGGCCGCCACCAAGTCCAGCTGCGCCAAGACCGGCACTGAGACTTGCGTTGAGACCGGCACTGAGACTTGCGTTGAGACCAGCACTGAGGCTTGCGTTAAAACTTGCACTGAGACTTGCGTTGAATCCTGCGTTGAGGCTGGCGCTGAGGCTAGCATTAAGGCCAGCGTTGAGACCAGCGTTGAGACCGGTACCAATCAAACCACTACCGAGCAGGCCACCACCAACATTGTTGTTGTTGTTCAAGGTCATGGTATTGTTGAGCTGTTGTTTTTTCAGCTTGAGCTTGTGATGATGCTGTTGGTGGTGATGAAGTCTCTCGGGACTGCGGCGAACTGAATTGGAAACGCACGGATCTGGGCTGCTGAACCGTGACGAGCTTCCTTCCCGCTCATCTGTGTATGTCGATGAGTTGTTGTCTGAGCCGTCGACAGAAAATGATTTAGAATTGTCGTCCGACTTGTAGCCATCCGATGACGTGGACGAAGACTTAGACTTCATCTCGTTGTATTTGGCCTCTGCCTTCATGACAATGTCCTTGTTCTTAAACCAGCCGCGGAACGTGGACTCAGCCACGTGTAGGCTCCTGGCCACTTCGGCCTTTGAACAACCAGTCATCTTGATGCGGACCAGCGCGTCCACCTTCTGGTCGATGGTGAACAGACGCTTTCCGTTGCTGTATGTAATGGGCGAGTCCTTCTTCAGACCCACCTCCATGACGCGTTCAGGGTGTTTTTATATTTTAAAAATGATAGGTGATTTGTTTGCAAGCGGGCGCTAAATAGGCCGCTACTTCTTCCGCTACTCGTACTCCTGGGGTACGACGACGACTAAATATACGGTCTGAAAAACGAAAAACAAAAATCGACGCACGACCGTATAATGTTTGTTCAGAGAATGTGTACACATAATACATAGACATAGTAATAATAAGGGGAAAATAAATATCGCAGCGTCGCGTTTCAACCCACGCCGGGTGAAAACGCGGGGGTCAGGGAAAAGAGAAGAAAAAAGAGTTGCCTCTCCTGAATACCCGGATGGGCTGGTGAGCAGGCGGGATAGTTGCAGGGGGTGCGCGCTGGGCGAAATGACCGAGGGCGCGTCGTGTGAGTGGTAGGGGGGGATGCGTGGTGCGAGTTATCCCCAGTGGATAAGAGGATATTCGAAGTGGGGGTGGAGGGTAACGCGCGGGTGTGTGGGATATACCCGGCCGGCAGTGAAGGAGGACAGGTAACGTGTGTGTGACGTGGTGGCGGACGGGTAGAAATATAACGACCCGGCGGCGACGTAGGCGAGGGAGAAGATTCACCGCCGCCGCTGTACGCGTGTGGTGCGTGTACGGGTTTTACGAGCGCGCGGAGTGCCCTCCGAAACGAGTTTCGGTTTAACCGCTGCTATCCACCGACGCCGCCGACCAATAACAATAACAAACGCGCGCGCGCGCACCAACAGAAATGTCACAGAACAGTAATAATTACGGTATTTATGTTTTACGCATTCCGAGAGTATAGGAAAAAGCCCACGCTTGACGCGAGACATCGTAGAAAGGTTTGCGCAAAATGACAAGATCGTATTCGCAATATTACATTGTATTATAATAATGTGATAAAAAAATATTAATACGATTTTATTTAACTCGCTGCTTACGCAAACAACGTTATATAAAACCGATTAAAAAAAAGATGAAAAAGATAGAAAAACCGCGGACACGTAACGCGTACAATAAATATATACGACGCATCTTCGTCGTCCGTAACGAGGACGACGATGATGATAATGATGATGATGATGATGACGATGATGGTCGTCGTCGTCGTCGTCGTTATTAAACGGTTTGAAAAAGCTGTCACCCGAACGATATTACGGCGACGTGCGGTAGGCGGAGTGAGGGTGTGGGTGTTGGTCGGGTGCGCAGTTCTGAACGGAGGGATGAATGAAATTAAGTGGTTAAACAATTTAAACGTCGTTTACGTTAACGGGCCTGCACCGCCACGATCATTGTGCGTATAGTACTATCGCCGCTAACCGAGTAATAATAATAATAATAATAATAATAATAATAATAAGTGACGGATAACAAATAATCTCGAATTCACCCCGCCAATGTCATTAATGTACACCGACGTGCCGAGAACTTCGATCAGACCGTAAAGTTTCGTTGGCGTTGCCTATTTCCTGTTGTTGTTGTTGTTGTTGTTGCTTTCGACGGAAAATTTTTTTTTTAATTATAACGTGCGCGCTTTTTCCCGCAATCGGGTTTCGGAACAAGGAAAATACCGGAAAATTACGTCCGTGCAAAAGAGAGTGGCGAAGAGGGGTGGCACGCTGACGTAGGTGCACTCGTTGTTAAATTGGTTAAGTTATTTTGAGTGACCGTTTTTGAAACGCTCTTATAGGTACGAGATATTGTTATATCGTTAAATAATAGTAATAATAATAATAATAATAATAATAATAATATTATTATTAATAACGGCGGGCCGCTCGTAACGGAATACGAGTGCATGCACAAAACAAACCCGTCATCATCGTCTACGCCGTCGTATATATTCACGCCCGAGAAACGACGTCTCTATATTTCATCGACGTGTGCTATTAAAATATCATTAATATTATTACGTAGTAGACGGTTTTTTTTTCTCGGCCGTCGCGCCGCATAAAAAATAATCGTAGTAATTATCGCTTTTCACTGAAATAGAGGTGGGCCACTTGACAATAAAATAACACCGTCCGGAAATATAATTAATTATAATATTATTATGTGGAGCCGGCGTTCAAATAAATAGTACGTAGGTATACGTCGTGCTCCACCGACAAAACGGCCGTATCGTATAAAAACGGCCGTTTTAAATAATATTACGTTGTAATAATATCGATATCAACCGTTTGTTGTTTATCGCCCGTGCATTATAATAATTCGTATAAACTTATACTATGTAAATTATAATAATAACACAATATAATATAACATTATAACATAATATATTATATTATTATAACGACAACGGCCACGCACATAGTGTATATATGATAATGCGATACGTTTCGTTTTCACTTCAAAAGGGTTTTTATGCACTGCGCGGTTATGACATACGGTCGTCTCGAATCGACGAGTCGGCAAGGGGAAGGGATAAAAGCGTGTTAATAACCCCGGTCGTCGCGTTTTCCGCAACTAAAATTATTACGATTATCGTTATTATTATTATTACCATCATTATCGTTATCATACTATTCCATTTTACACACAAACACACGATATGACATTTTATATAATATTATATTATTCGCGCCGTCCGTATTACGTTCGAATTTTTATGTTGGGATACGTAAAACCATGAACGGACGACGCGTTATGCGCTCATCATTATCTCTCGTCGACCGTCATTATCGCGAGTTCGGTATTTTAACGACGGTCCGTCAAAACAGAGGAAACGGAAAAATTGAACGGAATTAAAACGGGACAAAAATAAATTTAAAAGAGAATAAGACGGAAAATTCTTAAACGCGTCCGAACAACGTTTTTGCACGTATAGTCATCGAGGGATGTCTAGCGTGTGATGTTGTTGTTGGTGTTGTTGTTATTGTTGTACCGCGCCGCGTTTTCGTGACGTAAACTTTCAATCGGATAAATTCGACATGTCCGAAGCTTTGAAAACAAAAATACTGTTAAAACGCGCGACAAACAATGGCCATCAAGGGGGGGGGGGAGGAAAGTGTTATTTTTCCGCGAAAACGAACGAATACCGTGTATCATCTCGATCGTCCACACGTCTCCGGGTATATTTTAAGAGAGATAGAGAGAGAGAGAGAGAAGCGTGCGAGATTGAGAGGGATTGGGTGGGAGCGGAGGGGGTAGAGAGAGTTATTGGTTTTTCGCGCGGAAACCGCTTAGAAAACGAACCGTACAACAATATTAGATATATGTGTGCGGCACTACCTAGGCGGGAAAAACAAAAACCCGTCGAAAGGGGAAAAAACAACGGTGTAATATAATTCCGGCAAAAGTCTATGATCAGAGACCGTAAATATAATAATATTATATATGACGACGTAACGTACGTGCACGTTCATATTATATACATGATATATAGTGATAATTTTGCCGCGCAATTTTTCACGGTCGACAGACCACACGGCGGCGGCGGTAGAGGCACCGACGACTCGTAGTCGCGTATTTTTAGAACGCGTTTTCTTTTTCGTATATATATATATAAAATAACGACGGCGACGACGACGACGACGACGACGATGGTAATTACGAGATTGCGTGCGCGCGGAAAGAAAGGATGGCGGAGACGCGTGGGGACACCGAGTACATAATAATATATATATATTATATTATACGTAAGTACACCACACACGCACATAAGCCGCTTGTTCGCGTATATAATAATAATAATAATAATAATACGCCGCAGCCAGCGCGTGTGTGTTATACGATCTCTCGTCGAGCCGATTATATTATTATTATTATGATTATTTCGTACTCGCACCACGTCGCCGTCACCGCTGCTAATCCGTTCGGCGTAATAAATTATTAAATCGCCGTCGCCGTCGCCGTCGCGGACGAAGACGACGACGACGATACAATAATAACAATTTATAATAATAATAATACGTCTTCTCCTCTCACGTGCATATCAATACGACTGCACCGCCGAGACACGGTCGAACAGATGGTTATATTATAGACGTTCGCGCTCGTATGTGTCGTCGTCGTCGTCGTCCGCGTGCGGCGTACGAAAATAAAAAATAATAACAAATTTCTACTTACAATATACATATTTCTATTTTTATTAGATTATTATTATTATTATACATAGTAGTAGGTAGTAGAAGTAATTTTAGTAATAGTATACGACGCGCGACGTTTACGACTGTCTTCCGGTGCTAGAGAAATAATTGTAATCATAACAATAATAATAATATTATGCGCAAACCCAAACAAAGTAAAGTAATAACATTGATTATAAATACTCGTATTTATAATCAATAGTAATAATAACAATAATAATATGAATAATAATAATAATAATAATAATAGAAATAATAGTAATAAAAATAATATCGATAATAATAATAATAAGAAGAATAACAATAATAATAATAAAAATGTATTTTTTTGATAGGATGAAACAGACGGCGTGCAGAGAGATCTATCTATAGTTGGCGCGCTTTTTCAAAAACGACCGTCTCTGCCGCCGTCGGGTGATAACCCGCCAACACGGGCAATAATTATAATTATTTCAATTTCTATTCCAATACAAGAATAATCTAAACTATTATAATAGACATTATGAATTGTTACATAAAACTAATTTACTAATAATAATAATATGAATACCTATTAGTATACTGATAAAATAAAATTAGACATACCTGATGTGTATTCGCAGATGACAGGATTGTTCAAACGTTGATTCTTGTTGATTCTTCAACCATGTCAGAATGAGCCAGAAGATTGGCAAAAAATGAGTTCCGTAAAAAAGAAACGAGTTAACACAAGACAAGTAAAAATAAAAATTATTCAAAATACAAAAAATAAATAAATGTCAAAACGTATGTATAATTGTTAATAACGACACGGCACAAGTGCACAAATACGCACAAAAATATCGGCGGGAGAATAAAAATTTCGAAAAAACGTTTATAAATTTTTATTCCGTGGCGCAGACGACAGTGATAAAAATAAAAAATTAAAATAAATCGTGTGAAAACCGTCGGGACGGACGACAGAATAAAATAAAGCGCGCGACGACGGCGTGAGAAGTGTTGTATGGAGCGCGTGTGTTCGTGGTGTGAGGTGCGACGATGACGACGGGAACGGTCGACCGGCGTCCGCGAAACGTGTGGCGGTAATGAGCAGCAGCCGCCGGCACCGCGCCATCACTACCACCACCAACGCCGCCGCCGCCACCGCCGCCGCCACCGTCGTCGTGCGCGTCGTAAATATATATATGTACACACATTATATGTATGTGTATACCATACTCGCGCGCGCACTCACACACTCTCACGCGCTCACACACTAACACACACACACACACACACACACACACGTCACACACACACACATATATATGTATACGAACGACGTGTGTGCGAGTGAGAAGAATTGGAAAATGTCATATGTCCAGCAGCGGCGGCGGTGGTGGACGACGACCGCGGGAGGCCACGTTATCGCGTTCCCGCCGCCGACCACCAACCGTACGACGACGTCGACGACGGCGGACCGGACACCCCCGAAAACCCGATACGCACGCACGTACCGCCGCCGTCCACTATTATAATATTATATTACGTTGTGGCCGACGCTGCTGTGGTGCGGCGGCGGGCGGTAGTGGCGGCGGCGGCGGTTGTTTGCCGCGTCGTATATATACATAATATTATTATTATATACCGGAGACGACGCTATATATAATAACATATAATTCCCCTACGACACACACGCACACCTAACCCCCGCACCGAGAGTACCCGTCCGCGGAGGGGGGCTACGTCCACGCACGTGTATATGTGTGTGTGTGTGTGTGTGTGTGTGTGTGTGTGTGTGTGTGTGTGTGTGTACGGCCTGCACCACCGATAACCCGTGCGACCGTCGTCGTCGTTGTCGTTGCGTAGTAGTTTCGGAGATTATTATTATTGTTATTATTCGAAGGGTAGTGTACCAGAGCCGCGTGGGCGGAAAGTGCACTCTTCGTGATTTTGCCATTCGTATTTGCTAGAAATTCGAGAAAAATATTTATACGCTACGAATCGTTTTTGCCGCTCGGCGGGTGTAAAACGAAATTCGTTTTGCCGTCCCGCGTAATTGCGTATCGCGCGTATAATAATATAATATCATTACATATTGGTGGGTCGAAGAGGGAAAAACCGAAATGGACGAGAGAAAAAAAAACGATTATAATGATATTATATTCGTCGTCGTCGTCGTCGTCCTCGTCATCGCCGACGGTTGCCGCAACCGCAGCCGACGCACCACACACGCGGCCCCGCCGTCGAGTTTTTTTATTATATACGCGAGCATATTACGTCAGATAAAACGCGTATTATATTATTATTATGATTATTATACCGAACGTCGGCCGCCGCAGCCGCCGCAGACACATGCGAGTGGGTCGAAGAGCATATTTTCCTTTTTACGCGTATAAATAATAATATTTCGATATACCTCTCTACCCATAATATAAATATATATAAAATATTATACACTTATATATTATTATCATACATTATTATATATTGTATAAGTGCGATTTTTTTCTTGAAAAAATTGTTTTTCGATACATCTCGTGATAGCGGTTGCAGTGGATGGTTGGAGGTGCGAGGAGGGTGGCGGCTGAGAGTCGGCGCGCGTAATATACATATTATAACGCCGGCGAGGTAAAAAAGAAAAATATATATAATATAATAGCCCGTTGGATTTTTTTTTATTTTTATTTTATTTTTACTCCGTCTGTCTGTATACATTATATTTATATACTGTTACGTGATGATTTACACTTTATACATAGGTACCACGCTATATACCTGTCCGTTTCCTTTTGGCGAATCAAAAAACGAAATTCGTTTCTTTTCGTACAACGCACCATAATCGAATAAAACGTCGACGACGACGACGACGACGACTCAATCATATCACCCAATCATAACGTACCCATAACGTATCTGTATAATATAATATATGTGCATTAAGTACATAACTACTACATTTTATTATAATACGTATCGTTTAGACACGATATTTATATATATACATATTGGTATTATATACTATTATATTATTATGTATATAACCACGTAGACGTATAATAGTCGACAAAAGAAACCATTTTACAACACGTCTCCCAATATTCCTATATTATTGATATTTAATTTTTATTCGCGTTCTGAACGGCAGACGGAATTATATATTATTTTATGTTGTCAGTGCAAATAATTTACATAGTTGAACATATCATACATTGTTTACTACATACTGGGACGTTAACGCACCAACATGCGATAAATTACAAAGATATTATTAAAAAATGATTTTTCTTGAAACCATTTCCATATTGACGTTGTTTGTCGTGATGTTCTTGCGTGAAAAACTTTTTTCCGGATGGTTCGTCAAAACGCGAAAAGTCTATTATTGTAAGGAAAAAAAGAAAAACCTAAGACAAATACACAAGTTATGAATAATTGAAAATATTTTACTTTTACGACAAATCAAAAACACATATTTCGGTATTTCACCGTATTTTTTTCAGTATTTCAATGTTTGTTTTTAAAACGTAGAGTATGGTAAGCGTACGCATTTTTTTATTTATTCGCTTCATTATTTTCCTTTGAAAGAACAATACCCATGTTTATTTATAGAATAATTTGGACATCGGCGCGAGACGAAAAACTGACGGTCGAAATCGTCCGCCGACCGTCTGTTATGAAAAACAATGGAAATAAATAAACACGTCTTCGCCGCGCTGGTTGCTTACGTCCGCTGAGCTGCGTAAATTCAATAGCTCTCGTGGCCAGCAAGTTGAGAAACACAAAATTATTATAAGACGTCTGTCAATTCATTTCTATTTAGACTTTTTTATTCTGTATCAGGGTCGTCTTTCGCAATAAAATAAAATATTATTTAACGTTCGCTTTTCTCTCAAAGTTAACAGACTCCGTTATGCAGACGTGGTTGTGATGCGGTTGATGTTATTTTATTAGCAATTTGTTTTATTCTATTACGTTACGAAAAAAGTTTTATCGAATATCTGGGCCTTGTATTGTACCACTATATAGACAAAATTGATTCTTATATTTTTCGCGTATTAAATGTGTCTCAACTCATCGCTTGTCTTACCGCACTGGGAATTTCGTAGTTTTCTTTAATGTGATTATTGGAAAATACTCTTCCGCTTTTCTATTATTGTGATATGGTAAACATCTGTTATGATTATGAACATAATGAATAATAACTAAAAAACATGGCACGAAAAATTTCGCCGACAATGTACAATAATCTAGTGATGAGGGTTTGCATATTTTTTTCTTCTTATATAGCCGTAGTCCACTTTATAATATAATACCGCGTTTATATATAGTCGACTGAAAAAATGTTGAAATTTGAATATCGTGTCGTAACGATTGGGATTTTCATAATGCGTTTTCCGAACCCTACCGGTGGGGATTAATATTACAAATGATTTCGGTTCCGAGAGCTCGTTACACGGTTTATGCGTTTCGTATAAAATCGCCGCCGACGCCGACACCGAAAAGCGCGCCCGCGTAAAAAACGTATAAATTGGATTTCCATATTATACACGCTGGAGATGGTTTATCGGGTGGCAAACGGCGGCTGGTCGTGTATATACGAACGCTGCAGGTGCCTCATCCTACTTCCAGACCGAAGTGAAAGGATGCGGCGGCGGCGGCGGCGGTAATTTAAGGAACGAAAATTGTATTCGAAAAACGGTTGCTATAATATAGTCATTTATACATATATATTATATATCGTAAACCGGTTGACATTTTTTTTATTTATATTTATTTTTTTATTCTAGTCGTCGAGTTTATTATTATTACTATATATTATTATATGTATATAATAAACAGTTATAATATCACTGAAAACTCGCAACCATTGTGCGTGTGTGTGTGTGTCTGTCTGTCTGTAGTGTGCGCGTACTTATATATTATTTCGTCGTTAAGTCTATTTAAAGTCGGTGGCGGTATCGGTGTACGATGTCGGGACGACTGAGGGGGAAGGGGAGTCCGAATAGTAGCGGCGGCGAGAATAATATAAGACGTCTATACCGCCGTCGATAATGTCCAAAATATATTATACGGTGCTCTAATCACCGTCCATCGAACACCACACTCAGTATTATTATTATTATTATTACAGTCTGTATATTAAGTATAATATTGTGTACGATTTTTGAGATGTATACGACGGCGACAAAATCGATGGACAGAGTACACTAAGTACGTCATGATAATACATCGAATCCGTATGGAGAGACCAGTGGAACCGGTCACATTAAACTTTTTCAGTTTTTAAATATATTATGTAGGTAACCGAGTAGAGAAGAACGACATACTAACGGGAGATTATAAGAGTTAATCCCTTTAACCGTCTATATAAATATATATATATATTGTATGACGTAATAAACGCATTAAACACTGCAAGTGAACGCTGCAAGACCTCTATATAATAATATAATACATACGTGTATATATTATAACAATACAGTTGATGCTTTACATTGTAATGAAAATAATGTTGTCGGCATGTTGTCCCCGAAAATTGTGTACACATATATGTATGTGTACACAAATGTGTATTGTAATTGAAAAATATCGACGTTAGACAACGGTATGAGTATATTATTGTGACACTCCACGGGACGCTGGTTACACGTTTGATGTTTCCTTAAGAACATTATTCGTTAGAGACTTATGACAAGTTACAAGGTTCGGGATTATAATATGATTGGTGTTGGCACCGATATTATATTTTAGTAACACCCTTTGTGTCCGATCCCGATCGCCTCACACTGTCCACATAATGATGTAACACTCTCGTCGTTTCGTTTTGGTGGTGGTGGGGCACAAAAATCGGAAGACCCCGTACCGCGGCGGCAACTATGGCGGTGGCGGACGCGCATTCTTGGGGTTTTAAAAATCGACCCGACGGCGACCGACGATTGGACGTGCCTACTCCGCCGTCACGAGCGTTTTTCACTCGGCTAATATAATAATAGTATAATATACCTACACGATAACAATAACGTAAAAGACATTATTGTAGCGAAAAAAAAAAAAAAGAAAAAGATATCGGACGAAATCACGGACATTCATTGTGGAACGATCGGTCCGCCGCCGCCGTGTCGGAGTCGTCGCCGTTCGAAATGACCCAAACACGTACACACCCGCTGCGAATCGCTAGGCGGATGGACGGACGGGAAAAAAAAATAATAACAACAATAATAATAATAATAATAATAAGAATAAGAATAGAAACTCGGTTCGTCCGTATATTATATATTATTTTTTTTTCCTGTCGTCCTCCTCTATAATACGTCGACGTTCGCGACGGTCGCGGGGAACCCTCTCTACACTAGAACGGATGGTATTATGTACGCGTATCCCGTACATTTTCACGTCGTCGTCGTCGTGCGTTTCGTGTGTTATTATTATTATTATATTTTTTTTTTGCCACGACGACGACGACAACATAATATTGTTACAATACACACGACATGTTAACGTGTGCACTGCGCGCGGCGGTGCAACGGCGACGGCGACACAAAAGCGACGGCGACACACACACACACACACACACACGCGCACACAGGCGCGCGCGAACGGGCACAATGGTCTGTCCTGCGAGGCGGAGTGAAATCAGTTTTTCCGCCGCGCCCGTCCTGCGTGAGCGGCGACGGTGGCTGCGGCCTATGCGTCGTATTTATTACGAGCGGCGAAAAATAATAATAATAATAATAATAATAATAATAATAAAAATAATATATATATATATGAAAAGAAAGAAATGTGTAAAAAAAATACGACGCGTTCACAACGTATAAATAATAAATGTATACGCATGTGACGTGCACGGTGCAGCGGCTGATGCTCGTGCGGGGGGTGGTGACTGTGTGGCGGTGACGAGGACGATATTATCATCGTCGGAAACTCCCGAAATCCTACGTCGCCGCGAACTGGTTTTCCTTTATATTTTCTATATTTTCTAGCTTACTCTCTCACTCACTCTCTCTCTCTCACGCGGCCGATCCGTCGATAATTGCAACCGGCTGCCGGTATACACATTACACACAAACACACACGCAGAAGCACACATACCACAGTGATGGCGGTACGCACGACGGCCACCGCATACACATCCACACACACGAGCGCGGCCAGTATACCATTATGCACGTACATATATTATATTACTACGCATAATATATTATTATAATGTCCTTGTTTCCGCGAACCGCGCGCGCTAATGATTATGCTCGCCTCTACCCCCCGCCGACTATATACGTAGTGTACGCACACACGTGCACTCGCCTCGTACATATATATTATATATTATAAAATATATATATACACGCACACACATGCATATATATATACGTGTAAAACGATAGGCTGGCGGCGGGTGTTGTGAAACACGTCGCCATCACACGGTCGGCTGGGTCGATGTAGCCGCGCGCGGTGGCGGTGCGTATATAGTGTGTACGACGACGACGACGACGACGACGAAAACGACGACTATCGTCGGAGGTGAGGGGAGCGGCGGTGTGGCGGCGGCAGCGATGCATATAGGCCGTCGGCGGCGGCAGCGGCGACGACCACGGCGCGCGGTGTGGACGGAGTGCGGTGGCGGCGGACGCGGCTTCGTCGGCGACGGTGACGGGGCGCGGCGGTGGCGGCGGCGGCGGTACGAGAGAACCGTAGCATGCCGCGACTGTGGAAGCCGATAAGACCGCCGGGTGTGTCCGGGGCAACGATGCGTGTGCGGGTAAGTGGCAACGGCGGCGCGGCGTCGTCGACGGTGCAGTGCGGTGGGTGTGCGGGTGGGTGGGTAGCCACGCGGCGGCGGACGTAAACGGGCCGGCCGGTGATGCGCGGCGGGGGGATAGGTCCCGCGGGCTTAACACGCGATCCGCGGGCCCGGAAGACGGACGACAGACAGACAACCGTCGCCGTCGGTCCAGCGGGCGGTGGCGGTGGTGGGGTGTGTGTGTGCGTACGTATATATTATATACATATATATATCTGTGGTTGAGAGCCAAAACATGATATGTGCAAAATGATTACTTTACAGGAGAACGATTTTAAAAAATCAACAATTATCAAAATACAAAAATTCTACTTTATGAGTGTTTTTTTCATTGTTTATTGTTGTCTAACCATATAAATGTGCAATATGCATGTGCAATATTAATATAAATAACTGATAATAGAAAAAAAATAATATTCTCTATAATTTTTAGTAACATTAAGAATTTAAAATGCAGTTATCATATTTAGTCATTTTTTCTTTTACATAAATTAATAACATAACATATTTTGACACAAAATTTATATTTTCTAATTATTTGAAAAAAATTATTATGTTATTATCATTGCTTTAAAATCTCAATTTATTAGAGTTCAGACATAGAAAATAACATAATATGTAAATAAAAAATAAAATAAAAACTCAGACTTGTAATAAATTAATATAGTAGATACTCCACATTTGTAGTTTTAAAAAAAAAATAAGTAACAATATTATTAAAAATGTAACCTAGGTGGCTAGGTATTCATAAAAAATGGTTAGTAATTTAAAATAAATTATTTGTATCTTTAGACTTAAAAAATAACATATTATATAAATAATTAAACAAAATAATAATATAAATATAATAATAATATAATATTAACAATTTAAAATGTAACCTACTTATAAAAAAAGGTAAATATAAAATTTATTAACTAATAAAAAATAAAAACTATTCATCATCTGATGAGCTTTCATTTAAGTTTGCAGCTGTTTGTTTGGACTTGGTTTTGAGTCCATAGTAAAACGGATGATACAAAGGATCTATCAATGGTAGTAGACTAAGGAGATCTTTCTTTTTCTCAAAATCAATTGGATTTGGTTTATTGTATGTCTGTGGAATTACCAGTTGTGATGCACTTATAGTCTCTTTTCCAGCTCTTGTTTTACCAGTTGTTTTTTTTAAATCTAAAATGCGGAATGGGGCATCAGGGTCTAGTGTAGCTTTGAATTTAATAGTGCCAAAATTCTTATCATATCGTAACCATGTAATTTTCAACCAATTTACTTTTTCTTTATTCACATCCAAGTTTCTTTTAACAAAAGTACTTGATAACAGAGCTGAAAATGTTTTGAAATTGTCCATTTCGATTTCAACTACTTTAAGAGGTATTTTGCCTCTTACATTTCTCACAAAATTGTACCAGTCTATGGGTATGGATATTTCAGAATCAGATAATTTTTTAGCTTTTTCTATTCTTGCATGATCAGTATCACATTCTAAGTGTGTATGACCTGGTACAAGGAATTTTTGGTCAATTATTTCCAAAGAGGGATGATTTTGAATAGCCACACTTCATAAATAATTACGTTAAATAAAAATATATTATTATTATAACAACATTAACAACTGAAAATATACTGAATAGTGAATACTGATGCCTGATAATAATGAACAAATATAATTTTATTATCATTCGTAGAAGTATTCATTTTTAAACACATGAGTAGGTACATGATATTGGTTATTGCCGCTTTAAATGAGCAAAAACAAAGCAATAGCGGGAAAATAATAAATATTATTATTGTAAAACCATGATACAATAATAAGAATAGCTTGTGTCAAACAATGATAAGTGCTATAAATAGAAATGGACAAAATATGATACTCGTCGAAAATCAGCACATATCAGGTTTTGTCCAAATAAAAAAAAACATCAATTTTGATAAGTGAAATATCATATAATGCCACAAAATAATTTGTCATCCAATAAAAGATATCATTTATAATTGTTGTTATAACATCTTTGATATTAGAGCTACAGATACCATATTTTGACACAATAAAATATAGAATTAAAACAACATTTATCATACATAACCTCAAAATCGAATTTTTGCACATATCATGTTTTGGCTCTCAACCACAGATATATATATAATATACGCGATGCCCGTAGGCGTGTGGGAGAAGAGAGTATTATAATATATATATTATACGCGAGTGCGCGCGTACTGTGTACAGTGCGTCGCAGTGCGGTGTAGTAGAGCGGGATGAGGGGTGAACGGTGGCGGCGAGTGGTTTCGGTGTGTGTGTCGGCGGCGGCTGCGACCGCGGTGGTGGGGTGGTGGAGGGGAACTCGGAGCGGATATTAGAACGGCGCGCGCGAGCGAGTGAGAGAGAGTGTGTGTGCGCGAGTGTGAGAGAGCCACAGAGCGAGCGAGAGAGCCGGCGGCCGCCGCTGAGCTCGGGTCACAATCATAATGGGCATATGGGGGTGGACCGGGTGTGAGTGGTGGTGTCGGCGGCCGATGCGTCGGCGGGTGAGTAGGGTCCGCCGTCGCCGCCGCTGCCGTCGTGCTATCCGTGTCCGGCAGCTAGCCAGCCGCCGCCACCGCCGAACTCGCCTCCACCCTTTTATCTATATATTTCAAAAACCACCGGCCACCACTACCCCTCTCCATGCCGTACCGCACCCCGTCACTTTCCGGCGGCGGTGGCGGCGTCCCCTTTTTCCAATCTACCAGCGCGTATTTCCAACGCACGCACGCACGCACGCACGGGCATTAAAGTGCGACGCCCGTGGCTCTTTTGCCCGCCGACGCCGTGGACAAAATCCACCCGCACCGCCGCCGGCTGTACGTCGCACGTATAGACGGCGGTGGCAGCGACAGCGGCGGCGGCGGCGGTGGTATCGGCCGGCCACGTACGTGTGTGCGGTGAAAGCTGTCCGAAATTAAGGATACCGCGCGCGCCCCCGGGTCCCTCTCGGTTCTTTGTTCGCGCGCGGCCCGCTGTCCGGCACAATCGATTGCCGCCCGCGGTCACCGTGGTCATTTCGGTCTTCCGCCTCCTGCGCCCATCCGCGTGTCCACGTCGACGGTAGTGCCTTCCACTCTGCAATTTTTTACTCGTCTTCTATTCTTTTTTTTCCCCCGTGTTTCCTCCTCTTATTCCCGACGGGGCACGTTTCCTGTCACGTATATATACGTCGTCGTCGTCGTCTATATATATATATATATATAGATAGATGGATAGATAGATAGATAGATACGAATTCCGTCGATGACGACGCGGCGCACCGACCGGACGCATTCGATATACGAGCAAGAGAGATAGAACGAGATTGAAAGAGTGAGAGAGCGGAAAAAAGATACCCGCTGCGTGTGTTGGCGACGGTGGCGGTATGCGACTGTGGCGGCGGCGGCGGTGGCGGCGACGGTTTAATAAAACACACCATCGCCGATAGCCGATGGATCATCGTCGGAGAATGACGACGACGCATTCGCCATATTATTATATACCTACCATGTATAATCCCCATAGTCGATACCCGGTACTATGCAGCAAACCGATTTCGGGCGATCAAAATTCGTGAAAGTCGGATGAAAAATCAGTTTTAAAAAGTTAACATGCGGCGGCCGATAATAAATTATATTATTATAATTTTATGTATACCACGTGTTCGGGAGACGTTACTACAAAAACATTCCGCGGGCTGCCGGACCGTTACGCCGCGCGACACGACGACGAGGACGACATAGTCGATTTAACTCTTTAAACGCGAACGAGTTTTATCGAACGAATGAAAAATAAAAAAAAAAACAGACTCGTCAAACACACACACAACGCCGCCGCCGCCACCGTGTGCCGCCGACACTTTTTATTTATTCGTTTTCATATTCCCGACCAAGTGCGTCCTATTGCGGCTACTGTGCAGTAGACGACGCGTAGCATGCTACAATATGAAAACAGAATATTTTTTATTTTTTATACGCGGACGGCTAACAACGATTGGATTTCGACGCTCCGCCGTTGCCGACGACGTGCACCGTTTCGAACGCGACGAACCGAGACGGATCACGGATTCGCGTTAGAAATGGGCGCGCGCGTTAAAAAGTAAAAATGAAGAAAATTATTTATTGTGTAGATTTCGTGCATAATAATATTACAAATTATTATTATTTCAAAATATGCCACCGATTAGGGTTTATGTATATTTTGCTCGATTTTGTTGTCACAGCTATAGCTTGTTTCTAACTTGCCGTCTCAGCTCCCGAGTACACGCGTATATATTATTATTGTTTATTTTGTATATTATACGCAGCTTCGCACTATCGACATATCTCACTAAAACTTATAAGTTGTATAAACACTTAAACTGAAAATACACACAAACAACAAACGTTTACAGAATACAGATGAATACGATTACAGATATTATATTATATGCACAACGCTAATATTGAATGAAAGTTACAAAAATATCAGGTTGATTATAAGTGATTAAATTGCTTTCGTCGCAATGTCACATATTATACGTCATAATTTACATTATATAAATATTAGATTTTGAGATTTTCCCATTGTAACAATATATAGATAATAATATAATATAGGTAAGTACTCTTTTGGTTTGGTCGCGGAAAATTGTTTTATCAAAGTGGATAATTTTTTTAAAATTTTTTTGAGTTTATCATTATTAATATTGTACTAGTAGACTTACCCGTAATGCCATTTAATTCTCCCTCGTAAGAATAAATTAGCAAGATTTCAGATTGCTGTTCAACTCAACAGGTTAAATATATTCTTCCACTCAGTAGTCTCGTTCATAAAATAACAAAAACAATTTGGTTTAATGATAATTGTATCGTCTGTTGAATTATTTCTCTTTCTACAATATTACTAAGTATAAGCTGTGCATTGATAAAATTAATTTATTATAATTTTAAGATGCTATTACACATTTACACTCTGTATTTTATTTAATATTTCGCATTTGCTCTTTAAAAAATTTAAAAACTATCATTGAAACAATTTTTTTTTGTTTCTTGAAAACAAAATGTATTAAAACTTAATAAAACATACACGCACACGCAATCACGTAAAAATGTTCAACAAACATAAAACTTTATTCTTTGAAAAAAAAAAATAGTTCAAATAGTTTAGATTTGTATGCGTGTAAATATATTGAATTTTTAATAAAGTGTGTTTATTAATTATTTCATCATAATAAGTCGTGCTACATTTTCCATGCACAATGGATTTTAAATGACACGCGGAAAATATATCATATTTTTATATAAACTACACAATGTAGCGTTACCACTAGGCAACGAGCATATTATTATATACAGCGGGGTGTTAATACATTCATTGCGATATTCATAAATAAGGGTGATTTTTTTTTATCTAACGATTTTGAACTAATGTTGTTTTTATTCGTTTGCACATTAATAATGATGATACAATAGTTAAACTATACTATTCAAACGTTTAAAATATATCGAAGTTATTTGCTCGATTTAATTGTCATGTCAGTGATATCGTGACGTACTTATCAACAGCTATATAAATAAAATAGTTGGTGGTAGTTAATTTGTAGATCGTTAATTTTAATTAAATTATTCAAAAGTTCGATTGGCAGAAATAAAAGTTATACAACAATGGGTTAATACATCGAACTATTAAATTCTTTAGTCTTGATACAAAAAAATGAGGGGAAAAAAGGTCGTAGGTACGACTTTTATCTGACACCATATTATTTCCCCATCATAATAATATGTAGGAAACATCATTGAATTATATTATAGTACATACATTAATATTCGTCACCGTCATCAACATATTCATATACACGAATAAAATCCACTCATTAAATTTTATTACTTATGCCGCGTATAATAATAATATAACGTTTAAAAAAATAAAAATCATGGTAACAAAATTACTTACGTATCGTAAACCAAACAAATCGTTTTGATAAATATAATGGCACGTATAATTATTTCACATTATATGTATAAATCATATTATATGAGATACGTACATTATTTAATTTTTATATTTTATAATATTTTACAGTGATATAAATATTGTTAAATATGTGCTTATGCCGCAGTGGAATAGAATATAACAGTTGGTACTTACTACTTGGTATATAAATATAGAATACATGTATATATTATAATTATTATGTTATAGTTTATTCTGTTGTACTGATAAAAAGTTTAACTGACGGTTAAAGTCGACAGCGATAGAGTTTTTGATTTACACATCTGCAATGTCTGTCAGTCAGTTTAATGCGAACGATATACTCATGTAAACCGGACCGAAGTTAAGTGTACGAACTTTGGTCAATATTGTTGTTCTTGAAACGCACAGACTCATCCACTTTTGATGTTTATTGTTTACGAAGATTTCTTTCAATAACACACAGCACACACTTCCCATTTGCTGTGGACGTATAACAATAACATTTTATTATATATATTGCGCTGACATATATTATAGGCACAAGGCACCCAATGGCTAATACCTTATATTGAGTTATATACATAGCTATGTACTTTTGAATACACGGTGTATATAATGTATTGATAATGCTATGAAGTATCCGAATACTTCCCTTGGTATGACATTTTTTACATGTTTATTATATTAGGTAGGGTAAATTTGTAAGATTGATAAAATCGAAAATCCATCAATATGAAGCAGTTGCCCGGAACTGAAAACAGTACTTATGAAAACATAAATAAAACAAACATTCGACTTCCATAATGTGTTTACTTCACCACGTATAAACCTTACGCGCGATTGGAATTTTATTTGTATATACCTATTTACTTTTATAATATATACATTATACGGTTCCATTCAATTTCAATCAGTGGTGTATTGAAATAACTTTATTGACGAGGAGCAAACAATATTAAATATTAATACTTATAGCCACTTAGGACAACCGCGCTTTGTATAATCAGTCTCAACATTGAACTTTTAAGATTGCATATTGTGCAAAAGGGATAATTCAAATATTATCTTTGATATAATTATTATGATTTTATTGACTGTACCAACTCAGATGTGTTTTATTATTTATTATATTATCTAATTTATTTGAATAACAATTAGGGTTTGGATTTTAAAACAAAAATATAGATTTTAAAAGCGCTCGCAACATCAACAATAATCAAATCAAATAAAAAATATTTTTGACACGATTTTAAACAAGTGTGAAACATATATTATAATATTATATTATAACATAATTAAATATGCCAAGTCCAGTATGCACTCTGACGCCCATTTACATTAAAGGTCAATTGCTCCCAAAAAAAGTGCCTTCAACGTGTTCATTATACAAAAAAATGCAGTATATAGTTCAAATGATTTGCTTGACATCGATGTATTATAATAAATGTATCGATTGACCAATAATCACTGACAATTAATGCATCTATTATTGGATATTGAAATAACAATTTAAAAATCTATATTGCACGCCTATATTATAATATATGTATATACTCAAGTGTTTTTAATGTGCGTCTCTCTCGGGGTATATTAATAAAATGTACGAATAATAATTGACATCACGTAGTGATATGAACTCAAGTAGTTCATATATTATTGTATGACTGATGTATATTATGATATAAATTCAGTTAGGTATACTTACTGTATCTATATTATTAGTGTGTTAATAATAATTGCCGTATTGTTTTACTTTCAAGTTTCAACACGATGTAATTACACCGAAAACACAAGTATGCTATTAAGTATTATTATCATGGTTTGAGAATATTTATTTTATGAATCGTGTATCTGTGTGTGTATATACATAAAATATTTGTTGTACATGACGAGGCGATTTCCCGATTTTCCCAAATCAAAACGGTTTGTTAAATACGATTAATTCCTATATAATGTTGCGTACAGCTGCTGTTGAATTCAACAGGTCAGATAATTTATTTCATCTGTCCCGTACTTTTAACTATTGTTTTGTTACCACCATAACGAAATCGATAAATCATTTTAGCGTTAATAATGCTGTTATAACCCTCTATTTAATAACATCACTTTAATTGTATGCGTAATTATGCGCGATTAACTGTTAATAACAATATGACAGGTGTAATGAAATTCCGGACACTCGAAAACGAAATACATAATAATATACTTCAATATTATTTATTATTTATATCCACACTATTTGTCCTTCGTGTAACAGACGAAAGTTAATATTATTTTTCCTCACGTAATTCGTTTGAATTACTGTTAAATCTTTTCAGTCGTGAATTCGGACCGATAGGTACTTGGAAAGAAAAATGTGTACGAGAGTAATAAATGTCTAAAGGAAATAAGTAATAAAAATAGGAAGAAAATTGATTCCCGTCGCTGAACATGTGCAGTACGGCCGTGTAACAACATTACTCCCACGTGGCAATATATTATGTAATATTAGGTTTTTAAGGCGACGAAACAGTCGTGATTTTGAGTTTTGACGAATAAAATTGACGGTCCCTCGTAAAAACATCGACTATATTATCAATCGTTTTAACGGTGTGCGTATACTAGTCCTAAAGTATATAAACTTCCCCTCCCAATTGTTTGTCTAATCTAATGGATGAATAAATGTTACCGAGGGTTGTTTGTCGTTTAACCGCGGCTTTACACACTTTTCCAAATCGCGTATCTATACGTGTACAGTATAGTAGTATACACACAATCGCACGCGCATATACGAATATATATATTAATTTTATGGCACCTAATACCCATATTATACACATGCACTGCCTGCACCCACCGTAAAACGATTGTATATAAACTAATAGTTTTCCATTAGCAGAAGTTAAAAATATTGTTAACACTCTTATTGTATACGCGACGGATTTCAAAAGACTATTCACTAAACAGTAAAAAGCAGTAATAACGGAATATTATTACTATTTTTATTATTATTATTATTATTATAGTAGTGCAGTTTTAGACAGACGTACATGCAGTTTATTATTATATATTATGTATGTATGTATGTATGTATGCATGTATGAGTGTATGCACATTGCACCGTGTGCATCGCGAGTGTATAATATGAAAGTGTCTAGAAACGAGCAAAAAACTACTAATGGTTTTTTTTTTCCGCACAGTTCGTGTAAAAGATAAAAAATGTACATCGTATTTGTATACCGACAAATGAATAACGGGCGTTTATTTAAATATTTCAATCGAATCGCGCGTTTCTGCTGCAGTATATATAAATGTCACTTTTCCCGACAGACGCTCATCAGTCGTCGTGGACAGTTGCAGTAGGTACTATATAGACAGGCTATGTACAATATTGCGGCAGTGGAGCGCTGTAATAAAGAAGAAGTGCAATACACGATAAAATTGAACACAATATAATATACCTACATCACATTGGCATTACACCGACGATGTCGATCGTCGGAGATTTTAGCGACTTGAATGCTAATTTCGACGCTATGTAGTTGAAATAATATAACGTTAACGCGGTACGACGGCAAATAAAATATTTTATTATACACATGTACCAGACGTACAGTCGGTAACGCAATATCATTATATATATATATATATTGTGTATACGTTAAACTGGTTGAGCGGCGCCGGACGAAAACGATTCATCACGCCACGCGCGCGGAATTTCGCCACGAGAAATAAACAAAACGGAACGACTTTGAACTTACAACCTATATTTCTGGCGAATTCCGCGGCGGCCTGCAGACTGTTTATACCCACCTAATATAGTATAATATTATTTTCTTCATACACCCTGTGCACCCATCTTCCACGCGCCGATGACGTTCGTCTCGGATGTTTTTATATTAATTTTTAAGGCTCGCCGCTCGCGGTGCTGCTACTGCTGCAGTGCGCTGCTGCACTAACCGCGGGGCTGTCATAAATAATTAGGACGACGACAACTACTACGTCGGTCCCTCGCGCAGTGACACAAACGTTATGACAACAATAACTTAATACACTAATTTATTTTGTTATTTGTTTTTCTTTGCCGTTCTTTTCTGCGAGAGCGAAAATTAAAATATTTATACTAGTGGAAGTGCTGCAGATGGCGGTCGGTCTTGTGCGGCGGAGCAATATCGCAGGATAGCGAATAAAATTACCGGCATTTTAGTCGTTGCTTCCACCGTTGTATAATTTAACGATATCGTGCGCACCTATTTATTATAATTAAACGCGTCGGGAGAAAACATACGTGCGACGCACGACGGCGTTTGATCTATATTCTAAAAATATATACACGCACTTGCGATACATATATGCGCGAATTACGAATAATATGTTATTATATTATATTATGCAGAGTTATTCGAAAACTTTGGATATTAGGTGTATTATATATTATTATTATATACTTACAACTGGCTATAAATTCTCGTGTATTCTCGAGTCGCGCGCTCTTTTACTATAGGTAGGTAATATTATATATAATGTGCGTACATTATTACACGTATACTTTGACCGGCTGCCGTTGCCTCTGCTTCTGCTGCAGTGCAGTATGCGCATGATCATAATATATCATATCATGGTGTGTAGGCGAACGCTAAAAAAAATGTCCCTTATATCACGACGAACGTATATTACGAGGTCTAAATGAGCGCGCTTGCCCGGAGCTAATAGAAAATGTAATTGGGTGGATGGGTAGGTTCAGGTTGTCCGTGTTATATATTTTATCGCGCATTATTGTATAACATGGGCGATGGTATTTAGAGTATAGCCTACGGTAACCTGCAGTGGCGGATTTAACGGAGTGAATACGGACAATCGCTGGCCGGGTCCTTACAATGAGCCTTTGGACTCGGCCGTCACACAATATTTATTTTTAACTATAATACAATTTTAACACATGAAACCGGAAAAGAATAAATGATTCCAGAAATTATGTGTCATATTGTGATGTGCATGAGGTGCTTCAACTGCGGTAATTTAGCTTTACAAACTTATCTACAGCAAATTAGTATACTTATACATTTTTTCATTCATTTTTGAAAGTACAGACTTATTTACAGTAAAGTAGTATGGGTACTTATACACTTTTTCATTCAATTGTTTTCTAAAAGTTTTCTTTCGATGCATGCATTTTGCTTAAAATAAAACGGTATTGTTACATATTTGATTGTACATTTTATACACAGGTATTAATTCGTAGTTAACGTTTATGTAATTGAATTATAATTAAGGTAATTTAACTCGAAATATTTATTTTAAAAAAACGAAAATGTTGCCCTATTTTAACCCCGATTTATTGGGCCCATTATATGTTTGCAGACTTTTTTCCGCCACTGCGGTAGTATACAATGATACAGGCGCAATGGCATTATATTATGTTGTATAATATTATATATTATTTGATATACGATAAAAGTATAAAATAAACATTTTGCTCTGCCTGCTGCTGCAGTAGTAAAATAATATCTCTCGCCAGTCACTATATAATATACGCTCGCTCGTACAGGTATATATATTATTATTACGTGTACACGATGGGGAAAAAAAGGTATTACCGAACGTACGCAGGCATATATTGTTAAGGGTAAAAAACGTCACGTGGCATGCGCTTTTTGTTGGCCTGCAGACACGCGTGCTCGCTGTCAACGCTGCGGATCGCGAGATTTGGGATAATGCGTCTGCTGCCGGCGCGGGCGTCTCCGCCGTTTTTTTTATATTTTTTATATATATATATAAAAGGGCCCGTCTTTTTTTTCATTCCTTTCATTCCGTTTTTTTTTTTGCCTCACCGTTGTAATCGTATCGATTTGCGTCGCCGTGACTGTAATAACATCGTTTCCTGTATGACGACGGCGACGCAACCGCATACGGCATATTATTATTATTATTTTATATATTCGCGTCGTGTTGCGTTTTATCGGAGCGGCTCGCCGCGAGATTTTACAACTCGCCGAGCCGATCCGGCCCTGAATCGAGCGCGGCGCGCGCGCGTGTGCGTAATATATACGATAATAATATCATAATATTATAATGTTATGTACGCCGGAGAACGTGGGTGTCCGTCGGGAATATATATTTATACATTATCACACACACACACACACACACGTGTACATAATATATAAATAATAATATAGGTAACGCGAATATCTCGCGGGGCCGTGTTTGGCGAAAAAGAAAAACGTTATAAAAAAAATACTTTTCAAACCGTCGTCGCCGTATCCGTCGGTCGTGCCCTGCTAATAATAAACAATAGTGTGCGCGTGCGCGTCATTGATATTATACACAACACACACGGCAGCGGCGTGTTTCAAGGTCTCTGCAACTCTTTCCGCCGCCGCCGCGCCGAGTACATTACGTTTTCGCGGCGCGGCGGCACCGACGACGACGACGACGACGACGACGACGACATACACGATAAATAATAGTAATAATAATAATAGTAATAGTAATAATAATAATAATAATAATAATAGTAATAGTAATAATACCTATTGTACACACACGCACAAGCACGCACGCACGCACATGCGAGCGTGCATAAACGCGACGACGGTGGAATAACGGGTCGTTAATATCGTTGTTGTTATTATTATTATCATTATTATTTCGCGCGTATATTATAATATTATAATAATAATAATATGCACGCCGCGCAACGTTATAATATCGTCGTCGTCGTCGTCGTTGTTGTTATTATAATATAATATCACCATTATTAGGTGTATCGCGGCGCGACTCGCGCCGGGATAATATTTCGTCGGTGGCGCGCGCGAAATTTCGACCTGGTCGGGTACTATCTGCGCGTCGCGATCGCGTATAATAATAATAATAATAATAATAATACTATTCCGCCGCACAGTGCACACACCACGAATGCATCGAGCGGCGGCATCGCACCGCGGGCGCGTTACGGGGGCACGACGGATGTTGTATGCATATATACGCGTATTATAATATGCACATGTGTGCGTGTGTACGTGTGCACACAAAGGTCGGTCAACCGTGCGAGCACATTATATATTATTATTATTATTATTATTATTACTATTATTATTATATTATATATGCTGCGATATTATACCGGCGGATTGCGATAATCCGCGCGACGGCGGGCCGACATGACGTGCGTATATAATATTATCGTGGAACACACTCACACGCTCGTAATGAGTGTACGCGCATATAATATGTATATATATAATAATAATAATAATAATATAGGTAGGTACACACACGAACGAGAATATAATATAATATACAAGCGGCGGACAAATTGATGCGAAGCTCCCGGGTTCGGTTGCGGGCTATGTGCGGGAGAGTGGGACGGCTGCTGCTGCGACGACGGCGACGTGTGTCTGCTCCGCGGGACGGGGTTGCCGGCGATATGGCGGCCGAGTATAATAATAATAATAATATTGTAAATAATTATTATATCAAGTTCATAAACCGCCGCGTGGAAACGGCTATATATACCGAGGTATATACCATATGATATTATATACCTATATAATAATAATAATAATAATAATAATATATAATATTATATCGGGGCCAAGTTTCATGGCGTGGAAGTGTGGTCTGCGTGCGTGTGCGTGCACTTCGCGTTTAGAATATTACAGTGCACGCGCGCACCCCCCGGGGGACCGTATTTGTCGACCGCGCGTGTGTGCCGGGTGTGTGTGTGTGTGTGTTGTGTATGTGTGCCGGGTGTGTGTATGTGTGTGTTTAAACCGTTGCCGCGACGGAATCGCGTGCACCGGCCGCCTAGCGTTTGCTCGTTTCGCGAACGCCCGCGCCGCCGTACACATATTATATATTATATTATATGCGCTCGTTTATACGCAGATTACACTATATACATATACAGTCATATATATATATATATATATACGGACGTGGAAATACATATAATATAATATTATATAGGTATATATAAACGTGGACGCATATATATTATGTATATATGTAAACGCGGACGCATGTATAAACGTGGATATATATAATATAAACGTGGAAATACGTACTATATTATATGCATGTATATGCGTATGGAAAGGTCGCCGCCGCCTCCGCCGCTGCCGAACACACTCGCACGCGCTGCCGTAGTTCGCATCATCGCACGTTTCTCTCTCGCACCCTCCACGACTAGTCATCCGTCGTTCGATCTCTTCTCCCTCGCCGAGCTGAGCGTGTGTGTGCGTGTCGCATCTCTCTCACTCTCTCTCACTCTCTCCCTCGCCCTATCTCTTTCCGTCCGCGGTATACGTGCTGGCGACTGTGTGAATGCACACGTGGACGACCGCGTGAAAAGTCTATCAGTCCGTCTCTCTATATAGTACCATGTGGGTGTCTTTCTCTCTCTCTCTCTCACTCTCTCTCTCTCTATCCACGGTACCCGGGTAAAATGGAAAATAATAATAACAACAACAGATATTTTTATTATTATTATTACTATAGGACAGGTGCGTTTTATATCGACCGATCGTAATTAAATTAAATTACATGGAATTATCGCGCGCGCGATAGACACCAGACACACGTCGTATATATATAATATTATATGGGCGAGTGTGTGAGAGCGGGCCGGTTCGCGTCATGTTTCGAGCCCGTCCCGCGACGGGTGTAATACGCGCGCACACCCATATTATATTATACTATGCAATTTATATACTACGAAGTACGAAACGCGTCCATACAATATTGTATATTATAATATTTTGATCGGCGAAATATTATAATGCAAAAAATGTATAAAATGAAACCGCAGACAATCATGTCAAAAATCAAAATAGCTGCATCCAACACGAACACAACAATATTAAAACAAATTCCTTATGATGCCTTTCAAAATTCTAGAAAAATGAACATAAGAGTATATTAAATGGCATTTCTTCTGGAATAATCAAAACACAAAATTGAATCAAATTAAGAAATCAACTTCCAGATGGTAAAATCCAAAACTCGAACAAAACGGAGAAACCATTTTAATACGATTACGAATTGGACACACAAGATTAACCCATGCGTTTCTCAGGACAAAAGAAGAACCACCTTATGTCCTTATGCGAAGCATATGGCGATTGTGCTCACTATAAAACATGTACTATAACGGAATGACAACGATATGAACAGGGTCAACTCAACCACTGCTTGACGTCACTCTTAGTCCAAATCTTGAACAAAACGAGAAAATTCTTAACTTTTTAAAATTAAACGATCTAATATTAACTAAATATTACAATAATATACCTATAATTATAATATTATAATTTAATCTATTTTGTGAGTACTGTAACTAATTGTAATCTATTATCCAAATCCCAAATATAATTGTAAATTTGTAACAAAATATGGTCTTTGAATATTGTTTTAAGACCTATAAAACAAAACAATATATAATGACATAGACGCCGCACAGACCACCGCGACACACTGCGCTGTTGACTTACACGCCGAAAAGTAAAAGTAAAATAAAAAATGTATCTTGTATTTGTCAGCAGTACACAAGCATATCTATATTAAAATATAATAAATATGTGACCGTGCGTGTATAAAGCCGGATCCACAGCCATGTCATCAGTCGTGTATAGTGTCCAAAAGTTGAGCTAGACCCCAAATTCGGTGGAAATTTCCTAGTAGATCATGGTTGGCGATTGATATACCGTAGTCCGTGATTACCGCGGCCAATACGATAAAAGCCACACGACATGACAGACGACGTAGCTGTTAATACCCGGTTTAACGTTTATATAATATTATTATATATATATATATTATACTGCGAGTGCGCGTGTATTACCATCGCCGTCTATAACCTATATAAGGAGAACGCGCGCGGTGTGAACACCTCCTGTATAATATTATATACATATTTTATATTATGTGCCTATATACCTCGCGGAGCTGATTCATTGTCGTCCGGAAAGTACTATGTCATTATATATTGTATACGTATGCAGCATACGCGCTCAGCAGAAATATTATGTACTATACGTACAATATATACACATTACACAATACGTATAATATATATTTTATTTTTACACGCGCGCACACAATATTATTATATAGTATATGTCATATTATGTGTAGGTAGGTATAGCATATATTATAAAATTATAATAATATAATATGCACTCCGACTCCGTGCGCCGTTTTCCAAAGTCAGCGTTTAAACGGCGTCTGAACGTATATTATATAGCGTTGGAGCATGTCTAATGTGCAACACCTAACCCTATTCCCTATATAGTATAATATATTATTATTATTATACAGGATTGCACGAAACATGCGTGGACTATTCCGCCTAAATATATAATGCCACGTGCGGATGTGCAACGAAAAAGAGGGATTCAACCGCGGTGCAGTACTGCAGCTGAAATTGCAGCGATTCGCCAATAACAAGGAATGGTATAATTCTGTGTGACAAGGACGAGAAGTGAGAAATTTCAGTCACGGGCAGTCGGATATTTTCGGCACGAGCTGCAGGCGAGGTCTGCAATTCGCCCCATTGCCCAAGACCGAAAATATAACCTTCTATACACTTATACTATTCTTTGTAACACCTCTGTTTCATATAGAACAGCATGGGATTAAGCCGCCTACCATCTATCTTACCAGCACCTCCAGAATATTGTACCTATATTTTAATCCGATCGGGACAGTAACCCTTCTGACCGCTGCATAGTGGATATTTCCACTTTCCCGCCCGCTGCGTAACTGGATTCTCACTTTACCGCCCGCCGCACACCGATCGGAAAAAAAGATATTTTGCTGTCCGCTGGACGGAAAGTGTTCAAACTGGCTGAAAGCTCCAACTGGCATCGAAAATTAAACTTTCTGTGCAGGTGTGATAAAATAGTATATTGTGTGGCGAGGGCGGGAAGTGAGCTATTTCAGTCGTGAGCTTCCCGCACGAGTCACACATACTATTTTTTGTCACGCCTCTGTGTTCATCAATCACGGCAAAGATAATGCAGGGATCTATGCAACAACTAGATTATTCTACAACAACAATATTTCATGAAAGAAACGATTTGGTTTTATTTATTTTAAGCGTCATACGTGGAGGTTATAATATGAATATATAAGATGTAGCCAAAAGTTTATGTTTTGTAATGACCGTGGTATATATTTCAGTGTCTGGTTGTGCAGGAGATACGCCAGCACTTTTGGGGATTTCCACTTTATCGACCGGCTTTATGGGGATTCCCACTTTACCGCCCGCTGGACGGAGAAAGTTAGCTTTCTAACGTTATCGACAACTAAACTTTCGGTGCAGGCGTGACATAATAGTATATCGTGTGGCAAGGCCTTGGGAAATAAGCTATTTCAGTCGCGGGAGACAGCCACATTTTGCCCAAGACGGAAATTGCCTTCCCGCACGAGCCAGACATTCTATTTTTTTGTCTCGCCTCTTTGTTCATCGATCACGGAAAAGACACTGGTTGTGCAGGTGATATGTGCGCCCAGCACTTTTGCAGGGGATTTTCATTTTACCATCCGACACTCGTGGGGAATTCCACTTTACCGCCAGCTGGATGGAAAAAGATCGCTTTCCAACTCTTCAACCGTCATCTAAAACTAGGCTTTCGGTGCCGGCGTAAAAAAAAATAATATATTCCATCTTAAGTGTTTGAAAATTTGGTTTCTCTCACGTGACGACTGTAATAGCCCACCGAGTGGTCACTTTTCGCGCGAAACGGTTTTCACGAGCAATTATTTATAGGCGTGTGGCGCAGCAGCAGCAGTATCAGTAGCGTTTTGTCGCCAAACATCCGCCCGACACCGCGGACGACTATATAATATAATATACGCCGCGTATCGCACGAGTCATTATTATGCTTGAGAGGAAACCACACCCGTGTTTTTGTCTCCGTTTTAAAAACGTATGACATGATGGTAAGTTTGTGTTCAGCAGTTCTAATTTATTTTGTATAGTTACCATAATATTATTATATTTTAATAGAGTGAATTGACCTATTATCAAGCTTAAAGGTAAACCCATTAACCGTGTTTTCGCATGGGGTTTTTACGATATTATTTTAATTTTTAACCGAGTTTTGAGTACATGCAAAATATTTTGTAAATAAAATTTCTCATGACTTCCTTAAAAAATTCAAATATATTATCGTAGGATACGCATGTGGAAAAACAGAAAATATGTTTTTACCTTTAAATTTAATATAATATTGATCAATTCACTATATTAAATTAAATAAATATCAATAATGCGGTTACTACACAAAATCGGAACTGCGCTGTACACAGATATTTGCCATGTCGTAGGCACGTCTGTGCGACGGAGACAACACATCACGCGCGCGGCGTCCTCTTAATATTGTAATAATATGTTATATTATTATTATTATTATTATTGATATTATATTATTATGTATTGTACGGACGCATTGTGTCGACGTGCTGAAATATCATCTGATGATTATTCAGGCTTGACAAATGGCCGAGGAGCGAGTATAACAATATATATACGCACGACGGACGGATTCATTGTGTGCGGTGGCGAGCATAATAACATGTTTACGGCACGTATTTCGCACCGGTGTCCGGTCGACGTTTTTGCTGGCATGCCGAGCGCGGCAGGGAATAGGAGTCGTCGTCGTCGTCGTCGGCCGACAATATAATTTCATCGTTGCCGAGTCGGCCGACCGTCCGCAGTGGCCGCGACGACGGTATATATCCGACGGCATTTTAGTACGGCCGATATAATGATCTCGCGCTAACGACGACGATAACGTGAAAATCCGTTCCTGTGCGGTATTATTGTAGTATATGTGCGTGGCAAGCAGAATAATAATATTATTTATTATTATTATATAAATTCGAGAGTCGCAACACGGCGGCGGTGTTACTCTGCCCGGCGTCGAGTTTGCCGCCGCGGTATTGAAATAAACGCCGAAATCACACAAACCGCGCTGATAACTGATTAGTCCGTATAATTATAATATCATAGGTTGACCGATGAGTCAGCACTGCCGCAGCGTTACTGACGTCCGACGAACACACACGTAATATCTTGGAAAAATAACGTAGTTTTCAAAACGTCGTTACTCTCTGTCTATCTCTCTCACTCTATCTATCTCTCTATCCCTATCTCTCCCCCTCTCCCCCTCTCCCCTCTCCGAGTGTGTTTCATTTACGGTTTTCGTGCCGATATCGTTATATTTCCACGTAAACCGTATGTTGCCTAATTTTTATGGTTTCTGGGGCGTATCACGTTATTTTTTTTCCGACGCCCGATAGTGCGCGTATACCGTATAAAAATTTCAGAATTTTATGACGGTCAGTGCGTGCGTTTTATGTAGGTATCCACGGCCAAGGTCCGAGGTATACCCGGGGCAGGCGTCGTGTGTGAAAATTATTATTATCATTATTATTATTTATGTATAAATTATGCATAATAATATTATGTAGATGTTTTTATAAATATAGATCTCAACTAATCGATCAATACACGTTTCTGTTTTCGTTCGTATACGTCCTTATTATTATATCTCTCCTTAGTGTAAATGTAAATGCGACGTCTACCACAACTTACACAATATACGTCTTGTTATGTGCGCGTAAATTGTCCTATATATTTTGCCCAAGTTCGTAAATTATTTAATTGTTTTTTACAAACCGAAAATATTAGCAATGTTGGATAGTTTTATTTATTTATCTTTGTACAATTATCGGGTTGAGCATTTACTGACACGTCGTGGTTTCAATAAACAATAATTAACCAAAAACGGGGACATGTGTCACACATACGCATGACGGGACTAATCTATACTTGGAGTGACCGTGTCAGTAATCGGTGTGTATAGGATGTATTTTGTCATATTGAATGTGATAGCAATTATCATTTTATCCTATAAAAATGGTTTTATATGCAGCAATATTATTGCAGTTTACAGCGATTCTTGTTAGAGTTAAATAATGCTAATGCATAGTTCATAATATTTATAATAAGACAACAAGTTTACAAGTATTGAAGTATGCCTATCTGGTATTTATAAATCAACACATTTAAGTTCTCAATAAGAATGAACGGTTAGCCGCTTGTAACTTCTGAAGTACTTAAAGTTGTATTACAGTATACATTAGTGAGCGAAAGTAATATTATTTAAATATTATTATTACGCATTATTGAAAAACAAGTAATAAGTAATAACTAATTCGTTGGGTTCAATAATGTTAGTTAATATATAAATATTAATTTTCAACTTCAATAATTTTTATATAAATTCCTGGAAAAGATTCTAACTTAAATTTAAAGTAAAATAGTTTTGAAAGTTAAGGAATATTTTTTTTTAACTGGAAATTAAATCGTTAGAGTTTGTAAATATCGGACACCATATCCCATCATAACGTTTGTAGTTGTAAACTTGTAAGTGATTTCAATATTATAGATACTTTTGAAAGATTATTTTGATTGCTGGTTGTTTTTTCCTAAATTAAAAGTTTATTTGTTTCAATGGTTGTATTAAAAGACGCGCAATAAAGATCATTATCAAACCAAACGTTATAATTTGGTATTTGTTGTTGACGCGTTTTATGTAGTTGTAAGAGCTAATACGATAATTAATATTAAACCATACTTATATATAGAGTAAAATGTAAAAGTTATAAGAGTATAATAGTGATATAAAAGCTATTTTGTTTAAGAGTCTTTTGTGCCTGAATTACGAAATGTATGGATTGTTTTTTTAATGGACCAAAAGTCCAAAGCTAAACTGCATTTAAGACTAGTATATAAAATTTGTCAGGTCTTATTAGCTATTTATAATGTTTGTTACTTTACCTACCTTATTTAAATAAGTGAGTACACGACATCTAATGACTGATAATTGGTACCTATTTGGTATTTGGTAATCAGAACTTATGCACAAACTTGGTACTCCATGTATAGATAAAGCAACGGAAAGATCATCCGGTGATCTACAAACAGGAAACAAACGACACGTGCGATAAAAAAAATATATAATGTATAGGTGCTCATCGTCTTTTGGGGGAATTGGTTTAAAGTATTTGTTGATATAATTCTGAATAGACATATATAGGTAGGTCGTCAAATATATGACGTGGATCCAAAATTAATATACCTACTCACCGCTCAGAGTTTGTAGTAGGTATATATAGAATGGTAAGAAATCCTATTAAGTCTTTGAAACATTCCCTTGCTGAATAAACAAATACATACGTATACGTCTGTGTATGTATCTGTATTGTGAATAATACTTATTCAGTATTCCGAAAACGTGACTTTTAAAAAATTTAAAACATAAATAGTGCACTTTAACATTCGGTCTTTAACATTCTTTCCTTGCCGATCATTTATAAAAAAAAAAAAATCTGTATTTAAAGTACACAACATTAACATTATTTAGCCGAATCGGTCAACTTTTGAGACGGCAAGCAAATCGAAAATGTAATATGACGTTCGGCATATATATTACAGTTAGTATTTACTAGGTACCTATATGCGCAATGCGCATTATATAGGTAATATACATATACGCTCATAATATTATGTGCGACTCCCTATATTATTATCCATTTCAGTGAAACGAGCGTAGTATTCATTAAGTTCAAATAATTTATGTTAAAGGGACACTTTTTTTTTTCGAACAGGTACCAGACCCGTCCCAATTACTATGCAGGACCGATTAACGTTTTAAGTGTAGTAGAATGGGGTTTTATGTAGATGGAAAAATATAAAATTAACAGTTGGAAACATTTTAAACGCCAGCAATGAATTATAATTTCATTAGATTTAATATTTTTATTCCTGCAACAGCGGTGCAGTGAAAAAAATTAAATTTGTTCCGACGGTAAATTTATTTATGTATAATTATACAATTGATTACAAAGTTTTTATCAACTGTTAATTAATGTTTGTGTTATAAATTATACACTTAATAAAATAAAACGTCGAGGTGCGTTTAAACCAAATGATAGGGGGGGGGGGAGAAGGTATATAATGTCATTGAGTGTGACAATTCCAATATTAACAATCTAGTTTAAGTTTATTTTACACCAATGAGCTATAGTTTTTCGACTTTTAATATTTTATTACACTATATTATGTAGCTATTACTATTCTACAATAATGTCTACGTGTCTACGTGTAAAGATATCTCAGAGATTAAACACTTACTTTTAGTACCATTAAGTATTGTTTAGTCTTCATTTTTATTGTGATTATTTCTGTAAGTACTTTAATCCGTATTAGAGCTTAACAATCGTTTTTAATTTACTTATACTTAAAACGTCTTCAGAACTTTGCGTAGTAATAATTGTTTTTGAATTTTGTTTATTATTACTTTCATACCCACGTATTATATAATAGTATATTATAAATTTATAACCATGTAAGTATGTGCGTATCAAAATATAGTTTACTACATACTGTTAACAGTAGTTTTAAAATAAAATATTTTGGTATAGGTATATATATATATTTAAAATGCATTTATGCGAAGTATTTTATTATTAAACTTAAAAGTCTATTATAACTTTTGAAGCGAGTTAATTATGTGTTATAATATATTCTAAAAGTTTAAAGTATACTATATATATTGTGGGAAAAAGCAGTTGAAATATTTTTAAAATTAAAATGTTTTAAACTGTGAATAAAATACGTTAAATAAAGTGACGTACCGTAAAATAAAATCAATTGATCAATTGCTCGCATCATTAAGAAAAAATCAATCAACTTATAAAAAATAATTTATTGATAAATTCATACTGTCTATATAATTAAAACAAAATATTTAGATATATTGTCAAAGAAATGGTTTATACTTTATTGAGGTTTAATACAACAGCCAATAGTGCTAATGATTAAAGCTCAACCAACGAGCAATAAACCGTTGATAGAACTTTTCAATTTTATAACTTAAGTCGTGACATGGTTTTTGATTTCCTTTGTGAATTTGCTCAAATTATCAAATTATCTTTAAGTTTGAATCCATTATTGATTTTATATTTTCTTCATGTGATATTATTTTATACTTTGCTTTGTTACTACTTATTTTACTATCTATTTATCTTATAAAATCCATTAAGAGTTTGTTATAATTTATAAGTTTGCTGAGGGACTTACAAAATATATTAAATACCTTTCTGGTGGAGTTATAATAATTCAAATAAACACCATGTTTTTTTCTGATATTTAAAAAATATGTTTGTATAATATTATTAACACAAAGAACACGTGAGCCAAGACCACATCATATTTACATAATATGATGGATAAAAGATTTTTAACGTGTCGTGTACAAGTGTGAATCTTGAATATCTTACTCATCCAAGTCCGATAGCTTACTTATTTATTTATTGCTATGATATAAAATAATAATAGTATTAAACTGAATTAATATTATACTACAGCTAATTAATCATAATTCATAATTATTTTTAACATGAATAAACATTTATATACTTTATTAACAAACAACATATTTTTTTATGATTAAGATCTAATGATTCTAGCCGGGCCACTGTCTCTGGGGTTACTTTGATGAAGACTCCCAGATGAACATCATATCCAGTCAACAGTCCAATATAATTAAGTGCTGCATCTTCGCAGGTCACTTTAAACTACAATTTCCGTTTCACCCTCCTATTGTCCTGTGCGTACTGCGTATGCATATTATGTGGTTGAGTCTGACCAAAGTTTTCCTCCGATAGTTATTTGAGTCTACCTATTTGGTTAGGAAAAAAACCACCTGTATATACTCTGATTAATGGAAGACCAATCAAAAATAATTATTTTAAAATTTAAATCGTCAGTTAATTTTGAATTTTTCAGTCTGGGTACACAAAAAACGAGTGTGAGTGAAGTTTTTAGAATATGATATTCTATTTACACGTCATATTCAGGCATTTCTGTTTATTATTTTCTCCAACACCAAAAGCAGGGGTGGTTACATGATGGCAAGGACATAATAATTTAAAATACCTACCTATCGCCTAGCAGCAGGACGAGGTCGGTGAACAATTAATTTTCAACACCTCCGGCGCGTGTTTGTAACAGTACCTATACCCATAGTCTATATATAAATAAATTATATATCTGAGCGTGTGCCTTTAGATATATATAGGTGCAAATTATCGTATAGACGTATCAGTGCATATTATTGGCTCGTCTTGCAACGCATTGTCTATAGTATATTAGTATATTATTATAGAGTGACACACATACTATAGCGCCGTCGCCGCTGTTTCATCTCCCTCCTACCTCCACCGGTTACGATCACGACGGCGATGGCCATGAATAGTATACGGCCGGGTCTGAGTGATGGACGGCACAGTCGGACAGGTACAGAGAGACATCATTTGATGTTTAGACTGTATTTTGACGTCTTGTTTGAGTGCTATGCATTTAAATAGTTAACACATACACGTAGTATAGTAAAATAATATATTCTACATTTCTACCCACAGCGACGTGTGCGACGACAGTCAATAATATGTCCATTGCATCGTCGAAATTGTCACATATCGCGACGTTTTTGTTGTATACCTACATATTATTTTATGTAAATATAACAATAATTTTTAATTTCTCATTTTATACACTACGCTCAGTAACGATGAAACGCGGATGTACCTAACAATATTCGAACTAATCCATACATATATAATGTAGATACTATGTATGATATATGTGTAGTATAAGTGACATAGCGTGTACCTATGTATTGTTTATTTTTATGTGTACATAGAGAGATTATAAATAACATTTTAAAAAAACGTATCAATTGTTACCGAATTTAGTGCGTATTGTAATATATAGTATATTATATATACCGATTATATGTGATGTAGATTCAACTATTCAAGAATCATGGATTAAATCTCGGAATAAAGAATGTCAATATTGTCATTTGTCAACATGCGATCGAACTTGTGCATATTATTGTACTACTAATATGCCTACATAGTATATTATATTATTTATAAAAAAGTTATATATATTATATATATATTGTTATAACTTAATATAAATATTATATTATTATTTATTACAGTTAAATTTCTAAGTGGAACAGATTTACTATGATTTGTATTTTCTTGTGTCTGTTATCATAACGTTCTGGAGCAGAAGATTTACTCCAATCTTCCACATTGAGGGTAGCAAATTTGTTCTGGTGACTATTTGGTACATTGAGGGGTCGAAAATTGAAAATTAAATTCCCAGCATTATGTCAAATAATCGAGTTAAACTAATGTACGATGTATATAATACAAACGTTTTAAATCGTTGTAGGTAGTATTTTGATTTTTGGTTAAAATTCAGAAAACAATTATCTTAGAGTTTTGAAGTTCTCAACGAATACTTATACTATTATTTTCAAAATACTTAAGTAATTTTCCAAATACTATAGACATTTATAATGTACAACTTTTTTAATATTTTTTTTAAAATGTTTGCTGATAATTTATTATATTAATATTTTTGTTGTTTGAATAATTATTCATAATCAATGATATTGGTAATAACTAATAGACCATTTCTGTCCGTAATGAATTCCAGCAATTATTAATATTAGATTCAAAGTAGAGGTGTATTGGTGGACACTGCACATACATTTTATCATCCTATCAGCAAAGTTATTTTGATACCAACAGAAAATGTCGACGTCTATATCAATTTTGGGAAGATAAAATAATTTTTCGGTAATTGTTAATTAGTATGAAATAAATATATTGTTTTGTAATATTAATTCCAATTATTTCCAATCTTTTTTTCAGTAATTCGTCATTTCTTCGAATACCGATCAAATTTAATAACTATAAAGATAATTTATTATTATTTTCTTTATACAATGTTTATTTAAATCTAGATACACTAATGTGTTTTCGGGGAAAAAAAATTGCAAGAGTCTCGTATAGTGTTGGTCTTGTTTTGGTCTTGGTCTTGCTGGTACCAGTACCATCTTGATCTTGGTCTTGCTAGTACCAGTACCATCTTAAACTTGGTCTTGCTAGTACCAGTACCATCTTGATCTTGGTCTTGCTAGTACCAGTACCATCTTGATCTTGGTCTTGCTAGTACCAGTACTATCTTGATCTTGCTAGTACCAGTACCATCTTGGTCTTGGTCTTACTATAGTACCATTACTCCCTGGTCTTGGTCTTGGTATTGTAGCAAGAGTTTTGAGAGACCACAAGACCCAGATCAATACATTTTGATCATCACTATCCGGAACTTGATGTCCTAAAAATCTTTGAAAAATGCACACAAACAATTTTTAAAATGACTTATAAACATTGAAAAATACCAAAAATTACTTGAACATATTCAAAAATGTACTTTTCACAAAATGTATGTTTTATACAATTCGTGTATCATAAATCATAATTATTACACAGGGGCTAGCTCAATGTTTACTCTCAAAGGAGCCATCAAAAGTATTTTTTGCTTTTTTAATAAGTTGATCGACTTTTGGGAAATTTTTTCTGATTGACAGGACCTAAAATAGTATATACTTATAGTTAATTACATAATCGTAGATTGTGACAACAGACGATAAAGATAATCGACAAGCTAATGGAAACTGAATGTGTTACAACAAAATGTAACTTTCAACAAGAAAAATACAAAATAAAAGTACAAAATAAATTAAATGCACCAAAAATACTAAAAAATGACCGTAAAGCAATTAATTCCCTAAAAATGCAAAAAATGCAAAATAAAAATTGTATCATTAAATTCTATATATTCTATGAATCAAATTGCTGTAAAGACGAGCCTCGAATGTATTTGAAAAAAGGAATGCAAATGCATCAAGTTCTAGGCCCTACATAATATAATCTAACCTTAGAAATTAGAATTAGATTCCTCTACATCTGTCTCATCCTCAATCAGAATCGTTTTTCGTACTCGTACAATTATATAGGTATCATAAACTCAAATTTAACACATCCATTAGGTATATTTTACAGTGACCTATAAGTACTTAATTACGTGATATGTATACTTGAAACCTAAATATAGTAGGTTTACACTATATAGCAGAAATGAGTTCCCTTGCTGTTTTTTTTTTTTTAATTTGAAACGTTTGACGGGCGACGATAACGCAATATTAATTAGTTGGAGTTCACTGGCTTTTGATAAAGCTACATATAGTCTGTGTGAAAACGAAGAGAAGAGTGTATTATATATTTTAATAATATGATGACATACAATTATTGGTAAATGTCGCTATATAGAGTAATTATTATCAAACGTCCCTTGTGTTGGATGGAATTTAAACTAGCTGTAGGGTAAAATTTCACCATTACAATTTAGTGTATAATATAGTATCCCTGCACGCCTCGCTACAGCTGCAGGTTGGTTACCTATAATAATAATAATAATAATTCGAACTCGATTCATTTTCTCCCTTACCGGCGAGGCGGCGCGTTATCTCGTTAAAACATTCGCAAATAAAACACCGCACTATTACTTAATTATTAATATTTAATATAGATTGAAGATAAAAGATATAATGCTCACAGTGCTACACGTATAGCCTTACAAAATATGTCGAACGGTATAGTGAAAAAATACGTTTTTTATATTATCTAATATAATAGACAATACTTAGATGTAGTGAAATAACAGATAGGTAATAGTACGCTACTATATTAGAATTACTATTACTATTTAGTAGGTATTATAGTTCCATTACATTTAAATATTATATATTATATAAGATAATATTAAAAATGTATTCTTAGGTTCAGGTAGATAATAATAGACAATAAATAGCTTAAATTAAAGTTGAGAGCACTAGCTGCAGCAGTGTATTATAATATGCTGTACCTTTATAGTAGAATTGGTACATTCTGTCCCACTAGGACATATATTTAATATATTAAGAGTTAAGTCTTATAATGTCAGATATATCAATATTTTTTGTTTTTTGATATTTTAATGTTTAAAATTTCATTGATTTGATTTTTTTAATTTCTCCTATTTTTGATACTTCAATACTTTTATATTTTCAATAAATATAACATAGGTAAAAAATTACACTTTTTCAGTTATATATTATATAATAAACGTATATTATTTTAATTGTCAATACTTTGATCATTCGATATTTTCAAACAATCGGTAAGTACCTATACTTATACCGAAACATTGCATTTTTTTCGGTTTACCACTTAACCAGTATTTCGATGACATATTGGTACCGGGTACATCCATATTACAGTAATAACTGTGGTCTGTAGTATAATATTATATTAGTATCGTAACTCGTAATAAGTAGGAGTAGAATCAGTATAGTAGTTGTATAATAGTAATAGAAGTAGAAGTAGTAGAAGTAGAAGAAAAGTTAATTATTTCCGCGACACCTTAACCTGCGAATTTCTTGTCCAAAACGTTATATTCAACTGCAAACAATAAAGTTGTTGTTGGACATCAAAGAGACCGCATCGTCATTAATTAAGAAATATAATAATAATAAAATGTTGTGGCGCGTGAAAGGACATAATCTTCTGCAGCGGCGGTCCTGAGTTATATATTATTATAAGTACCTACATACAGCGTTGTCACAATTATGAGTATATTAAACATGGTGTAATAGTAATAATAACAAATTTATTATTATTTATAATATTATTATTAAAAATGATATCAAAAGAAATCGTTTACAAGCCGTTTTTCCGATCAAACACGTGACACGCAAGCTGGTGAGTGGAGTTATGAATCGCAAGTATGACTTTTAGAGTTGTTTTGTTAGAAAAGTATATAATTGAACATTTTTGAATTCCTGGTCAAGAACACACGCACCATATACCGCCAGCGATCGTCGCTCGAGAGAATCGCGATCGCTTGTCCGCGGGACGCGCATGTGCAATCGATGCGCTCGCCGTGTTACGTCATTTCGTTTCCGTTCATACACACACGATTATATACGCATGTACGCATATACACATCGTTTATTGTGAACAACAAAGCGGCAACTGCGTTTTAGAACCGCAGGGAAAAAAATGTTTAAAAAAGTTTAGACGATAAAATCGCAAAATCGTATAATAATCTCGCAGGTTTTTTTTTTCGATCGCCGCTCTCGACGACGACGACGAATGTCGAATATTATTCCTTCAAACGATTCATATATACCTACGTTAGCCCCGACCGCAGACGAGGTCAAGAGCAAAAATCGCTTCGACGAGGATGTCCATTATATTGTGTACAGATATATACCTATATTATACAGACGCCCTCCGCCCCTCCTATATATTATAACGCCAACTTTGCTGTGCATATAGCCTTCGCCAACTGCAAAACATAACACCTTAAACCGTGTCTGTCCATGTAAAATAATAACAGCGAATAAAAAATAACTACATGGAAAATCATCAATTTTTTCATATTAAAAAACATTGTCGATCATCACGCGTATCGCGTATGTTATAGGTATTAGGTTATACCGCCGTATACTTACTATAATATTTTTGTATCTTAGACGTATTCCACGTGTATAATAGTGCGCGAATGATTTCAGTTTGGTATTAAAAAATAAGCGATATAAATTAGAGGTATTTAATACTAATGTATACAGTATACTGCAGAATATATTATATATTATGTAAAGTTTGTACATGCGCTTATATAATAATAGGTAGCAGGTAGATATTGAAACTAAACTGCGTGAAGCATTGAATACAGATTATTAGTTTTCAGTTAAATCGCAATCTGCGAAAGACGTTAATACATGTGTAGGTAGTATATTTAGTTAAATGAGACTAATGAGAGACGTTTATTTTGATGATGTGTTTGGTGTATGACAAACACAAACCTTATCTATATCGCAGTTAATTGTATTATAACTATAATATGATGTATAGGACCCAATGCATGAAAATTAAAATATGACTAAACCGATATTATTTCGGAAGGGTAAATTATAATAAATACATACCTATCAACTATAGTTGAACACGTTTGAATACCGATTGACATTAAAAATAAGGTGATTAAATATCACAGTTTGAAGCAGACTGCAGTGGGCAATTCTTCAGCTGCCGTGAAAAATATCGATAATCGATGCATATTTATATCTGTGTATGTCAGAGAGTGTGTAATGGTGATAGGGAATATTCGTGAGGGTTCTTATATATTATATATTCGCAACTTGTAGCAGAGGTCTTTACTTGAAAATGTTGTGCCTGTGTTCACCCTGCAGCACAAATATATAGTGCTCCGGGATCGGGGAATTCACCGCCCCTTGTCTATACCAAAAACCACTCCACCATCCGGGCACAGTTTCAGAAAATAATAAGGCATGCGATGATAATATAAAATATAAGGTGTTTTTCACGAAATTTTCAATATTGCCGTAAAGTCTCATCTTGTTATAATATAATAACAATATGCTATGCTAGAAAAATCATGCGAAAACAATATTTTATGATAACAATTTCATCATAAAAGCGATAAAATGTGTATCGAACGTAATTTATGTTCACGATAATTTAAATTTTTACGAAGATTTTAATAACTTTACGCGCGCTTATACAATGATTGCGAAGGTACTGCGTATATACTACATAGTTATACCCGTACTAATAAGTAATAGTATAATACTATAATGCGGTAACTTATGTGCAACAAAAATAAAATGTGAATTCAATTTCAGCATTACAAAGTTTCTATCTAAACATCGTTTGATTGATTTCCAAACTTCTGTAAGTCATTCTATATTTTGTATATTTTTATTTTCTGCAAAAAAAAATCAAGGTCATTCGGGTGTAATAACTTTGTAGAAGTCTTAAGTAAAAACATTGTGTTTACTGGACATCGTGAATTACCCATGCAATGATATCATTAGGTTACGTAGACGTCACTTTGTATATGAACAATAAAACGCATTGTCGTTTTTAACGCAGGACATAACGACTGCATTATTCTTACATTGAAGCCATTATCAAACAGAATTTCCAGCCAGACTGTCACATAATGTCGGTAATTTTCTTTTCTCCTAAATGACATGTTCAATGTTCATTATTTCATTGAAATTGTTGTTGTTTTCTTTGGACTATCTGCAGATGTAATATTTAAAAAGAACATGACGTTACAACTCTATATATATTCACCTCGATCAAGTATCATCTTTGATTTAAATATATTTCCTATTTCAAAATGTATACCGTACGTGTCACCTTAACGTATGTAAATCAAAGCAACTGTTTTGACATCGCAAATTCATAACAATTATGATAAATTATTTTATGTAGGCGTTTATGTTACCGAGTTATATTTGAGAATTATTATTTGTATTTTTTTATTACACGACAGCAATAATATAATTTTGATCGATATCATATTATAATATATTTTATAACGTACGAAAAAATAAAAACCAGTAGTCGTCTTATGTAAAAAAACAAATGAATTTTTCAATAAATTTGTATAAAATTATAAGTTACATAAACAAATCAAACTATAAAATATTCTAATTCACTGTAAATTGATTTCAGAAACTGCATTAGTGAAACATTTAAATTTATTCAGATGTGCAGGACTGTGGTGTCTAATTATAATTAAACTCGTACACTGTATATTATACGTATTCAATTATATAACTGAAGATAAAATAACATATAGATATAAATATATAATACACATTTACGATTTACACATACCAATATTCTTTATAATATTCAATAAGTATACAAAATAATTATTAAGTTTTGACAAATGTTATGACAATTATTGTTGTTTAATCGCACTTGCAGGATATAGGTATGCATACCTACATGTAAGTGAACTGTTTTTTCAAAAATATATTATTGATGAGCTGAAATAAAATATTTATATCAATAAACTTTACTGATGTTTAGTAGTTGTTGTGATTATTTTACAAATTATTATTGAATACGTCGCGGCCGTACCTATATAGGTACACTCATAGGCGTAGTTATGGGGAGGGAGCTTAGTCCCCCCAAAAAATTGACCACCCTACGTCTATGTACACACTATACTGTACTTACACATATTAGAATATAGTATATTTACCATCACAAATCCTAAGTGACAACATTAATCATATTATATTTATATAAACTAGGTAATTATTAATATGATATATAAAATATCGTTATACAAATTAAATCCAAAAACTTAATTAATGCCTGATGCCTGATGGCTGATGGTGTGATATTATAATAAACAATGTTTCAAAAAAGGCTAAAATAGATCATTATTTTAATCATATTTTATTTTAATACATACATAATATCCTCCTTTACAATTTGGCATAAATATTTATTTATAAAATAAAAATATACATTTATGCATATAATTATAACTCTTAACCATAATATAGGTGTCACATAATGCATTTCATTAGATTTAAACTATTTATTTTTTATTAACATGAAGTACTTGCTGACGGAAAAGTGAGGTCGGTCAAACACGGTGTTTTAAGTTAACAATTTAACATAATAATTGTTATTTGATTTGAATAAATATTTTGAATAAACATATCGCCTGCAGGCTGCAATAAATCCAAACCAATATAAAGTACACATATACTATAATTAAATTATTAGTGCAACCTATTTAGTATTTTGTTAGCAAACAGCGTTTATGATAATATGTAAAACAAACATCTATAAAAGTCATCATCAGTGTCCAATAACAAAGTTGTATTGTTATAGATGTAATCAAAAGCAGCAGTTGGTTTTATTAAATGATTGGGGTGCAAAGGGTTGTCATTTCACTGAAGTATAAAATGTATGAAGGGTGAAATGGATTTTAATTGACTTATTTATAAACTATAATGACTAGTGTGAATTTTTTTTAACGTTTATGTAGAATATACGAACACTAATATGTTAATTTACTCATATAATTAGTCAACGCGGATTGTAAAGTTTTTATTCTTTATTTTTTACATTTAGTGGGGTATAATATTTAATTGTACGTTTGATTGAATTCAACGCAATACTTATAATATTATACAGAAATACTGACATTTTTAAATTGTATTTTTTGGTATTAGAAAATCCTTAAGCGTTTGTATGATATCAGACATTTTAACGTTGAAGTAATTTGTACATTTTATTATAAATATACGTTTATATTAATTTCGTGTAATCAAAATTATTTTTAATTTAACGACGTGCTGTGTTCATTTTTAGTATTAATTAGAAAAATTGTACGCTAAAAAAAAGCAATGAGTCTATACTAAAATTGATGGTTGGTGATCAATTTGCATGTCAATAATTATCAAAATATTACATATCACCCCTCTGATGTGTGTATTTATTATCGATTAAAAATAATAAACTTTGATGAATCCGAGTAAATAGATTATAGCTTAAAAGCAATATATTTTCCGATAAACATAATTCGTTTATTATATTTTTATCTCGTGTGGTCAGTCTTTTTTTTGTTTGTCGAGAAATTTTGCATAATGTATCTGCACTATAGCTATATATATAATTTATGTATTAAAACATTAAAGTAATTACATTTTTTTTTGAATTGACAGTTCATTTTTAGCAATTTATTTTTGGATTTAAATTCTGTTCTAAACTCATGATTATATTTTGTATTGCAAATTTATCGTCGTATTTAGAATAATAATTTAAATATTTATGGTTATACCTAAATCCATTAGATTTTGACTTTTGGCTTTGTATAAAAACATTTATCTCTGCAGCAGTATATAGATTTATGTTCGTAGTATTCCTCGGTTTGTTTAAACTTTGTTAGGAGTGTGTTAAGACCATTGATTTTATGTACACTACTTTTACTGCGACTTTGACCGTGGACCCGTAATATATCTCACAATTAAAGTTATTTTACAAACTGCAACAAACAAAAAAATAAAAATGTGCAAGAACGTAATAAATTTATCCGTACCATTTTACAAAGATGGTCATAAAGAAAATATTTGAAAACAAAAATTCAACTAAAGTGTATCACGCGTATATTTTGTTAATTTGTAATGTTTTATTTTTTAAACGTATATCTGCATCGACTGTACAATTTAAATACATGTATACAATTTTGTAACTTTTTTATTCATGTTATTATGCATTTATAGTTGGTGAAACACATTATAATATTGTATAATTTGTTATAATTCAAGCGTAAGAAACTATGGTAATAAATGATTATGAAGCGAAATTTTCCTCTTAGTCTCGACGAATTATTAACGAAGAAACCCTGTAACCCGAGCAACGAGATCACGCAGCGTTTCGGAAATTTCGGGTCGGTTGGGGTTTTGCTTAAAGCGATATTATGGTACCACATAATACTGATACCGGTAACACAAACGTGGTTAATGTTTACCGAACAAAATGCGTGGATGACTTAGCGAGAGCGTAAACATGGGATGGATTAATGGTTTTTGCGTCCTTTCGACAAAATTCTTGAAAATCAATACCTTACATCGAGCAAACCTATACCTACTATGGACTCTTATATACGCGCAACTTTATATTATATAACATCATTAATATCCACAAAGAAAAAAATCGTTAAAAATGTAAAATTAACATTTAAAATGTAAAACGAAAGTTTTATTTTTACACTAAATTATAAAGGTACGCAAAATTGTGCGTAGGACGTGTACCTACAGCGCGTATATATCAGGTGTGTAATTAATGTGGGGGGGAGGGAGATAGATCCAACCCAGAGCCTCTATAATATAATATATAGACCACTCACCACTGCTTTCCTTGAAAATGCAGTATTTTATGTGTGAAAAATTGATATCCCTCCAAGAAAAATGTCTAATTACGCCACTGGTATATGCAATGTACATAATATTATATTGTTTAATTCAAAAATCCTTAAAATTGATTGAATACAATGTATATTGTTATAAAATAAGGTTGCTGCTGCAATGATGGTATTTAGAGTTAAAACACAGTGTCGGCCATATGCGAGGACCCTTCGCATCCTTGACGAAGCCCATAAAAACGAAAAATAATGTGTACAAGTACACGCGTGGTGTAAAGTTGTCGTTATTGGAACATCATACGAATGAGAAATCGGAAAACATTCGAACTCAAGTATAGCCGGTCGCCGCCGTTCATTGTCACACATATTATTATTATTTACTATACTACTGTATACATCGATCGTAATTTTGTGCCGCGTTGATAATAATAAATTGTATTACTCTTGCGGATGTGTTTCGGATCTTTTTTTTTAAAAAACAATTTCTGATCGGCTATCAACCGTATGTGCGCGTGATATTCAAACTGACGAGTGATGACTGGCATAGCGCACGGCGGGTGTGCTGCGGGTTTGTCACGGTATAATAACAACGAACGGGTGATATATATTATACGTTTACGTGTATACACCTACGCGATGCGTAAAGTGTGTTCGAAATCCTTTGTCAACACATATATACACACGCCGAATCTTGTGTGATCGTTCTCGTAGACAGAAAGTTTTATTGGCGAATATAAGTGAAACAAAGTGCGCACGGGGTCGTGGTCCGTGAAATGTCCTTTTAGTCTAATAAGCCGGACCACAGCAGTCGCGGGCTGCGGCGGCGATAAATTGTCCGGGATACGCGACCGTGGGCCCGACGTGGTTTTTCGCGATCGTTTTCCAAACCGGAGAACACTGCAGCAAAGTCCCGTGCGTGGTGGTTTTTTTTTTCTTATTATTCCACCGGACCGTGAGAAACGCGCGTTCTTCTCGCGTGTAAAAATATACGACGGTCGAAATGAATTATTATTATTATATTATTACGAGTGAGAAAAAACCGAGAGAAAAAAAAACGTTATCCCACATGAATGTATATACATATATTATGTACACGGGCGAAATTGATCGAAAGAAGATTCCCCTCGCCCACATACTATTACAGTACCTATATATAGTATTGTTATTATGTTATATAATATATACGCGCGCGGTCAACTCCTAAATATTGTCCGCGGCGGCGACGGCTATGCTGCCTCAAACGACGTGTACGGGGGTTTTTATTATCACCCTACCCATTACGCGCATATACGAGATATTATAATAATATACAATATAATGATAATAAAATATACAATATAGTTGAGGTACCTATAATATATAATATTATAATGCGCGCGACGACACCCCCGGTCAACCGATATCCCATTGTACGACGCCCGCGAATCGTATTATTGTTATTATTGTTCGATGGGAAAGTGAGCGGGGGAAAAAAACAAAACAAAAATACAACCTTGACGGATAGCGTGTAGAGATTTATTGAATGCAAAAGTTAATACCGCCGGACCCCCACCCGGCCAGCCACCCACCCACCCGCCGTACCCTACACAGTCTACGGCGACACACCCCGCCGCCGCCCCCGACAAGGCGCGGAGGACCCCTTTCGTAACGGTAATTCGGCCGCTTCGACGGCGCGGCGGCGGCGATATAGAAAATTTCTCGTTCGTATGCGCGTGGGGTGGCGGCGGACGTCGGCCGAGCGGCATTGGGTGAGAGTGAGACAACGGGTGAGAGGGAGTGAGAGGGAGCCAGCGAGAGACGGCGAGCGAGAGAGAGTGTAATAGTATATATTGCAAGCCGCGACGGAACAGCGTGACGTGTACGGCGACGGTGTGGGGCGGGGTGAACGCGCGCATCTAATTATTATTATCGCCGCCGTCGTTGTTATTGTCGTCGTCGCCGTCGTCGTCGGTGCCGCCGCCGCCTTTTTCGTCGTCGTCGTACAGTGTGCGTGTGTGTGTATGTGTGAGTTCGCGGCGCGCAGTGTGTGTGCGTTGCGTGAGTGTGGGTGTGTGTGTGTGTGTGCGTATATATATTGCCGACGACGCCGCCACCCTCTGTCGCCTATATTATTATTATTATTATTATTATTATTATTATTATATATACAGAGCCGCTGCCTCGTCGCTCCGCTCTACCGTGGCCGCCGCCGACTCGCCCGTCCGTCCGTCCGTCCGCCCCCTCCTTCCGACCCGCCGGCCCGCTCGCCACACCGGCGACTCCCCCGCCGATAACACCGCGGCGCGTAACGACACTGCGACCCGCCCGCCGTCCCGTCGACCCTCTTTTAAGCCGTTGCCGTAACGCCGGGACGAGGTATGGGGGAGAGTGAGGGAAAACGACGAGCGCACTATACATAATATAATATATAATATATATATATATATATATAACGACTACGACGACGACGACGACGACGACGACGTACGTACCGTACGTACGTATATATATATTTATAATATAAAACGCGAGTCGTGTGCGCGAGTTAGCGTGAGTGTGTGTGTGTGTGTGCGGGCGCGACGGAGGGTAAAACGCGTCTCGGCGGGATGCACGCGGAGCGGTGCGGGCCCGTCCCGAAGGGGAGCGCCGTTCGTCGGTGTGGTAGTGTGCGGGTGTTGTGTGGAGCGCGCGCGAGAGAGTATGAGTTTGAGGGAGAGAAGGAGCGAGAGACGGCTAGCGAGCGAGCGAGAGAGGAAAAAAAAATAAATGAATATTCGCCGGCGTCGGTCTGTCGGGGGTGTCTTTATTATTATTCAACGGATAAAAACCCCATAGCGTCGTATAGTAGTATTATGGCATATAGTGATGGTAGTAGTGGTAGTAGTAGTAGTAGTAGTCGTCGTCGTCGTCGTCCTCGTCGACGTCGTATATATATATAATATACCATTATAATATTATATTATATATTATTATTATTATTATAAATTACAATATATACTCGCGAACGCGGTTCTCCCGCGCGCACACACACATACACGACACACACGACACACACACACACCGGACAATGACGCAACCCCCCCGCGCATTTTTATCGGTTATCCGCCGACGCCGCCAGCTTCCCACGGTATACTGTTTCGCCTCCCCGCCCGCCCGTCCGAAGGTTTTAAACGATATTGGCACGGAACCGTTCCGCCGCGTCGTGCGGGTGCCACCGCCGTCCGCTGCCGCCTCCGTTCGTCGTTGTCGTCACACACACGCGCGCAGCTCTTATATTATCATTATATTATTATTATTATTTTTATCGTCATCATCATCATCATCATCATCATCGTGACGATGATGATCGTCGTCGTCGTGGTCGTCGTGGTCGTGGTACACCTCTCTGGTACGCGCGCGTACTAGTTCTTTACAACAACGCCACGTTAAAACGAAACGAAAACGAATTTCGAAAAACACGATTTACCCGCTTCGCGCGTCTTTTCCACGTCCCCACGCTGCGGTTTCGCGTGAGTTTCGTGTGGTCCAGATGTCGGTCGACGACGTCCGTCCGATAATTACCAACATATTTTCGCGAAGTCACTGTCCATTATTTTCCATCTCTGCGGTACGTCATTTTACCGAAAACACATGTGCGCCACCCACGCCCTCACGTTCAATACATTCGGAATCATCGAAATTATACCACACACGCATCCGCGTTGCACACATGACAAAAAAAATATCAAGAAGTCACCCTTGTCACGGATTATATAGCGTTTCCTAGTTATCGATCAAAAAAAAAAAAAAAAAAAAATAAAGAAAAAAATGTCTGTACATGCATAATATCCCCGCGGCGCGGCGTCGTCAAACCCCGAGCCCGGGGAGACACATGTTCGGTCGTATGCGTTCCAGAGAAAGAGAAATAATCCTCTGAAACACCGGGGTTCTCGGAAAAAGGACCATAAGCATTCATATTTGTTCGTATTTTATCGTATTTCGAACACGCTTTTAAATAATAATATAGAACATTATATCATATTTATCGTAAAAACGTTGTGTCAGTATCACGGTGCCCGGTAATATATTATAAATATAATATAATATATAACTATGATCAGCGTGCAATGATAACGAGCTGCAGTATACTATGTATAATATATTTTACAAACGCACACCCGCATGCCACCCGCACCCGAGGCACGCCGGATTGGTCATTTAAACCATACATAATATACTACTAAAACTGCCGATCGGGTAAATCGTTTTCGGTAGATTATCTCGTCCCTTTTCTTAGAACAGCACAGTGTGATTCCAGAAGAACAAAAAGAAACGGTCGGGCATTTATAATAGCTGCCGCTGCGCATTACGACCATATTTATTGTAGGCATTAAAACTATTAATTCAACACACACATACGGTCGGGGCATGTATTATATTATTATAACATATTGAAACGCATTCGTTCGGACGTTTGGTCATATTATTTTCGAATTATTGTGTACATAATAATAATATTATAGTGTGCCCCCAATGCTCGTATTTCGTTAGTATTTTTATTATATATTCGTTATTCGACACAACGCGAGTTTGTGTGCCGCGGGAGGCGACGAGAAAGACCCGAAACGTCATGTTCGACACGTGTTCCAGCGGCGGCGGCGGCGGTAAACAGAAAACACATGCGTGTTCTGCCAAAGTTGACCCGATTTCTGGGAACCGCTTTATAACCCTCAATTAAAGTTTAGCAACTAAATCTGCGTCTGACGATTGAATGCGCGTCTCCGCATAATGTTGTAAATCGTTTGTATATAATAATAATTTATACCGCGGATAAAGGGTTGTCATGGTGCCCGCGATCCGAAGAAGAATGAAACCGTTCGTTCATTGTTTATATAAAGTATAAAAAAAAAGGTCGTCGATTATTGTTCACGCGACATTTAGATGTTATACATACAATACCTACGTAGAACGTTGTTTATATATATGTTTATGTATATACATCCGTTCGATTATATATATAATATATATACATATATTATGTATATACCGTTACTTAAATGTATAACAAGTAATTGATTTGTGCTACTGACTCTCGGGGTAAATATTTATTCTCCACTTGTTAAACATATTTCCTTAGGCTCAATAATAAACCGATTACTTAAATAAACCCGCGTTTATTAGTTGGATTTATTTATTTAGTTGCCGTGGGGAGGGGGAGGGGAAACTATCAAACCATAAAACAATTGAAAAACAATTTTATTATTTCCGCCTTTTAAATTGACCGCGTTCACAATAAACCTTTTGCATTATACAACTATAATTAAATAGTTTTATGGTTGAAAAAAAAAATGTGTCGCAAAACAATTAATGATGTTTATTTATATAGCAGTTGATGAGTTTAAAAAGTTTATACATGAAAACTTTCAGTGAAAACATCCTAAATGTATTAATGAAGTTCGATCAAAAGTGGTCGGCAAAATAAACTTTAAACAAAAATAGTTTTTTAATATAATGTTTTTTTTTTTTTTTATTTGTTGCTTGCTTGTTTGTTCGGTAGATATGTTTAATTTTATAATTATTTAACTTGTTCGTCTTTAATATAATTAATTAGATATTAATTTTTAAATATTTAATGTTATTATGTATTTTATTACCTTTGCAAATTGGATTATAGCGAGTTGTATTACGCCATTCCACAACCACTCTTATTTTTAAAGATCATTCTGTTAGGTATTACCTACTTGATAAATATTATTAAAAATGGGTCAAACATATTTTATTTTTGTTGTTATTATACTTTTCAAGCATCAAATAAAATTAGTTACACATATTATGCTCTGAAGTTGAGCTTTCGATATGGTTCTTAATTACTCTCTTTGAGTTAAAAAGTAAGTAATTTTAAATGTTTTTACTTATACTATATATTAAAGCTAACAATATTAGTATTAATAATTGTAAAACAAATAGTGAACAAAAACTAGGTATTAAAAAAAAAGGGAACTCTCTCTGCTGTATAAATTATAGGTCCCGAGTGTACCTCTGTACCTATATAGTCATTGAGTTATAGGTCACCATAATGGATATGTTAAATTTAAATACATCACTCAACGATAAATCATTACAGCACAAATCAATTTCTGTATATCTTACGATGTGGATCAGCATCTAAAGATAGTTTATCTTATATTATGTTATATTAGTATTTTCCTTATAATTGTCATAATTAAATAATTTCATTTTTCCCTAAAACATTGATTATAATGGTATATATATTGCTTATACTATGGCTTATTTTGGTGCCTTAAATCCCGAACCTTACTTATAATTTCACTACTATACAATATGTAATAACTATATATGTAGGTATAACTGCAGTTATAAGTAACCAATACAAGTCAGCCAATTCAGCCAATACCGTTATACCGGCGTATCGTATAGAGTGGTGTGAATTCTGTAAGTTTCTTGGTATGAATATCTTCAAAGGATCTAAGTATTTTAAAAATGTCATTACAATTAATATAAAAAAATAGTAAACGTAGTGATGAGAAGTTTCGTGCCTCTGCAATTAAATTTTTAATTGAGGAAAATTGGTGATTTTTGTTTAAATATCCAATTAGTCAAAATTGTAATTATTACAAACGCTTATGAAAAACAATGGTGACTGTAATGCGTAATTACTTCAAGTTGACCAAAACGTTTGATGGTAAGTAATATTCCTAAGAAAATTAACAAGAATTTTTCAGTAAATACTGAATAAAATGATCCATTTAAGAGTTATTTTTTTTTATATTTATGCGAATTTTTAATGTTATTTTTGTTAAGTACATTATGTAAACAATAAACATATTTAAATTAATACAATGAATTGTATACTGAATTTTCCTACGATATAAACAATGAAATATGTTCAAATATAATAAAATGCTTTGCGATGTTTAAATGTTTCATAATGCTATCTCGATTTACAAATAAGAAAAAAATAGCACCTTATGCAGCCAGGTACCTATATTTTTAAAGTTTAAATCCAGTCTATATTACCATCCAATGATATTTACTGATGATTGGCGATTACCGAACGGCAACCCTCTTTGCGATTTGTTTAACCAGATAATAATTTTATTGCGTACTACGAGATTCCTTTAATAGCTACTCGGTTATTTTTATTTATTATTTATCATCGTCATTATTATTATTACTATTATTTAACAAAGACATAACACACTTAAACCTGTTGCTTCTTTGTTGTGTACACAATAAATCACCAAGGCAACATAAGATAATAATATATATTGTACAAGGCACTTTAAATTTTAATACAGTTAAACCACCAAACTTTTAAATGTACAATATCTGCGAATAAACGGTACCTATTTATATTTAAATATGTATGTTCATCAGTTTTACTCTATTTCTTAAAGTTTTACAAATTTAACGTTTTTTTACGGTTTTAAATTCTACGGAACTTCTATTACTTGTTACGTCACGTCACATTACTTAATCGTTAAGCATATAACCACCAACTTTAAATCGTTTCGCCAATAATATGCAAAGTTTTATCATAAGCATAATTATTGTGAATTAGAAAATGATGTTAACCATTCTTACATTTTAACGTTCTTGCAAAAATATAATTTATATATACAAATAATAATAGTAATTTTTGAGGTGGTACCCGTATTGTACTTATATGCAATATGCCCATCGTAAATATTTATTAATTGTTTATTATTTATATTAATAATACAACTGTAATAATCGTATAATAATTATTATTGTACAAATATTAATATTTAATTATATACCTAACCACATAAGAAATACACACACACACACACACTACATAGTCCCATGCAAGTGATCCAACATAATCTTTAATAGCTTATGAGCATTTTAACATGAATAGTATTTTTGAGGGGTAATTTATCTGAAGTTTTCGAGGAAATTGTGAAAAAGTTCATAAAAACAGTAAAGACGCATGCAAACAAGTGACCGCTTTTAACAAAATCTCGGTAATCCAGAACCACTCACTCAGAATTGTTTTTTTCTCTGACACATCAGTTACTTCCAAACTTAAAGACGAATGTCCATTATAATACCCTTGTATACCATACTTTTTTGGTTTTCATTTTTGATGCGTGGATTTTTAGACTTTATATACTCTACAGTCAGTGTCGTCATATGGATACAGTTGTCAGTTTTATCAACGATATTTACTATAAAAAATCATAATCGATCATAATCAAATAGTAAGCATTTCATATTATATTCTATTTTAATACGAGAATTATTAATAATTGAATATTAATAAATGTATAGCTATTTTTTTTTTTTTTAATTTTAACTTAAGACAATCCATACATTTATGTAGCACGCATTAAGTAATTATAATAAAATATATAGTTTTTTAATTTAGTCAACACCGATAATTTTTATACATTTTAATGGCATTAAAACTTATAATAACTGCGATTGGTTGAAATAAAATATTGATATTTTATTTGTGTTACAACATTGCCGATAACAAGTAAAACGACGACCGCTATAAACCACAACGTTCTTGAACAGTATTTATTACATGGTTAATCCTTTAAGTTGGAATTATCTAAAATCGTATACTACACAGAAAAAACACAAATAATAGTGACTTACATAGATTTACGTAAATACTAAATCCATCACTAATAAGATCGATGATATTATAGAGACTATAGGTGCCTTAATACATAAGACTGTATAATATAATACAATATAGGCGTTATTAATCAGAAATAATATTATTGATTTTTAATTAAAAATTTATCATACAAATGTCAACGACAATTTATTAGTTATTACTCAATCATTTAAGCCACCAGCAGTAATTTAATAGAATATAGTATACATTTCATAATATACGTATGATTAAAATAAGCACAACGAGATAGTAAGGTACACACGAGTGTATTGCTCCGTTCTCTATATATATGTCTTTAAACATTCATACTGTATGATATAATAAATTCTAATCATCAAATTGTAATTTTTATAGGTTGAGCCATATTACTAAAAAATAGCCATACTAAAAAAATACTATTTACATCTGAGATAATAAAATCTGTTATCAATTTTATTTATTGTAGGTATTTAAATGTAATTAAGATTTAAAAATATATTTGATTTATTGCGCTTAATTTTAAGTATATTATTCTGTTATTCTGCGCGTGCTTATACATTTGTCATTTTGTCTATTCCCATAACCGATGATTATCCCATCTTGTCAAGTGAATGATATTTCAGCGGATATAAACTTATTTGTTAGATTACAATGAACACAGGGTAGTATTATTTTTATTACTATTGTTTTTATTAGGGAATAATAGAATTGAGAGTGCGCTCAGTCGTAACTCGTAGTGCCACCCGACAAATATGACTTAAAATAATTTCTGCCCAATTTGTCAACTATCTATGTAGTTTGCATAATTATTTGTAATGTGCAATTTGTGATTATAGCAGCAGTTTTTATATTATTCAGCTAATGTTAATTAGCCATTGAATTGTAGGTGACCAAGTCAGGATTAAGGGGGGGGGGTCCAGGTGGGGCCATGGCCACTGGGCCTCAATAGAATTTATTTAGGGACCTCAAATTTGTCCACTACTTTTTTCGTTATAGGCTAGTTATAACATACCATAAATCACCTAAAAAAATCGATGATTATTTAACGAGAAAAAAAGCTTGTAAATTATAATTTATAAATAAAGTGATACATTATTCATTATTTATTGCTATGTACCTAATACTTATATATATTTATTATAACAGGTACCTAATATTAAATAATATATGGATTATTATTTTTTTTTCATACAGGGGCCTCATTTAAAACTTTGGCCCCTGGGCCTCAAAATGTCTTAATCCGGGTTTGTAGGTAACACAGATTTTCTGTAACCTCTTTATTTGCCAAAGTGACTGCATAGCATTACGTTAATATATATGAAATAGTTTAGTAGATTGTCGAATGGATAATTAACGAGCCCAGAATACAGATTTTTTCTGAAATGAAAGAAATGTATGACATGATTTTGAATATTATACTTATTGTGGTGTATACCTCGCATTAAGACAGTGGTCCGAGTCATTTGGGCCAAATTTACTCATAAAGGTTTAAGGTACTTTTGACAACAAGGCGTATACAATTACGTATTGTAAAAAAATAAAATTGTGTCAATGGTTACTACTATATTATTATATTATTATGACATTATCTAGAATGCAACTAATATCAACTAATAGAATATTATCCGTCCATTTTTATTATTAGTTATTAGTTATTACCCGAGATTTTAATAATACACAATATAGTGGTTAATATTGATATTTCAGTACTGTTACAATAATCGGCTAATGTTAACCTTAACATTATCCAGATGTAAACTACAACTGCTACTGCAGCCGTTACATACTCATAATATATAATATAATATCATTGTCGATTATTTTCTCGTTCTATCGGTGTAGAACGATCAAGCCAATATTGTTTATATTTATAATTTATATTATTAATGTAATAGCAGTGCATAATAATTATCTAATTATGTTTTCAACCGAAAATATATGCCGCTTAATTATAACAATTATACAATATAGCTACACCTAGCACACTTTTTACGAGAAACCAACAATTATAACTGTAGCACATTGGCACCAATTAATGATTACCTAGTGATAAAACATGTTATTACATTTCCGAACTATCTTCCTGCAACAGTATTTATCGTGCAATTTTATACTGTAATTATCGGCTGTACAATACAATATATAGGATGATTCACCAAGAATGCTCAACCACATTTTTTTTTCCAGAGGTAATAATGAATTTATTCAAATACTGATATTATTTAGAATCGTTAAGTATATTTAAGGACCATATTTCCAATTGTATAGATCTTATATCATTTAAGAAGTGTCCTGTGGCGATACAAACTTGTTCAATTCAAATAAGAACCGACCTTTTTAGCAAAAATTATTAAGAAAAAGATTTTATTGTAGATTTTGATTTATCTAATATCTAAGACCAGACCTCGGCCTTAATAAAAATTTGAACCAGTAGTTTCTGTGAGTAATTCAAATGTATATATTGAAAATAATGGTCCTTATAAAAATATAAAATATATGTACCTATAATATTGGAAATAGTATTTATTACATACACGAGCAGTTTTTAGTGATTATTAGTGATTACTGATTAACAATTTAAAGAGAAAAATGGAGATTCTTGTTTAAAAAAATAAGTTAGTATGGCCACAGAACCCTCCTTAATTGTTAAAAAAAAATCTAAGTGTTTGAAAATATGGCCATTAAGTAACTAGCATTCAGTTGTAAACGGTGTAAATTTCAATAAATTAGTTAATAAATATTTAAATAGGAAAAAATTAGGACGTGTATGCTTGGTGAATTGCTCGGTACACTATATTATATTATATGATTGTAAGAGGCAAAATATATAATATTTAAAATAAAATGAAATAATTTAATATACAAGTATGCAGCATGCACCAGTTTAAAGCTTTATCGGTGTAAATGTAGATTAAAGTTCATAACATGTTCAGTGAAAAAAATTGACTATTTAAAGAGTACTTTAATTTTTTAAACTATTTTTAATTCATCAGTATTTTTAGTTTTTTCAATGTTACTATGTGAGGTAGGTCTTTGACAAAAAATATTGATTTTTTTATATTTTAATGGACTCAATATTAAGTTTTTTTAGAAATTAACATGGTATTTTACAATCATTAAAATGTAAATATCAAAAAACGATTTCCACAAAACCTAGCAAAAAAAAAATAGTTTTTATTTGGTTTAATCTAAGTGGTGTTTTTACAATAAATAAAAATAAAAAATAATCATAATTCATAATACAGTCTCTGTATAGGTATAGCCCACAATGTCGTGCGACGTACTATATATACAAAATTGTAGTCATTGACACTTATATACATAAAATACGTATCAAAGTCGTTCAACAATATTAATTATATATTGTGGCCACGTGAATATATCGTCAATACTCAATTATGTTATTATATATGTATACATTTATGATAAAATTATCTCGTTATATAGTCTTACCGAATTATCGTTAATACGATTGTCTTGTTTTTATTTTTTTATTATTTAATCATTTATGTTATTTGTATTTATGACGTAAGTGTGTGTTAATTCACTGTACGCCTATACAGTTTCCACACGGAATATATAAGTACCCCAATTAGTATTTTATGACTATATATACACAACAGTGTGCGTAAATGGAAATGTTTATTTCTCAAAGGCCCGTTTCGTATTTATTTTTTTTGTATCCCGAATACTTTCTCTCTTTTTTTTATAGTGGTTGAATAAATAATTTACATTTCCAATGAATCTGATAAAATTGAAAGATTCAAACCGGTAATTCGTGGCTTCAATAATATACGTACAGTTTTATTTGTATATTTCTACGTTTACGTTAATTTTAAATTACCTTTTTCAGACTAACATGATACATTTTTTTTATTGAGTTTATTACATAAAATAAAATATTGAATTTTTTTTTACTCAACTGCGACTTATACTTTATAGTGTTTATACTGTTTGCGAGTATCTACCTAATTTTATTTAAATTATATCACATTATTATTTATTATCGAGGCAAACTATAAATATTTTATTTATGCAATGTGTTCATATTATTATTATTGAATTACACGATTCGTCAGTAATGCCTGAAATATTTAAATGACTAGTATGGAATATTATATAGGAAACAATTGTGACCACTTATGACAAGTTCAGTGTATAACAATAAAACACGAAACATACATTTTTAACGTGCAGTGATATGCAATTTATTGTAAATAGGTATTCATTCGTATGTGTTACACACACCTATATAATATTAAAATTCTATCAAATTTAGGCTCGAAAAGCTGTTAGTAGTATATTATATATGTATAATATATTGAGCATTATAATAGTTATAACATATTCATAGATATTGTTTTGTTGATTTTTAAAATTTTTTTTTTAATATAGGTGTCTATTATAGTCATATTACAGCAGCTGACTGTTGAAAGTATCTTATATAAAGTTAGTTTTCTTCTTGTTGTGGCATTTGACCATTCCCTTTTTCCTATGTACTTTCCATATTATGCATTTTGAGAATTGTAATATTGTCCGCAGTTACATTCCAATGGGAGGTTATTCATATGGAGGATGAATTCTAGAAATAATGTGCACATATCCAGTGTGGCGATGTTTATTGCAAACCCGATTTCATAGGAAAAAACCCAAAACTCAAGATAAAAGGAGATTTTTGTACTTAGACTTTTTTAATTATTCAACTAAAAGTTATTATTTACACTAAGTAATTGTTTGATCATTATGGTATATATTAACGCGGTGGCGTTTCAGTAGTCACACCAATGTGACTTGAATTGGAAGACAAACTGCCTAAAGTAAGATTTTAACTATTGGATTTTTAGAGAACAATCATCGTAATATAATATTTTGCTTTTATTTCAAAAAGAAAGCATTTTAAGTATAATATGGATGTATATAACATATACATATATAACATTAAATCGAGGAGAGGAATTGCGAACGAGTCATACAATTGCTGCAATTCAAAGCAATAATAAAATATGGTACCCGATATAAGACGGCATAGGTATCGTCGATATTTATTGGGATAGTTTGTTGTCGCAATAATTCACTACTTCATAGTTCATAGTAAGCCACAATTAGTCAGCTGTATTTCATATTTACTGATGTCTGGCTCTTATCTGACGCGAGACACATTGATGCGAGTACCTACCTATGCCACTTAAGTTTTACTGCAGATAGCAAGTATTACATATTTGAAGAAGGTTGAAATTCTTATTGTGTACCTATTTACCTACTTGTTTAGTTTGCGAGAAGATTATGCGTTGAATATACAATTAAACGTTTAAATAAATACAGTAATTAATTCGAGTAAAAAAAACCCCGACTGCCAAAAGGAAAATTCGAACTGACATTAATAAAAAGAGATTGCCCAGATTATACAATATAAGACTAAGCGGTAATTGTGTGTATGTGTGTGAATACCTACCTATGATAAGTTGAAACTCGAGCACACTATTAACGAGCGAGGGGTGATAGTCATTGCCGACAAAAGATTTAAATGGTCAACTTGAGTCTTTTTATACATACCTCTCGCATAATAATAATAATAATTATAATAGTTTCTGCAGTGTGCTCATTGTCTTATCTTATTCTCAAGTGTTTATACGGTTAGTTGTTACTAGTATTATAATAGTCGCATAGACTGTAGACATATTATACTTGATATACCAACTAGTGTGTTCTACATGATGGGATCGTTTGAATTGTTTTAGCAATGACATGACATTGAAAGGGGGTCGTATGCAACTCCGAGTTAAGTTTCGGTGGTGTTTACGTACAATGTAAATATATACGATCTGGACGAAACTATACGATACGGTTATACTTATGATACATACATGATGAAACCACCGTGTTCGTGTGTACATATTTAACTGATCGAAGTCGGAAGTCCACTGCACTGTATAATATAGCCGTAGAAAATACTAAGCGCGTGTACATTATTATACGCACACAAATGATACGACATACCGATACAATAGCGTGCGCCTTTCTCGCAATTAAATGGATGGTATATTGTGTTTGAATTAATGGGGGCCACTGACTGCTGCAATCATTTGACAATAAATCTTAATATGAATTTACTTTTAACACTATATTATTGCCGACCGATCCATTTATAAATAGTTATTTACAATTTCATACATCGTACACCGTTATTCGCTACCTACCTATATTATAATTTAGGCAATTAATTTGTTCGGCCGATTCGGTTGTTTGCTTAGTCTATCGAAGTCAGGTTTTTTATTATTGTTCTTTAATATTCAATTAAAACCATTTTTATACTCACCTAGGCGGCTAGACGATTCGTAAATATATAGTCGGTAATCAGTAGCACATCACGCAGACATCGATTCATGGTGGGAGGATGATCTTGTAGCTGCACGTACATATATATCGCTAGCGTTAGGGTATGCCCGTGGCATATACAAGGTTATTTAATATTGTATTGATATTAATATAATATTTCACATAGGCTATATTATTATCAAACCAAAAAAAAATGGCAGCGTAAGGGTACAGACGTACATATCTTGGTATATAATACCATAGTATAGCCAGTATATATGTCGTCCCCTTACGCTACCATTTTAATTCCTTTACGTGATGAAATGATATAGTGAGGGTACTATTGTAATAACCTTGCATATTTAAGCCATGGGTATACCTATACTATTATAATATACTATATTAAACAATATCAAATATTATGTATTTAATGTTAAGTGCATATATATCCTATAATATGAAAGCTAAACAGCGGTCCTGCGACAGACATTTATCTATAGAGTTACTACACACTTGATTCACGCCGCTTTACGAAAACATGCGTAACAGTATGGATAGGTATACCACGCGCGGTTATCTGGTAAATTGTAAATAATATAATATGGGTTATAGTTGTATATAGGTAACCTACACGCGTGCAATAGATGAAAGCCCGACGGTGAACGGTTATACTCAAGCACATGTTGTATATATACCAATTTATATGTAAGTACCCGGATATATTATACGAACTAAAAAGTAAAAATCAGCAATATATCCACTAAAAAATGCTTAAATATGCTTTAAAAAAGTATCGGATAAATATATTTAAATATAGGTTATGATAAAGAAATTCTAAGTGCCCTTAACTTATTAATATAATGTACCAATATGTCAATGTATGTCCAATAGCGTGGTGTATTATGCGCAAGGTATTCAAAAGCCATCGAGCGTTATGATCTGAAACTCACAAACTATATTGAGGTAACATATCGATTTTATTCCAAAATATAACGGTCGGAAAATGTTAACCAGAACTTGTGTTTTGTTATATAAGACAGCACCCATGCATGTTCCGAAAAATAAAATTAAATATATAGTGGAAACCGCAAAAAAACGCCAAAACGCCCTTTTAAACTTAAAAAATAACAAAATATGCGAAACGTACAACGAAAAAAAATTCACATGTACATTATATGCAAATGCACATAAATCCGGACTCGATTTATATGTATATCCGTTATACGAACCGCTACACATCCCTGCAGCAACATATATAATACTATATCGACGTTCAGTGTATATATGATATTATGTATATGGCTATATATATATAGGGCAACGTTACTCGAGTATATATATATATATATATATATAATTTCGCCTAGCAATAACGCATTTGAACCCAGTCAACGATAGGGTTATATATTCGTACGCCTATTCCTGGAATGTTGCCATGTAAACATGGTTTTGCCGCGACTGGTGACTGCAGAGTTCTGCTCCCCCCGGTGCCGTTTTGCGATCCCTTTTGTATACATGACGTACCCTCACCTCTGCGCGTTTTTCGGATTTTGTTACTTTGACGCGAACACGCCTACGGCTGCTATATAGTTTAGTTTTGTGCTGTTCTCTCTATATTGGCGATCACGACTTTCCCCTATATATATATTGAACCGTTTGACGCAAGACCCGTGAAAATTGCAGGTCCAACCGTTTTGGCTCCAAAAGTCTATACCACGTATGCCTTTACAGAAACCAAATGTTTATAGGAAAACGTTCATATTGCACACGACGTATAAAAATGTATTACATATAATGCGTGGGGGTGCAGTGGCCTGCAGTAGGATGAAAAAAGTGTCCTTGTGGGAAATCGAATTTGAAATTTTCTAAATCAGTAGGTATTTATAGGTACGCATATAGATATTTCAATACACCAGCAAGGTATTGCGAGATTTGTTCGTATCATTAAATCAAAGTTTGGGATTTTACTCGCAATTATCCACTGCAGTTTAAAATACAATATAGAAAATAGAAATGTATTCCAAATGAGTTTTGGTGTTCTATGTTAGGTACCTATTAAAATATTTTTTATATTTATTCATTACGTATTTATTATTTTCGTATACAATAAAATATAAATCCTAGATAAATTCCTGAATTCCAAACACTATTTCACCCTGGTTTATCCGGTTAAACATAAAAGGCCTCTGAAATTCGCAATTTTGACATATTTAGGAAAATCTTCGACACTGCAGTGCCTTTTGATATACAATAATATATGAACGGATTGCGGCGCGAGACGAGTGTTTACAAAGTAAAAGAAAAAATACATTATTGTAAAACCAAAAGATTCTTCACTTAAGTAGAATCTTCTTTGCTACACTGTGGGAATTTAAAACCCCCTGGGAACATTTTAACACGAACATTAAAAGCAATACTAAATCTGTTTTTACCCTGTTTATAATATTGCGGGACATCGTCATAAATTCTTTAAATACTTTTATACTTTATTTAGAAACAAAAATCCCGACATACTTTTGATCTTATTTAAGCCCGGTCAAGTCAATAGGAAGTGTCATTACTGGGTGGCTTCTTTCAACAACTCACTCATGTCACTGTAATATAGCCCATATTCTTATTGTGCCTCAGGGTACAGATTGTATAGGTGTTTCTTATAAAAATATAAAAAAAAGACCGAAAAGTGTCCGTTGAAAATCGATGAAAATAGTAAACAAATATAATACGGTAAACAAACTACAATTTAGTATAATATATTAATTGATTCAATAAAACCACGCGGGTAAGTATTATATTTTGAATTATTCTAGTGTGATGTTGAGAAGTGATGCGAAATAAGTTTGCAAAGCTGTGGGTATATATATGTGCCTACTGCCTAAATACCGGCCTTAATTATTGTTATAGACTTCCTCAATAAACATCGATTGTGATTCCGAACGTCCCGATAATGACTCGAATCGGTATTTAATCCCGGCTCTTTTGTAATTTAACTCGGTGTTTAATCCCGGCCCTTTTGTAATTTTATCACTTCTTGATGGCTCGATTTAAAAATCGATTACTCTCTCATTCACCGTATAATAAATTTCCCATTCAAACATCAACGCGCGGGGACGGTACATTTTTTTCCAATTCAATTTTTTCCCCCATTTGTTATTATAATACGATGAATAGGCGGCGATGTGTATGTGTGTGTGCGTATTATATTATAATATAATATATTGTACACTGTAGTACAGCCATCATTATTTCGCTTATTCCGATGGCCATTTATAAACACAATATCGGTACGCGTACACAATGGTGGTTTACCATTCGATTTGTTTTGTAAAAATAATAATATAATCTATTAAAATATTATTCACTGAAGCTGCCAGGAATGTGATCTGCTAACGTGTAATTTGTAAATTACAAGTAGGTAGGTATAATGCACGACGGTTAAACCATTCGCACAACATAATGATATGTACGAATGTATATAAAACGCTTCGCCTCGTGCTGTAATCGAACATATTATTTCTCCGCGCGATTCTCCAATTTTTATTGTCGCTTTCCAAGTACCCACGTGTAATACATACACCCATACGTATAATAGGTACACGGTTCTTTTTTTCATTACCCGTATTTATTTATATATATGTATGTATGTATGTAATATACGTATGCGATCGTTCGCTGTAATAAATTAGACCCAAACAGCCACATAATTGTTATTTCGTGGACTCTGAACAAACGTCTGCGGTGCCGTCTGGACCATAAATTCGTGCAAGGTATATACAACCGGTTGCGGGCGACGGTCTGGTGACCCAATTCCAGATATTGTTGTAAACTATACAAAACAAAATAAATACTAGTAAATCAAAGGCTGTCTGATGTGTCGTCGTCGTCGTCGTCGTCTTCTCCGCCAGTGGTCCGTTTAATAATCGCGTTATATTACCAGGTAGTTTTCCGATTATATATAGTTGTATCTGGGCAGGTATTTTAATTGAAAATGCCCACGAGGGATTCTACATGACTTCAGACCCTTTGTACGTTATAACATAATACGCACAGTGCACACATACTACGAGCAGCAATTAAAAAAGCAAGCTAAACTAATATGGGCGACTATGGACGAGAATTTATTAAATAATCGTATGCAGTTATTGGCCATTCCGTTGATATACATTAACGTTGTTTGTTCAAGTGGCTTTCAAAATGTTGAAAAATAATTTCTCCAAATGCAGTTCAATAAACGCACCTACACTTTTTGTTTTTGGTCGAAATACAGGTAACTTTTGTGCTTTTCTTATGTTCCGTAAAGATGGGTAGGTACCTACACGATTTAAATGGGCCTTTTTACGACGGAAACCATAAGATATAATGATTACTTAAACGCGTATTTTATAGTTGAAACTACAGAATAGCGATAGCCATTATTAACAATTACAATCATTAGACGGTATTTTAGTATAATGTTATGACGTGTACCTATATAACAAAGCATGGTGATGCATTTAGGGTTATTTTATAGCTCAATTAGGTTCCCTATTCCAAATTCGATTTAAACGACTATGCGATTTTGGAAAATATGTACGAATTGTGTTACAAAACTATCCCCGCCAACAACAGACTACTAATATCAAACTACTGGTATTAAAAACTTTTATAACAATTATATTTTTTATACTTGTAATAGATTTATATTTCACTCTAATGTTCTATATACGTACCTACCATGATATTATAACAGACAGCATGAAATGTGTTTGGTGTATATATAGTTTTTGTTGTTTTGATATCGAGTAACTAAATCGAACTATTAAATTGTACATGTTTGTGCAGTAAAGCATAAAAAAAAGTGATCGTAAAAATATAATACACCTATAATATTATAGAGGGGTGAAATACCGAAATATGGATTTATATTACGTAACACCCAATAAACGCGAGATTAACGAATAAGACCCGCTGCGTAATATATATATATATATAGGATAATAAAAATATAAATATAGTTCGCCGATGCCAAACAATTATTATTATTGTATACTCCATGAAATACGCTTTGGTGTGTGTAATAATAATTATTAATATAGTAAGGAGGACTACTATTCGCGAGAAATTCGTCAGTCAGTGTTATATAATATATTATTACGTTGACAACGCAAGACTCACGTTTTGATGTGCCGCCGATTACAAATAGACTGCAGCGTTTATAATTAATGAAATAATATGCACATACCACCTCCACGCCTATTGTTCGAGTCGTACAATTATAAGTGTACTTACAACATTTTATTAGGTAAAAAAAAAAAAAAAGTGTTCAAAGAGGTGGTTTTTTATTCGTATTAAATTAATACGTACATAATAATATAATATAAATGTAACTCGATTCCCCTGACGTTATTTTAATTAAAAAAGTTTAATTTCAATAATAAAAAAACAAAAAAAAAAAAAAAAAACGCACGCCGAGAAAAGAAAAGACTTTTTTTCTCGTATAGTCGCTCTCCAAAATGTCTTTCTCCGTGTCGCTTTTCGCCGAGTTCATTACGAATATTGTGTTATTATTATACATATAGGCGCAGTACGGTGGTGGTAGCTAGGTACAACTTATATTTTATTATTATGCACACAATCGGACGAGACTGCTGCTACACTACAACTATTATACTATACTGCTTTTCGAGTTTTTAATTTTACACTAGACCGCCGCCGTGTCTGTTCACTGCAGGAGTAATTGAGTGGTGCTGGCCCGAGTCTCGTCGCCGCCGTAAACAATTATAATATTATAATACTATTATATAACATCGATGGTACCGCGGCAAAAGGAACTGAGCAACATTTTTCGAACTTTTCAGTAGAGTGAAAAAAACGTTTTGTTGTGATTTTAATATTTTTTTTTTTCTTATACTTTTGACGAGTAATTATTACTTTTTTCGTGTAATTTTTGTTCGTATAATACTTATTTTTTATTCGCACGTCCTTTATATAAATAAACAGTTATGATTGGCTTTCGATTTTATTATTTACGTGGACACGGACATTTGAATAAATTTTTTTTTAATAACTTTGGTGTAGATTGGTTTTTTTTTACATAATTCACCTATAATGCACTTTTATTAGGTATATTATCGTATTATTATAACTTATGATCTCATCAAAATAAAGTGTAGACAAATATTTTTTGTAAAAAAAATCAAAAATCAATATTTAATAAACGTCGCTTGTCCCCTAATCCCTATACAATAATTGTGAAAATGTCGTGTATACCCCATTATTGTCGTTTAGACCATTTTTTTTTTTTTGAGCTAATAAAAATATAATATAAAAGCGTAGTTTATACTGAAAATTTAAATTACGTTTGTCGTCGCACTCCTTTTCACGCATGCGCATTGGAAAACTAGAAAACACATAATATTTTTTCCCGGTTCAACACCGCTTTATGGTCGCTCGGAGTGTCGCTTCCTCGCTTGGACCCTCTTGCGTCTGTTGAGCATCGACATAATAGTAGCAAACAATTACGAGCGGCCGGTAAAAGCGGCAGCCTCGCGCGGAAACGGCGCAACAAGACTCGCCGGGAAAACGTTACCGACGTGTGCGGTGCACAGCCATGGATTACTTTGTCATTTAAAAAAAAAAATTTTAATTGGCTCGGACACGAACCTATGGAATACGTTTATTGAGCGTCGTGTGCAGCGTGTATGCTCGCACGAGCCGAGAACGTCGCGGGAAAAGCAGTCAGACGACGTGAAATCGCGCCGTCGACCACCGCTGTCGACAACCGATCGGCCCTAAGGGGTGCGTTCGAAAACTCAACTCTAGTTAACTCTATAAAAAAAATAGTTACCCAACTTCGTTCGGGAACGCAGAGTTAACTCTGTACTATCGTTCGGGAACGCAGAGTTAACTCTGTACTATCGTTCGGTAACGCAGAGTTGTTATACTCCGGGTTAACTCTTTAACCCGAAAAAATAGGTAGGTTGTTTTAACTCCACCGATAATAATGCTTATCTCCGAACAGTGCCGTATCCAGGGGGTGGGCTTTTGGGCTTAAGCCCCCCCCGAAATCTCAGGAAAAATATTTTTTTAGTAATGCGTTATGCGTAATGGGTTCATATCACAGAACAATATCATATTATCGTTCATGTCATAGTAATAATGTTGACGACCTTTTAGTATATTATGGTTGTGGTGACGCGGTAGTCTTATCACCACGTCTTACTCACTCCGCTCGCGTTACCGCGCTATACGCGCCCCATGATAATATATTGATAACAATAATCTTATTCGTGATATCACAAATTGTTTTATAATATAATCTGTGGTGATACGTGGTGATACCATCATAAAATAATGCAATACTCCAATATACCTACTATCATTAATTATCAACATCAATTTGTGGCTTTTTGCTTTTTAGTTTTTACTTTATATTATATTTAGTGAAGTGTGTCAGTTTTATTAGTTTATAAAATGAATGAAAACGAAAATGAACCTAAGAGAAAAAAAACCAAAACATTGTATTCATACTTTAGTATTGTTGGTACATCACCAACCATACCAAGAGTAGTCGGGACTCAAAAACATCGAGAAAATTATGCCATACTCAATAATGACCATGTCTCTTACTACAGACAATCATTATATTATCCATATTTAGATGATATTTTAGCATCATTTAATGAACGTTTTAAAATGAACTCTAATATTTTTATTTCTTTATCTTCTTTATTACCAAGCAAAATTGGTAATTTATCATTTAGTGATATACAGCCAGCTATTGATTTTTATGAAGAAGATTTAAGATCTAATAACCAAAACATTCACATGGACTTATTAAAAAATGAATTTGAATTTTGGAAGCAAAAATGGTCTAATGAAGAAAATAATTTACCAAAAAATGCATTAGACACATTATCAAAATGCCCCGAAGATTTATTCCCACATATAAATATTTTATTAAAACTTCTTGCTATTTTGCCTGTATCAACGGCATCGGTTGAAAGAAGTTTTTCTTCTTTAAAAAGAATCAAGACCTATTTAAGAAACTCTACCGGTGAGGCAAGATTAAACGGATTAGCTCTTATGAATATCCACAGAGACATACAAATTGACACAGATGCTATTTTAAATATGTTTGCGTCTAAAAAGGAAAGGCGTTTAGATTTTAAATTGTGACAATTTAATAATGAATGCATAATACATTAAAAACTATGTGTATATATTATATGTTTTAAATTTTTTCCTATAAAGTTAAGTATGTTAAAGCCCCCCCCGAAAACAAATCCTGGGTACGGCACTGTCTCCGAAGTTAACAAAATCAACTCTACTCTAATTATAACCTACTCTAAACGTACTCGACTCTAACTATTCATATTCGAACGCACCTAAGGACAGCGTCATCGTCTCTGCGCACGCCAAAACTATGGTCGCCGACGTTTCGTAAGAGCGTGGTGTGATAACAATATAAGTAATATTATATTATTTTTATATTATACAACTGTCGTCTAGCGGACTACTATACTTCCTATACGCCCGCACGTGTTTAAATGCAGTTTTAAAGCGCGACAAATGGCATGGCGACTATTAAAGAGGCCCATCGAAGGTCAATTATTCCGTCGCTGTTAACAACCCAATAGCGATGTACAAAATCCAATTTGTTTATTTTGGTATTATTGTCGTAGCATCACAATTTGTTCAATTTTCAATTACCAAAATGTAACTGAGGGCCTCTTATTTGATTAGAACAAACGTCCGAGTTTGACGTCAAAATCAACTCGGATGTCTAATATATTTGTAATATAATATTACAATATGTGTCATTGGTGTGATAATATTATTATTATACGCCTCTCATATTATACAAATATAATATTTTAAAATTTCGCGTACAACAACGACGACCGAAAAGTGTCGATGCAGTCGCGCGTGTGCGTGCGACCCCGGAGTTGGGTGTACCGTATTTCGCGAAATAACAACAATAATAATAATATAATATTATGGTAATTCGGTCGTTTCGCGGCGGCGGCGGCGGCGGCGGCGTACGAGCGTGCAGTGTGGTGCGCGCGCGGTGCGTATCCGCTTCGTATCGGCCACGCGAACACGCCTAAAATACACGCGGAATTCGTTTTGCGTCGGACGCGCAATGCAAATAAAAAAAAAATAAATAAATAAAAAAACACGCCGTGCAAGAGACACACTCGTACGCACACGTATACACTACGTATCCGCACGGACGTGTATTATATATACGTGTTCGGGCCGTATACATATATACGCGTATATAAATAGTCGCGTATATATGCAGACACTCGTCTATATGATATGTATATATAAATAGTAAATACGCGCGTATAATATAGCGACGGCCGAGCCTGCACTCGAGCCGTGAGTATTATTCTACACGTATACACGTATTTATTGTGTCTGTGTGTGCATGTGTGTGTGTGTGTGCAAGCGTATAGAGTACGAGTCGATAAAAAAAAGAGAGAAGAAAAAAAAAAAACGGTGGCCCGAAGAGACTTATCTCCGCGTTACTTTTCGCCGGCAAAATTCTCGGGAAACCGTAAAGTAGAGCGGCGGCGGAGAGGGGCGATAGAAAAAACGTTATTATATCGTCTAAATTCGCACGCACACACACACACGCGGTGAGCGCGAGCGGTGATGGCCGGCGGCGGCACCCGCGTCCGTCGACGACGACGACGACGACGACGACGTACCACGCACACGCACACTCACGCACACGCACACGCACACACACACACGATCGCGCGTGCATACACGCACGACGGCGGCCGCGCTGTCACGTTATCAATCATAAAAGAAGAGAGAGGAGAGAGAGGAGTGAGAGAGAAAACGTAATAAAAAATAAAACCGCCTCTGCCGGCTGCACACGGTAATAATTCCGCGTGACGGCGGCGGCGGCGGTGGCGGCGGGACGACGATGCGCGCAAAAAGGAAAAGAGCTGCGGTACGGATAAATAAAATAATAAAAATAATAATCATATATTATATATTATTATTATTATTATATAGAAACGAAGCGAAAAGAACCGTCGTCGTCGTCGTCGTCGTCGTCGTCGTCGTCGTCGTCGTCGTCGACGAGCGAGTGAGAGCGAAAGAGAGACGGTCCAAAGTCGGTCGCGCGGCAGAAAAAATATTATAAAAAATCAACGACCGGCGGCGCTATGCGCGCGAGCCGCTCCGCCGTTTTTCAAGGTTGTTGTTGCTCGCGCGACGCGTCCGTCTCGCTCTCTCACTGCGGCGCGCGTGTGTAATATACGACCGTGGTCGGGTTTTCGCCGTCGCAGTTTTTCGGCCACTGTTTTTTTTTTTATTATTATTATTTATTTATTTCGTTTCGCGTTATCGCGAGAGTGTAGTACGCGCGGCGGCGGCGTCGTATCTGCCGGTTTTTTTCTCGTCGTCGACGTGGTTTTTTTTATTTTTTATCATTATTATCGTTATTACTCTGCCGCGCGGTCGCTGCCGACGGTCGCGGTATATACGCATTATTATTATTATTATTATATAGGAGGGTCGGCGGCAGCGGCGACGGCTGCGGCAAAAAAAAATATATATATATATTATATATAATAATAATAATAATAATAATAATAATAAAAACCCGAGCGGCGTCGTAGTTATTATGAAAACGTGGACGGTGGCGGCGGGGGGTACACACGACTGGCGGCGTCGGCGGCGGTGGTCACGGCCAAGTTATTTGTGCATGCGGGTGTGCGTGCGTGTACATGCCAGTGTGTACCCATTATATATTTATATATATATATATATGTGCACGTGTGTGTGTGCGTGGAAAACGTATTGGGAACCGCCGTATAGTGTGGCGTGACTCGCGCGCGCGAGGGTCGTTCGACCGCCGTCATCGTCATCGCCATCATCATCGTCATCGTCATTGCCGGCACCGCCACCGCTCCTCGTCCGCCGCCACCGGCGCGTCGCAACCGCTGTGCCGCCGCCGTCGCAACTGCCTTCACCGCCGCCGCCGACCGATCGTTTTAACATCCGCCGGCGGCGACCCGACAGGATGAACAATGGTGCGCGGCGGCGGAAACAACGGTGTTGTGTTACCGGGTGACGTCTCTCTGACCAAGAGCGCACCGCCGCAGCCCTTTTACCGCGCGGCGTTTCGCCTGGGACGGCGGCGGCGATCCGTGTCACGTTCGGGTCGCCGTAGTCGCACAGCCGCCCGCGTCTCGTTGCCGGCACGGTCCCGCGTTTTCCCGCAGAAACCTCATATCGCGGTCGTGTGACGGCGGCGGCGGTGGTGGTGCCAGCAGAAGCGGCAGCAGTCGGCCGAACCAGCCGCGCGACCTTCCCCATTCCGCCCTCCCATCCGCCGGTTGTACAGACGCGAACGCGAATAATGTATTCACATGACCGCCGTGTGCATCATAATATGTACATTATTATTATTATACGCGTATAATGTGCTTTCCAAATTAACGGTCGGCCAAACACCGTGTCTGTCCGCTGCTCCCCACAGCTCTCGCGTATAATGCAACGCGCACGCTTCGCTGCTGCTGCTCCTGCTGCCATCGCCGACGCTGCTGCCGTTGTATGACGACAATTATTTCGCGCACAGCAGTCGGCGGCGGCGACGGCGGCCCATTACCTTCTCCTCCCCATCCTCCGTCAGACGACACCGCACACACACATGCCTCGCGCTCGCCATCGTACACGCGGGCCTGCGACCGCCGCCGTTCCACCGAACGATCCTCTACCCCTTTCCCGGCCACGACAACTTATATCGCCGTCGTCGTCGTCGCAAAAAAAAAAAAATGGGAAAAAATACACACACACACACACGGTACCCGTGACCCGGCCGCTAGACCTCGTCGTCGTCGTTGGCGGGCGGCGGACGCGTCGGCGACGGGTGGTGGCGGTGGTGAAAACGACGGCGTCGTCGACGACGACGGGCAAGTGCGTGCGTGTGCGTGCGTGCTCGTTCGGTCGCTTGCCCGCCGTCAAGGGGGACACCCCCCACCTCGCCGCTCCGTACTGTGCGACCGAACTGCGTGATGCGTGTGCGTTTACGACTTGTGTGTGTACAGTGTACACATATATATATATATTATAATAATATGTATATAAGCCGAGGAGGCGGCTGTGGATAAATATCACCGGAATATCGTCGGCTAATTAGATGCCGCCGCCTTCGCGACTCGCGGCCGACGACGACGAGGAACGTTCGTGACCCGATATAATAATAATCCGACGACCGAGCATGTATATATATATATATGAATAACATGTCGGTCTTACTCTGCGTATAATAATAATATGATTAACCGCTCGTCGAATCAAAGGGTTAATTGCCCCGCCGCGAGAATCGACCGGCGACGGCCGTGTACGGCGGAATCGTACGCGAGGACGGACGAAAGCGGCGACGTCGCCGCGGACGACGACGGAGAGGACCGTTGGCGGAGCGGAACGGGCGGTGCGGGATGCTTCATGCGGCGGAAGCGGCGGTGGCGGTGTACGACTGCACTGCAAGCAGGAGGAGGAGAGGCTTTGTGCGGCGCACAACTGCCGACGACGATTCCGGTGGCACCGATAATAATAATAATAATAATTATTATTATTATTATTATTATTATATTATACGGCCACGGCCGAGCCGCCGTCTGCGTTTTATTATTATTGTTGTTGTTGTTGTTATTTTTTTTTTATTTTTTTTTCACATACGTATTATGCGTGCGTCGTCGTCGTCGTCGTCGTCGTCGTCGTTGGAAATTCAGCTCGGCTACAAAAGGAAAACCGTGTCCGCCGCCGCCACAGCCACGGCCGCGTGCACGCGGGGCAGATAGAATTTTTTTTCTCTCCACGCACACATTCAATTCAACACGAGTGTTATTACGACGATCGTATATATATATATATATGTATATATACGGTTTCGGGAAACGCGTTATTATTATTGCTCTTTCGTTACAGACACGTCATGTACTACCCCCGGGGGCAGAGGCAGCGCGCGATATATAATAACAATATTATATAATATTATAATAATAACGCCGTGTATAATAATAATATTATGCGTGCGCGACTTCCTCCCTCCCGCCACGCCGACCCGACGGCCCGACGCCGCCGACGGATAATCCGATGGAAATGTGCGTGCGAGTGCGTCAGAGCTGTGTGTGGTGTAATAAAAATATCTAATCACCAATAACGTCGTGGACGGGTTGTGCGTGTGCGTAAGTGTGTGTGTGTGTGTGTGTGCGCGCGCGCGCGAGTATAATTATATACATATTATTATTATGTACGTGGAGGTTAAGGGGACGATTGGTGCGGGGAAGGTATTCGCCTCCCCTCCCGCGACCCGTTAATCGATAATAAACGCTACCATAATTTATTATTGTTGTTGTTGTTGTTGTTGTTGTTGTTGTTGTTGTTGTTGTGTTGTTGCTGCTGTTATGGGAGTAGGACGACTGTATAACGATAATGATAATACATACTATATACGTAATACGTATATATTATAAGCTCCGCGTGCCCCCCCCCCCCCCACGGTCAGTTTGGAATTTCGAAACGGAACGTTAGTGGTAACGTAGGTTAAAAGGTATATTATAATATAATAATAATAATAATAATGATAATATTATTATGTTCGTATGATATATATCGCGCGAGGAATCGCCGTCGTCGTCGTCGTGGTAGTAGTTGGCGGAAAACGTGAAATGAAAAAAATTAGTACAAAAAAACACGCAACAAGTGGAAATATTAACAACGTAAAAACACGATAACAACGATACCTAATTACTATCGTTATTGACGCGGGGAAATTGCGTTTCGTTTCATTCCCAGTGTTACGGGTGTAAAGCCGGTCCTGTCCGTACGAGCGATTGTGTCGGCGTGTGTGTATACTTTAAAATAATAATAATAATGATAGTGATATTGTAATAACGATATAGTAATATTGAAGTCACGGCGCAGCGTCGTTTGGACGAAATAAAATGTTATGTGCTTACTACACATAATATAGTGACCGAACCGAATTCCAGTCGGATTATTATTTATTGCCTTTTGCGACCATTTTTTGCGTATTTTTTTAAAGCCATTCGTGTCGCCGCAGTATCGTTTCCAATAAAGTATCGAGGGAAGAAAACGGATACGGTTTCCGCTTTTCGATGGAAAAAGTATCAGAATACCTTGATTTTCCGACCGCGTTTACCATATCGCGGTCAGCTAAGGCCCAAGACCTAATAAATGTCCGCCGTCGTTTAAATGCCAGCCGTCCTTTTTTAATGAGTTTTTTTTAACATTCGATCACAGTATTAGCGTCTCTACGCAAGTATTGCTCAGTGATGTCCAGTATATTCTAATTTGTTTGCAAGGAAATTAAATTAAATAAATATATTTCATTATTTTTATTTTCCTTTTCTGCTAAATCCTTATTACTCGTGCGTAGGACGAAGGTTAACATATTTAACGTTTATGTTTAATACTTTCAAACAAGGCAAAATCGTTTTTTTTCCAGCAAGTTAAAAATATTGTAGTTTTATGAGTAAAAAAGTTTAGTTTATACTGTCAGTAAAAAAACTTGAAAATAAGCTTCGATTTACATAAATAAATTTGTTTTATTTGCGTGTTAAGTATTTGAACTTCGTTGACGATAATACAGTTTTTTTTAAAACCGAAGGTAGGTAGAATATTTGGTGCTGCCGAATTTTCTAAACCCTATACACTGGCTGACCAATTTTCAAGCTTTATTTAGTACAGTGAATACTGTTTGTTTTACCTGGGAAGACTTAAACTATTGCAATCACTTCAATTAAAATGTATTATAATAATATTACCTATATAATTTTATTTTGCATTCATTTAAATTTCAAAGACACATGAAATTCAATTGAAAATATTTTTTTATGTTCTATCGAATAAGCTTTCGCGGATGAATTATTTTTGTATTTATTCGTAAACGACTTTTTATCGTATATTATTAGAATATTATTATGTATATTTATGCGTATAATTTATAAACCAATAACATTTTTGACGCATTTATGTGGTGGGTAGTAACGAGGTCTTACAGCATCACTGGCACAAGCAGCACCTACATGTCCTAACCTACTGTTGAATTTGAATTTTCAAAAACATGAAGGTCTGAAAGTAATTTTGTTTGTCGTATTTTATAGGTAAATGTAATAATGTACTTGGAAATTAAGAGGACGCTGTACGGTGCACACGCCGTGTAATTATGCCTTTGTTGATACTACACTTCAAAACTCACGTTCACAGCTCCGAGAAATATCGCCTAAAATTTGAAACGAAAAATAATTATCATGCTATATTATATTATACCTATTACATATTATATAATAATTGTGAACAACATTCAAGATGTTGGGATATTATGTCAAAATACTTTTGACGCATATCATGAATAGCTTTGAAATTATGAAGTTTTATAATATATGTATATATATAAGGTTGTACGTATACACCTGCACAATGTATAGTGTACCTCACAGTATGAAAACATCAAACTTTTGCAAGGCACGCCATAAATCATAATAATAGGTTGGCATTTAAAGTAATACATATTTTTAATATATTATATACTCACACATTTTATAACCAAAACTATATGAAAATTGAAGTAACATAATTTTATTCCGTTTATTTGATCAAATAACGAATTTAAATAAATATAAATAATTATTATCGGCAATTGATTGTAGCTCAAATGCTCAATGTGGTGTAGTTAAAAAAGCTACAGAGAACAAATCACATATCGAAAGCTTCGTCAAAATAGTTTAAAATAGATACCTACATATAATAGAACAACCAAACACGGCGTATATAACTATTAAGCTGCGTCCACACCTGGCACACACCTAGCAAACATTTTACAAAAATGTTATGAACATTGGGCCAATGTTTGACAAACAATGTTTCTCCAGATGTTTGCTAGGCGTGGACGCAGATTTATAGGTAGTCTATAAGCAGAACGTTTCCAATCTTAGACAAATAAAAAATGATAAATAATAATTTTTAGTTAGCCTTTAATACGTAGTGAATAATTTTATCGTTTCAAAGAGGTACCTGTGATCATATAATACAGGTATGAATAGATCATGTTTAACTTATGTTACAAAAAAAAAAAATTAGATGTTAAGACTTGAAATTGAACAACAAAAACAATGTCGACAGTATTTGACGAAATCAATTATTCGTTATATACGCATTAATTAGCTTAGGTTCCAACATTTTTACCCACCGTATCAATATATTTCAAGCCGTATATTATATATATATATAGGTTAGGATTGAGGCTTCAATCATTCAACTTGAATTTTCACTCTTCGCGGTAAGTGGTTCTACGCGTTTTTAGAAGCCATCGAAGCCTGAAGGCACATTGATATTTTGATACGTTGATATGGTTGATACTATCACCTTGAAAATCGAGACGACTCGACTCTCGTTGTAACCCAATTTCGTTGATTATCATAATATATAAGTACCTACCTATTCACTTAATCATAACTATTAATATATACAAATATAAATCAGTGTTTTTTTTTCAGTGCAACATCGGTCGATTCAGGGACATAAAATTACATTTAGGAGACTAAAAATATTATTTTTAAATGTTAATAGTTAAAAAAAAACCTGTAGAGAATAATATATAATATAGATAAATTTCTTAAAAGGACGGTCTGATACCTATGCATGTATCAGCTGTTGTATAGTATGTTAACATACACATACCAGGGGAAGCATAGTATTATACCACAATCATTTTACACGTTTGACATAATAAGGATACAGTTTTATAATTAAAATATTAAACTTTTAAAATATAGTTAATAATAGTTAATTTACCGTCAATCTAACGGTATATGATATGTGTTATCCGTGTTCTCATGAGCATCGGTTACTTTTAATAAATGTATTATCTAAATAAGTCATAAATTATTGAAAGAAGTATTCCTAGGCATATTATGAAATATATTAATAAAAAAAAAAAATGCTTATACCTCACATTGCGATTAGAATATCAAAAAACCCGACCACAAGATTATGTTCTTATCTGTATAGCCTATAGGTAGATTCGTTATATTATTTGAAATAACATTAAGATGGTATCGATTATACAGAACGTTGATTTACTATATCGTCATCATTTTTTATATACATAGTATTTTAATAATATCATCAGCATTTATTTTGTTACGGCGGAATAATACACGATAACTAAACACATATTATAGGGTGTATATTACACGGGCTTTTTTTCATTACAAATCGCATATCCGATTTTGACCGTCGAAAAAAATCTACAAAAAACGATGATCGACCGAAAAAAATTAAAAATATATAAAACAATTTCGGCCTTCAAATATTAATCTCTCGATTCATATATTATATCATACAATATTATTATCATAATGAATTCATGATATATATTCGCGGGATTCGAAACCAGGCGCAAACGGCCTGACTAATCGAAATACCCTGTGTGGCTATATATTGTACACCATGTGGTCCATGTCCAATACAATAATGATGATGATGATAATAATAATAATAATAATAATAATAATAATAATAATAATAATAATAATAATAATAATAATAATAATAATAATAACAACAACAATAATAATAATAATAATATATAGTCTACTTCCTAACCTGGCCGCGCGCGATTCGAGATATACCAATCGATAGCGAAACACACGCGGTTATATAGGTGTGCTGCAGTGTTTATATAATCGCTTCCGGCCGACCGCTGATTGGCGGACGTTGGACGATGCGTAAAAAAACGACGACGGAAAACACGCGTTATTCTCGTCCAGTCTCTGCCGACCCCCCGGAAACCATTATCCCGTCACCAATCTGCAGAAATCTCTGAGCGTTAATAATATAGTAATGTTTAATAATGTTTGGTGCTTATCGATCGTTATTGACTTGATTTTATTATATCTATCATAATCGTATACATTTATTACTAAATATCATATTATTCATATTAATGTACATTACTTACCCCACCAATGAAAAAAACGGAATTTCACACATTCATCATGTTAACAAGTGCCGGCCGGCTACTGTTTATTTTTTTGTTTTCCCAATATTTCTCAATATTTTTACTGTTCTGCAGTATGATATATTTTTAAAACTGTATACGAATGAAAATATAAAATATCTAATATTATGCGCGTTAATCTTTTTTTGTTTTCTCGCCGTGGCGACGGGTGACACAATCGAACACAAATTTTGACTTTCGGATTATAGCCTCTGTATTGTAGGTACAAGGATTTCCGTTGAAACCTTTGATGTTCTATATTATTTTACCATCGGATACATCCAAAAAATGTCGTATAGTGTATACTCGTATCGGTACGACAACAACAACAACGACAACATTACTATAGTTGGCAGATTGTCTGTAGTTCGAGTAGAAACACAGCTTCTGTAAAATATATTCTAATATTATAAAATTTGAAGTTTAAGCCAAAAACCAATGAAAAAACAATTCAGCACTCGGTACTTAATAATCAATTAATATACATAAAAACGATAATCAAAACAATATAGATATTATCATGTATAAAGATGGTATAATATATAGGTTGAAATATCGATAAAACCATATTATTTTTTTTATTTATGATTAAAAATATAAACCGCGTTTGCACAATTTGGCAGCTGAATCCATATTATTGTATACACTTGATCCACGTGTAAATAAAATGTTTTTTTAGCACACCACCACCACCACCTTCAGCGTATCTATTCCCCAAATTGCAGTTATACGGAATAAAGTGGAAGACACCATATTATCAGATAAGAAACTTCAAGTTGCAGCGTGACAAGGTCATTAATTACAATGTCGAGCGCGGCGTGCACATAAAAAACGTGTAAAATTTGTTTTATTTGAAAACAAGTAACCCCGCAGTTCCGCGGGATTGATGTTCACAAACGTGTCTGCACAACTACAGTGTGGCACATACATACTTGTTTATTTGTTATCGGCCGATAATTTAGTTCCGATCATCGATCGTTTTATTTTTGTTTTTATAATTTTTTGTATTGCAGAGTATTCAACCGAATCTAAAAAAAAACCCCTAAAACTATACCTAACTGTTGGATACAATTGTCAAAAATAATAATTAATAATAATACAAATATAAAATTTAAACGATAATTATTATCATATTATCATATTATAATTTATAATATTGATAAATAGGTACCTACATTTTATACTAATATATTATGTATTACCTATATGATATTGTTATATAAATATTCATTTACTTATAAACGGGTAAGTAGTTAATAATAGTATACAGTATGTATAGAATCTCAATTTGACAAATATAACAGTGAAATTAAATAATATAATGTTTTAAATGAGTTAATATTTTTAAAATTAATCGTATTCCTGTTTATGAATCCTAACATCTTAAACGATTTTTAACTAAAGTATTAATATGTAATGTACTAAAATATCAATTTTATAATTATAAATAATTACTTACATGATTTAGACTAGAAAAAGTAATAACACTACATTTATTTATATTTGGTGGGAGGTAATTTTGACGACCCCAAGTAACAAATTTGTATAGATTTTATTGTAAAATTAAAGTATCAGTTGGATACTTTAAATAGTCAAATATGTTTAATATTTATTTACAATAATATAAATTATAATTTTGATTTCTGGTCGGAAACAGTAAACTACTCGTATACAAAATCGATCTACTCATGAAAAGTTGTCCATTTTATGAAGTGGAAATGGTAAATAATATACTGTGTGTCCACAAAAATACTTACACGGCTATATTATACATAAATATTCAAGTCATTTTAAATAAAAAAAAATGAAAATACCTATTTAATAAAAACAAAAAAATTTAAAGCCAGCAGATCAAGTTAGTTTAAAAATTAGAGTGAATTTACCTCTCACTGTGCAATCTAAGTCACAAAACATTACCGCTACCTATGTTAAGTTTTGATCTCATAAAAATATTACCAAGTAACAATATTGCAATATTGAATAATTTATTGTTACATACAAATAATATATAATGTATCATACCATATTACTATCATCAAATAACATTATTTAAATGTTAAAAGTATCATTTAACATTATTCAACAGTTTAAATTATTTTATATATTTTACATAACCATTGTCAATATGTTCAAATTTATACGAAATTACATAAATAAAATACATTAAATAAGTAATAACCAAGAATAACGATTTTACTTATGTTGTTGTAATTTTATAATATTAAGGGCCGTTCTTACAATGTCTGATTAAAGTTAACAGACACTTAACCGGCCGAATTCTGTTGGTAATAAAATCTGTTATCAGTCGGTTAGCGTTAACCGACACTTTACCGGACATTGTATAAGAATTAAATGGCCCTAATTCAACTTACCGTTAATAATAAGTAATAACAATATAAATATAATTTAAAATACACAATGACAACCGTCTCCGCTCAGAATCGTTTTTCGTATACAATGATATTATATAATTAAATTCAAATTTAATACTGTACAGCAGAGCGACATCCACTTGCCCACCTTTTTTTATTTTATGCTAATTTTTAGGGTATTTACACTTTGAATCCGATTTTTTAAAATCTTATTTTATGATTTGTACGCGATAACAAGGATTTTATATAAGTGGGTATATAATACAAATAACAGAATACATTATTATTTATTAATCGGGAAATAGTAATTTAGCGTACGATGTCGAAATTGGTAATAAATATTTAGAATCACTTTAATTCAACGCTCAATAATGTGTCTAGAAACTATGAAGATATTGATTTGTGACGGTACCCGTCACTCGTCAGTATTCACATTATCCTCATTCCTCATACACCAAACACGTGTGAATAAATTTGTATTATTTTTTCGTTCAAACTTAAATAAAAAAAATCAAGTGCATTTTTACACTCCCTGCCCTAGTTATTATTCAAATTCGAAAATGGGTTATTGACACATGCATTTATGTATTGGTTTGCAGTTTTACATAATACATCGTATAACTAGTAAATATATTTACGGCTATTAATGTGGGGAAATTGAAACATCTTATATATTGATAATCATATTCAAATTAATAATAAAATTGTGTTTTGTGCACCAATTTCTTCTGCTCATCCATAAAACACAAATTTCTTTTTTCCAACCGCTACGCAGGCTTATAAATTCAGCGATTTATATTTTGTATTCGAAAGAAATTAATCACTACGGTTAAAAAAGTCTTAACTACATCATTGCAAGTCGAAAGTTGAAACTGACCCGGAGTGATATGTCGGAAAATTGTAAAACAACGTGTTAAACGAAACGTTTTTTTATGGGTAGCTATGCTTACATGTGAAGATTTAAACAACATAGACGTAATTATATTATATTATCATTATCGTGTGTATATCATATCGTTATTGCCGACAGCGTTGTAAACGGCTCAAAGTAATTTCTAGCCGTTTTACTCGGAATTCTTGAATTGTTTTCCGACTTGGTGAATTTAAAATATTATGTATTCCTTAAAACGACGCCCGTGTATAATATATACAGTCGACGAATGCGGAATAGGTTTAATTAATCGATGACGGTATATAATATATATTATAAGGTGCACGAAAACAAAACACAAATCGTATGGGAATCATGCACACGAGCCGTTCCGAGGATTTCCCGAGCGAAACGAAACTCCGCGAGACTGCTGCTGCAGCCCGCAGGTATAATATGTATAATACGGCTGCAGGTAAGTGGATTTATGTGCCATGGCAATATTAAAATTGTTGAAATTGTATTCAACGCTAGTTGCAGATACAGTATTGTCGTATACGTCGTAGGTATATCAGTGCACAAATATATTAAAACGTCATAAGAAATTATTCGAATATAACAACACGGGAAAAGTCGATAAACCGTCGGGACGCAAGAATGCGAGACGTCCAAAAATCCGTTCATTTAAAATTTTAAATGCGTATTATATCTGGTGTTGTTCCGACGGTGTTTTTTCTCCGAATTAGGGCTTTTTTTTACTCCGAGTGTTTTACATTCAGTGTACGCATATTTTACGATTGAGACGAGCGATTCGCCGAGGTTAAAATATATGGCTAGGTAATATAACCTACGTCTTGGCGCTGGAATTACATGATATATAGTATTATTAAATATTATGTAGTCGTAGTGTATTAGACACAAGTGTAGGTATTATATTATTATATAACAATATCATAATATATGCGTATTTCTATATTATACAAATGGGTCAACATTGAGAGGTGGCGAAATGACACAGTGTGTCCTCTTATTTCTGAAATCTTTAAAATTGTCTTGACAAGGTACGCTACAGGTACAAGGTACACACTCAACCGTTATAGTTGAATCAAAATAATTTCATCGGTTTGAAATAATAATTAGGGTTTTATTTTCAAAATATAATTTTTTTTTTCTTGCAGGAAAAAAAATATTAGTACTTGATGAAATTATTTTAGCCTTAAGTTATACTAATAAGTCAGATCGATAAAAATGTTATCATACAGATTATACCGATTATACCTATTATTTTATCGTCGCAGTGCACTTGGGACCTTATATTATGTTTGTCACCAATATATTTATAATATATTATATACTTTAAATTAAATTAAATAATGTTTATTCCAAAATTCTATTATATTATTATTTATTTGTATATTGTATTAATTCAAAAACATAGGTACTTTTTTACTTAAGATAAAAATTTTGTTTTTGTACCACTATTCATTACTTACACAGTTTAAATTCTGAAGATATTGGTCCTAAATATTGGTTTAAAAAAATGAGAAATTAAATTGTATTAATATACAATTATGTGGTCCCGGGGGGGGGGGGGGGGGGGGGAAATGACCACCCGACGTCAAATGAAAGTATACCAGAAATGATAAAGAAATACCCTTTAAAGATTTGGTATAACTTTTTTATTTTTTAAGTTATGGGCAATTTACTTTTTTTTAATCGAAACCAAATCTATCACGTATTTGTTTATGTATCTTCATAACTTTTAAACATTTTGACGTAATTTTTTTTATTTTGAAGCTGTTTAATTTTTCTATTAACCAACATACGCAATTAAACTATAAATGTGCAAATTATTTTTATTAAATTAAAAAAGTTAAAAGGAAATTTTGTATTATTCCAAATAATTTATTATTTACTTCGGGTTTTTGTTTTCTGTATTATTCTACTGAATAATACCTAGAATACTTAAAAGTTTGGTTTTTACCAAATAGTATAAAATTAAACGATTGACAACGAATTAACGACCAATACTCAATATACTCGATTCTAAGAAAAACTGAGATAGTGTCAAATGACAATTAACAGTAAGATAGAAACCAAACTTTCAAGGTAATCTACGTATTATTCAGTATAAATAATATAATTCAGTAGAATAATACAGAAAACAAAAACCCGAAGTAAATAATAAATTATTTGGAATAATACACAATTTCCTTTCAACTTTTTTCTACTTTTTTAATTTAATAAAAATAATTTGTACATTTCTGGTTTAATTGCGTATGTTGGTTAATCAAAAAATTAAATAGCTTCAAAATAAAAAAAAATTACGTCAAAATGTTGAAAAGTTTTGAAGATACGTTTTAACGTCAAAGCAAATGCGTGATATGTTTGGTTTTGATTAAAAAGATTTAATTTCCCATAACTTAAAAAATAAAAAGTTAGACCAATCTTTAAAGGGTATTTCTTCGTCATTTTTGGTACTATTTTCATATGGCGTCGGGCGGTCACTTTCCCCCAGAACACATTATAGGGTAATAACTAATAAACACAAGGAACCTCCCCCCTCATAGGTTGCGACAATGTTATAAAATGAACGCATTTTTATAAATAAGAATATCGTTTAAATTTTGTGTTTATACATTGCATTAACTATTACGCATGAAAAACATGCAAAATATTATTGAGATTACTGCACCCTTTGCTATTTCATGCCATTTTGTGCCAGGGCTGCTTAGGTAATCTTCATTGCAATAATGAAATATAGCGGGAAATCCACTCGCCCAGCATTTTATATAGGGCTCATTATTTATACGGCGTACAGACCGACGAGCTCTCTGAAAAGGTATAATCACTTCAGAGCTTCGGGTAAATAATTGATGTAAATTTATAGTAATATGTCGATCGATTGTCCGCGAATGATTAACATATTAATACTGCAGGCTGAACTCTGTATGTACGGGAGACGTCGTATTATATATTATGTATTATCCTTCTCGAAATTCCCGGGGAACGGCACAATATATAATATATAATATGCGCCACCTACTATATATATTATGTATATGATATATATACAGATATACTGTTGTACACGATGTAATATGCATATTATATTGCTATTGGTCGTCGTTATAATATCGTTAAACGCGAAAAACCGTGCGATTTGTTGTGTTTGTATGCATGTATTCATGTATTTAAACTGTACAGGGACCTGTATATCGTCACTGCGTATAAACACGATTTTGCCGGTTACCGAACGGCACCACCGCGATACGCTTTGCCCGCGATTTCCAATAAACCTAATCCCAGTCGACATTTTTAAGACACGTAAACCGCCGCACCCCTCACACACGCATTTTTGGAGCGGAATTCGTCATGCCTTACGCCTTTTGTCGAAATAATAATCGGGTCGCTCGCAGCGGCAAGTCGGCGACTCGCGGTCCGCTGTGGGTACCCCACATATGTACCATATAATAATATATATTTTATAAATTCGTATGGGCTATATCACGCATTTATCTCTGGATCTTTGAACCGGCGACGTTCTGACACATATATAGTTATCGTGACCTTTTTTTTTTTTGTCGTTTGGTTGTTTCTATTATATGCTTGATGATCTACGACTGTAACCGCGGTATACATAATCCGCACCGTGGAGAAACGACAACGTATGTGCGCAGTATATTATTACAATAATATATATATATATGATATATTGAATTCGTTGTCCATCGTCTCTCTCGAGCTGTATATATATATAATAAATGTGAGCGTGTGTGTCCCGCACACGGCCACACATGTGGTGCGCGCGAGTTTCAAAGCGAGATTTCTCACTTTAAACACAAAACCGTATATAATATAATGCACATAATGTACGACTCGAGTTGACGCTCGCGGATGTAGAGCGAAAAAAATACAGAAATAATGACGAACAGGGAGTGCCCACATATAATATACAATATATAATGTATATATAGTTACACGAGTATATTATATATAAATGCGTTCAATGGGTCTTTTATTTATTGTTATTATTATTCTTAATCGGCTTATAGGCCCGAACTTCGGGCATACAATGCGAGCGAGGAGAAATCGACGAGTCCAAATAAATCAGCTTCGATTCGGTTGACATTTGTATAAACGAAAAAAGGACATGCGGAATGGTTAAGGTTAAATAAGCACCAACATATATATGTACACGAGTTCTCTGGAAATCACTCGTAGAGTGGTGTGTGTAAGTGTGTGTGTGTGTGTGTTTGTGAGAGAGGCGAGAGTCATGTATATATAGAGAAAGATACATGTTTATAAGGACTCGCGCTTCCGCAGGACTTTATTGTTCCCATATTCAACCCCTGGCACACATTCTTGATGATTTTTTTTTCTCCATTAGAAGTTACCATTTTACTGTTTCCATTGTCACTCGTGCTGTATCTCGTTCAGTGTTTAGGGATTGTATATTATTCCTAGAAACCCCGCAAGCATCCAACAATATATAATGAAATAAGATTCGAATTATTAAATATAGGAGCTATAGCCGAAACAGTTGTATCTACCTGCGAAATACGGTGCGTATCGTATACCGTTTTTTTTTCTTTTATTAATGCTGGATTTCGTAGATTTCTTAGTGAACATACAATACATACAATAACGTATATAAGTATGTAACAAAACGATTTTCTTACAAAACGGATGTGTATTTTTATTCATTTTACAAACCACACTACCTATAGCAAAATCTCCATCTGAAAAAAATTCGTCATGGTGGTCGTCGGCTATGTATGAAACAGGCACTCTGAACTTGTGGACCGAATGATAATGTACATAACAGATACCTACAGTGGTGGTTTTAAGGGGGGGGGGGATCCCGGCCTTTGGGATTTTGTTAATTTTTTTAATATGTAAATATGAAAAAAAAAACGATTTATGGCAAGTATATTAACAGTAAGTATTGTTATAAAAATTTGAATAAAAATAAAAATTTTAGTACACATAAGTACGTTTTAGCAGTATTCGGCAAGAGGACGATAAACATTTTTTTCTGCCACAGTAACTCCTTCACCTTCACCCGCTTGCAATTTTCTCAAAACAGCCACTAGAAACACTATATTTACTATATACGACCTGACGAATTATGCGGGTATTTCAAACTTTCCTCCGAGACCGCCAATCAATTGCAAAACGATTTGCGAGGTATACACAATATACATAATATAGTAATATAGGTAATATTATCATAGTATACAGGACAACTATAAATTATATCGTTATTCTGTTAATCTCTTTCGTACGGACACGATGTACGTCTGTGTTTTTATAACAAAATGTAATTTCGGTATGAAATTCGATTTGATTTCACGTATATAGATACCTATATTTAATAGGTACGCCTTGTTATTAGATATACGCACTATATTATGTACACACGCTAAAGCTGTTGATTGAAAAGGCTGTAGGCTTATCGATTTCACTATACGAAATTACGAGCGCTTCCAAAACGTAGGAATTCACTTATAGGAGGTGGTGCGTCGTATACTCGTATAGGGGTATAGAAATTTCTATACATTTAGTTACACGAGGCCAGAATGACCTATTGGAGCAATACCGTGATAGCTGATAGGTATAATCTCGGGGGACCTCTCTCAAAGCATGCACCGGTCAGCGCAGTCATCTGCACGTGTGCTCCGAGCTGGATAAATGATGTGTATATGTGTAGGTTGCAAAGATGACGCAGTAAACATTTATATGCATTCGCGTCGGACGAAAACAATTGACCGGCGATAATATAGTATGTGTGTGTGTACTCGGTCGGTCCGAAAATAACAGATATCTCGCTCTTTCCCATTTCAATCCGGTTCCGTCATTTGACTATGGTTTCCTGTTATGTGATAATAGCTGTAACGACGAAAGTACTCTACTACTCGATTACCCACGACGTTACTATGTATAACGATCGATTTTCTATATCCAACTTATCGTCTTCGGGGTTAGTGCTTTTCAAATTCAAACTGAAATTTATCGCGGTAAAAAGAGAAAATCTCTATACACACCTAAAAAACACATAATTGTGCGTTTCACCGATTTCCACACATAAAACCTATATTTCCGACCGATTTCGATGGTCGTACACCAATATAGGACTCGTATACGAAACGTATTCTTCAGAATGGATTTTATTTTACTTATGTATTCCAGAATATTATGGTCTATGCGAATAGATTTTTTGGTGTTCCGAAAAACAATCAATACAATATGATTATGTTTAGGATTGACCCGTTTCAGCAAATCGAATTCAAACAATTGTAAATAAACAGAGAATACTATATACAAATTATTTAATTGGTTTGTGTGCAGTGCAAGTACAATTCAATTGACACATACAACGTGGGTATACGTTTTTTTTATCGCAGAAATAACGAAGTCAATAAAACAAAGGATTAACACGTTTACGAAATAAAAAAATATAGAAATGACTTATAGGTATAATTTCAACCCATTTCACATTTTTATTGACATTTTCGACTATGTATGATATTTTATTTTCTGCGGAAAATATACTTTTAATAGCAAGGGTTACTTATTCAAATTATAATTATTAAACGCATATTATATTGTTAGTGTCAGTCAAACTAATTAGTAGTTGTTGTTCAGCAATCTAAAATTAAACAAATATTCAAACATAATTTATTACAGTGCAAACAGCTATGATTAAGTATTTATTTTACTTATCCTAATTTTCCTATTATATATTAGTTATTATAGTTATTAATATAACTATAGTTCTGTATTACTTATTATGGTATTCGTAAAAGTATCTATATTAGTTATATTTTACGATTCATGAAAGGACATTTATTTTCACGTAGAACGTGTGTACTATACGTAAGTATTCGGGTTGTTGTTTTAACACAACTAATAGGTATTCTGAACTCATAAAGCCGCCATCAAATCCACAACACACACAAACTTTTTTGATTTGAACGAAGGTTTTTAAAACAAAAAACTGTACACAATCAACAACCCGTTGGTTGGCCAACATTTAACTATAGGTACCTATAATAATTACAATCAATATAATATGTTTGTTGACAATTAACAAACTAATATAATATGTTATGTGAGTATAGTTTAAATATATTTTTTTATATTCTGAACATTGTCAATACTGCAATTCAAAAATGAAATAGGTTATAATATGCGAACCACATTGTATTCCCATCTGCGTTATGTCTAGCCGTCTATACACCAACATTAAAATGCCATTATTAGCGATAACACTTATTGCCTTGTTATCAGTAATCAGTGTCGGCCAGACTAATATGAAATTAAGTAAATATCTGTTATTTGACAATAGGAACCATTTTAAAACTGTCACTGTATACAAAAGTAGTAAGTACCAACAGCCTACAATGATATATTATAGTATCGGTCCGTGATTATGTTAGAATAACTACAAAAATTTATATTGGTAAAAATAAATCCAACAAAACAAAAATTACATTATTACTTTAAACATTTTTTTAACCAAGAGCACATTAATTTCTGTGTTTAAAAAGTATTTATTCGCCTGTATATTACTACCTTTATCACTCGCCACGCAATGAAAGCGCGCTTAAAGTGAGCTTTGCACCTAACTCCCATTCTTAAATGTTAAATAGATACATAACATAAATATATGAGCAGGTACGTATTTGAAATGGTGGGAGAACCTACCATCACCAAGCGGCAAGGGAGGATTTTTTTTGGATTTTATTGCTGCAGCAGTTTTTTCCAGTTTCCACAACGTATAACGATCGTTCATCGTAATTCGTCAAATAGGAGATATAGTCACTTTTATAATATCATAATTTTATGTAGGTAATCAACTAATCAAGATTTTTTTTCATTTCATTTTTGTTACCATATATTTGGTAAAATATTATTAATTTTGTCACAGATAATAAGCTAGTTTTCGTGGAGGTTCCTCGAGCAAATTTATTGTGTACTAAAATGCGGTTTTGGTGATTTTTTTACTTTAAAACTGTTAATCGAAATGTTTGCTCCTATAATATCACTAAACAGAGTTTTCCACAGTTTAGTGTGCCTAGTACCAATTGTATGATTTTCGTTTTAGTGACTAACCACCATATTTTTATATCGATAAAGGCTATAGTAAAAGGATTGTTCTTAGTACTTTCATGAAAATTGGCTTCATATAAAATTATTTTATATAATCTGAACTAATATTATAATATAGTTATAACTTACAACCGTTAACAGAACGGCTGCTGCTGTATCGTTTAAAAATCGAAATTATCTACATATTTCAATTTATATAAATATAACAACACCAATTAGTTATTTTAAATTTTTATCATTTTAATTTTTTTTTTTACTAGGAAAGCAAATATAACATAATTATGTAGCTAATAACTTGTAGTAACATAATGAATCATTTTTATATTATTTTAAAATCTTGTTTTCAATGTTTTGTGGTTTATGGTTTATATATCTAGATTGTTGTATTCGTTGTTTTTGACTTTGAATTTTGATTGATACAATCTGATCATTTTTTTAAATAATTTTTTTAATCAATAATAACAATTAATAAAAATGATAGCATATTAAAAAGACTGGTACAAGAATAAAACTGAGTGATACAGCTTTCAAAAAGTTACTTAAATTAACTTGTTATTTTTAAAGTTTTTTAATCGTACAATTATTATTTTAATATTAAAATATAAAATATAATTATGACGAGAAAACCTGAAGATTTGCCACGGATGTATCAAATGACAAATGTTGATGTTTGATGGTTCATATTATACAGACAAATGTTGTAAGTGTGGCTAATATGAGCGGCATAAAAGCTTTTACCTGTGGTGTCGATACTCTGAACACGTAGGTATACTGGTTGCAACTCTTTGCAATGACCGTGTAAAGAACATTTTAATTGCGTAAATGGCTATTCATACAAATATAATATAAGTTTAAGTAAGCATATTTCGATGGAACCCTGCAGCTATACCGATTACGGTGATACGTATTTTTGGAAATAAAATTAATAATAATTTAAACGGTTTTACATGCGTGTAGATTATACATCAATAATAAATAAAGTTGACTCTGTATTAGTCAGTATTATAGCTAGTCGATAAGTAAAAACAAGATTATATATTGCCATATAATGGCGTATCTAGTAGATATATTATATAAAAAAATATACAATACTGATTATTGACGATAAAATAATGAGAGGGCAGAGAATATATCTAACATAATATAACTTCAATTCTCTATTATAAAAGTATTATTATAGTCTATAACAAATTAATAAAAATACATTCTTTTCTGTATTTGCAAAAAATTTTTTTATCATTTTCATTTTGAAGATAACTTGCTACTTGACTATTAGGTACCTGAATAAAAGTAAAACATATATCAATTCTGATGCAGCAGATAGAAAAATTAAATTGTGATGACATATCTGAAATACTATAATATGCACTTAAAAGTTTAAATCATAATAAACTACACATATGTGTATCGCATAGGGGTGGCTGAGGGAAGGGGGTTCTAACCAGAACCAGGGTTATAGATTAAAAATGTAGTTGTTTTTATTATAGTATTATTTATGTAGATTTAATCTATATACAAATTTATATAACAATGAGAATGTTTCTTTGTTTATTTGTCCTCTATAGACTCAAAAACTATATTAAACCGTTTTTGTTAAAAGTTATATCAATAGATTCCTTGAGTCTCTGAGGGCGTTTAAAAGCTTATTTTATCAACCCCTCTATAGGTTTCTACATAGAATGGTTCGCGCATGAATTTAGTTTTGCTTACGAAAATCGAATTTTTTTGTTTATTTAAATGGTTACCTTTGGTTACAAATGTAATCACATTACTATTATAATTATAGTAGAAATATGGCTAATACAAATGTTTAGAAATAGGTAAATTAAAAAAAAAAACCATAATATTATAAACACTTATGAACAAAAGTTCCGCACTGATTACTTTAATGATTTGCAATCATGATTGGCATTCTCAATAGTTCTGGACATATTTTTTATGTAAACAAATAAAGACGAATGCCAATTTTAAAATATCGAATTTAGGTCAGCGTTTGAGCATTTGCTGAATCTATCTAAACTTGTTTGTGTTTACATCAAAATAAGAGTTTAAAATATTTAAGAAATGAAAAATCATAAAATTAATCATAGTAATTGTATTTGCTGCCTTCCATGATTTTGAACCTCTCCCCTTAATCAATTCATGAGTACACACCTGTGACACGTACAAAATACAACAATTTTATATTTCGGGATTGATTGGAATGAGTGTAAAAACATCATAGCAATACTCAGATTAAATATATTTGCTGATCCAAAAAATACGGTTTTAAAAACGTTGGTGTGCTAAAAAAAAACGGTTGAAAAAATCGTGTCTTATTTATTACGCGTGATATTATATATTACATTTTATTAATACTAAAGCACCACACGTGCGCAGAAAAAGAGTCGAGCACGGGACTTTTTAATTTTTGTTAGCTCTGCTTCGACGTGTGAAAATAATAATATAAATACTACCCGTTGGCCGTAATATATCACTCGAATATATTATATATTATAATATCTGCTATAAATATCGCGTCGGTCCTGTCCCCCTCGCCCCTCCCCGCGAATCCGGCGGGTGCGATTTAACGCAATGCGACGCGAACACACGACGGCCGTGACAAAAATAACCAAAAAACGATATAATATATTATGCCCATGCGTAAATAATAATAATAATTATAGTATTTTAGATAAATAGATGGTAGGTATCAACTTAATCTACAGCCGGGAGCGACGAAAATTCGGCACGTGCAAAGGCAAACAGATTTCAATGTTTTCGTCATCGGTCATCGGTCGTCGGTATAATAATAAATATACAATATTACGATGTGAACAAATCGGAATAATTCACGGTTTCGCGCTACAAGTCTCCGTGAAGATGTGCAGCGTGATTTATTTACCGATAGGCTTATATTTAGGACTGCGGACGGGAGTCGGACGTTTGAGGGTGTTTAGATAAAATCGTAGGGCACGTGATTGCAATTTCAATGACCAATTTCATCGAGGGCACCATGTCAGTTGGGTAGTTGTTTTGTACAGGTAGTAAAGTTCCACAGACCAAATGAGAGCGATTATTGAATGTTCGATGATCAGTTAATATTTATAGAGCCTTTGATTTCCAGTGCCTACACTTATCATTTATAATATTACTAATTAACTATATTGTATACATTGTTTAGTACAGGTACGTTTATAGTTTAAACATTTAAATTATCGTTACTGCTTCTTTTGCTCATAAGCACGTACTTATATTGAGTTAAAAATGAAAGAGAAAAAATAATATTTAGTATAACCGGAAAGTGTTCAATTGATGATGGAATACAATAGTATCATCGTATCGATTAATTAGAACTCTTAAATAAATAGTATCTTTTATTATCAATAGTTCTGTTGAAAAATAAAAAATAAAATATAGTTTATAATCACATAAACGAGGGAAGACAATTATTGACTTGTTACTTTTTCCTTTACAAAACGACTATCATCATAGACGAATCAGTATAAACCCACGCTCAAAATATAGACACTACAGCACGACAAAGGCGGGCCAAGGATCATAAATCATAATGTAAGAAAGTCCTGGGATATACGTATTAAAAAGAGTTGTAAATACTGTTTATACTTGTAAGTTGTATATACTTATATCTTTGGATACTATATACGTAATTTACTACAAATTGTTCGATGTTTAAAATTAGTGATTGGCTGACTTGTTATAGGTAGGGGAAACTGGGTACAGTTGTAACAGTTTCCATAAAATTATTATTTCTACCAAAATTCAAAATTGTTTGGTTCGTTTAAACTTTCAATTAGTAAAGTAAGTTGTTATATATAAAAATATATTTAAAAACATTTTTCACATGTTGAATAAATATAAATATAGAAAAAAAAACTAAAAGAACAATAAATATCCATATTGTATTACAAAGCACAAAGCCACAAAAGTAAAAAGAAACGTCACTTACATAATCACATCTCACTGGTCAACCGTTACACATTAATTAATAGTTGGTAGGTACTAAAATATTTCAGGCCTACCCATTGGGCACGCCACTTCTATACAAGTCAAGCCCAAATGGCCTATGGTAATTTTAGGGTAAAAGAGGTATACCCGCTCTCTGCAAACAGGCTACGCCCCCGCCGACTACGCTGCACGATTGCACCGTAATAATTATATTAAAATAATAAAATATAGGCACGCATAACATTTAGAGAGAAACAAAATGTGTTTCCGTTGATCACCACCGTCGAAATTAAATGTCACATAATACAAATATAAAAAGCCTCGTTCCGTAAATAGGTAGGTAGATGTACTCGCCAAAAACCGCGATCAGAATCGTCCGCTGGTAATGCTTTATTTTATTCGTGCCTATGTTATGGATTTTTCTCCGTATGATGCATACAAAAGACATCATTGCATTGCGTGTGTATAGCAAACGCCAAAATCGTACAAAAATATCCGCGTGACGTGTGTCGACACGTTTTATGCAGCGAACGCGAAAGGCCCATTTAGGTATATAATATATATATATAGGATTATAATATTATACATTTTATTATTATTATTATAATATATCCGGTGACGCACTATGGTGGGATTCTATGCGCGGGCCACAGGCGTTTAATCTCTATCTATACATTATAATATTATAATATTACTAATGAGTCTCTGCGCGCAATGGTACGGATTTAGGTGTACATCCGCGACGCCATTACAATATTATTGTGTATAAATTGTATAATGTAATACAGGCCCTGAAATCTGTCTACGCATCCGTCGGAGGAGTAAGGTAGAACGTCACCGTATGTATAATAGTATAATATAAGGTGCGTGCTCAGCGGTGGTCGCTGCAAAAGCAACATAAAAAAAAAATGTAGAAAAAGAATACGGTCTTTTGAGCCGTCGGGACGATTTTTCTTGCGTTCAGACCGTATAAGAATGATGAAATCGTATAGGTACCCCCCGAGTAACGCGAAAAGAACAATATTGTTGTATTATTACCTATATATTATATTATATTATTGTTATCGTTTATATAACCACGGAGTGAAAACTACAATGCTCAGCAGTGGCGTGGTGAATTCTGTGTTTTGAGGCCTGCGCTTCAACCAAAATCGTGGGAAGGGGAGTCCGGGGTGGTCGGATGCGTAATACTGTACATCAGTGAGTTTGAGCTAATAAACTATGAAAATTGATAAAAATGTACTACATTTAACTTCCGTACAATCTTTAAAAGTGTATAATATGTTATAATATAGTTAATAGTTATACTACTACTACACGACTAGCCCATAGCCCATGATATAGGTATTATAAGTGTATAGCTAACAAACAGTGAGTTAAATTATGCTTCTAGCCTCTTTTCTTCTATAGGTAACGCCTAAGTACCTGCACATTAAAATAATAAATAACAAAAACATACGCTCTGTATTTAGTGTGTACTATATAGCATTATAGCCTATTTAGTCCACATCCGGCGCGTCATTCTATGCAGCTTAACTCCTAGTAAATATTTTTATATAATTTAATCAAGGTGCAGATTCAACTCAAAATATTTATTAAACAACGAAATGTTGCCCTAACCCCGAGTAATTATTTTTAATTATTATTGGGCTCTTTGTATAATGTTTACGGATTGCAGGCCTTTTATCATTAAATTCGTCAATGCGTCTACCAGCTCGTACCTATATACGTACAGTCTATTTAGAACTCGTTTTCGTCACTAGGATGTAATATAATAATATATGATATAGGTTAAGATTAGTATTTAGGTATAGAAAATAGAAATCGAACAGAGCAAAAATTGCGCATAACGCATATACACGTTTGGTGGTACATAAGTCTATATTATATTATAGTGGACACATGGATTATTGACGACATTCGCGCGTTGTACGTCATATTATATATTATTATTAGTTGTGACGCACAGGTACGCTAAAGGGTATAATATACAAATCCGCACAGTTTCCACGACCCTACAGGCGATGGTATGCTTTTACGCCTATTATTATAGGTACTGCTGTGCATACCAGGTTTGATGATATAGTATAGTTTGTTGCTCGTCATTTACCACATCAGTACAATATATGTATATATATAGTAGACATCTCGTAAGTAAACGAGGAAATCGGAACGCTCGTCAAAATTTCCGACCGCGCGAGGTGTATCGCCTATAATAATAATAATATATTGTCTGTAACGGGTGTTCGCGATGTATACGGCGCCGTTAATCGTGCCGCGGTGTCGTGGCGCCTACGGGGATTACCGACAATGCCGCGCGCGTGGAGTTAAACATAATATTCAACTTTGAACGCGCGAGGTCACCGGATTCCGTCGATATTATTTCCCCTATGGCCAAACGAAATCGTAGCCCGCGATCCATACACCGACATGCCGTACCTATATATTATATAATATTATTATCCAAACACTGCATCGGTTTGTATGCACCCAGTAGTGGCATATACACACCGCGAGGAGGATATTTTCGGGGTTCAAAACTTCAACAGTCCTACCTTTTCCCCCAGCAGCTTCGGATTTTGATCACTACTTATAAACACTTACTTGAAAATGTTTGTATAAGCCTTAAGGTATATTATATATCGTATTATAATATAGGTATATATTTAGAACACAACCACCTCCAACCACCGTATAGGAAATTTATATGTAACACATCACTATATAGGTATAATATCTATTGGCTATTGTGGAATAACACAATATATTATAATGTATGCTATAACTACATACATAATATTATATCATATTATATGCACCACGCCATGCTGAGTGTATAAATATAATAATACGCTGTACATCGTGATGATGATTTGATTTTTTCAGTATACATATATTATAATACGGTAAAACCTCCTTATAACGGACACCCTATAAGGAGGAAAACTCCCTAGAACGGAAAATAACAACGTTCCCCAATAAGTTATGTACCGTATATTTTAGTCTCCCTATAACGGAAAACTCTTTATAACGAAAAAATTTGTTGGTCTCAAACGATTCCGTTATAGAGGGGTTTTGCTGTATAAGCTTGTTATGATTAAAATTTAAAACGATTAAAATATAATTACGTGTTTAAAACTTTGTTTTTTGGTTAATGGTTAATTAGTATGAAATATTTTGTAATATGAATTCCAATTATTTCCAATCTTTTTTTCAGTAATTCGCCATTTCTTCGAATACCGATCAAATTTAATAACTATAAAGATAATTTCTTATTATTTTCTTTATACATTATTTAATTAAATCTATATACACTAATGTATTGTAATGTTGGTCTTGTTTTGGTCTTGATCTTGAAACCTTATCTTGGTCTTGGTCTTGCTAGTACCAGTACCATCTAATATCTTGGTCTTGGTCTTGGTCTTGCTAGTACCAGTACCATCTAATATCTTGGTCTTGGTCTTGGTAGTACCAGTACCATATTGGTCTTGGTCTTGCTAGTACCAGTACCATATTGGTCTTGGTCTTGCTAGTACCAGTACCATCTTGGTCTTGGTTTTAATACAAAACCAAGATCAATTTTAATCATCACTAGGTACATGTACGGAACTTTATCTGTGTTCTAAATTGATTTATTATACAATGTTTTGAATTTTAAGAGAGTTATGAGCATTTTTAAATAATATTATATTATTATTGTATTTTTTCTTTTTTGATCCAGAACGAATTCGACTTTGATAACTAGGCCTTTAGTATTATATTTACACACATACATGTTTATATAAAATATATATTATATTATTGGTGATTATCTTCGTCTCATAGATTTCATATTATATTTCGGTCAATAGTGCGATTTATACAATAATTTCTTAATAATTTAAGTAATACATAAGATATTACCATGATATGCCTTAGTTAAAAGAAATTAAACCAATATAAAAAATGCATAATATATACACTTATAATATATATTGTTTACAATTTGCTTGCAAAATAGTGATTATACTTTATATCTCATGGTGAAAAAATTAATGAACATACTAACCTTGTATAGACGTATAGTGAACATAACATATTTTCGTGGTATTATGGTTGAAAAATACTATGTTTTTTAATTATAATATTACCAATGTTATAATATACCGACGAGTGCTGAAACATTTAATGTAATATAATTATATTATGTATTTATGCATATTATGTACTGCAGTCAACAGATTTCGCGGAAGCTGGAACTATGTAGGTACGTAGGAAGGTATTGCGTGTGTCTATGACTGCTGGTCCATTTCAAAAAACACTACTTAATGGTATATATATACTGGGCGTCTAGGTGATTCATCAATCATTGTTCACCCCCATATTTCCTATAATAATGAATTTATTCAAATTCTGATTTTTGGATTTTTGGAATTTTTAAATATATTTAAAGACCTATCCTTTTGTTTTTGTGTCTTAAAAATAGAACGAATAACAATTAACGAAAATAAAAGAGCAGGCAGGCAATGGCGGACGAGATTTTATATCAGTCATGAGTCATGAGTCAGACACTCAGACTGATCGTACGCTATTGCATTTGTCGCTCGAATTTTTATATCATGTATTGTAATTTGCAAATATTAACTGAATTATTTTAGTTGATATATTTTAAGCGATATTTACGTTGTGATATTGATTTCATCAAACTAATATAATATATTAATATATAATTTGTACATCAGCTGCTACGTAATTCATTTCAAATTGTTCGAAAATAGTATAAATGTGACCTATGAGGCTGTCTGATCAGTTGTAGGCGGCGTACGTTGGTAGATATTGACATATATTGTGACGGTTATATACGGGGTCATAATATTGTTAATTGACACACTGTATCCACGAGTTCATTTTAAGTCAAATCGAAAAAAAAACGAAACCAACTACACACTCAGTAACGGTTATACAATCCGCCGCATATACATATCACGTCGTAGGTAATATTACCGTATAGATCAATGTGTGTGTGTGTGTGTGTGTGTGTGTGTGTAAACCGAATCTAAAAATATAAAAACATTAACAAATCCGCAAAAATATGATTAAAAAAAACGCTGCAGTGCGCGTTGACAACGCATAAAACCATAGCGTATCGTGCCGTATATTATCATATTAATATCGTATGACATCAAAATATATCCGGCCGGTAAGACTCGGACGTTTCGTTACGTGTCGTCCACCCTGCAGAACACGGTGGCTCGTATCGCCAAAGTATGAACCGTAAAATATGTTTATGTATATTATTATACATAGCGTAATATTTAATATAGCGAACGCATTCGCCGGTCTGTGTGTGCGTATAGTGCGTGTATGGTGATTTTTTTCCCTGCGAAAAAATATAATAAGGCTATTGGAATCGATAATGCAATATTTGGGTAAATCAAAAAAAACTGCAATAGGTACTTGGCTGCATGCCTGAAGAAACGCGCCGCGCAACTGCTATACCTATATAGTTTGCCGGTTGAAAAGAGTTTTGTAAATTTGTTCAGTTTGATAATATCATAATAAAATCAATCGCAGTGTCTTATCGAACCATTAACGATTTAAAAAAAAAAAAAATTAATAAAAATAACATACCTAATAATATTATATTTTATCAGAGATTCCCAAACTGGCAAACTATACATATATGGTAGCGACCCAAAAGTGAGTCACAATTATAAGTTTGTGGGGTCGTGGAAAGTTTTGAAATATAAATTTATTTTTTATAATGTAATAACATAATATTTAATATAATATTACTATAAAATATAATACATATAAAAAAGAAAATATATATTGTAGGTATAAAATGTTTAGTAAATGATACACGTTTTTCCGTATAACTTTATGGCACATTTATTACTTTGGTATAAATGCACTTTAGTAAGATCCCATATCCGATTATTGAATTTATTATTTTTTCATTATCCGCGATGATTACGAGAGTTACTATAGTAACGGAGTGACGTATCACCACATAACCATCAAAGCGAATAGCGATCATCAATGAAATAACAAAAATACAGTAATTAATATTTTGCGAATCGCCCAAAATTCAACATTTTTGAAAATGGCTAGTACCGTAAAAAGTTTGGAAACCTTTGTACCTACTATATTTTTATACGATGACATTCCTCGAGGGGAAGCAATTAGAAAACACATAATATAGTTTAAATCCTCATCGAAACGCATGATATAAATAATAAAAATTAAGTTGCAACTTGTAGGTATATAGGTAATACAATTATTAAAAATGTAGTGGAACCTGGCTTAAGCAAACCCTTTACCCAAGGGGACGCTACCCATGCATTTGTTGTCTCTGTGACTCCGTCTTACATATTATATGTACGTTACGAAGCAAATTTTCGTCCACTAGTTTCAATAGTGTGCTGTTAGTGAAGTTTTGCTATTAGAGTGACTATGACCAACACTATCAAACTATTAGGTAAGAACATTATGTTTGCTGGAACGTCGCCGTCGGTGATTTTTTGTTTTTTTTTCATTTTCAAGCGAGATAGACCACCTATGTGAAATATCAAAAATCAAAAATGCTCATTTCTCGATTAAAAATTAGAATATCGAATAAAAGCCGACGCTTAAGTACAGATAATATACTTATCTAAAAATTTGATATTAGGTAAATTCGTTCTAATATGAAAAACAGCAACCTATTGAAAGTGGTGAACGAACATTTGACATGTCGTACGTGCGTAAGACGGAGACAACAAATGCATGGGTAGCATCCTCTTTATAATACGGAATCTTGTCGTGTGCGGACAATATTATTATTTGGTCCCGGTGAATTATATTTTATTATATTCTATTGTCCATTTATTTAACGTGTGAAATTTGTTGAAACCCTAACTAAATATGGACATTTTAAATTCTATGAGACTGCATTTTCCATTTTATTCAGTTGGTACCCTGTCCACTAATGATTATTGGTCCCATGCGATTCCGCTCAAGACAGGTTTAATGTATTTCAATTTCGACAGCCCACAATTTCTACACATTACACAGACACACATAATAGACAGTAGGCACCATTTTATATTGGTACATTAGGTACGTACAATGAGTAGGTATATTATACTTATCACTTATGAGTGTTTACTGTTTGACAACACAAAACAAGTGAATTATTTTGAAGAGAGCGGTCGCCCATTATAGCAACGCTTTTGTGTGTACAGTCGATTATTTATATTTTTTTTGAATATGATCGAGTAACATAATACTACAACAGTCCACAAATTCAGTTTGAAATACTAAGATAACATTTTGAAAACGGAAACATATCTAATCAGCAAATCAGCTAGGTTAGGTTACCCTTTGATAAATACCCATTAAATATTTTATTGATATTAAAACTCTTTTACAATAATATCAGATGAAGCGGTCGGCCGACTGGATGCGAAATCGACGTGTAAAATCTAGGGTCGTGCGGTTCTCAACCACTAGCGTGTCACGGGAAAATATACAAAAAAACAAAATGTAATCAAATGTTACACATTTTTAATTTACACGTTTAATTTGTTTGTATCTCTAACGTATTGATTAGTGTGTGGTGCATATGGTGTGTATATAGTTTGTGTTTATTCGATAGTCCATTCTCTCTATAAATTAATACGTATTGTAATTTCTACTTTTTATTATTTTTATTATATTATTATATTATGAAAATAATTAGATTAAATATAGGTAAAGAAAAATTATTATTTAATGAATAGTATATGTATGTTTTAGAACACGCGGAAAAAAGTTATTTGCTTGGAGATGTAATAAAAAAAGTCAAGTATTCAAATTGTGCGTCTATCATTCACACTACAATTTTCAAAACAGATCCAAATATCCAATACTTAATGTTACCGACCGGATAACAATATTTTGACAAAACAATTAATGCAATTAAATAGACCGCAAAGTGTTCTAGAACTAATCCGTCGGAGATTTATGCAAATGTAGTTACTCACTCAATTAAACGACTGTACGAGAGCAAGAATGTCAATTGAAGATACTCCTAAAAAACTATAAGATATTTTAGGACTAAAAACACCCTACTGATCCAACAACACTCGAAGAACTTGAATTTTTGGTAATAATTTATCTTAAAATATATTTTGTTCTGTAAGAAAATAATTTATTTTGCACATTTTTAGAATATGGATGGAGTTCTACGCTCGCCAGCGTAATAATCGATTACAATTATTATTTGATGATAATAGAAAAGAAGCATTTGAACGAAGTTATAATTGCAACACACAAAGGGCTATATAATAATTTATACAATTCTTCTAAAAGGTATTATGGATGAAAATTTCGCTTTGGCCCTCAAACTTTTCCTTCGGCTTATATATTATGGTTATACGTGTACAAATCAATGGGGTATTATTATACTGCTGTATATTATAATTTGGATAATGACCTATATGCTAAGCAAAATAAATAGTAAAATACATAATGTATAAAATAAACAATTGAAAATTTGTTCCGACCAAGGACGAAAATATGTATTTTTTTTTTTTTATTAAAATTCCGGTTTTTTTCCTCGGATTATTCTTATTTTGGTTATTATTCCGAGCACTGCGATAAAAAACATTATTATCGTCCTACAATGCAGCCACGCGTTATGTGCATATCCGTTTCTCGCGGTGCCCCGTTTCGCCAATGACGGATGCATATTTTTTATTCATTATAATATTATTATTTTATCTGCGACACGACCGATGATAAGCAACACACCGTGGCGGCCGATCAGTGGTCGAAATCGCCGGCCGACGTGCACGTGTAACCATAACATTATAGTAATAGTAATAATATAATGCGATGGGTTTTTTTTCCACCACACCCGAAAAATCGACGATTCACGCGTTGTCGACCGTTCCGTCGTAGACACGATGCGCGTTTTTATAACAATAATATGGTTTATAACGCGGCGCAGGTTTGCCCGCCGTTCTCCTCTCGGATCCGTTTATTATTATATGAGGCGTATAAAATACGACGACCGATTTCGAATTTACAATAATAATAATAATAATAATAATATTGTAATAAAATGTATTATCATTATTATAATACGGTGCGTAGCTGCCCTCGGCGCGAAAGGTCTCTCTCGCATTACAATACAGTGTGAGTATATTTTATATTATACAGTGCCGCAGTTGTTGTCGTTATAATAATACCGTCTTGTAAATGGGGGCTGCTTACTTCTGAGAAACTGCCGAGTATAATAATGCGCGCACAAGCGTCGGTTTCGGGAACATAACGGTGCAGCGCGGGCCCGGTCCCTTCGGTGCATTATGTTATTATTATAAATCACGAGGATTTCGTGCGCGGTCGGAGTCTGCGTGCAACGGCGTCGGCGGGATTATAAGCCGTCCGGTGTATAAAACGGTGCGGGCGCGCGTATACAATAATATATTATTATTATTATTATTATTATTATTATTATTGTTATTATTATTATTATTATTACTATATTATACGTGTCGTAGTAGGTATACGACGGCGGCGGCGGCGGCGGCGGCGGCGGTGGCCGACACTCTGTGCTCGCCATATAATTTATTTGTGCGGGCGCATTGTCGAAAAGATCGGAAAAATAACAAAACGACCCAGAGACACCGATATACACGACAACGACAATAATAATATGTAAAACGTCAATCTGGAACGTTTAACCTTGTTTCGCGCGTTTCGAGGTCAGGAGGCACACACACGTCGCCGTCGCCGCCGCCAAACGTCATTGTTTCGCGCGCCCGTCGAACTGATCTATATAATACACTTTTGTCCGCACAATATACATTGTAACCTATATATATATATATACACGTTATAAGACCCTGAGGAATTCCACGAGATCGGTTTATATGGCATTATTGTATATTGTATAATATATATATGTGTCGCATGTGCGTATTATTATCTGGTCGGTGCGTGTCTCGTCCGTCTTGGGGTCCCGTGCCCGCCAACCGCGTCCGATTCTTTCTCGACGACCGGACGAGAAAAATAATACATCGACCCCGCCGACGACGACGACTGCAAACAACAGTGCGCTACGGATAATTTATCATTCCCCGTGTGCGTTGCTGTCACCGAATTAATTCGTCTACCTGGCCCCGGGTAGGTATTCTCGTAGGTATTATTGTGCGTCGGGGAAACTGTCAACACGCGGGTACAGGTTCGCAGAACTATTATTCTGAAAGGGAGACGGGCCAAGAACAACACGCACGCGCGACGTGTTCAGACAGCGATTTCGACCATAATAATATAACGGGCGGTGGTGAATTCGCGGTAGGCCTACCCGGACCCCTCAAGCCGCATCCAAACAATAATATTTATTTGGTTAGTTTTCCCAGTGGTTTACGGCACTATTCCTACGATTTTTTTTTTTTTTAGACAAATATATTTGTAAAAAATCAATACGGTGATTTCTGAGTATTGAATAACATTTTGTGTCTAACTTTCAGATGTATACAGCACATCTACTAATAATAATTCGACACATAAATATTACTTCAGCAGAGGGTCGGAGCAAATTGGACAGGCTATTCTATTAATAAGTCATAACGTGTTTACTAAAAAAAGAAATAATATTATATCTGAAAATAGCAATGCACTAACGTGTTAATCAGTCAAAGCTAAGTTAATTTCCACTTATTAACTTAAATTACCAGTTTAATGTTTGGATTAAGTTATCTTTAACTTATCTCATTTGCCTCTACGTTAACTTAAAATCAACTTATATTTATTTTTCTAACATACACAATTAAGTTAATTTTCAGATAAATATTTTGTTTATTACTGTTAATAATTATAGATTCATAAAAAAAGTCCAAGGTTTTAAATTTTAACGGTTACGGTTAAGGTTTTTGAGAACGGTTTTCTATATTTTCTGGTTTTGGTTTAGGTTTTAAGATCAGTTTTTCAAATTTTTCGGTTTCAAAAAAGATTTTTCAAATTTATTGGTATCAAGAACGGTTAAAATTTTCGGTTTTGGTTTTTGAAAATTTTGGGTGTCACCGGTTTCCGACAAAAATTACCTTTCCGTTTTCCGACAATACCTTTTTCCGCCAAATCAGAAAAAACGTCATTCCTTTTTCCGCCAATTACAAATTATAGAATTTCAAAGTTTGGGAACCCTTACGTATCATAATACTCATAACGATAAACCTATGGTTTATTTTGAGATATCATAGTCTATATTATGGTATATAATATCTTATATGGTGGGTTTTAAAATTTTATACCTGTATGCGTTTTTATCTACACAGAAAATATTATTACATAGATAATATTATCTAATCTGTCATCTAATATATAATATATAATAATATATAATAAGTAATAACTGGAAAAAATATTATTATTTTTTAACTCTATAGTGTGCAATTATTAAATCTTTACGTAAGGGTTCCTAAACATTAAAATTCTATAATTTATAATTGGCGGAAAAAGGAATGACGTTTTTTTCTGATTTGGCGGAAAAAGGTATTGGCGGAAAACGGAAAGGTAATTTTTGGCAGAAACCGGTGACACCCAAAATTTTGATTTTATTTTCTGTATACCTATTTACTGTAGATCCAATTTTTATTAACTTTAATAGGTTGTACCTACTTTTGCATACAACATATGGCTGAGATCATTATTCTATTACATTAATATTTAATTGTAATTTATAATATTATCACACTATATTACAGTATAATAAATCTTTTGTTGTGTGATTAATGCTTATATGATATTTGAACAAAATATTAATTTAAATGGATACTAAAAAAGTGTATTGGACTATTGACATCATTGTTATTTAAAAAGGTTTAATGTAAAGATTCAATTACACATTATACGATTTGGTACACACCATTTGTAATTCGGGGGACAAACTGAGGAGACTGATGATAATGACATAAGCGATTGATGACTGCAGGACAGACGCGGATCAGTTTAATATGAAACAATAAATTGTAATAACATTAATAAATAATAATGTACAAAAATACTTCAAATAACAACGATACAGAAGTGCATAGGGGCGAACAAAATAACAATAATTGTGATATCTATATTTTAATTTTGAATCAATAAGTATGGTAGTAATATAAAATATAAATAGAATAATATTTGTATTACCTATTAATATTTCGTAATACTCGGTAATAGCATTGGGATTCAAACAAAATATTTTCTTCGCATAAAAATATTCGTTTTAACTAAAATTATAAATAATATAGGTAATTAACTTTATAAAATTCGAAGAAGCCGATATGAGTTTACAATTTTAACTGGTTTTAAGAACGGTTTTTGAATTCTATGGTTTCGGTTTGAGTTTTGTAAACAGTTTTTTTTTAAGATTTTAGGTTTCAGTTTCGGTTTTTAACCGGTGTTTTTAAACTTTTGGTTTCGGTTCCGGTTACGGTGTTTGATTATGAAAAAACCGCGGTTTTTACCGGTTTTTCAGAATACCAGTCCTATTGGTTTTGATCCATGTAAAAAACAAAACAAAATAAGATATTTATGAAGAATTTTGAATTTTTTACTCCTAGATGAAAACTAATTTTATTTATTATAGGTACTATAATATAGGTGGATAATTAGCCACCCGTACAAAGACATTAACAAACAAACCCACGAATTATATTAATAATACCTACTTATTATTAGTTATTACTAAAGACCGGATTTATATTCTCTTAAAATACCTAAAATATGATGCTTATATTCCCTAAAAATTCTTCAAATATTCTCATTATATTCTCTTAAAAGTTTAAAAAATATGCAAAAATAATCAATAAACATCAATATTTGCTTAAATATGCATTTAAAAATTTTTTTTTTTCAACATTATTTTAATAGTGAGGTATTAATTAGGTATTAAAAGTTACAATACACATTCTAGTCTATTGCACTTTAGTAAGAGTTGGAAATGATAAAAAAAGAAATAAATTGTAAATGTTCAAAACATTTTTTCTGGATACCGTAATATTAAAATTCAAAATAAATACAAATTTTTTCTCACAATTTACGAAATATTCCAAAATATGCTAAATGGGTTAAATATTCTCTACCCCATGAAATATTCTCAAATATACAAAAAAAACTTTTTTCTATGCATTCGAAATTGAACGAATCGTCCACATTTTTTACTCTCATAACGCAGTAACGATTTGTAAAAACATATATAAATCCGGTCTTTAGACTTATTACGATTATCATGAATATTGTGTCCGTTTCAAATTATTTTTAATATAATAATCATTAAGATACCTATATTAGCATATTATAAATGTACACAGTTTTTTTCAATTCTTTGCTCTTAACAATGCTGCAGTATTACTTAATATATTTTATTTTTATTACCTAGTCTTGCCGGTTGCCAGTATGGCAGTATGTTGCCACGATCGGTTAGTCGATCTATAAACTTTTATTTTGTCGCCACCATTATTTATTTTTATACTAATTGGTACATCGTGCTTACATCTTATTGCGGACATATACACGGAAATTAGTTATCCAAGTATCGCATGCATTTTTTTATTAATCAATTTAACTTTTTAATTTAAGGTAGACTTAAGTTATGGTAATTAGTGATAAGTTCAAATTATGTCTATTAATTATGTTTTTAAATTGACTGAACTGAGTTAAAACATGTCATTAATTCGCGCAGCTTTGAAAAATAGTATAACTGTACTTACATACTGTAAAATAGTGGTGTATCCGTATTTTTTTCCGGTGTGTGTGTGTGTGTGTGGGGGGGGGGATTAAAATTAATTTTTGACGAATTTTATTTGAAAATAATTTATTAATGAAAATGTTGTTATTACTTAACACTTTTCGGGGGCGGGTTACAACCCCCTAATCATCCTCCTGGTTACGCCACTGCTGTACATACTATCTATATTTATACTATTATGATATTATGTTATAATTAAATGGATAATAATGTCAGTATAAAGTGTTTCTGTTAAAAATGTTTGTTTATTGTTAAATTTTGTTGGGGTATGGAAACAAAGTTCCCACGCCTCTATTAGTTATGCTCTATTTATATTTTAAGACCCCTCTACTAATATTCTCCCGGAACTTCTGGCTCAGATTTTTTGAAAGTGTGGGGGGTGATATGAATTTTTGACTGTTCTAAGACCACGTCATATATCGCGGTAAATATACTTTCATCGCTTTATCATAATATATTTTATATGAGAAAAATAATCCAAGGTGGGGGGGGGGTATGACACCCTCGCCCGCACTTGTCACGGATCATCACCAGGGCCTATGAATTTCACGTCGCAATGTCCCGGACGTTTCGTTTAAACGACGACCAGTGAATAATAATATCGTCGTCTGCGTGCGACTGCTGCAGTATAAAAAATGCGACAGATCACGGGGTCGCCTTTAATCACCGCCCCCGCGCGTGTTCGCCGCTCACACGGTGTGGTTTTTCACCGGCACAGTCATTTTCAATCGCGATTACCGCCAAAATGGCGCATTTCGAATATACTGTCATTTTCGTCTCACCGGTTAGGTTATCATCGGATGTATGTGTGGCGAGTATAGGTCGATAACGCGTCTATCTACTGACCTTTGCTGCGCGAATTCCCGCGTTTTGTTGTCTGCGTCACGTGAGTACTGCGGAGATAAAGGAATTTCACGGTGTGGGTTTTTTTTAACGTACTCGGCGCTGTGTTTTCGTCCACTGTGGACGCGCAGCCGCCGCCGCTGTAACAGGTTGGTATATCTTTAATAATAATAATAATAATAGTAATAATAACATACCATCATTGATCAAATATTAGTTTAACTCGCTACAATTCACCGCCATCATCTACCGCCGCTTGCACGCTTGACTCGTCGGAAACTCGGAACCCGAAGAAAATGAGAAAAAAAAGAAAACTGTGTCCTCAGACTGATGGGTATAAATGTATAATCATTAAAAAATATGTTATTTCTTTGAACAGTTGATCACCGTGGTATAATATCATACTATTATATATCAAACACATTACACAATACTTATATTATATATTTTACAATAAATATTATAATGTTCTATTAGACCCATAATATTGGCTCGTAAACGTCGTTAATCGACAGTTTATGAAGCTTTATGGTGCAGTCAAAATCAATTGCTATAGATGTACATAATATTGAATACATAATAATAAACAATAAATAAAAATTTGAACATTATATGGACCAAGTCGACTGTATAATAAAGTCCATTAGACTGTGTTGTGAGGTGACACCTACCTGCAGTACCTACCTATATATATGTTATTAAATAATGCATTGTTTTTTGGAGTGGATTTCTTTTACAATTTTCCGTTTATAAATCTGTAAAATACGTGTTTGTGGTTTATACGATAATATGTTAGCGGCATCATATTGAGTAACATATTTTATGTGACGTACAAAAGACTTAGGCCTATCGTTTTTAAATCGTGCCGTATAAGATGCTGCACTACAAATAAAAAGTAATTTTATTCACAATCGATGAGGAAAACATGTTTACCGGCTTTACCGCATGTATAAATAAGTATATTAACACTTTTAAATTGTAAATATTTCGCAAACACGTGCAGGTACGTATGCGAATAAAACAGTAGGTAGATAAATATTAATATAGAATAATAAATAGACAACCGGCTAACGATAAACGATATTCTCGATGAGTATCAATACGATACTTACCGAGATATGAATATTCAAATATTTTATAAGTCACGATTACTTATTGAAAAAAAATGTGTTGACGTTTGGACTCGAAGTTTGCGCACAAGACTATACGCTCTCAACCGACTAATAGTTACGGGTCGCGATTCATCCGCAATTCGCGTTTACATTCTATATAGTTGTTACGAACGTACAATAAATTGCAACACAAGTCGAAAATTCAAATCCCACTGGTTTTTACGAAAATCGAATTAAATCCACCCCGCTGGCGTGTAAATTCGCACATCGGCCATATTATACAACAAAGTGTATACGGCACGCACGCCGAAGCAGTTGAAACGTACGCACACACACACACACACACACACACACATACGCACGCACACTTATATATATATATATAAATATACCCGCCATTTCGTCGGGTAAATTAAATTCGCCCCACTACAGCTGCAGCGTTATATAATGCCCTACACTCTTGAGCGCGTATTATAGTGCGTACCCACACGATAGTTGTGTGGGTATGGGTGGTTTTGTACGCGCGCGGGCGGCTCAGCCACTGTCGAAGTTTACCCACATATTTCTGGCAAACGTAATTCGCTTACATAATCGGGGCACTCACTTTTACGGGTAAATCGAATTCGTTCGCCCACATTGTGCAGCGTGTGTACATTTCGACGGTATACCTGCTGCGATGATGTATCATGTACCTATCCCTATGTACATATTATTATACACTGTGCACTCGGTGCGCCAGAACCAGATACCCGGTTCGTCAGAATAGTATTCTGCGAGGCACATTATTATTATTATTATTTTATAGACGTGATTTTTTTGTTATTAATTAATTAATTTTTTTTGTTGTAAGACGGTTCTAGAAATGTTACGGATTCCGGCGATATTATGCATTACGTCATGATATATTGATATACATAATGTTATAGATAGGTATGCTGGATTTTTTTTCCAGAATTCTGCAGTTTTTATACACTGATCAGTATGGTATTCGTGCGAGTGTCATACATACCACCGATTATTGTTATAAAATATTATAGATTTATTATGACCGTTTTTTACAAAAATAATATCATAATATACTACATAATATGATTAATATTATAATATCTACAGTTTTGTGTAAAATGTTGTTAAAATGTGATTATTATCGATATGTCGATATTATACCATACCGATTGAGCATTTTAATCTACTTTATATTATAGTCCATTGGGATTAATGTCAATAATCTCTGAAACTCAGGTATGAAACTGTAGGTAACAGCGGTTTCTGTTAAAATGGTCGGGTCTCGATAAGTCACTCTTATTTCCATTTTAATTTATTAATTATTTGTAATCATGACAGCTAATTTTGATATTTGTGAACCAAGTTCGATATATAGTTACATTATGATTTATGATACCTACATGTAATTCAAGCAATAATATTTTTATTTTTTTTATTATGATGTCTAATTTAATATAGCCTATACTGATACTAATAATTTAGATACAATGGTTTTTTTCCATATATAATACAGCAGTTTTTACATTGGACAACATGGTATTTGTACGAGTGTTATTCATTTAAATGTATTATATACATTTATACACAGATCATTGTTATAAAATATTGTTGTGTTACCAATTACTTATAATGACCATTTTTAAAAAAAATTATGTTTAACAATAATATGTTAAATTATATATAATAATATGATTAAAATACACCCACGTTTTTGTGCAGTTGTTTAAAATGTGATTATTATCGCTACTATAATAATGTCAATTGGACATTTCAATCTACAGGCCATTAGGGTTAATGTTAATTATCAAGAACAGAGGTACAATAATAATATAATTACTATACATAATATAGGTATAGGTATAATAATATATACAGCTGTTTCTTATAAAGGTTTTGAGTCTCGATAAGTAGTTTTTTTTCCTCTTTCCTTTAATGGTAGACATGACAGCTAATTTTGATATTTGTGAACCAATTTCAATAAGTACATTATGGTGCATTAAATACGAACGATAATGTTTTTATAATAATGTCTAACTTATAATATATTCTACTTTATAAAATAGTCTAAAATACTATATACTATAGAGTATACTGTCTATATATAGACAGTCTTGTAAAGTATTCGAATAAATGTAAATATTCAAATAAAAGTACCTATTTAAATACTTTTTGAAAAAATTATTCGAATACGTATTCTGAATACTCTAATACTCATTTATTCGGATACGTATTGCGAACACAAAATAAATGTATTCTTTACAAGACTGAGTACAGATATAGTACCTACTTACGTATTATTTACTGATTTAAAAATTTTGATTTATTTCATATTATGATTATTATTTTTGAACAGATAGTCCTTATAACACTTGCTTTTATAATATTTGGCATTATATAAGACGGATTACTACGCGATATTATATTACGCGGAATCGCACTCATCGCAAGTGAGCAATTCACGAATCGATGTGTTACTGTGTTAGTCACCGCACGACTTTTTCGCAACAAACGACAAGATTTATTGTTTTAAGAGTAATTTTATTTTTTTAACGTTATCTAAGCACATTATATGCGGCACAATTTGATTTTTCAGTAGAAAATCATAATAATATATTCGCGTACATGACCGTGAGCCTATATCTAGTATAATATCTACGAATACTGCATATATACGTGTATGGTTTGCTGTGTATATATATATGCATCGTTCGAACGACGACGACGTACAACACGTCATACATATTATTATATATTGTACATAGGCACAGACGTGACGGCGGCAGTGCTGCGAGCAATGAATATATGTAAAGGGATGCGAGTTGCGTATATTATGTTACTCGATCACGATGACGTCGGGCGCGAAGGGGAGCTTTTTGCATGATGAAATTTGTGTCTGTGTGAAAAATAAGGTTTGAGAGCTCGACGACGACAATTCGCTTCTCCCGGGTTGTTCTCTTCTGGTTCCGGAGTAGTGAGTAACCAACCCGTAGAAGTAAGTCATTCGGCTCTTAAAACGATTTTTCAAAATTGAAGTGGATTTAAATTCGATGTGTTGAGATAGCGCCTTGCAGCAGTCCCATTTAAACAACGTTAAATTTCAAGACATAATTTATAAAAACTTTTTAAAAGCGATTTCCCGGAGCTTTAATGTTACGATGGTGTCCAATAATATGAAAACGCCTTGTAAGTAATTTTCCAAGTAACCAGTGGCGAAACTTAATAATAAGGGGCCCATGTGAACATTACCAGGGTGGGCTTCATATTTGCTAATAAAAATGAAAAACAGTCATGCCTTATTATAACACTAAAAACTATTGTTTACTCATGTGCCATAGTTAATAATTATTAGTTATATATAATTTTAATCAGGTTTCTTGCATTGGTATACTCGTATTCGAATTCGATAAACTCAAAAGAGTAAAGACATTATTGTTCATTGTTATTATATTTAAACAAATAATATAACATACGAATATCACAAATTATAATGTATGAGATCTATGGCCGCTGTGAACTGCACACCCAACACTCCCGATATATTATAGTTGTGCCACTGCGAGTAGCCCGTTCAGGTACAATTTTTCAATCTTTGCAAAGTCTTAAACTACCGAAAATAATATATAGATAATAGGCAATTATACTTATACGCATATACGCACGGATTTTTTTTTCTGGGTGGGCCAAGCTGGGGTTACTGATTTAAAGGGAGGGCCAGTGGCGTAACACAATTCGTCATACCTATCGGGTGGTAACAACTTACAATTACAGCCTACGGGTTAATAAAAAACAAAGGTCACTATCTCGGTAGTGGAATACCAGCTAATTTTTAAAACGTCAATAACTTCCTCTTCGGTATGTTACTGACTAAAGCCATTATATATCCAACAATTTGCAACACTTCTTGAGCCATACTATAGACTTCTATTGACAATACTATCAATGCTATATGATTTTCTGCCGTTATTGCTACCACCACCACACAGTGAGTAGACACGACGCACACAAAAACAAATTTTATACATTTTAAAATATGATGATGTAATTCTAAGCAAAAATCCTTTGAAATCATACAGGGTGGGCAAGCCGGGGGCCTAGCAGATTTTAAGGTGGGCCGCGGCTCACCCTGGGGCCGCCACTGCAGTTATACGTATAATATATATGTAATGTAATAATAATGTGACCCTTTGACCGATTCGTTTACATTTAGTTTTTGGGTCATAGTATTTTGTGTCATTGTTTTTTCTCGACTGAATACACATTCACTTTCAAACAGTTTGGAATAATTAAAGATTCGACTGGAAGTGGAGTAGATAATTTTCGGTACCCATATACATAAATATAGGTCCGTATAATTGTGATGACTTTTTTTTATACATTTTTCCTCCGTTCTGACCGCTATTTAAATATATTATAGTCTAGACGAATATAGTCAGCGAGACAGCCGGTTCTACAGCATTATTTTGTTGCGCAATTATTTTATACTTTATATAAACCTTTATATTGTATAATAAAAGTTTTTAATGTTCGATGTTTTTGTTCTTTCAGTCGGGACTCCATTCGGCACGTCTTAAATAATATTAGTTTTATAGACCGAGACTGCAAAACAAAATGTAAAATATTTTTAGGCTTTGAACTAAGCCTTATGAGACGTATCTTTGTAATTATTAATATATTTAGGTATATTATTATGAATAATACATTTAAAATAAATATATGTATAAATACGTGGCCACAGTTACTAATCTGTACGTGTATGATTATTACTTTTTTAAATAAATTTTCAATATACATGTGATTTATAACAGTATATCAAAGAAATATAATCTAATACCATTTACTATTATTGCTGCCACGGGTTTGATAGGTTTTCTTAATTGCTTAAAATTACAACGTTAAATCCTAAGAAAATCATTTTGTACTTTATCGTGTACACTAATCTAAGACGCACACACAAAGGGTACGACGAAATCGCAACTGAATTGAATTCGGGCATTGACGTGACAAAGGCTCAGGACACAACTTTCAAACACAGGATATTAGAAAAAAAAACTGAAACTCGACGAACGAAATGTAATGTCTATATGTACATACACAGCCCTACGATAAATTGCATTTATTTAATTTAGAAATGTTAAATCAGCGGGCGACACACGTCTAAAACTCTACCAAACGTTACTTTTCGAAGGTTTATATGTGTACACACTACGCTGTACAGTAACGTTTTGGCACGACGAGATTAGAAAAATAATTGCGAAAGGCATTCCAACACTGCATTTCAACGCGGGGTAAGGGGTACCAATACTCCTGTTTTACTCGCCTGTAAGCGTTTAGATTTTATTTTCGTTTTAATGCATGTAGAAGGCATTTAAATTTAATCTTCACGATTACCGCTATAGCGATATATAATATTTCAATATTAATTGTAAATCGTATATGTCAACGTAATACTGTGTTTCACAAATGAAATAAGACGACGATGACGGACCTAACAATAATTTTATATTTTCTAATTCTATATAATATTATCTCGTGAGTTATATGCGTTGAATATGTCAACATTTCAATGGAGCAATATAGCCATACCTATATAAAATAGGTTGTATAATATATATATAATATTACATAGGCAATACTAAATGTTTTTCAGGAACTTAAAAAAGAATAAAAATTGTTGCGTTTAAATTTATAATTGTACCCAATACCTGTGATGTATATTGTTTTCATTATCCATTTTATTATTTGAGTACTATGTTATAAATATTACATAGATTTGAATAATGTATAATGAATGCGTTTTTTTATATTAATTCAATTTTTGCCAAAAAATATGTGTTTATTAAATACAGAGATCCTACTCACAGCGGACCAAGATAATATTATGTTTTATGAGGTATCGTTACTTCTATGATATCTATTGGACTAACTCAAGTTTCCCTCCCCTGCAAATTTGAAATGCTTAATTTGCGCATGCTACCGTTCGTTAAACCGATAATGATTATTGAGGTTTCGATATAATATTAATATCAACCATTTTACGTCAAACCCCTCAAACCCTATCAAAGGTCGAATCAGTAATATTATAATAGAATTTACATTGGAAATCGCCTTCCACTGAGCAGTTTAAGCAGGCATATATTCTCATATATATATACACACAATATACCTATATAATATATTATATAGATATACGCAAGCGGTGTATTATTCGGGGTTAAGTAAAGTTTGATTGCCGGCGATCTACAGAAATGGGGTTAATAATTATTTACTAACACAAATTGATTACACTCGTTATTGACAGCTGGGACGCCACCGCTGCAGTACGTATAGGGGCCCGTAAATGCCCTAAAAGTTTTTCTTTTTTTCTCTCTGTTAATGTTTTGCTAGTATATACATATATTATACACTATATACAGAATAGTATTCTCAACAGGAAATACTCATTATTTCGAAAAGTATAAACGTCCTCGAACAATTTGCTTTTGCACAATTTGAAGTCGTTACAGGACAAAAATGTTTTTTTGTTAAATTTTTATAATCATCATAAATTTTAATATAATTTTTATTTTTTTGAATGACGATACGGATACTTGTACATTTTTAATATCATATTCCAAAGCAGAATATTATTCCCCGGATTTTCATATAAATAATAAATATTAATTAAATTTCAAACAATATAAGGACCTCGTTAATTTTGTATATATAATTTGAATTCATTATAATCAATACAATATTATATAAAATTTTTGAATTTATACTGTTGATGATAGTTATAAGTTATAAGTTATAAGTAGGTATTGTAAGTTTAGATGAATGGAACAGTGGACTCTTATTGCGAGGTATACCCCTGTCACACTTCCCATACGAATATCAAAACTGAAGATGCTCAATATGATAATTGATCATTAATATGAAACCAAAAGTTTGGTTTTGTGATAACTTATTCAGGTTCCGTAAAAAAAGTATTTTCTTAATCGTTAATATTTTTCGAGATAATTATTATTGTTTACTGTTAAAATAATTGCCCTTTGTCTACACACCTGACACCATCAACTTGAGACTAACGCGAGTCTTATACATTTTTTATATGACGTCACGGACTGACGGACGCCTTAGACGTATAATATAGGTAGGTAGGTACTTAACGAATGTAATCCAATCGTGATTTTACTGTTAAGTATAAGCTATAAACTCTGTTGCAATCGTCGAGTTTGGATATAATATATATGCGTGTGGACGACGCGACGGACCTGTAATTATACGATTTATAAATAATATATGAACAATTCTGGGTTTTTATCCGGACGATTTTTCTCAATGTATATTTATTTTATTCTTTGTCGACGTCCCGTACTTGTTTAAAAGTACCATAGTCGTTTTTGTATTTTTCTAATCGTTAATGACTTACCTACATGGAATAACAATTCAACGATTGAAAACTCATCATCCGATAAAAACCCGGGAAATGTTATTCTTTTTTATAAAATGTAATGGGAATATACGTAGGCAAGTATAGTATATTAGTATGTACCTAATGGATGCGTGTATCCTAAATTATTCAACTGTACCTACATATATAATAGCTGATAATACCACCTGCATTATACCGACGAGTTTTCGTCCCGTAAAACTGACGGAGAGAACACACTTTGGATCGCGACTCCTTTAATATTGATGTAAACCTTTTTTCACTTTGTTATTATTATTATTGATTATCATCTAACGTGTCTTGCTTATATTTTCACTGTATAAATTTTAATTACAAATCATTAATAACAGATTTAATTATATTGTACATACCTAATTTTTACGCAGTCGTCACTGTACCTACAGTATCCGCACCTATATATATAGCAAAATATTGTCTCATTATTCATTTATACGTCACTGCAGTAATTTTCAATAGTAATATTTTAAAACATATTATGAATTAAAGTCAAATAATATCTGGTTTACCGTTGTTTTAACAAATTATTTTAATATTTCTCACTAATTATTTTGTTAGATATAAGCTTCCTTTTGTATAAATTATCAATAAGCTGCAAAAAATGAGCAGAACTACCGGTATTGTGAGGGCTAATTATTGTATCAATTTAAATTTTAAATTTATATTCTATGCCGTAGTTCAAAGTTCAAACACTCACTGTATTGTGTATTTGTGTTTAATTATCTAAAATATGATCTGTTCAAAAATTATTTTGATTTAAAAACAGTATGTAGTATAGAACAGTTATAGTATAAAGTAATAGTATTGACGCTTAATTATTGAAAATTATAGTGAAAAGGCGAGAATCGTGTTTCAAACTATAAACATTCTAAGAATTATGCAAAAAGTAAACGGCAAATAAACTGATAAGTAGATAAGTATAATTAAACGCATTACCTAATTCTTTATGAGGCCACGATATGTTTTTTTATTTTTTTGGAGGGCCCCCCCCCCAAATATCCACCCACTTATTGCGCTTATGGTCACCTTATAACAATTATCGAAGCCACGGAGAACTATATATTTATTAAATTTCGTGTTTTATAGTTAAGTAAGTACTATTTGAATGTACGTTGCTGCAATTTATCAATCACAGTGTAGACGTTATGAATAATTTAAGCACACCGATTTAGTTTTCGGGTCAAATAATTCGTTATAAATACTTACTGAATATATTAATATAGTGTATTCAGGGATGTACACACGATTTAGCTCATATAGGGGGATCGGGGATGATATTACAATTTTTTAATTTAAAAAAATTAAGGTACCGTATAATAACCAGCACTTCATTGTGCAAATTTAAAATAGTATACAATATGTGCGTACGCGTACAATGGTTTTAACGTTTTTAATTAAGTTATACATGTATTCTCCGTTTTTACACAAATTCGTCTATTATTATAATATCATATGATTTATATATATTTCACTTGACGTGATTGATATTCCTCTTTTATACGGATTGGCCATCGTTGTTAAACCACCGAGACGACCTGCAGTATCGTGTCCACGCTCGGGGTGGCGGATGGGCCTGCGCCCAGCTACGATTATTTATTTTTTTTCAATAAAATTCATACCTCTTCTGTAGGTTATATTGTAATAAGCATTTCCGTAATTATGACCATTATTTCAGTTTAAAATGTAAATGTATTTTTCAATTATTACCTTATGGCTTATGACGTTATTTTATGGTCTCGCGAGTTTAAACATAAAGCGGGTCCACCCATACAATTTCGTCCAGACTTACGACTATACATGTATATTATAATATCCCACTGATTCAGACGAATCAATTATGTTGTTATGTGACATGCCAACACAAATTATTATAAATATTAAAGCATCATGATTTAAAAAAAAGAAAACTATAATTCCCCCCAGTAATAATAGAGCTATATATAGTGTCTCACTCATAAAATATGCATGTGAAAGATAAATACTTGGGTAAATTGTAGATACTTCTCGGCTATGTATATATTAGTTCTTATTACAGCTCGGTGGCGTGTTTGTATAATATATAAGAGGGTGTATTCGGTGACCGGTGTTAAAACGCCTCCCACCTATTGAAAATCGTTTGAAAAATTTATAGTTGCTGCGTTTATACCATTCACTATACGTTTTACAAACAGTTGTTTACGACGATTTAAAAAATTAACTATTATTAAAAGAATCAAATTAACCGTCGTAGAAACAAAATAAGTACGCATTCATTTCATACCTAATATACAAATAATTATAATTAGAAATCACAATTTATTTTATACCGTAATTTTTATGGGTTCTTTGCAAGCCATAGTTAATGTTCGGGCTTAAAAGCAAAACTCCACCATTTTTTCATCAACTGTCGTCGAATAATATATCTAAAAGGCTGATGTATCTATTTTCTTTTTTTTACAATAGTCGGGTTTAATAATATGACGTCGCAGTTGTACAAACATGGCATTTTATTTTCACTAGCTACTTATAAGTTTTTTACCGAGTCTGTATAGGAATACATATCATTATAAAATACCTATAAATTATAACTATAGGTTCTAACAAGTCGTAATATTAAACCTTATTTTGTCATGCATTCATGATTCGTATCAATTTTAATAATAAGTGATTATAATTTATAACCTATCTATTACCTATATGTTTTGTATGTATTGTAAGTTTCGGTCCATCCTCCCCAACTCTCGATATAGGTACTATAGGTACTGAAACGTGTAATTTTGCTGTATATAACATAATATATATTGAACATATTTGAAATAATGTTTGTTAATTTATTCATATATAGATACTCATCACAAAATTAAACTATCGTATACAACTGTTCTGTTTGGTCAACATTTCATAAAAACCCCATCCCAACCAAAATATGTTTTCATGCTCGTCGTTTTTACGAGAGGCAGTTAAATTTTTTTAATTGAGAAACCATCATTCCTTATGTTAATGCAATTACCTGTATCTGTCAATTACAATTCAATGATCGCAGGTAAACAAACTTTTGTAATAAATGATGGGTGCTTCAGCCTCAAGTATATAACAATATTAGCACGACGTAATTTGTCTTTACAAATCAAGTAACAAATTGTACATTTGCTCATAAATATATTCTTACTCTTAGTTAACATATTGTACAATATTATGCAGTGCGTTGCTTATAAATTATAATGTTTTCCAAACAATAATGCGTCGTTTATTAAATCAAATTACATTTTATTGAAAGATTTAAGTTGATAAAACAGTTTCCTTAGATAAAAAAAAAAGGTCCCGGAGTGGTTATCAATCATCAAGTTTTCAGCCGGGAATCAGTGAATGCTGTAACTCTGTAAGTTTACTTTAACGAGACATGACAATGTGACATGTTGTTTTAATTTGTGAATCAAACGTCTCCTATACTTATCCGATGTAGACGATAAACGCATTTACGCACGTATATTTATGGGGATTAAATAATTGTGTTGGTACGGAACCTTTTTATTTGACAGGCCATAATTGCTCAGTGATTTTCGCTCATATATAAAATTAAATTATATCGTAACAATAATCCGAATCACGGTCATTTTTTTTGCCCCGAGGGTTTATGGTAGACATACATGTGTACACGGAGCTTACACAAAAATCGGTAAAATATAATAATAACAGCTGTGGTATATCGTACTACCACCAAAATACTAATTATACTCAATAACATAAAAATATCAATAAAATTGTCACTTTTATTGCGTGTCACGCACACCTGACTTCTATCGGCTAATAACTATTGTCAACGGCTTACTTCCGATGAGGTAGTATAACAATTATATTAAATGCATCTAAAATAAACGAATTATTATTATTTCTATATAGACAAATACATATTATATTATAAAATAATTTTTTAAATAATTATTTGTACGTACGACCCAGTGGCGGTTTTGGTAGTATTTTTTTGGTGGCCGGCCTATGTATCAACCCCCCCCCCCCCCCCCCCCCCCTTCATAAGAAAAATCTATCAGTAACCACTAACCAGAGTAATTAATGTTTAATAAAAAGCACGGCAGAATGCGTAAACCAATTTAAACGGACCAATACAACATAAGCAACGATTCGAACAGGACAGAAATATAAGTTAATATTACAACAATTAATTATGGCTGTCCCGGCTGTAACAATAACAACTGATTATGTATTTTGATGTTGAACTGTGGGCTGACCATATTTTTAGTACCATAGGCGATACAATTTGAGCCTCCCGATGATCATTGCGCATTGCGTGCATTTGCATACATATGCTTGTGTGTGTAATTTATGTAGGTACGCAAGTACAAACTCAAAGGCGACTTGCATTTCTTATCGGTTTATTGCTATTTTTGGTAATTAACACGAAATTATATCCAATAATTGAAATCAAAAAATGATAATTCATAGAGACCAACTCAAATTAAAAAATAAAATAATAAGTAATATTAAATAAAACAATAGGTAATACCTAAAAAGTACCTGGTCGAGTGGCACTGCTGAGTGCCTGCCCATAAACGCTAGCTGCTGTTATAAACCTTGTATCAAATTTAGTAGTTACCCATTGTACTAATATTGTGTTGTATAGATTGTAAATAAAAAGAGAAGAATTTTTTCTCAAATAAAATTATAACGTTCAAAATTACTATCGAAATATGTGCTATCGATGAGCCAAGTAGTATACAGGTATGCTTTTTGAGCATTATTTACTTAAACATTTTAGGTGAGGCGTCGCCTCACTTGCCTCACCCCTAAAACCGTCACTAGTACGACCGAATATCCGTTGAAGACACATATCACTTGTATTCTTTTACAAGTAATTTAGCGTGACATGTATATTTAACAAGCTAATCCCCCACCAAATTGCAGTTTTACTCGCATATAGTATATATTTTGTATGGATTAATTCCGTCAATCCAATTTTTTCTTTATCTATACATATCATGTTGCCGCGTGGATTAATTTATATATACTATATACGCATGTTATGACCTTGTTATATACTCGTATTATATGTTTATTTACAATTTATGTATATAATATATTATCCAACGACCCGGCAGGATCACGCTAAGTATAAAAAGAAAAGTGTGCCTTAAAATACACATATAGGCAAAATACACGCGAAAAGTGCAGGACCATAATTACAGGATTCACCACGATTCACGAAAAAAATTTCTTGAGAAAGCATAGCAAATTTGTAGTTAAATAATGAAGTTTGAAAATACAATAATCTAATTGGAAATTTTACGTAGAAGTGCATGGTGTAGTTTTCAAATCATTTTGAACAATATCAACAATGTTGTAGCCAATTCAATTGGATATATTATTATAGTATTATTATTGTAGCATATTATATATTATATTATTTATTGTAGTATATTATATTCACATTTTATTAGATAATATTCCCCGAGGGTCACATTACAATGCACTATCCGACACCTATGGCAACCAAATACCAATAAAGAAAAAAAGATCATCAACACCAATATGTTCTCGAAATAATAAGCTATCGACAAAAAATGAGTGATACACTTTGATATCACAACAAAAACGCTGAGTATAAAAAATACGGCTCTAAAAGTTGTGATATCATTTTATAGGTAAGTCTAGCTAAGTGTTTGAACTATAGATATCATTTATGTTAAAATAATCTGCTAGAAAATTGAACTTATCTTGATTTTATTATATCAATTTTTTAGAAGATTTTTTTAACATAAATGTATCTATAGTTCAAAGACTTGGCTACCTATAAAATGATGTCACAACTTAGGGCCGTTTTTTTTTATATTTAACGTTTTTTTTACACGAAGTATGGTGAAGTGTTTTGGTTGGGTAGTGGGTACATATTACATATACACCTATGCCGGTACTAACCGATAAAACACATGTATAAACCTATATGGAAGACCTGCACGAGAATTTTTTTTGAAAATTGTTGTTCGTATACATATTATTAGAAATGCATGCGTGTACTTTAATATACGACCATGTTGCGGTATCGTACTAAATATATATATATTTATATTTATACACTATAAAAGTTTTGACGAGTAAAACGATGTACCTATATACTGTATAAAATATAGGTAGGTAGGTATGTAATATAATATACCATCATATACTATATTACGCAAAGATAAAATAACTTACACATCAGTACGTCACTCCATCCTCTTGCAGCACCTAACCCTAAACATTCAACGTTGCGTATATGTGGTCGTAATATTAAAACTTAAACTATGATATATAATATGTAGTGTATGTACCTACATAATATTATATTATAATTTATACATGAAGAGAGTAAAAAATGTCTCATTTTAGGGATGAAAATGCGTATCATACACGCGAAATATATGCACGCGAAAGGCTGCAGCTTAAAATTTGATATTTGTTTTGTGTTAAAATCGTATGGATTATATATAAACTATAAAGGTATAACCAGCTGCAGCAGCGAACCAAATGCAGGACTCCCTGGTGAAACCTACGGAAAAAAATGATGCACAGAAGGTATCTTGTACCTATTATACTAATATATTATATATAAAGCATTATACCCTATAAGATACATAATATATAATATTATATACCAATACATATACCAATTCATCTTTCCTGCAAGCAGCCCGTGGTGCAAGCTACCCGAAAATTATCGTTGGCGGCACGGGGTGCGGGGATGGACCCATTACGATATAAGATTATTTGGTAGTGTACTTTAAAATGTTAATAATGTAATATATCCTATGTTGTCAAACATATTTTCTATTTTATTTGAAAAATATAATTTTTTACATATAGTTTTTTTTAAGAAGATTAAATAACATAACACGTGAAAGGTTGTATACTATTTATAGAATATATATGCTTATTATTTATTTATTTCTTGTCTAATATATGCATGAAATGTGTAATAAAACAAGTATTAATATGTCATATTTTGAAATTTTAAATATTATCCTGTAGATTTTATTTTCATATAAATTTAGTTCTATAAACTCTAGCCTCGTACAAGTGAATCGAATTTGAAAAATAATACATTATACCTTGAACAAATTAAAGTGCATTACTATATTATAAATCCGATTTATGGTAATACATTGTACCTATGTATATTGTTGTAAATTGTATAATGACGTTTCTAATACTGCATTCGCCAAGCATAAGTATCTCAACTTTAAATAATAAATGCATGGTTGAAATATACAGTTATTGCAAATTGACTAGGATTGTTATCATCAGAAACAAAATGGCTGCGTAAAGAGATATCACAAACATCAATTTTTCTTATCATCAAAAATACGCTGACAAAAGATAACAAATTATTCAAAATTCCCGTGCATGTATACTTGATTATTATATTGGCTCCCTTTACGCTGCCATTTTTATTTTTATCATCAAATATTTGATTTAGATATATGCAAAACCTTGTGTATTTCAACCGTGAATAAATGTATAAAATTATTTCTTGAAATAAATTATCTTATGTGATTAATACAATATTTTAACCACAATCAATTGTAATATAATATACCTCTAAATACAGATAAACGTGTTCATAAGTCAATGAAATATTAATTTTTAATCTGTAATACGTACCCAACCCTTAGAGTTCAGCTACTGTAGCCATTGGTATGGATGTACATGAAATATTATTAAAACGTTAAAACTCAAATCACCCTCCCTAATATTGCTGTACGAACAAAATATACAATGCTTAAACATCCTTTTGTTTTTATATTAGAAATTGGTGTTTTTTTTATTGGTTTGACGGGTCGCCTAGTTGAAAAGATTCGTGAACAGGAAATTATGGGTTCGAGGAAAAGTTGTCATCCGCGTAACTTTTGTGTCGTCATTATAAGTTCTGACCATTTATAATTCACTTTTGTCTTAAAAGCCGATGATTTTCCCTCAAATGAATAACTTTTGATACAAAAACATATTTTCCCATATATATATATATATACAAACGCGTTGACGTGTTAGTTCCTTACACATTTATGTATATATAATATTATATATACGACAGTCACATTTCATTCAAGACGCGCGACATCAGAATTTATTATAATATTTGTCTTATATGCGAACACGTATACCATAACGTCATAAGTCATAACCATTTAAGTAGGTACCTACCCATATAATCTACCCGAAAATCGCATTACGTAAAGGCGTATACAGTTTTATTGTTTGAAACAATCTTTTCTATTTATTGACGATCTAATATATAGTATATATTATAATTTATGAATACCTAACATTATGTATAAACAAGCATGTTTGAATTTAGGTGAAATTTGGTGTATCAATAAGACCATGATGTGGGGCAACCATGTAGGGTATATATTATTATAAAAATGAAATGTAAATTATTGTTTATATTACAGCATGTCTGCATGTGGTTTTAGATATACTTATGGACGTATTTCGTAATATTTTGTATAGCACTGTCATAAACAATAAATCGGTTGCTTATTTGTGTTCACAATATATTTTCAAGAATATCTATCATAACCCGTTGGTTATTGATTTAAAATCTTATTATTATTATTTATAATATATTAATATGCGTTATTGGAGAAACAGCTGATTTGATAAATAATTGTTATAATAATTTATATTTTCAGAGACGTATTTATTTTATTATAACATTTCCTAGCAAAGACTGCTCACTAATCTAGGTACATGCTACTTGCAAGTATACCTAACCTATTTGTTTTAAACTGATTCAATTGTCTTACACTACACAAATAAAATCGATTGATTTCAAGTTCATTTCACAGTCATTGCGGTTAGTTCAGTATTGCAAATATTTACTTGGATATGTGGACGGACTATATTGGTTTTTGAACATTTTGTTCTTTTATAATATGGTGTATACTATAACATACGCATGTCTGTATTGTATATACATATTATATACATAATATTACATATTACATAATATATTAACTATTTGGCTTCGGGAACAAATTGATTAGCCTACAAATTACAATCAACGCAATAATTAAAGGTACATACGATTCGTACGATAAGTTTAAAGTACAATATTTTTAAGGTACTACAGTCAGTATTGTTGTGATGCGTAGGTACATAATATACGAAGTTGACTTTTGGTGACTCGAGAAAAAAAAATCAAACTCCGTTCAAACCGGTTGACTCGAATTTATCGACATAATTTATATGAATGTTGTACTTCGATCCAGCTATACCTAATGGACTTTGAGTTATATTACGATGGTCGACTGCAATAATATAATATATTATTACAAGACACTGCGTTCACATTTCCGGATGTGCATCTGCAGCACGGCTATTGGCTATGTATACCACCAAACGATTCGTCTATTGTACATATTATTTTATACAAATATATACATATATATATATATATATATATATATATAGCTTAACGTGATATTGGTCTATGTACCGGGTATCAAGTCGTACATATATAATACTCGTCAGCTATTTGGCTATACATTGCATATAATACAACGTGGATGTCGACAAGAATAATTAGTCAATTTCTTTTATATTTTACCATACATGTTACAAAAGACCGGATATGATTGCATTTATTAAAATCCAAAAGCACAAGAGCTTTGTACCCCGACGTAATGTTATATTATATAACACGTTTAACAGACCTCGTTTAACGAACCGATAATTGACTGGCTAATATTTTGGAGCCAGGGCTACCCGCGTGCACGTTAGAGTCAAAATCCATTTCAATTTTTCTTTTCTTTTTGTCATTCGGTTGGTATGTATTTTTTACCTGGCTCGTTTTTCGTTATTATTAATATTTTTTGGTTTTTCCCTTGTGTCTCACGCACGCATTTCCCTACAGATCCTATAACTACTATAACTACTTCCAAGCTTAGACACGCGATACATTTTTTGGTCGTGTAAAAAAAAATGCAATAATAATAATAAATAACAATTATGGCGTTGCCCTTGGTAACGTGACATACATTTTAACGTTTAAAGTTTGCGAACAACGGAACGGTAGGTACACAGTGCAAACACTTATTTATGTATATATATATAATATGTCAATATGTGTGCGTGTATTTTGCATTCTATAAATACAATTATTGCCGCGTGTAAATTTGATTCCAAAACTTTGAGAAATTTTTAATATACCAATCATTAACAGACGTTACGAAGATAATATACGTATAATATAATATTGTAAACTTTTCGGAACGATTATGTGGTAGGTACACATCACAAAATATTAGTATTTGTTGGATCGATTTTGCAGTGCTGTTTTATATATAGGGAGGTACTATAGGTTTTTGGATACGATCATGGATACGATTAATGAATCCAACAAATTTTACAACATTTTTCAAAAGATTCGATTTCTCTCACCGAATCACATATTCACGTTCTTCGCAAAACTGACAAATACTATTTGTATTCTTTGTCATAGGTTATAGGTATAATTTTCTGAACAAACTCCAGAGTATAGACATTAGACATACGACATTCAACTTATACCTCCGTGGCTACGCACTTGTATTATGTGTACTAAATATGCACTTAAAAATTTAGATAAAACCTAGTAAGTAATAATATAATGTATAGTAGCCATAACGGGTAGATTTTGTATTATAATGATTTGTTGAGCAGTACTATAAAAGTTACATAAGTTGTTTTTTGTATAAATACAATCGTTACTTTATATTTTAACCAGTGATATAATTGTATTACAATGCGAAAAATATAAAGGTATAGTATTAATTATAATGAACATAAGAAACATTAACATATTATAATAATAATTTCGGGCCCAAAAACAAAGTCACAAAAGGTTTAAGCACATCGAGATCAAAGACTAACATTTTGTATTTTATTAAAGAATAATAATTAAACGTAATAATGTACTATTTATTTACTAGTATAGCTATAACTTATAACTTATAATTGTATAATATAATATATATAATACACCTAGGGGATTTGTTGATAATCGTTATTACTTAGTCACGTCACTCGTCTCCGCAAAGTGTCGTGTGATGGTTTTCACGATGGATTTTCTCCATGAACATTTTTATTAAGTTTTAATAAAAATAAGAAAACCGGACGGGTTGTATCGTTTACTAAACAATAAATATTTCATTACATATTATAGAACCGTCGATTTATACTAAACGTCAAAAATAATTATGCTGCTATAATAGTGTTACCCGGATTCTATATACTCTCAAAGCACGAGCACCGTAATTTTACAACACTTTGTATTATTAAATGCTTCAAGTGTGTACCGCACTATATACCGCGTGTCCGCATACTGCACAGCGACCGGGTATATGGTAATATACTGATATATGTATAATATTACGTAAGTGGTATATGCATTTAAAATTGTGCACTGCAGTTTGTATTTATGAGTGCCTACCTACCCACGCACTCGTAAGTCGACTGGATCGTTTGTATATTACACGATGTACTATTATAATGTTTGATTTTCAAAACTTTACCGTCGCATATAATATTATGTATTATGTATATAATAATAATATATACTTTACAGAAATGTTCAAACTTATTCCGCGCGATAAACATTTAAATCATTTACAATTCGTAATGTTAAACCGAGGGGTGTGTATGCAAAAATCCGAAAAATCCGACCGTTAAGGCGTAACCATAAGTATGTATGTATATTATATATTATACATTCTTATATATATATATTATATGTATATTATAATATATACAACAACGATAGTAAACGATTATTTACCATACAGTCAACTTAATGCGGGTGTATATGGATATATCATTATATAACTAGTAGGTATATATATATACAAATATATTTATGTTTTTTGGCAACTGCATTCGCTCTAGTCGGCGTATACCGGAATTTTATTTTTTCAATTTTTAGCAAATATTATTCTGCGACGAGCGCAGACCGTATGCAGAAACAAGACCAATAGTAATTTGTGTTTATAATTTTCGAGCCTGTTTCAAACTTTTCGTAAAACCAATCGGTGAAATAGGATACAGAAAAAAATAGTGCACTGTAAAACAAAAACGGGTTTTCCGCCGTCATTTTCTTTTCGACCATAATAATGATAACACTAATATAATAATACATAATACACCGCGGCGGTATTATTATTATTATTATTATTATTATACAGGTATTAAAAGTGCATTACGGCAAAAGCCTTTATACCGCGGGCGTACGTAATACAATATTTATTATATTATTATATTATTATTATTATTATATATACGTACGAACGTCGTAATAATAATAATATTACGGCGGCGGTGCAGTAATGTATATAAGCGGTATTCGATACCGCGAGGGCCTAAAATCATCGGTTGCAGGTACGCACGTCGTATATAAATAATATTATATTACGCGCGCGTGTATATAATAATAATAATATATATATTATGCAGGCTGGTGTTGGGTTATAATAGTTGTACACACGGTGCATGCACACACACACACACACACACACACACACACACACACAACAGATATAATATATTATACATATATACGGCCACACGCACTGCACATAATATAGCGCGCACACATGATTTGCATTTGGGTGTGTCCGTGTACAATAATAATCATATATATATATTATATAAACGGGCGACGGCCGACGCGTATATAATTTAATATTATATTATTATTTTATTATCATTATCGTTATTATTATTATTATTATCATCATCATTATTAATATAATAATAATAATAATAATAATATGCGACTGATGACATTGCACGTCTTGCGCACCGCGTGTGCTACTGCGAGCCGCACGCACGCACACTGTACGTATAAACGCGACTTGGGCCCTGAGAAAAATGATAATTCATTCGTACATATACATACACGCTCGCGTATAAATAATATATTATTATTATTATTATTATTATTATACACATCGCCGGTATACGCAAATGTACACACATCGAATATAATATAATATAATATGCACGTGAGTGTGTGTGTGTGTGTGTGTACAGACGGCGTAATGCAGCGGGACGCGTGTGGCGTACCTATATAATATATATATATATATGTTATATACGCACGGTGTGTGCATAAATATATACGACGAGCGTGTATGTATATATTATATATTATGTACACATTATTATTATTATTATTATTATATTCCGTCGACCGTATTTTTATGCGTTTGTGAGAGTGTATAATGTTTATTTTTTTTCCATCGCGGTAGAATTTGCGATTCGCCGCGGAGATATTATAATAAAAACCGCGATCGGCGAGGACGACACGCGAAGATTACTGATAAAAAAAATAAAAAAAAAAAAATAATGATAATAATAATAACCCGGCCGGAAAACCTCGTAGTATTATTATTATTATTATTATAATGCACACACACACACACACACGCGCACACACACACACACAATATTATTATACGACGTGTGCCTTGTGCGTTTTCGACGTCGGCGGCGTTCTCGGTGTGTCGCAACTCGCAATACCGTCAACGTTTTATATTATTATTATATTATGTACGTTATACTATCGTAATGTACGCGCGCATGAAGCGTTCAGGCAATGAGGCCCGCCGCGCCAGAGGGTTCGTTTCGAGACCCAGTTATGTATTATACGGCGACGATGTAATAATATATTTTATACTGCGTACAACAATATTATCGTATATAAATATGTATAAATATATATATATATATATTGTATATGTATATGAACCATGATATTATATACGTACACGATGTTCTCGTATATAACTATTATATTATATTCACGGACGGAACTAGACACGTTATATCGATATTAGCTCTATATAGGTACCAACCTATAGTATGCATATTGGGCTGGGTGGCTGGCTTAAATCCTAATATATAGTTCACGTGCATAAGTTAAGTTTTAGGGTTTTAACACTTTCAACACCATTCCATAACTCAGCCCTCCTTGTGTCAACAATATTACCCCTTGCCAAACGTAGGTATAATAATATAACATATGTTTACCTACATAGGAGGACTAAATACTAATAATAAAACAATAAAGTCTACCTATGGCTAATCGCTAAACAAAAGATAACGAATATTAAGCGGCTGCACATTTTTAAAAATGTTTGATCTATTCTACCATAGGTTCAAAGTCCATTAAAAAATATCGTTGAGGGTGATGCTAAAATTTTTTTAATTCCTTCGTTTTGCGTTTTTATAAGCTCCAGTAGTGTAGTACAACTATTATCATTGCGTCCACACTGCATTTTGGAAATAATAATATTTTGTGAATATTTAAAAATTCTCGAATAATGAATATTTGACTAATCATATTGTATAAATATTTTTTGTGAATATATGATTTAAATGGCTTTGAAAAGTTTTTTATAAAATATTTTCAAAAATAAGAAATTCTTGGCCAAAGAATATAACTAAAATATTTCCTAATTATTTACGCAACTTTTTAAAATATTTTTACAACCATATTATTTTCCTGAAAACATTTTTACCATAGTTAGGAAATATTTTATGCTGTGTGGGAGCTGTTATCCATCTCAGTTAATATAGTTTCTGCGTATTTGGGTTATTATATTGTTGCAAATATTATAAAATCAAACCTTCAGCAATTAAGATACGTTTTGGTCTAGTGACTTTCGGTATCAACATTTTAGAAAACAAATATTTTTAAAGACTATTTAATGATATTTTATTATAAATAGGGTTTAAGTGCTACAAGTATTATGAAAAATTGATAGACATCATATTATTTTCAATATTAAGGCGGAGTGAATAATTTTAAGCAAATTGAGGTAAGGAAAATTACTATTGCATGTACGTGAATTCCGGAAATAAAAACCAAGGGAAAAAAACCAAAGTGATAATATAATCAGAGAATTAGCATTATCACAAAATATAATATACAATCTATATGCTGTGTTATCAATATTATAACAATTATATATAAATTAATTATGCATTCAAATATTATACAGTTAATTATATTTATTTTATCCAATTTCATAGCTGGGCAAGTTAGTCACTTTTTTCTACTAGTTAAAGTTAACTTACTTTTTTATAAAAAGAAACTAAGTTAGAATATGAGTCAGTTTCTGAAATTTACTAAATTTCTAACTTAGTTCGATAGAAGTTAGTTTGGTGAAAATAGTAACTTAAGTTCGAAGTTAGATATTAGTTTTTTTTAAGTTTAAAATATAAATTTAAAAAACCATTTTTCAAATGTAATGCATTATATAAATTACATTTTCTTTTTTTAATATTATTTAATAATAACAATAAAAATATTATTATTATTATTACGTAACAGACAACAGTAATAGAATAAAGAAAAAAGATATATCTCAAAAATGTTGATTATATTATAATTTTTGGTTTTTTCCGTTGGTTTTTGTTTTTTGTATACCCTGTACGCGTATGCCGTATGGATATCGTATTTTTTAGCTATACTGGTGCGATAGCGTGTATCAAAAAAAGAAATTGGTGTTCTTAAATAATTTTTGGTCATCATAATATTGTTATACCTTTTCTATATCCTATTTTCCTGCTTTCAATACTCAACCACCCATATTTAAGGTATTTCCTGATCAGCACTTGGAGCCTTTGTTACACGCCACCGTATACAAGTATATTACGTATTAATAATATAATGAATAATGTATTACAATAAATCAGAATCTAGATTTGATCATAGACGCAAGCCTGCAATTAAGAGGGCTAGGAGACTAAGTCCAAAATACTAATCTGACCTGAAAGACATTTCACTGATTTTATCAAAATTATTCCCCCCCCCTACCTCATAAAAAAGTTGAATATATAATATTTTAACCGTTATTATTGTCGTATTATTTTTGCCATAGTATCCCTAGTATTATAATATTGCATCATCATAATGATCACGAAGTCGGGCGCACAGTACGATGATAATATCGACGATGGACAAACAATTACCAAAACTTTTCAAGTCGACGTGAACGCGTTGCACACGCGATTAGGTACATTATTAATATCGTTGCGTGCGGTTTCGTCAACGCGCCGGATTATTCGATCGGCGGCGCGTGTACACACACGCCGAAAAAAGAAACGGCTCACGCGGTAATTGTAATCCACTTGGCTTGTTTGGGAACAATATTATTACGCAAACGAAACGGGCGAGCGTTAATGACTCTCCGGAGCTGCTGCAGCGACCGAGTTTCGATGGATAGACGTTGACAATTAGTGCGACCCTCCCCCAACCCGCACCAAGACCGAACGATCGCGGCGTCTTGTCTATGTGATTCGATTACCTTAATATTATGGTGCGTACATTATTATTATTGTCATTAATAATAATCATTACGTGTGTGCAACAGATAATCACCGACGACATTTCCGGACGACGGTATCGTGTAAAACGAGTATTTAAAACAGTAATGACTAACATTACTTTGTTCACTTCTCTTCCCTTGGAATAGTGAACAGTCTCTCTCTTTTTTTTTAATATGATATTATAATAATACGTGTAAATATACATCGTGTACACGCGCGCGCTAGGACGACGCCGACGACGTATCGACGTAATGTCTTTCCTTCACACACCGAACGGGCAAATTTTCATCGTCCACTGCGCTCGGATCGAATTAGGATTGCATTTTTCCGGATTCGGCGGCGGTTACTCGACCGTCGACGGCGACGTCTTTTCCCCCGACGAACGGCGACCCATAATCGCGAGCACACGCACACACACCCACACATACACACGCCCGCCCACGCCGGCGGGGGCGCGCACACACATATCGACGCGAGAAAACGGATGTGAATTTCCATTGGGGAAAAAAAATATATATAAAAACGCTCATCTTCCTCATCCGAAAACCCCCCGGCCGAACGGCGATGATTTTCCCGACTTCCGGAGGCGGTGACGGCGGGCGGTAGCGGCGTCGGTGGTGGTAGTGGTGGCGGCGACGGCGACGGCGAGATCATTATTATACAGCAACCGTGTATATATATATATATATACAACATATATATGTGTGTGTGTGGGTAATAATATATTTTCTGCCATTTCCTCGGTGGCGGCGGTTGCGTTTACTGCGTACAATGACGGAAAACGACGGCGACCGTGTGTAAAAATATATAATATTATTATATACGACCGTCGCGTGCGTGTGCGTGCGTGCGTGCGTGTGCGTGTGCAGAGAGTAATGTGTTCGTCGTGCCCGCGATACGTATATAATAATAATAATAATAATAATATTATATTATATTATACTGTACATGGGATATTTGTGAAAAAAAAAAAATAATACAATTTTTATAATATAATATATTATATATATATGTTATACTTTAACGTAGGTACGCAGCGGAAAAAAAGGGGTTCGGTTTGATAATTACGACGCGAAATAACGTTATATACGTCCGTCCGGCGGTGGCGGAGGCGTGGGTGGAGTGAGCAGCGGCGGCGGCGGTAGCGACCGTGTACGCGTACCTACACACGCACGACGCACACACTCGTCGTATAATGTATTTATATATATATATATATATATAATATGTGCACACCGCGGCGCATAATATAATATTATATATGTGTGTGTGTGTGTGTGTGTATGTGTGCGAGTGTGCGTATATATACATATATAAAATATATACGCGTTTGGGGCCGATCGAAAGCGAAACGACCGGAAGCCGGCGGGCGGCAAAAACCGTTGGGACAAAACACGCGGCGTTTGTGCGTGCGTGTGTGTGTGTGTGTGTGTACAGTGGATGCGCGTGCCCGACGAAATTGTTCGGGTATTTTATTTTGTATTTTTTATTTATTTTTTTTTTCCCGGCCGTCCGTCCGTCCGTCCGTCCGTCGCCGTCCGTCCGTCCGTCCGTCGCCGTCCGTCCGTCCGTCCGTCGCCGTCCGTCCGCGTCCGACGGAAGTAACGACCGGAAACGCTTTTGGCCCGTGACACAATACGTATGAAAAATAAAAAAAAAATAAAATAAATAATAGAACCGCATCAATTTTATCATTTTTGTCGATCGTCACCGGTGCCGGTCGTGTATCATCATAAATCATAATGGGTATATTCTTAAATTATACATAATATTATTATTATAATGAAAAAGACAATAATAATATTATAATAAATGAATCTATATCATTATGACGTTAGTATTGCAATAAATGAATAGCTGCACCACAGTGATGTCGCATCGTTTATTATTATTATCAGGCAACGGGACGACGACTACGACGATCGCGGCGGCGGTGGCGACGAGGACGAGCACGGTCAACAGGATTAATAATATAATACTGAACATGGGTGCATTGTGTATTATACTGTATACGCCACCTACTGTGTAGGCAGGCAGGTATATGGTACGTTGTAATGTTGTATGGGCATTACAGGGGCGCGAGCGTTCGCGATACACAGTACACTATAATAATATATACACATAATACAATAATATTATTATATACATAAATATATTGTCGTACGCACAATGGTATTGGTCCGGTGTGTGCGTGCGTCATCCTAATAATACAATAATAATAATATTATAGTAAAGCGTACGAGGATGAGTAACACACACGCGCGGTATAAATAACATAATAATGGTAATAACAATAATAAACGACGGTAACAATATAACCGAATGACAAAAAAAAAAAAAAATCTGTCGAATTCCATGGAATCCGATCGGACCTGAGCGGTGCGGCACCGGACCGGCCGCCACCACCGCCGACGCCGAGGACGATTTCAGAGACAACCTGCAGCGGTGGTATTATTATTATACGGCCGATAATGAATGACATTTGCCCGCGCGGTGATTTCGGGCGTCGCCGTCGTCGCGACCGTCGTCGCCATCGTCGTCGTGATCGCCACATGATGATAATAATAATATAACAATACGACGTCGCTCGTTTCGACAAGGTTCTCTCCGTGCTGTTCCCTACCTGCGTATTAGTATTATTATTATTATTATTATTATTATTATAGCACAACAATACTTGTGTGCGCGGTTGCAGTTGTAGTAGTGCACATGCGTATTATTTAATATACACTCTCGCGCACGCACGCGCATTAAATATAATAATACAAATATTATATTATTATTATTATTACCATCCGACGGCCCCTATGGTGGTGTACGTGTACTATACGGGAGCGATTTTTTATTATTTAATTTTTCTCACACTGCTGCATCGTCATTCGTCATCCATCCGATCGCCGACGCACGCGCAGCCGCTCTCGCACAATTCGGCAATAATAATTGACTTTTCAGTTTTCATCATAACGCTCTATCGCGTTTCGGCATAATGATATTATAATAATAATAATAATAAAAATAACAACGACAATATAATATAATATAATATAATATAATATCAATATATAATATATATATATACACACCATAATATGTCCATATACATCTATCTACAAACCCACGTCCCGTTTATTCGGCTGTACCGCGAAACAACGTTTATTATTCACTCGATTTTTTTTTTTTTTTGACGTATCGACGGTTGTACACGTGTACCTTCAGAGTCCTTTGTCCGACACTTTGTCGTAACACTACGCGCGTGTATTATTACGAACACTATATCATAAAGTGTAGTCGGATCGGTAACCACGACTTTGTTTAGGTACTAATACGATTTACCCGTTCACATTTTTGCACCCGTTTTCCGCGAAAAAGCGTATTGGGTCCATACGCATTTTCCGCATTTTTCCTTCGGAAATCGATTTTTACTTAACACCACGAGTAGCGTGTGAGGACTCGCGGATGTCCAATGGTGGTTTACTGGTTTCTGCACACAACGCAATGACAATTAAATTAATATTTCAAAACAAATAATATAATCGTTTCCAAAACGATTAATTTATTCCGATCTCTGTTCCGTAGATTCGGTATTTTATTGTATTTATCGTATTTGTATTGTTCGAGTCTACACATATTTTTTTCGGTATTTTTTGTATGTAATTTAAAATGTCTTTACATTTTAATTTAATCGAATTAATTTAATATGAATAATAATAACACATTTTTGCATTAAAATGTCCCCAAAGAAAATACTCAAGAGGATATTCAAGCACGTGGATGTGGTGTATTCAAAAACGATAGAAACCCTATTTTATTAAATAAAAAAAACGCATATACACGAATTCCTAAAGATTAAGATGATAAGAAAAAATCCAAATATATTCTTGTATTCAGAAATTCATGACGTATAGGCACAAATATTAATGTGATTAAATGACGTGTAATATTATTTTTACTTAGTTAATTTAGAATTAAATTAGAATTATATTTTATATTTTTAAATTAGATTATTAGAATATAAGCTTAAGTTACCTATGTAAAAATATTATAAGTCTATAGGTAAGTGTAATATATATTAGTATGGTGAAATTGTGTAAATATATATTATTAATAACATTGTAACATAAATATGAATAATGATAAATATAATTAATTCATACTTTGATATTGGCTAAAAATAATAAGTTCAAATTTTTCATTGTTATATTTATTTGCTGTATTAAAATGCACTGTACAGTTAGTATGATAGTGATTTAATAATTGGTGATCTGAATAAAATTAGATTTTATAGTGCGTATTGATGAGTACATTATTTGAACTAATATAACTATTTGAAATGTTTAAATGTTCAAATTGTCATTATTGTTTTTATTTTTTTGTAGACAGCAAGTACTGTACTATATTTATATACGATTGTGTGTTACACTATTAAAACTATTTAGTACATTTTAAAACTATTAATTAGGTACAGAAACACCCCCAAATAATAGAATTGTTAGTATTTTCTGTATTAAACTTCTGGAATAATTGTAATCAGGGATCGAAACCGTTTCAAATTTTAACGGTTACGATCTACGTTTTTGAGAATGGTTTTCAAATTTTTGGTTTTAGTTTCAGTTTCAAAAAAGGTTTTTTTAAACTTATTGGTACAAGAACAGTTTTTGAAAATTTTTGGTTTTTGTTTTTGGAACGGTTTTTGAAAATTTTGAATTTATTTTCTTCATCTTATAACTGTAGACCTGATTTTAATATCTATTAACTATTAAGGGCTGAGCCTAAAGATATAAACTATTTCCAATTTGTATAATTGGTGTAGGTACATAGTACATACAATATAGCAAATTTACGTTTAGCAGAACTAATTTCGTGTTGTTAACTTTAATATGTTATCCCTTCTTTTGCATACAACATAATATGGCTGACATCATTATTCGATTACATTGATATTTAATTGTAATTTACAATAACATCACGCACTATATTACAGTATAATAAATCTCTTGTTATGTGATTAATCATTAATGCTTATGATATTTTGAACAAAATATTAATTTAAATGGATACTAAAAACAGTGTATTGGACTATTGACAATATTATTATTCAAAATGGCTTAATCTTAAGATTTAAATACACATTATACGATTAACGATTTGGTATACACATTTGTAGTTCAGGGGACACACTGAGGAGACTGATGATATTGACATAAGCGATTGATGACTGCGTGACAGACGCGGATCAGTTGAATATGAAACAATAATAGTATTAACATTAATAAATAACAATATACACATTATTTTTCAAACAACAACAATACAGATTACAGACGTACATAGACGCATAGGGGCGAACAAAATAACAATTATTATTGTGATATCTATATTTTAAGGGTATTCGATAACGTGATTTTTTGTTTTTGTCCAACACACGCATGACATAGTATTTTATACGTTTTTTTTTACCAAACATACCAATCGATCTAATGAAGCGATAAGAATTCTGAAAATAGATTTGAATTTGTCGTCAAGTCTACTTGAAATTAACTTACCCACATTTTTGATATTATTCCCCAAATTCCTAATAATGTCATATTAAAAAAGAGTATTTAAAAATTGTTGTATTTAAGTTTTCGGAGAAATTCAAATCAAAAAATAAAAATGTGGGAAAGTCGATTTCAAGTAGACTTGACGACAAATTCAAATTTGTTTTTAGAATTCTTATCGCTTCATTAGATCAATTGGTATGTTTGGCAAAAAAAACATCTAAAACTCTATGTCGCGCGTGTGTTAGACAAAAACAGAACATCACGGTATCGAATCCCCTTAATTTTTAATCAATAAGTATATAATATAGTAATAATTTAAAATATAAAATATTCGTATTACCTATTAATATTGCGTAATACTCAGTAATAGCATCGGGATTCAAACAAAATATTTTCTTCGTATAAAATACTCATTATAACTAGAATAAATTATAAATAATATAGCCATATAGGTATATTAAACTTTATAAAATTCGAAGAAACCGATATTAGTTTTAGATTTTAACCGGTTTTAAGAACGGTTTACCAATTTTATAGTTTTGGTTTAGGTTTTGTAAACGATTTTTTTTAAGATTTTAGGTTTCAGTTATGGTTTTTTAACCGGTGTTTTAAGGCTTTTCGGTTTCGGTTCCGGTTACGGTGTTTAAATATGAAAAAACCACGGTTTCGATCCCTGATTGTAATAGAATATTTTTAAATGGGAAAACATTGATCAAAAAATCAATCTGTAAGTATTGAAAAAAACCTAGTTAAATTGTAAAAAGGCTAAAAATGAATTTTGGAAAATCCCCCAAGGGATTTTAGGGGTCCTAGAAAAATTTAAAAAAGGCATAGCAAAATCTATAAAATTCTACTAAATAACTTGGTGTTATTTTTTTTGGAATTGAACCGGAAAATGCCGGTACTGCCACTAAAAGGTCCTAGCAAAATCCAAAATCGTCCAACAAAATCTAGCAAATCATTTTTTTTGATCTGGTAATGTGCCAGTGCACCCAAAAAGATGGCACTGGCCTGTTTGCTGGTGGATTTACAAAGTTCAGGGGCCCTAGCAAAATCTATAAACGGCCTAGCAAAATATAGCAAATTCCTAGCAAATTTTTGATATAAGTTTCGTAGTCATAGCATAATGTGCCGGTGCCAACTTGACGGACATCGTACAATGTATTAATATGCATTTATATACAATAAAATGTAAAAAATAATAAAATTACTTGAAAATGGTAAAAAACGCAAAATAAAAGTTTCAACTTTGAAGACTATCAGTTACATGAAACGAATTACTTGGAACGCATTGTCCTAAACTCTAGGTTTTCTAGGTTTTCATCGTTCTATAAATGAAAGCGATAGCGTATTTATCCATAGATAATAGAAGTACGTTATTGCGCTGAAAAGACATTTTTTGTTATTCTTAAAGCATTTCATGTTAGCTTTCATAGTGCATTCAAATAATAATCATGACATAATTGTTACCAGCTACCTCCCTTCGGTTACTTACCTAAGTTATTAAGGCTATGCGCTAGTTTACCCTCGATAAAAAAATACTCACTTAGAATCCGTGTAGGTACACCATGACATATTAGTTATTACTTAACTGTGCATATTATTATTTATAATTTTGTACAAATATATAATATGCGTTTGAACCTAGAGCAACCAAAAAAAAATGTACTATGCGTTGTACCCGGACCCTACTAATAAGTAATAGGTACTGGCGTACTGCAAAGTTCGAATATAATATACCTATACCTATACTACACTATTTATATTAATAAAAGGAGATGTTTGCGTATATGTGTGTGTGTGTGTGTGTTTGTGCGTGTGTATGAAATCCACAGCCAAGTCTATATCGAACTTATGGTTTTGAAATTTGGACAATTTGGTACAAATTTGGTAATGTTACACCAACTACCCGACTATGCTTTAAGCATTTATAGAATTTGTCTCCAGTTTTTTGTTCTAAGATCAAAAATATATATAGAATTAAGAAATGGAAAATCATAAAATTAGCCATTGTAATATTCATCTAAAACTAAGCTGCAGAATACGATAGAAATATAGACTAATTTGAAGTCGGGAGAAGTTGGGTAATACGCAGCTATAAATTATAATTAATTAATGTAACTATACTATATAATATCAAAGGCCTAAAACGGATAACCCTTATGCAAATCCACAGTATTTCATAACATTTAAGTCAATAGATTCAGTAAGATCCGTTTAGTGAATGTCATAGGCTACGTTTTATTGCTCTGCACATTTTACTATTTAACACATAAATGTTGAATTTAGTTGACTCACGGAAGACTATAATTTCTTTGTTTGTATATTGTTGGTATTGGTACAGAAAATAAAATAGGTTTTATAATTGTATATAATTTTAGATCTGTATTTTATAATTAGTCGAAACAACCCAAAATAACTGTGTTAAAATATTTGCAATTTACATTTTAACTGAGTGTAAGAATGGGTAAAGTCACGGGGATTTGATTTGTCACGGGCAACGCCGTGCCCGACCAGCTTAGTTTATTATATTACAGCGATACTCAAAAAGTGAGTTGTTTCGATAATAGTACATAACAATATAATGGTCGTTGTTTACAACCGAATAACGGACATGGTTTCATACACTGTTTTGAAATATTTTTCTTTAGCTATTGAATGTAAACAGTATGTTTAAGTCGATGCACACCCCGCAGTCAACGAAAATAAATATTATATTTCCTTTATAAATATCGTGGACCGTCAAATGTCATTGTGTGATTCTTCATAAACGTAAATTTATAATGGCACATACAAAAGTATTATATACGACCAAATCACAGTAATCCTAATCCCAAGTCCCAATACTTGAGCACAGATATTTTTCTTTTCTGTTCATTATCGAACAATATACGGGAACCACTAGCTCGATTTCTAATCGAATGTGCGCAGTTTATTTCTATTATACGTATATACTATATATACATACCCAGGACCAACCATAGAGTGACCATGTGACCACACACATAATCATATTGTATAGTGTATGCTATACATATACGGTCGGGGTTTATAATATGGGCACATAATAATATATCGATCGGCCATTTTCATCTGTCATTATTAAATATACGATGCACAATAAAGTCCGTCCAAATCGGCAACGGCAAAGAACGAAAAATACACGTCCCTTATATGTAATATATATTATTATATATAATATAGAGACAGATTTCCGTTTCATTCAATAGGTGTGGACCTATTATAATATATAGGAACACATTTTTTTCTCCGTCTCCTCCGCACATATCCCTTTTCTGCAGTACTGCTATAACCGCGCGCATCAAATACTCCAATAAAGAGACGTACCCATTCACAAAGCGCGGCTTCTCAGCAGGGATGGATTCCGTATAGACCCACACACATACACTCGCGCTTATATATATTATATTTTATATAAACGTCGTCGACCCGGATGTGTAAAAACATCAGCGTAGGTATATATGACTTACCATATGTGTATATATATTGGTTGCAGTAATATGTATATATAGTAATACGAATACCATAAACGAACGTGAAATTCGTTTCGGTGCGATGAAACACTATTCCATAAAGCCACCGCCGAAATCTTATTATATTTTTGAATTTTTCTTGCATAAGATATCTTTCGTTCGGTTTGCGCAGGAGACCCGCCGCCGCTGCGGAGGGTGCAGCGTTCTCGCGGGTTTTGCGGACGGAACTATATACCTATACTATATGTATAGGGTTCGTATAATCTCCGTTTCATATATCCTCACGGGTAGGTTATACGTGTACACACTGTCGTGTATATGTACCTACGCCTAAACGACCGTCGATACATAATATATCTTATAATCGCGATTCTAAGGGTATGCATAAATATATAATAACGCGCGTATATAGGCATACCAGGCGAGCTTTCTGCAGCGGGTGCAGCCGCGGCCGTCTGACGTCCGGGGTACGTATATAGCAGGTAGGAAGGTATACACGGGGGATCGATTTTTTTCCAAGACGGAGAGCAATTTGGATAGCGTGCCGAGGGCGTATGGGCACCCCCCCACCCCCTTCCACAAAAGGGTGACCCATATATTATTATTATGCGTGTATCTCCATTACCGTTTCTCGCGTGCGCGGAGTGTTCATCCGAAGCTAGATTGGAATAATATGGTACTTTTTGTCTGCAGACTGCAATGCACGCACGATAGGTACGATACACACAGATACACACATACATAGACACACACGTCCACACGCACTCATACACGAAATATTGCGTTATTGTATACGATAACAAACTATGTAATATCATGTATATATGTCATCTGTATATCCATTACCCACACACACACACACAAAACATAATATATATAGACGGTTTTAACTATCGGAATTAAATACGTACAGGCACCTTTTCAATAGTATATACTTATATATCGTATATATATGTGTGAGTTTACAAGTGCATATTATAAAATACACTAAAGTTTATGACACTTCGAGACGAATCATCGATCAGCATCGTGGACGTACCGCGCATTTCAAACACTGCAAACATATTATATTTAACGGGCATTATTATACTGTAATACAATAACAATAATATACGATACGTTATATGCGGCATTTAAAAAAAAAAAACATATTTTACTATGTCAGCCCCTCATGTACAATTTCAAAATAAATCAAACGCGTTCGCGATTCGTGTGTTTATTAAACTAAACTCATTATTACTATAACTGCATCGCACGCGCGTTGAGTGTTGACCTCCGTCTAATTTTCTAAACGTTTCGGAACGGAAACGCATTATTGTATTAAAGTTTACTATCATTATTCAAGTTGGTTATTATTATAACCATCGTGTCTTAATTAGAAAACTAATACTTGCGCGTATTAAACTGTCGTAGAATAGTATAGCCGTCACAAACTCGCAATCTTTATAAGTCGATACGATACAATAATAATATATATATACTTTATATAAAGTCTCAACATCGGTAACGATAATATTTTGATGCGTACACATTGTATTGTATACGTCATGTGAATACTATTATGTTATACGATAGTTTTCGTGAATCGTAACGTCATAATAATAATAACATTTTCATTGCTGAATGGTCGGTTTTTGCGCAGGTGGTATGAATTGTATTTGTGTGCAAAATACCATATTATTCAAACATTTCAAACGTAATAACATAAGAGTACCTATAACTTAATATTGTTGAACCTTCGCGTTAGAATAATGTATAATATAATATATAAAATATTATATTGTTGTGAGTCTAAACAACGTTTTATAACCTTATAATAACACTGTTTGTTCTGGGGTAAAAATGCTATCGTCACTAAAGTCACTACCTATACATACGTATAGTCATAATGCATATTATATTGTTGTCGTACCCGTGTATGCCGTATTGATATAATTTAGGTCCGATGACCGATATTAAAAATATTTTATCGCCCGTGTTTGTGCAGCATATAATAATATAATAAACATTAATATACCGTGACGCCCGTCGTCGTCGCGAAAGCGTTCACATATTATAAATTTATATAATATAATATATGTATATATATATTATAGACACGATATAATAAACTATCGTAAACATTTTTTTTTTATTATTTATTACTTTTTTTTTTTTTAACACAAGTCCTTTTGATTTTTTCCCTTCCGTTTAGTATATTAATATGTTTTTTTCGTGTTGTGTTTTGATTCCTTTGTGTGCGTGGATATTTAGCGAACACATTCTATTGTATGCCGGCATCCCCCCATTTATACTTATATAGTTATATGTATAAACCTATAGGCTATATTATGTTATCATGATATTATGTTGTTTGGTCGCGAGTGCGCGTACACTGTACGCATATAGTGTGTATACGCACAGGTAGGTACACGTATGACGTATATATAATTTATATGTATTTAGGTTCCATGATTTATTGAAATGGGATTTCGTTTACCACCCGTGTGTGTACAATGTGTGTATGCGAGAAAAGGGTGACGGGGCAAAAAAGTTGTCTCGGAGTAGTCTACGCGACGTTTAATATTATATAAAACATCGGTCCACGTGTCGCGTACAATATTCGTACAATCGTACATAATAATATGTCATATTATATTATATCAAACAATATATATATACACAGTGTGCGGATCGTTTCCGACGATGATGAATATTTCAATTGGAAACGCGCGTATATAGCTTATGTTATATAGGTGCTACCCTGCTACACGATTTAATATAATAATATTATTATAGTTTAACTCGTCGTAAACGCGCTTATCGGCAATGGCATCGCGGCGGCGTTTATTTATTTAATAGTTTTTTTTCCTCAAATGCAGGGATCGAAACCGTTTCAAATTTTAACTGTTACGGTTTCGGTTTTTGAGAACGGTTTTCTATATCTTATGATTTTGGTTTAGGTTCTAAGATCGGTTTTTCAAATTTTTTTGGTTTTGGTTCGGTTTCAAAAAAGGTTTTTCAAATTTATCAAAATCAAGAACGATTTTTGAAAATGTTTAGGTTTTGGATTTTGGAACTGTTTTTGAAAATTTTTTTCCTCTACCTAAATAACTGCAGACCCGATTTTTACTATCTATTTACTATTTAGGGCTGAAATCTCTAAAATATGTCCAATTCGTATAATTAGTGTAGGTACATACAATATGGCAAATTTACGTTCAGCAGAACTAATTTCGTGTTGTTAACTTTAATATGTAATATGTTATACCTACTTTCGCATACAACATAATATGGTTGAGACTTGAGATCATTATTCGATTATATTAATATTTAATTTTAATTTACAATAACATCACACTATATTACAGTACAATAAAACTCTTGTTATGTGATTAATGCTTATGATATTTGAGCAAAATATTAATTTAAATGGATACTAAAAAAACTAAAAAGAGTATTGGACTATTGAAAATATTGTTATTTAAAAAGTTTTACTCTTAAGATATAATAAGATTTGGTACACACATTTGTAATTCAGGGGATTCTGAGGAGAATGATGATAAGCAGTTGATGTATTTAATGACTGCGGGACGGACGCGGATCAGTCGAATACGAATCAATTGTAATAACATTAATAAATAATAATATACACAAATACATCAAATAACAACAATACAGACGTGCATCGCCGCATATATATAGGGGTGATCAAAATAACAATTGTGACATTTGTATTTAAATTTTGAATCAGGGAGTATAATAGTAATGATATTATAAAATATAAATAGAATAATATTCGTATTACCTATTAATATTTCGTAATAATCAGTAATAGCATAGGTATTGAAACGAAATATTTTCTTTGCGTAAAAATACTCGTTTTAACTAGAATTATAAATAATATAGATAATTAACTTTATAAAATTCGAAGAAACCCATATTAGTTTTAAATTTCAATCGGTTCCAAGAACGGTTTTTCATTATTGTATGGTTTCGGTTTAGGTTTCGGTTACGGTTCATTAACCGGTGTCTTAAAACTTTTGGTTTCGGTTCCGGTTACCGTGTTGAAATATGAAAAACTGCGGTTTTAACCGGTTTTTCAGAAAACCGTTTAAACGGGTTTCGATCCCTGTTCAAATGTTAACTGCTAATAAAGGGTGTTAAGGCGTCATTATATTATATTAATATACAAGTCCGCAGGCTGTTCTTATCTTGCGGGATCGGCCTCGCCATATTATATCTGCTGCTGCAGCAGTGATGATTGACTTTCGTGTTGCAGATACGTCTGCAACTTTTCATAATATATAATATTATCAATGTTATCACTCGGGGACGGGTTTGCGGATGTTTTGGGCAGGATGGGGAGGTGGTGAACTGATAAAACGATAATGAACGCACCACATGACCGGATGTCGATTTGAAGCGCAGTTGTACAAGTTTTGCGTACTTATACATATATAATATAATATATATTATTATTCTAACAATTTATTTTGTACGTATATAACAATATTATGATATACAGTCCGACCGGACAGTTTATAGACGATAGTCTCGAGTGTATTATTTAGCATTATAATATATTATACTATTCATTATTCAGTATTATTATATCATGCTCGAATCCAATTTCTGCGCTTGTTGATAAATTGTTTTATATCACGAACGAGTGATTATCACGAAAATATATTTCGTATAATATAATATTTAGCGTTTTGCTGTTTTCCAGCAGTATTGATACAATTAGCATTAATAGTATTTATATATGTATAGTAACTTTATAAACTTTGAATGCAATAAACTTATACTTGGCATAAATACCTATATGTGATTACTTTAGTGGGAAAAATACTCATTATTGTCAATTAAATAATATTATGTGACAACTTCTTATGCGTACGTAAAACTGTTGTATTTACCGTAATATATATACGTCATACATTTTTTATTTTTTTAATAAAAGCTTCAACATTAACCAGTTATTACCCTAGAGTATTAAGATATAAATGAGTATAGACATAAAAAGAAAATAATTCAGTTAATGGTGATTTTTAATGATGTAGGTATTAGATTTATACGATGTTAGAACTTTTTTATATATTAAGCTATGTCTTGGTTAAGAGTTTAATAATTTTGGCGACGTAGTTTTCGTTGAGCGCTTTTTCCATGTTCAGTGCTGTAGAGAGATTAGAACGTATTCTCTGGTATTTCCTGCATTCTTGAGTTATGAGTTTGACGGAGATTTCAGCTTGACATTTTTCGCATATGGGTGGAGGTATGCCTACGCAATATTCTTCATAAGAATTAAAAGTTATTCAACAAACCGTAGATGCGTATTTCTTCGTATAACCTTTTTTAGTGGCTACCACGATAATAATATATATTATAATTTTATAAATTATGTACTTGTAAGTACTTGGATAAACGTTTCTTTGATTTTCACAAATCCCTAGCCTCCTTCGTTTGACTGCTCACCGAAATGAAAATCATAATATTATATGTATTAACTATTATAACTTCATTTTAACTGGTCCATTGCAAAATCAAACTTAATCGTGCAGTATATAGTGCCAAGAGAATTCGTGTCGATTCCGATTGTGGCCATTGGGACTCCAACTGCCAGCACGTCGCGTAATATTATTATGTCTTTTGATTTCTAGACCAAACGCCAGTAGGTATTGTGAAAAAGAAGTTTTCATATTTCATGATTTTTGAAATTAATTATGAACGCATATGAGTTTTTCTAGGCTGAGAACGAAAAATGTTATAATTTCATTTGATAAGTGTTGAATAAAAGTTTATTTTTTGAATGAAGCATACAAATATTTTGTGTTAAGATAAACATACACACTAAAATCCATGAAATATCAATTAATTTTTTTACTTATAACTTAGTAAAAAGGTCTGCGGATATAGTTAGTTTTTAAAATGAATACCCGACAACTGGAAGCAGTTAAACAAGCCCCGTGCAGTAGAGAGCAAAAAACAATCTGGGGTATGTGTGAGTTCGTTTGAGGCAGTTGTACAAGAATATTCCAAGCAGATAATTTAGTACATAATATGTAATAATAATAATAATCGTAATATATAAATAATAATCGTTATTATAAAATATAAAAATTAATCGTGTAATGTGTAATTATTGTGCGGGTCAGGGGTGAGTAATAAAAAAATACAATAAAACATAATGATTATGACTATATTTTATGTTTAGGGCCAGTGCCAATAATAAAATAAAATATTATGATATTTTATGTTAGGTAACCAGTTGTTGGTATCGCGGGATTAATCCCTATAATAAAACGGGACTTCACAGTCGATGGGAAATTCTAAGAACTGAGCGGCTTACACTGCACACTTTAACGTTTTACGTTTATTTACTTCTCCCACGTACCTACCGAGCGAACAGATAACATCTATATTCCGTAATAATATATAATGAATTGCCTATAGACCTACCCTTTACAAAAGGCTCGGCTCCAACTACGGCCATAAGATATTTTCGAGACAACGTGCGTACTGTATATTATATGAAATGGGTGAAATGTTAATGACTGTTCGAACAGTGTGTGTAAACTGCAAAGTAACTCGAATATAATTTATATAATATATATAAACGTATATGTATATTATGTATAATGTATTATATACGGTTCGAGATGACGAGATATAATCTGGTGGAGACGTTTATTATTTTTATAACCGACGTGACAAAGGCTTAAAAAATAAGACATAAAAACTGTAAAGTTATTAACGTTTAAGTATACATTATTATTATTATTATTATAATCCTCGGCCAGCAACAATGTTATCTCCTTGTCCGATATATATATATATATATATATATATATTATATACTATTATACGTTATATTATTCTCGGCAAATATTATTATATATAGGTATACCTGATGTATGTACGGTCTACCTCGGCTACTATGTTTCTAGACCACAATTACGCGCATAAAATGTGAGGAAATCACTTTTCTCGTCCGCAAAGTAGGTTAGGTGTTATTATATTATTAAAGTCCATTTTTATGTATAAACAAAACGGTAGCGATTGTTTGACTTTTTTTATCGCGACTTTATAATAATATTGTGAAAAACAACGTGATTTGGCCAATAGTCATGGATATAATAATATTATGTATGTGGTGCAATATGGAATAGAGTAGAGGAAAAACGGTGTGAATGTTATTTTTTGCGAACACGAAGAATGGTGGTGGACGGATATAGATCCACGTCCGCGAGTACTTATATGGACATAATATATTATTACTTCGGACACGGATACAATGTAGACGGTCGGATCTCCTTTTCGAAATAATCAATCAAACAATAATAATTAAACCACACCGTATTCCTCGTGTATTTATATATATCCTATATCCTTCTACCTTAAATGTATATATATTATTTATTTATTTAATTTTTTTTGCTGCTTATTCGACTTCGTTATATAGAAGTTTCACTGTATTATATTATATTATATTTATATTACATATATATATTATTTATACGTAGGTATATAAAATGTGTAATTTATTTGAGTTTGTTCACTCGTGCCGCCGGTTTAATAGCATAATAGTAAAATAATAATAAAAAAAAAATTCTATCGGATTTAATTTTCAAAAGTTTAACGCGTGGGACACAAAAACGACGGATGCCCGTATTAAATATATATATGCGGAGAACGGAGGCGAAAAAAATATTCCAAAACAAATAAACGAAAAAAATTTTTAAAAAAAACGAAAACGTTCGCGCGGACAATTCGTTTCGGTGTTCAGTTTTTAATATTCCCTTCGGGAGACGGCGGCGCGAAAGGAGGAAGAGGATAATAATATTATTATTATATATATAATCGAAAACGCGATGGAAGTGAAAAAAAAAAAAAATGTATAATAATAATAATTGACCGGGGCGAGGCGACCGAGTTTTTTATTCCGTCGGACCCGCATCCGAGAGACCGCGCAACGGAGAGGGAGCGATAGCGGCGCGCGGACGGAGGGACGGAGACGGCGAGAGAGAACGCGTCGCTGCTGCCGGTCGGTCGGTCGGTCGGTCGGTCGTCGGTGTTCCCTGCCTGCCGTATCACCGCGGCCGCGGCGGCTGCGGCAGCTGTCCCGCGACGCGCGCGGTCGGAGGGCGGTTCGGGGCAGCTGATCCGGCCAAAAACGTCGGCGGCGGCATTACGACGTGTGCGCGTGTATGCGTGCGTGCCCGTTTGCGCCCGCGCGCCCGCGTGTGTGTGTGTGTGCGGTGTGCGGTCCGCGACCGGGGCAAAAGGGCGTGCGCGGTCGAGGGGGGAAACGGACGTGTGATACGTGTAATTTACGTGCGTCGTTATCCTCTATACCATATATATATATATACATATACATTATACACATTATATATTTTATATACGTATATATATATATACACACGTCCGTACTTATATATAATATAATATACGAGTGTGTGCGTGCGTATATATATATATCAACGCGTTTTACCCGCACCACACTCCCTGCCGACCACAGTCGCTGACGACGACGGCGACGGTTTTTTTTTTCTCTCTACTGCCGCACACCACACATACACACACATACACACGCACACACATACTGACTGGCGTAGTGGCGTCCCCGACGGCGGGTCGGTGCTGCATGTGTGTCGGGGTTGCGGTGAGAGGGGGGAGGGGGGCTACGCGCTAGTGCGACGGAGACCGAACGATAGATAAAGGCGTGCACGTACGTCGTCGGTGGAGGAAGTGAACTACGACGACGACGACGACGACGACGGCAACGACTATAGTATACCTATATATATGCAGTGCACACAATATACGTATAGTGCGGTGACGACGACGCGCGTGAGAGATAGACCAAGGGATGACGGTGTGTGTGGGGCAGCGTGGTGGGGGAGGGGTGAGCGAGTGAGATGAAAAGATAAAAACCAATTCCGGCGGAACGCGGCGTCGGCGTGAAAGGTGTGTGTGCGGCGTCCGCGGTGTCGGCGGCAGTGCGGGGAATTCGCGCGCGGGGCGAGGGGATCGTCGACGGCGGTGCGGTGCTGCTCGCACCGCGTGACATTTAATTGCGCGTCGCGCCCGGCCCGCGGCGACGACGACGGCGGTGGGTAAAATCCATCCAGCCGTCGGCGGGACACATGTCGATAAAACGTCGTCCACCGCCGCCGCCGTCGACGTCGTCGTCGTTGCCGTTACTGCTGCCGTCGTCGCCGCCACCGCCGCGTGGGCAACGCCCACCGGGCCCAAATGGCTTTGGGTCGTAAAACGCATTGTGCGCGATTTTTTCCCTCGTTTTTTCGTTTCTCTCTTTTTTTTTTATACTCGTCGAGTTTCCCCTCTTTGTGCGCGCCGCGGCGTGTGTGCCGGCGGCGGCGGTGGCCGGAGCGGCGTGGTGGTGACGGGTTTCGAGGGGGCGGGGGCGATGCGAAGGCGGTGCGGTGACGGTGGCGAACGAAGATAATAACGCAGCGGCGGCGGCGGTGGTGAGAGGGCCCCGCGAGGATTTTAGTCGCCTCAGCTGAAAATCCTCAGCGCTCGGGTTTTTGGCTTCTTTTCCTTCGGGTTTTTTTCCCTTCCGTTTCTTCTCGCGGGACCACCGACCGACCGCGCGGTCGACTGCAGCAGCAAACGCGACCGAAAATATAACGATTTGACCGGAAATCGATTTCAATCTTTCTTCCTTTTCCTCCACGCACTCGGTGGAAATTCGGATCTCCGGGAAAAATAAACTATAATAATATCATGATATATCGATTCGCCGGTCTCCGGACGAGTAACGGCCGCCAGTGGCCGTCGGCGTCGGCGGTATCTCGAAATCGCAGAGGACGCATAACTTATACCCAATGATATGTGCTATAACTTACTAGATAGCCGATTACGTGTACAACAACGTAAATAATTATGATGTCTATATAGCGCCATTTGTCACTCGACCGACGTTTACATTTCTTATGATTTTTGCACTGTCCCCCCAATCACAGATGACTATTTTAATAGCAATTACCTGGGATAATATATGGACCGGCATGTACTAATAAAATATTATGGATGTTTAAAGAAAAACAATACATTTGACTATTAAAATTACTCGTTACAGTTCTAGTAGGTAACTAATTGTATCAGTCCTTTTATACTTATTTTTACGTTTATTTCCATTATGATTCTGTAGTCTATGAGTTAAACACAAGAGTATGGTTAGTGGCGTAGACTGCATGAATATTAGTCAAAGAAGGGTTTTGTATTAAAGATCTGTGTATACACCGCATATACCTAAATTTCTGCAAGTTCGGTCGAATGTATGATAGGCATACGGTACGATTTCGGGTTTTCGTCAATATTGACACAGCTCGTGGTTTCCCGATTCCATACATATATGACATTTATAATGTGTATATAATAATATATTGTAACGTTACGTTTTCGTTTACATAGTTTTCACATTCGTTCGCTTTGAAAACAATCGGACGAAAAAATGATGGGGAAACTGCTCGGCTTGGACGACATAACGTGCACGTTTCCAATTTATTGTAATTTCTCCTGTTTTTACTGCTCCCAAAAACAATACAAAATAATACACTTTCCAAGTATTTTCAGATCGCCTCGATATACGTTATACGACGAGCGATATCAGCCTCCTCTATTCGGTACATAGATATAATAAAATTCAAAAGTTGACATTTCGTGAAAAAAATCCGTCGAATACGTTTCGAATACGTCACTCGTATCACCGGGGCTGTCGTTGGACGATTCTAATGTGCCGCGTTGTTTAGATTACCGATGACGGAGGGGCCGATATAATTATCGTTATTATAGCAACTAAAACTGAAAATAATATTCCAAGTGTTTCCACGATGTTTGACCTTCCTGTTTATAATATATATCCAACACGATCGCGTCATTTTGACGATTCGGAAATTCTCAGTTATTTTAAAAAAAAGAACACAACACTATATAATAATAATAATAATAAAAATAATAATATAATAATCACAATTTACAACATTATTTTTCACGCAACGATTTCGACTCGGTTCGTTCTGTGAGAACAAAAACAACATAATATAATTATACGACGACGAGCATGCGCGTTTATATATGTATATGCATGTGTGTGCACATATATATGTGTCTTTTTTTAATGAAACTTAGCAGAAAGATGCGACCGCGCGCCACCGTTACTGGAAGTAATCGACGCGGATCGTTTTTCGATCTTATGGTATCCGATTGCAATTTCTCCCCTTTCCCGTGACTGCAGACAAAAACCGTATTGGCTGGCGTTGTATTTTAATAAAGACGGACGAGCTAATCAATATCGTCGGCAAGTGCGTAAATAATACTTGCAAAAAAAAAAAAAAAACAAGAATATATAGACAGGAGAAACGTGTGTCATACTCATATTTCTGCGCAGGCCGAAAAATGTGAAAAACACACTCAATAATGTATAATATTATAAGCATAAATAAAATAAAATATTAAACAAACTCGCGTTTTCAGATTACAGTAGCGGGCTGTTTTTTTTCGGCACGACTGCACGAGTATTATTGTTTATCGTTAACCATAGGTTTAACATTATTATTTTTTATTCACGTTACCACGCGTCAGTCAGAAAAGCGTTAAATTGACTTTTATTAAAAACTTTGATAAAATACGTATATAATAATATTAATAACACAGGCAAGACGTTGATGATAGATATAAAGTACATACTACACACCTATATATTACCGGTGAGTGATGTATTGCTAAAAATATTCGTGGGTATACGCCTTTTTCACGCAGGTGGGTGTTTTATCTTTAAAAAAAAATGTTCTCGCTTACCTCAAAATAATTATTTTCTTACACCACTTAACTATTAAGACTAGTTAGATACAAGTACTTATATTTTTGAAGATTGTTTTTCGGCGATATTTATTCTATTAAAGTACTTATTTTTGAAAACAGAAATCATGAAAACCCGATGATGAAAACTACCGTGAAAGCAAATGAGCCACACATTGATGACACTTTCTATTTTTGTAAACTTCAATTCAGAAAAATTATAAAATGTATTATACCCATCATAAGCGGTATAATTGTATAAGGTATAGATAAAAGGTCTTTGGTTCTAATAATATTTTTTGATAATCACTTTGAAAATTACAAATAATTACTTAGAATATTATTTGGTTTTCGCCACTTAAAATAATTATTTTAGCATAGGTATACAGTCCACGTATCATTTGGAGAGTACTTATACGTAGTCACTATAATAGTGTCTTTAGTGTCAATATATTGTCTATAGTACTATATTAGTCTCTATAGGTAGTCTATACACTCACCCTAACTGGAAAACCCCGCCTGCCCCATCGTGTATGGTACTATGGTGTCATGGTGTATCGTTTTACATATTTTTCATTAAGGTGATAAAATTATATTCTGCAAATTTTGCATAGTACAAAAAATATTAAATTCATTATGAGCCAATATGGTTAAAAACTATTAACATTGTTAACAACAATGTACTAGAATAATGGTTATTAACTCTGGAATAAATACGGCTATAAATTATGTATTATAAAACAAAAATCAGAAATTGTTTTCAAAGTATGAGAGATATACCTCCCATACACCCACGGGCAAATTTTGAGGTTCTTTATAATTCTAAACAAGTTTTTCAAAATTTAAAAGATTAAAAATAATTTTTGTTGTTCAACACAAATTTAAACAATTATAATAGTACACTTATTTTTTGATAATTTTATAATAATGACTTAAAATTTAATTTTCTATATTTATCCGCCAATATCGTATCACAAATCCATTCATCGATACTATTCGATACTCATTCGACTTTTACATGGTGTTAATCAAAAAATGTATATTTGAATTTAATTTCCGGAATTATTTAAGTATTATACTATTTTGTATAGCCCAATAAATTAACTGCCGAACGACGACAATAATGTATATAATATTATGTATAATATTTAAACATTCATGTATTCATTTTAGATTCTGATCGATGAATGTGTTGGTTTTATAATGACGTGTTTTTATTTTTATTTCGATGTTACGTAATTCAAAATATATACTTGTTGTGTTATATAATTCAAAATGTCTGTACTTTACTTAATAATTGAGAAAAACTATATAAAAACAAATATGGGAAAACGGGAATATTTACGCAACAACAATTTTTAACAAAATCGATTTAGTAATTTTGTTGTAATCCAAACACCGTAGATACTTGAAATTCTCACCAAATATTTGTATTAAACATTATATATATTATATAATATTATAATTTTCAGTTTCGAGTTATTTATAGACATTTAACATCTTGTGTAAGTGTTGACAAAATGCCCGGTCAATATTCTTGAAAATTGTTTTCATGGTTCCTCAAAAAACTTTCTTATAGCAACTTTAAAATGTCTAAAATAGATGGACACAATCAAATGGAGACATTTCAGATTTAATTTTCAACGTTATTGGAAACATTTAACGACTTCAATATGGATTTGAAACATTTTAATCCTACATGTACAGTATTGATCATAATTATATTACATATTTTAATATATACACAAAAAAATATCCAGAATCCTCAACATACGTTATAATATGCAGTACATAGGTATTGATGTTAAATATTAGCTATAATAACAGTTGTATTATTATGATAAAATATTATAATAAATATTAATAATTAATAAAAAAATAATATGTGTTTTGGATGTTCTTGGAAAATATAGTTTAACATACTGGCTACCATATTACTCGTAAAAAATAATTACCGATAGTAATGTAAATGAAGTATTAAATGTCCTTAGAAATAGCTAGGTAGATGCGACACACTGTTTCTTTTCAGTCGTTTTTCGTAGTAGGTACCTAATCTATACGCAATGTTTTATTATTAAATTCAGGTTTAGATAATATATCTATTACAGACCTATACTCAATACCGAGCTACACTCGAAACCTACTATACAGCAGAGCGACTTCTCTGTTTTTTTGGTTTTGAAGTTAAAGTTTCATGTAGAAAAGGCTTAAACGTTCAAGAACAAAAGTTTCAGTAAGTTGTAGGTACAAAATGAAATGTACGAACAAAATTAATATCGTCTCTGCTATTGAATAAAAAAAATGGGTTTGGTACTTGGTTAGGTTAGGTTACCAGGAAGTAAATAAGGTGTGGCAAAAAACCAGTGTTAGTTTAATAATTGTTTATTTTCATTTCATTAAAACTTGAGTCCGAAATCCGATGTAGGGTATGATGTGCATTTCAAATGTCGTAAATATTATTCCTACGCGAATTCAGTGTACCTATAATGTAGCTCACACTTTTATACGCTGTTCGCCGTCCGGTTTATTACGATTTAACAAAAACCGTAATTCGATTTCTGCATCAAATCGTGCAGGTACCTACCGAATGATGTTATTGTACTGTTGTCGACGTGCCCGTTAATCGACACCGAAGGCATTTTCGACTTTAGGACGCCATAGCATGTGTGACACTTACCGCGAACGTCACTCTCGCAAAAGCGTCCTTATCGACGGTTTTTTTTTAAATGCGCGATGTATATACATATATATGTACCTCTATATACGACGAGAATGTGCGTGTGCACTCGCAATTGTACAAAATTCTGTCCTATTCAATAGTCCCTGTCGACGTGGAGTATGTGTTATGTTCACTGTCACTTCGAACTCTTTGTCTCGTATCAATATTATCGTTTGTCACATGTGTCGGGTTAACTCCAACTCGCAGTTCTATCGCAGTGTTAACCAAAAATATTGTTCACACATTTAGGGCCCGGATTTCTAATGAAAAGTCTATTATTTATTGGGTACTCTAAGACAATGCATTCCGAGCACATAATTCGTGTCATGTAATATAGATACTTCAAAGGTGTAACTTTTATTTTGACTTTTTTGGAATTTCCGGGTAATTTTATTAATTTTTAGAGCATATTTTGTCCGAGTTTTTAAAATTCAAAATATTATACCAAGAATATTGTTTTCATAATATTCGCTTCAATATAGTTGTTAGGTATTTTGTATCGTACTATAGATGAAAGCGGTAACGTATTTATCTATCTCCAATGATTATCGGAAGTGGAGTCTTACCGGGACTAAAAAAAATAATTACCAATCAGTTGGAGATACTTCGCGATCGCATTTATTTCCAGTATACTGTTTATTTATTGTGCGTGCCTTATAAGTTTGATATTTAGTTTTCGTATTATTGTTAGTTACAAATGTGTTAATAATATCAAAAGTTAAACCATCGTTTTTCAATTGGTTGATTAATCGCGTATTTGCGTGCCAATAAAATAAAATGTTGATCATTTTTAAAGTGCGTATTTTTGTGTTGGAAAGGCATTTATTTTTTTTCTATAACATTTTACGATTGTTTTTAATTGATAATAAACATCAGAATATTGTTACAAAAGGACCTACCTCCTACTACCTACCTCCCTACGATCACTCACCTGAGTTGTTGGGTTATGGGTTTACCTCAAAAAACGATACTCACTGTGAATCTGTATATACGATGACATGATCATTATTGCTACTGATCAGATTATTTTATACACATTTGTACAAATATTATGCATATTCGTTTAACACGAAATTCGATTCATCACTATTGATCATGTTGTTTTTTTAAAGTTATCCGTCATAAGTCATATCGAATTCAAAATTATTATAAGAGGTGTTTTAGGAGTTAGGACATTGTCAAGGGGTCTATTCTCGTTTATATCAACTTGTTAAACGCAACCATTTTATTAATAATTTGTCTTCCCGCGTTTTGACTTATTATACACGTTGTCAAGAGCAAGACAAATTGGTTTTCATTCATCCATTTTCTCGCGCAGTATAAACACTGCTCCACCGCGGTATTTAATGCGTTTTAATGTAATTCCACGCTTTTGGGTACAGTATAATACATTTAGGTATTATTTTTTTTACTCCATCCTTTTTACGTCCTCACTTAATTATTTGATAATAAACTTATAATTAACTTGTTTTGGCGAGAAAAGTTTATGAGTTTTTTAGTTTTAAAATCGGACAACCGTCGTAAATACAATATAATATATATTTGCACATTTTTTGTTTATTCCCGAAAATATAATATCACTTGCTATATAATAATACACGTGTATTAATTGCTTTAATTGTGTACCTAATAATTTTCATTTTGGTGGGCGTACAATAATAAAAGACGTTGTCACAGCATTTCTGAATTTAATATTTATGGTTTTTTTTGTTATAATTTAAAAAGTATATTAATTGTATTATAGAGTCTCTAAACTCTGATCAATTATTTATAATGATTAATAGCATTATACAAATAGTAGGTACATACCTATTTTGAAAAAAATCATAAGTTTTTGTGGTTTTATTGCGGGTTCTTTAAATAATTTGAAATAATGAAATTTTCAACCAAGTGTGATAAATTATTATTGATAACCGATTATTTAAAATATATAGTGGCTTTTATTTGTATATTATAATCCTTTTATAGTGTAACGACCGCGTGGAAATTTCGCCAACCATCATAAGTCCGCGCGGCTTGGTAGTAATATCAACTGCAGTGTCCCTACAATAAGTTACAACGTAGTATAAGTCGGCAGGACGTAAGTGTTTAAAAATCGCATATAGGTACTACATAACTACGATACTACCTAAATTATACATATATATACATATATACACGTACAGAATCGCGATCGAATATCGTGTTAAATTGGTGTAGCATTATAGTTGTCCTAGACGGAAATAATGAAATCAAAGGCCCCAATATAATCGTATACAATATACAGGCACGGCAGGCCCCCTTCGATTTTTTTATGTATTCTCATTGCGTTTCCTCATATATATATTACAATTTATATTATGTTCGTTCACGTATAATATCAACATCGTCGTCGCGTGCGCTTGATAAGAAACCTCTCATTGTCCGCGGAAAACGCACACACTCACACTCACACACCCACCCACACCCACCCACCCACCCACCCACACACACACACACACACACACACACACACACATACCCACCCACACACACCCAAACGTACGCACATTGTACCTATACGTACGAAAACGAGGAGGAAGGAAAAAAAGCTTCACTGCGACAAAAGTACTATAAACGAAAGAGCGCGATGGAGTAAACGCCGGACGGGCGGGAATGATTTGGGGTTGGGAGGGTGCAGGGCGCGTGAGAGCTGGGCGGGGCTTGGAGGGACTATATATATATATATACAGTGACTAATTAGGAGGGCATTGTTCGACGCTGTATAATAAAACACGTCGGTTTTCGCTCCCGTATAATGTATAATATTATTATTATAACGCTGCACGCCGCGGGACTGCGACTAGGTCGGACACGCACACAACAGTAGCATAATATTTCGTATTAATATATCGTGTGCCAGGTATGATAGTAATAGTAATAATAATAATTATAGTAATAATAATAATAATAATAATGTGTGTGCGGGATCGCCGAGCAAAAAAAAAATTACCGAAAATCCTCCGGGCGGGGAAATAGGAGATAGTAATAAAGTCGCCGCGTGCACTCATAATAATAATAATAATAATAATAATAATAATAATAATAATGATAGTAATAATAATGATTGGATACGACCTCACGGGATCCGACATCGATTGTGTTGTCTATACGCATAAAATCGTCGTGCACGTGTAACCTTAAAGCCGGTGCTGCAGCTGCATCAGTGGTACAATCGAACACCGCGCGCGTTTTGCGCGAAATGGGTTAATCGTCTTTCGAGTGTATTTTTTATATTTCCCCATCCCGTTTTACGACGACAATGCGAGGCCTCCTCTCGGCCGCGGAGTGCTTCTCGCGCGGTCCATTCCGCGAGACGGTTTTCATTATATTATACCTATTATTATAATATAATATATTTTCGTCGTCATTATTATTATTATTATTATTATTATTATTATATTGTGATTATTCGTCGTGAGATATTACGCTTATTATATTATTATCCATTATAATAACAACATACTATATGTTATTTTTATTATCATTGTTATTATTATTATTATATACGAGTATAGCTCGATCACCGCGGGATGATTGATCGTGAGTGTAGGTCAGTGCGTATTATATATAATATATTGTTATTAATGTTGTATTGTATAATAATATAATATTATATATATTATATAGATAAGTGCGAACATGCCATCGACGCGTTTTAAATCTGGTGGTGCCGCATTAGGGTGTGCGGGGGTGAAGGGGAGGTGGTATACTTTGGCACCCCCGTCGTGGTATATATCGCCGAACACACACATTATACATGTGAGGTGTTTTCCGTACACGCCAAATCGGCCGGTACCAGTATGTTTTGTTGTGCCAATATTTATATAAATAATAATATATTATAATATATTGTAACCATGTCAACACCACAAACGAAAAACGATTGTCGATTATTTGTACTGCACCTATAGAGTTAAATGTTTAACTCGTCGATGGAAATAATATTATGTATCAATATTGTCTTGGGGTGTTGATTAGGGTTCATTAATAACAACTTAATTTTAAAGTTGTTCGAACTTTGTTTTGCCTGTTAATTCCAACGTACAAATTGGCCGTTTGGGCATTGGCTATATACACATTTAAAGATGGTGATTTATGGATTAAAATTAACGTTGTTGTTTGGGTTAATAGTTTAGCAAATGTAATTAATTACGCTTGACCCGGTAAAAGACTACCGCAAAAACTGTTAATATCACAATATTATTTTGGATACCTATAGATGTTAATGTTTTTATTATACCTATAGTTTATACATTTGTGTTTATTGTTTTTATCGAATTGTCAGTTGTTTCAGTTATCATCATCACGACATTGTGCGATTGCAGGGGACTAAATACGTTGTGTGTACCTATTTTAACTTCCGTACAATACATTATATAAGTGGAAACTTAAAACCATTTAGATTGTTATTTGATTAGTATATACTATATACAATTAACCATCATGCTCGGAAACTAAAAGTAAAACGTTACCTCAGGTTAGGACGGTTAGGTGTATCTATATAGGTACCTAATGAAATTTTAAATGTATTACCAAATTTTCAACATAGCTTAAGTGGTTATTTTCGTTATTTACAAATTATTATAAGATTGCATCAAAAATCATACTAACAAAAATAAAAACGGGTCATCATTCCGGGGATCGAATATCGATACATAAATTCGAAAGCTGCAATGATAAATCATGTCGATCGGTCAACGATTCTGAGCGGAACTATACGAAAACGACAAAACGTGTTTAAATGAGGACGATTTTAAAAATTTGTTTTCACAGTTGTGCCATTATAAGTAACATATACGCTACGTCGAGTTTTATCGGTTCGTATTCGAAGAAAGAACTGCCATGGGCATTCCATATCTGTGTATATTATATTATTATAAAAATAATTTAGAATCAAAAAACAATACGATCGGACCGCATAAAGTACCTATTACATAATATCATTGTGTCATGTGACATCGGTTAGCGTCGTAATTATTCCGGTCTCTGGTCTGTTTGTAATAAATCGCATTCGACACGGCGCTCGAAGCAAACAAACAGCGTCAGAGACCTTAATACTACTACTCGCCCGACCGTCCGCCCACACCGCGGAATCCCGAAAACAATTATATCGGACACGTCTTGAACAATCTAATTATTCCGTTCTACTAAAGGTCTCGTTCAACAAAATTACTTTAATTTAAAACGTCTCGTTAACACCTATTATTCGACGGCGTTTAATGAAGACGACCACGACGACTTGTCCGAGTGTGCCGTTTCCTCCTCGTCCGTTTTTGTACTACACGCCGAACAACACGTGTTCAAACGGACGTGTCGGATACGTCTGCCGTCGTTTAAATTAATCGTTTCTATTTCAATGGGTCTAAGGACCGCCGCCGCGCGATTGTTATTTTTTTCTCTTTCTCTTTTATACGACTACGATTGTTCAACGATTAATAATATTATAATACACATTATATTATTATAATATATACCTACACCGTTTTATCAAGACGAATAATGACCAGCGCCGCTGTCTGTGTGTGTGCGGCGAAGAGGATGTAAAACTCGCATGACATATGACGTGTTGTCTCTGTGTCTTACTACAGACGTACAACATAATTTATTATAGCACATATTTGTTCAGTACAATCAATTTTGTGTTGTTTGCTTTAATGATATATTATTATCGAGTGAATTTTCACGACCTATTATCAAATCACAGGTTACATCATTATCTGTGTATATAACGCGTTGATTTTGTTTACGATATTTTAATTTTTACTCAAGGTTTGAGTTTGGTTTCATTTAATATGAGCATTTTTAAATGTACATAGGTATTATAGGTACCAGCTATTAGAACTCGACTAAAAATTAAAATATCGTAAAATCTGTCGTAGAAACGCAGATGATTTTCGTAGTTTCGTACCTTTAATATTCATAATAATACGTCAACTGTGTGTTGACATATAGATGTGTGTGAAGTTGGCCCCACGACCTTGTCCGACCGATTCGTGAAATATAATCGTAAAAATTTGCCAAAAAAAAATATTTATTTGCAAATTCTGTAAATGGATTTGCAATTATTTGCAATTAATTTGCAAAATATTGACATATTTCACGAATCGATCGGACAAAATCAGGGGGCTGCATGAAGTTGGCCCCCCGTAACGGTTTTCGCTTATAATATTTTAACGAATTAATTGCAAATTCTGAAAACCAATTTGCAACTATTTGCAATTAATTTGCAAAATATTAACATATTTCACGAATCGGTCGGACAATGTTGGGGGACCAACTTCACATACATGACATATAGTTGTCACAATTCACTGTAATATCAAACAAGCTAACACAAAATGGTTTTACTGAACATAAATTGTCCATCTTGAACGTTTGTTAGTCGGTGACAACACATACCGCGGGTGCCGCAGTGCTGGATTGCAGAGGGTGATGCAATGCAATGGGGCTCAAGGCTGAGGTGGTTTTAGGGATCTCAGATCGATGTACAAGATTTTCTAACTCTGAAAACTGATCAATTATTAAGAATATTAATTAATAATGGGGTCGAGAAAAAAAAGTATTAAAAAAAATTACCCGCGCACCCGTTTATTCTAGATTGCCGCTGCAATTTTATTCCTACGTTCGATTCTAACGCACGAGCCATGACGTTTCTATAGGTAGTCGAAATGTTTTCTTTTTTAAATCCATCTTCACTTTTATCAAATTTCAAAAAAAAAATAAAATATATAATGAATGCATCATTAGTATAATATGACTCGTAATTGTTTCGCTAATAGATCCGGCACGGCGGGTGTGTGCAGGCGTACTGCTGGCGTTCTCTTATAATAGAAATATTATCATGGGTACCTAGAGCAAGAGTTTACGATATTACGCTTAATATAAATAATATGCTGGCGTGTGTATAATGTAATGCGTTGGGTACGCGTGGAAATAAAACGTAGGCACAATCGATTTTTAAGTGCAATCAAATAAACGGCGCGACTGTGAGGAGAGGATGACGTCCATGTATTATAATAATATTACACACCTATATATAGTATAATGTACGGTGGCGTTGACGAGGCTGCTGCTACGGGGACGTAGGAACTCTACAATATTCGAAACCCTAATTGCACCAACGTGCTTCACAGTGAAGTCTCATTATCCCGTCTCGCCCGATTACGTCTGTGGACCTCGTACGATACGCGTGCGTCTACAATTAAAATATAATAATAATAATTATTATACACCTACTTTATTCCGAACCATGTGTACTATATATATATAATTATATAAAAATACAGGTGTGTGGTATGATGCGTATATAATATATACACCGGCTCTTTATCGTATCGATTCTGTACGCAAATGTTTTTATATAAAAAGCTAATTATACGGTCGTTATGTATTAACGGTAGTATATTTTTTATATTCAGTGCGGCAAACCATTATTTTTTCCAATAAAAAAGTTATGGTCTTATGGATATTGATTTATGATCTTATATTCGCAATAATTTGACTGTCAGGCTTGCACTATACGATTGCGTATACTTGTCGACGGATATTGTCAGAAGTAAATTATCTCATCACTGCAGTCAGGCATAGAGGCGGGCTTATACGCCTACAATCAGCTTTCGGTGACGTTACAAAATTGGACGACACTATAAAGTCCTTACAAATCAAAAGATTCCAAGTCTTTCTATATGCGGCTATTGCGGCTCCCATTAGATATTAAATTATATACAAATAAGTACCTGTATTTAATTCAAATAGTTTGTGTGCATTTAGACTCTGAGCGGAGCAATAAATGTATTGATTTTACAATGATTTATTTTTTGTTTTTTTTTTTTGTGTCAGTCATCACCTTTTGGGGCAGTAAAAATGCTTTGATTTTCTACTTAGGAATCTTTTCTGGTAGTAAAATGAATGTAACTTTGGTATTTTGGGAGGGTAAAAAGTAAAAATTTCCGAATATAGTTTTTAAAAGCGTCGGGAAAAACAAAATAAACATTAAGGAAAAACAGAGATTTTTAGTAAACATTTTTTGCGTTAAGACAGTTTTTGACAAATTCGATTTTGATTTCTGATGTTACTCTTAAAATAACCCAACTGTGCCTTAGATACATGCAATTTTCACCAAATGTTTATACATATTAACATTTTTTATGTCTATTGTTCAACCTATTGTGTTAGTAACGTCTAATAGTAAAATATATTACTTTATAACAATAATATCATAAATTACTTAGTAAAAAGGGCGCCCATCAATCAGAACCTAGGGGGGTGACATATCATAAAAAAATAACTAAGAACCAACCAGATTAATTTTATTAAATAACATAAAATAAATACACAATATAGATAAACGATAAACATATACTATAAAGAGAATATACCGGTCAGCGCGCATTCCCCGCCAATTTCCCATTGTTAGCGTGATCACGTGGTTCTCGACGCACCAATCGAATCATTTGAAATGCGCGAAAGCGGTATATTCTCTTTTGAAAAGGAGTATATGTAATATGTCATGTATTATAGTATGATCAGTAAAAAAAGTTTTTCATTTACAATTATAAAAAATTACAATCATTTCACATTTGTCTAGAGGGGGGGGGGGGTGACATGTCACCTCCTTGCACCCCCTAATGGGTGTCCTTGCTTAGTAATACTTAGTCATATTACTAATATTATAGGTTGACAGACCGTCTTCGCTCAGAATCGTTTTTCGTTTACAATGATTTATATAATTGAATTCAAATTTAACCCGTTCGTTACAGCTACCCCTTTAGTGTCTAGACTCCTACTGTACAGCTAGGTGGTGGTTAGTATTGGGATATGTCACATCTTATTCCTAACCACCAAGAGCGGTAACCACTTGCCAACCTTTTTTCAATTTGTCATTTATGTTCCGGCACTAATTATTTATAAGATTCTCGACGTACATAATTGATATAATATGCATATTAATATAGACATGTCTAAATATAAATGGTTCTGCTCATTATAATTTATGGTTTTGACTCTTGACTCTTGAATAACACATTTAAATATGTCACAGTGAGATAATACAATGTAGGCAGCACATACGGTCATTTGCCATGTATTATTTTATACGCATTATATATACCTATATTTAAATGTATTATTGTTTGGCTCTACCGTTGTCCTGCAAGTGCAGAGAACAATAACGGTGCGCTTCGACTGACTTCGTGCGTGTTTGTTTTTCAAAAGTGAAAACAAATTCACTGCTATAATATCAGACTACTCCGATATTGTTTTTAACGTAATATAATATGTCAGGACTCAGGAGTCAGGACAGTGTCAAATTGTCAACATTCCATCCGAAATCGTAAATCGTGCGTCCATGCTGTCGTTTAATCCATTGTTATACAATTGTCAATTTCCCAATTTCGTGTTGTGTAGATATTTCCTATATGCGATCTTCAAAATAATAAAAAATGAGTGTATGACTTTGAATTTTTTGTCGACGCTGACAGTTTCAACGTACAATAATACAATAGGTAAAAATAGGTACCTTATATAGGTACAATATTATTCTGAATAATATGATCCCAATAATTCACAATACATGAAGTTTTTTATTTTATATGAAAATTTGCAGTAAATCTTGGGATTCAACATTATAATATTTTGGAGATAGTAGAAATTTGATGAAATTCAAATATATTAGTGTCTGTCATCAGTATATAGGTATTCTGCAATAACTAAAAAACACGCTTTGGTATCAATTTAATTTTTGTTTTTAAATTAAATATTTTATTATTTGTAGATGTTACACGTACTTAACATTTTAATGATAAGTTACTATAGTAAGTTTATAAAACAAATTTTCAAAATCGTCTACAATTAATTATTATTATGATTAATATTGTACGTTATAACAACACTGTAAAACTTAACCAATTGTCCACATTCAGAACTTATTTTCGAAACCGATGATTTTCTTAAATATTCATTTTTTATGTACCACTTACCACGATTTTATAAACTTAGCCACTAGGTGATTGAAATTAAACGATATTTTTGATAAGAATCAAGAAACATAATACGTGTATCTATAATATTATAGGTTCCATGACTTAAAAACTATATGTGTACTGGATAGTTACATAAATAGAAAATAATACCACTAACGATTATATTTTTCGTAAACTATTAATTATTATAATATTGTATTTGTCGAATTTCGTAATTATATAATTCATATTAATTGGTTAAAGATATAATTTTTGTCTACAGTAACTCTAATTTCTAGATTAAATACATCAATAAATTAAAAATTAATTTGATTTGATTAGGCCCCCTTTGAATAATTTAGAGTTAGGCATTTTAGAATTTCGAACTTAAAATTTACCAATAAATTAATAATTTTAGATACAGCTGTTTTAGGGAGGGGGTTGCAATTGAAGTAAGTAATTTATAAAAATAAACCTAATTTATAATATTACATATGAGTAGAATCACTAGGTAAAAAAAAAATATTTGTTTTGACTGTCTTGAGTAACACGGAGACTATCGACTGATGTATTCTGGTCGTAAATTGTATTGTATAATTTTTATGGCAATATACAAAAAATACAAAAACAACACCTCAGTGAATATTTTGTTTCTAAGGATCCTATAAACTTTTAAAATTATTTAATAAATAACTGAATAAACTTTAATCGACTATACACATATATTATAATGTGAATGATGTGGATTTTAAGAAAATGTAGGTACCTACTGATTATGTCTTAAAAAAATTAAGTAGGTGTACTCAACATAACTTCTTACACATTTCACATACTCATAAAAAAAAATGTTTATAATTAAATAAAAAGATAAATAAATACCTACTTGGGCGTTGTGACCTATCAATGTATTACTATGATATATCATAGAGTATAGTGGCCCCAGTTGGGCATTTCCGTCCATCTGCTCACCGGAAAAGTTGGGCCCTCGTATATTGATCGATGTAAAAAAAATATTCACATCAGCCTTGGCGTGTAGCTCTGAAACACTTCAGACTATCGACAGCGTGATTATTGAACTTTGAAGAAAGTAGTGGCATTAAATGATCCGTAATGTGACGGTTTGTGTCCGCCGCTAACGAATTGGATCCCAAAATCCAATTTAAAACTAATTGCGTCCCTAACTTTCATCGTAAGTACACTATATAGTTAATCTAAAAGAAATAGTGAATAAACAAATAATTGTGTATTTTAAGCATCCTATTTTTGTGTAAAATTTGCTACCTATCTAGAAAACTGTTCGGTAATAATAATATAAACGTATAATTTATAATATACGATAAACATTTTTTTTACTATATCATTATGGTGTATGTAAAATATTATTTTGCAAGTGTTTTGTAATAGGATTAAATAATCAGAAAAAACTTGCACTACATTCCGTATAAAAATAATACATTTTCTTAAAAAAAAATTACAGTGATCTTCGTTTTTTCCGTGTGTGTAAAATAAAAAAATGTCAATAAAATACATTAAAACTATTATTGTTGACGTTATACTCACAGAAGAAAAAAAATACACTGCTCATATGCAAAAGAGAAAGAGAGAGTTTTGAGGTGAATTGTAAAAGCTGTACCTATGTGATTAATGCTCCGGACCCGAACTTTCAAATGTCACATCGTCGAATATTATAACTGCAATTTTACCGAGTTATTTTAAGTAAAAATACTTGCCTAATGGTTGAAAAAGTTATATAACTATTAACTTTGTACTATTTTCATCAACGTTCGCGAATAAGACATTTTCGTCTCTGTATTAACCAAAATATTTTGCGTCATCAAAAAACTGTGTAAATCCATAAGCGTATAGTCGCGTGACTCGAGAATTGATAATTTTCCGGCGTGATGTACCTTTTTCCGAGTCAAAGTTATATTGTGAGTTGATAAAGTTTAAGAACATCTTCAGATAGTTCGTAATAAATAAGTTTTAATGGCTTATCGTTATTATTCGTAAAGTGCGGTGTTGAACTTCTGATCTTTATGCTGGCTGCTGATTTTCATTTTCCGCTCATTTTTTGTCCATTTATTATTTCTGGTACACGTATAGTGATTCGATTAGGCCGATAATACGTTCACAATATTGTTTCGTTATTTTTATTTGATTTTTTTCATAACTCATAAGCAGGAATCAACTATAGAATTCACAATGTAAATTTCCAAGAAACATGGGATAGTATCCAAGCATTTGTTTTATATTATAACTATTACTATAATACTATTATTATTACTATTGTAACGGGGTTGGGAAACCTGTAATATTTAGATAATTCAGTGAGAGTTTTCAGAGCCCTATGAATTATATTTTAACCGTAACTCGGGAAAGATAGATCAAATATTAAGTTCTAGTTGATATATGTTTTTATTATTACACAATACTCATCAAAATATACATATACAATACTTATTAAATACGCATTAGTTATTAACTACAAACATATCGGAAGTCTCGTCATCTGGAGTTCGTTGGATTTCGTGTAGCTATACTGGTCTCAGAACTAACGAACTTAACTTGGTGTGTCTCTTATATATGTTAACCAGGGTATGTGTCCATATGTGTACCCGGATAATTACCATACTATACTATACTACTATACCTTCTTCCTTGTTATCATCATAAATATTTATTTTTATACTTTTCAGCATACTATCATATAACGCGTTGTCACACATAATATGTGTTCCGCTACACTATATTATATAATATAATACTAATTGAATTTCCCGACATCGTCCGTGTGCAGTTTTTACTGTGGAAAATCCTATATATTTATATATTATATATATAAGCCAATTATGACTTGCTCACTCCATAGGCGCAAATTGACTAAATTTTTTTTTTGGGGGGGGGACTCCCATAAAAGCCTCCTTCCCATAGGCCATATCGTTTAGTACCAGAGAATATAAAAAACTGGGGGGACTTGACCAACATTTTGGGTGGGGGACTAAGACCCCCTAAGCCTTTCCCTATTTGCGCCAATGGCTCACTCACTCATTCATCGCTCTGCCTTAAAATATAGTATATACGCTATATAGGTGTATCTCAGTTTAAGACACGTTTTAGTGTACCTCAGTTCACGGACAAATCGGTGTCAGTGTACCTAGCTTTGTGAAATAATTTGACCTAGATGAGCAACCGTAAATCGAAGACTGGATTTAGCGTTTGGTATATTTTTAACGTGGCTTAAACTATACTTACTCTCTTAACTTTTCTTACATCTCTAAAAACAATCTCTGCAATTTTCAATTCAGTAGTTTTTGAGTATATATAAGCTGCACACATATATTTGGTTTATGATAAAGTTTCTTTATTCGAGTCCATAAGCGTTACAATATGATGCATGCTTGATCTGCCCTAGTAACCAATGGCAACTATTTATATATATAAAAGAAATAATGCTAATTTCTACTATTACAATTATAATCTGCAACCAATGTCAACATATTTAAGTTTCAATTTCTACCGTGAATCTCATGATCCATTTTTGACCACCTCTTTTAAATGCCAATATCATAAAATCCTTTCTTATTGCATATCTATATCAGGAACCACTATTCCAAATTTAAATAGTTCCTATATTTTTAGTTGTTGAGATGTAGCGATGAATGAGTGAGTGAGTGGTATTTGGTTTATAAATATGTATACAGATAATTATTAATATAATTATACATTAATACGGAAAAAAGAAATTTAAAAAGTTGTGATTTCTATATTTTTGTTTTGTTTTCTAATTTGTGATAATATTTAAATTGTTATTTTACTCAGAATTTTTTTTTACATTTTTATTTTTTTTTTTCATACTATTGTAAACATAATAATATATCATTATTGTTTTTCTTTATCAACATCACGCATAGAATCGCATTTACGTATCCAACCTAAAATTGGTACCTTTATCCCATATCGTATCGTTTTTTCAGGCTCTATTTTCTATTGATTTTTGCGTTTACGTTATTGGTTGTAATAAATATTTTTAATTGTAAGAATACGCTTATATTATGAAACTATATTTTTTCAGTATTTTTGTCGACACCCGAAAATCTGTTAACGCTTATCTATTATTTGAATGTTGTAATTTTATTTCATGATATTTTTAACGTTATATTTTGTACAATATTCAAAACATTTTTAAATGCTATAAAGTTCTTGAATACTTATAAAAGCTCACATTTATTTTTATATTACAGTAATACCAACACTGTAGTTGTTGAAAATTCTTTGACGAATTTTTTAGTATAATACATTATATGGGATTTTACAATAATGATTTTATAGTTAAAAATCTTTAAAATCGAATACTACTACTTAGTATTATTACCTTTGAAAATTCTGTTTTATAATTTGATTTTTAGATTCGGAGCGGAGCTAGGAATTTATTGATTTTACAATGATATGTGTTTTCTTTATTTTGTTTTAAAGTTTTTTGTATCTGTTCACACGATAAGAGGTCGAAATAATGTTACAATTTTCAACTTTAGTAACTTTTCTGGTGGGAAAGTGAATATAGTTAGTGTAATCAAGAAGTCAAAATTGAAAATTACTTGTAGTTTTTAAGAGCGTTGGGAAAAACAAAAATTATTCAGTAGGAACGAGAATTTTTACGCAAAATCAGTTTTTGACCCCATCGATTTTGATTGAATATTTGATGGAACTCTAAAAAATATAAACTTTGTTATATGCATTTTTATAGAATGTTTAATATTAGCATTTTTTATACATTTTAACATTTTCAATTATTTTGAATTTTTTACTCTTTTTGAGTTATTATTCATGAGTAATGACATTTAAAATTACAATTTTTCTTATAAATATCTTTGTATCTATTTATCTAAGAATATTGGAAAAAATAGGTAGGATTTTTTTTTTAAAGCATTTAAAGTTCAAATTTTGACCAAATGAATCAAAATCACAAAAATGAGCATATTATTTTGTAATTAAAACTTTATAAAAGGTTCAATTTTTAAAGCCGAGGATTGAAATTTCAAAGTAAGGTTCCTCATAAGTATTTCATAACTAAATATAAAATAATCTAAAAACTGTACAGATGCAGTTTTTTTAAATAAATATTTTAAGTTCTTTGGACGAAATTGGATATTTAAACGGAGAATAACGATCTTAGGTTACCAGTTAGACTTATTTTCTAACTCAATTATTACTTTTTCATCTTATTGTTCTGAACAATTAGTCCCTGTGGATGGCTATAACCCAGTTCTTTCTATTAACTGTGAATAAAATATTTCCACTGAAAGGACCCATGGTTTTGAAAACTTTTAATTTTGAAATGTCTGATTATGAGTGAAATACCAGTGCTTTATTTAATTATGGTCTAAATTATTCGAATCAAAATATATTTATTTTGAGCAACACGTTTTATCGTATTGTATATGATATTATAAATATGTATGTACCTACATATTATAATGTTAAAAAGACTTGATACTCTAATTGGTTTCAATCGATCTTTGTAGACATCTAAATAAAAAGTTTACTGTTCACAAAAAGTGCGAGGTATTTAAACCTTATTCGGATTACCTAATTGTTTCAACTATTTGGAAACAATACTAAATATTAATTTAAAAATATTATTCAGATAATCTATTTCTTACCCAAAAGTCATAGATCAGTAATAAATATTTCTGAAATTATTAATAACTCTCATAAAACTGCTGATTTTCCTGCGACATATATAGATACACATTTAGATAAAGTTTCTGATAACCCTATAAAATTGATTACTTATTTAGTGTAAGTTTTCATCTGTGTATAGATGTATGTACATTGTCTGTGACGTTATAGTTAGCCACGAGGTGTTCACGCCCTTGACATCAGAAGGAGATTGGCTCCCTTTTCACTTTTACTTCACACCAGGCCAAATTGATAATGAGTGTCTTTACCTCAGCCAATTGACTTCTCCCGGGTAAACTCCTATGGTGATGTGAGTATTAGCGATATTTAGGACTGCCACAGTGATAACCTCATGTATATCGCCCTCATTATGCTATTTAAACAAGTCTAGTAGGAACTAGGAGGACAGACATTTTCCATAAGGGTATATTAACGAGCTTTTCTAACGACTTTTTGAAGCTAATATGCTAGGCAGTCTGCCTCCTGAGGATTTTGGATCTTGGATAAAATTCCACCTGACTGTGTCTGACTGACCACCAGGTTGACGCAACGCTTGCTAAGGCAAATTTTGGCCCTGACCTTCTTTATAATTGAGGCGTAAGTTTCTTCTTTAGTTGGTTGACTTATGGTGACGGCCTATGGTGACGGTCTTCGTCCTGGGGTGCCGTTTTATAACTAACTCTAGAGTGTCTAACCTAGCTTTGCCAGATCTGCGCGATGTGAGACGCTTTTCCATCTGTCTATTCCTCGCCTCTCTAACTACCTGAACCCAATCAGTGAGTTTGCACTCCAGGCAGGTGTTCATGCTTCCTAACGATCTTGATACTTTGGCATTGATTTCCGTCCCTTTATGTTGTTGCGAAAATCTTTACAGTTGTTTGAGCTTCTTCTTCTCCTCTATGGTCTGAAGTTGTTTCCCAGGCTGCTACTACCATTGCACCATTGCCGTTCTGGCCTTTGCTTTTGATTCTGTGATATGGATCTTTCTGTTGTTGCTGGTGTTCATCAGTTCCATGTATTCCTCCGGGACAGGGCTAGCAAGACTATTATCTTACGGTGCTCTGTCAACTCATATCATGAGTACCTTAGTTCCAACTCCTGTATAGTACATGTCTTTGTGTTCCTGAATTTCAGTTCCAGCTCCAACCTGAATACTTGAACTAACCATCGCCTTCTTGCATCGCACCTAGGTCATAGTTTTGCGGAGTCATGATTAAAAGGTGACTTGAAATTCATCGTTGGTGCAATCCTCACGTTTTTTATCTGTTTTCTGGACTGATTGCGTGATTTACTGATACACTGGGGGTAGATCATTTCCCCAGTGGTGAGCTTTACCACGGCTGTTTATTCGTCCATCCAAGACATTATGTCTTATCCTGCATAACTACAGACTTCCCCTATCTGATACTTGGGAATGAACTTGCTAGCATGCTTGGGATCCTATGATAACCTAACATATTGATGGAAGAACGGTAGACTCAACAAGTTAGCTTGCTCGGCTATGCATATTTATGGATCAACTTCGTCCCTACCTAAATACCGTATTCACAGATCTCAAGCACTGTTCTAATGTTTTCACTGGGAGAAGAAGGCATATATACTATACGTCTCAACTTATGTACATTAGACCATATGAAGTACACAACCACAAGGATAAGATTCAAATTATGTTGAAATCCATAATTGCAATTTCTTACTATTTTTGGATGGTTTGAATAAGTTTATGTCTATACTCTACTGTGGATATTATTTATCTACAGTACAAATTAAATAGATTTTCCGAATGAATTAAATCAAGTAATGTTTGAATACCTCTAAATGTATTCATATTTCATTTAATCGCCCCAAAAACTGCATCGATTCTGAATGTAATATAGGCGGTGACCCTCTTCTCTGCGTTAATCAAGCCTTAGAACAATAAACATATTATCCTTACGTCTTATTTATTCTTTGATGTACATGTAGAGATGGTTTAACGGGAAAAGCTTTCGCTTCTAAGGTTCATCGTACCCGCCATGGTTTTAATGACCCATTGTGTTTAAGGTATTGTATTGTACTTTTGTAATCTTTGCTTGAATTTGGTATAGTATTATGGAATTAAAATCAAATGTGTCTTATAGTCCGGAGTGCCACCCACCTAGTGTGTAATCGCGTTATCCATTTTTATTTATTTTTTGAAATTTGTTTTATGTTAAAAGCGTGCATTTTATTACATTTTTGTTAGTTAAATGTATTTTTTTCTTCATATAAATGTAATAGTTACTCTAGTCGTATTCACAGATTATATTCTTACTCATTGGAGTGTTGTATTTTTTTTTAATAATTAAATATTATAGTACATATATTTATAATTTTCCTGGGAACTTTCCTCCAAATATCACTAATTTTGGTTCCTCAGATCTTCTTAGTATTAGCGTCTCAGAACCATACATTTTGATTTTCAAGTTTTTAGAAAAGATCCATGATTTCAAAAGTTTTCTAATTTATAGTAATTTTTAGTGACTATTTGTATTATTGCCGATACCTCAGCCGTTGTACCTCATTATCCTGAGTAATAATCGATTCGGCCACCTCTAAAATAATAAAATGTTTGTATAGTAACGTATATATGCCTGGGTCACCTGTGTGCTTGGTGTCAATATAATATATTAACGATACACCTAATATTATTATATGTACGGCGATCGTTTTTAGAATATGAACTATATCGTGTTTCGTATAACACGATAACGGATATCCGTGTAGGCGTGTCGATATTTTTCAGTAGCTGCTGTATACATTTACTATATTACTATGCCTGTGCAAATGTACAATGATGTATGTGTATAATAATCAAAAGGGGAATTAACCACCCGAAATAATGGCGACGTGAGTGGAATATTATATTATAATATTATATGTGTGACCGAGTCATGTTTATCGAAAAATCAAAAATCGATTCGCACGATCGGCGTCTACGTTTTGACTAGGTGCCTACGAGTAGGTTTCATGCACGCTTGAATTTGGTCGCCGTTGCAGGGCGTGATTCGTTTTTTTTTATTTCGCTCCGTACATGCAGGGAGCTTCAGAATAACAGTGTTGCAATGTACTGGTATCGCAGTTCCACCGGAATTGAATATGAAATGCATATTATTTATTACTATTGTTATTTTTACTATATGTCCGTATTGCTTAAAATATATACTTTCTCGTAATATTGTACTTTGATGTATCGCTGTTGTGATTAGACTCATAGGCGTAGCGTAAGGAATTTTTTTTTCGGAGGGGGCTATAGCCTTTTTTGTTGTTGTGGTATGTCGGAATTTTTTGCGAATTATTTCGCAAAAGGGCTATAATGATTCGGATACAGAACATAATATTCTACAAACGTAACTATAAAAAATGTAAAGGAAAAAAATATAAAAAGGATTAAAGAAGCCCATTTTAAAGTAAAATATAAATAAATAATATACCATACATCATATTATTATCAAATACATATTATTTTGTATTTGAATTAAATATAAAAAAAACATTTTAAATTGAAAATTCTAACTATAGTACCTATAAGGTTTAAACGCCTACTTTTTTGGGCATATATATTAAGAACATCTTCAGGATTAATGATATTAGATAAGTCCCTTTGAATATTAAGTAACGATATATTTGAAAATCCATCGTTAGTCATAGAATTTCTAGGCCATTTTTTTATCTGCTATAATAATAGAAAATTTTTTCAGTTCTCGCGTAATATGGACGTATAAAACAGTAAACTTTTACGCAGGGGGCTATAAAGATTTCCTGAGGCCTTAATAGAATTCTGGGGGAGGGGGCTATAGCCCCCTTAGTCCCCACCATTCAACGCCTATGATTAGACTCCGCGGGATGAAATCCGAACGCTTTTATTATAACAGGTACATAATATATATGGAGCATACGATACTACGCGACGAGTCCCAATATACACAGTCTTGAAACATATTATTCTAATAATAATATATTCGTAGACCAAGTTATTTTATCACTGTGAGCTGTCTTTTGGGTTTCCGGAATCGACGAAATTCCATATATTTTCCGATTTGTGTTCATCTCGATAGTATAGAGGGTGTCTCGCTGTGACAATCCATGACCCTTCTAATATACCTGCGTCCACTAGCCACGTCTCCCACGTAAACTTTAAAACTTGTGAGACTAAAAATTAATAATTCATTTCTTGGAAATTTACACAAATTATCACTACATTTCTATTTAAAAAGACTGTACAGTGTATACTTACATTTCTATTTCGAGTGCAGGTCAACCAAAAAGGAATTTCAACCATTGTGTTGCTCTCTACAAATACATATTTATACTTATTTATTTTAAAATTGTTAATTCAAGAAAAAATAGCTATGACGAGAACGTACACGGCGTGACACCCTGTATATATAGAGTATAGTTTCGATGGCGGAATCATATAATAATAATATTGTACACTAACCACTTTTGCCATTCCCGGGGGTCTTCTCTATACAGACTACGCATTCGCATCCGAATAGCCATGCGGCATAATATATTATATACAATATATGTAATACACATATATATTATATATATATAGGTTGTACCTCACAGCTTATTCAAAATATGTAAGCCTGCACGTAGGAAATATTATACAAATTCCTATGTACAAAATATAATATATATTATACAAAGGTATTGGCTCAGCGGGTAATAGGCATACACGTATATATAATAATATTATATATATATAAGTTCGACCGTCGGACGTTCCATATTATATGCAGTACGATTCGAAATGGAATTACCGACAAAATATCGCGTGACTAAAATATCGCGAAACCGATACATCGCAAGGGAATAATTTCGCCTGTGAATTATCGCATGGAAAAAATATATCGCCAGAATACAATAGAGCAGCAATATAATTTTACTCTTTCATCCCAACTGACACATTTGTTCTTATTTTTATTTCTTGGCATATTTGGATTATCAGCTTTACTCTGATCTATTTCAACTCCAGTTAAGTTATGTTGTCGTTGCAAATAATTTATAAATTTTAAAATTTCAGGATGTTCAGAAAATAAATTATCAATTCCATCGTTCAAATCCTTTACAATTATTGTTGGTCTTATTCAAGTCACATTCATGTATTGCTTCAATGCCTTATATTGTATTACATTCCAACATAGTATAGGAAATAGTCGTCTTCGGTTTTTAGTTCCAAAGTATGTTAGGAAGGGCGAGAGAATCTGATAAGTGATTATGAAAAAAATTGTTATTTAATATTTCCTTATATACTTACATCACTAACATAATCTGCTAGTAGTATTAAATCCAGAGAAGCAAAATATGAACTTTTAAAGAGAAGTAGGTAGGTATTTTCTTTGTACAATTCCTACATTCCTGGATTTGTTTATATTTTATTTCTTAAAAGCTGTCATCAGATAAAATTATTACCATCATCGTTAGATTTTCTAGAAATAATTTTTAAATTTAACAAGATAGACTCTGGTTTGAAACTTCAAACTCTCCAAGTTCATCTGTAAAAAATTAAACAAAATATAAATTTTTTTATTGAACCGTACCAATTCAAATTATTCACTTAATGTTCTGTGAATTATAAATGCTGATTGAAAAATGGCATAGCAGATTTATATGTGCAATTTTATAACAGCATTATTATATTTTTTTCAGTAACTACAAAATAGTAAAAAGTGATTATATTTTCAGTTTCAGAGTCATATGGTATAAAAGTTTTTCTCTTTTTTCTGTTATTTTATATATATACCAGCTGATCCCGTGCACTTCGTTGCCCGTTAAATGTACCAACTCTATATGACTCAAACTTTGTTCAATTCGTTATTTAATATGCAGTGTATGCATGGTGTTCAAAACTTGTTTTAACTTTACCCTTACCCGAAATAAAAATTCTGATTCACAGCAGTATATTATCAGGTAGGCAATCTACTTGCGGTAGATCGCGGGCCCTGTGCTGTTTGTACGTAAGTGTATGATTTAACTCTAAAGTATCAAAGTTATACCAAGTTTGTCATTTCTACTTAATTCCACCTACGGTGGATTAATATTATCAATTAATACAAAATCCTAACCTAACCTAACCGTACTAAAATCCGATGAATAAGAAAAACCAAATTTAACCTTTTTTAAATTAGCTTATCTTCTTCCCAGAGGTCTAATCTACCCAAAAACATTTATTTATATATATATTGACAAAAAATAATAATACAAATCAACAAACATGCCCGATTAACCAATACGTTATTATTATTTTAATCTGCAACAATAAACTAAATTTTTATTTTATTATTTAGTTTATATTTTTCTGGACAGATGGCGCCACTATTGTATTTTTGACATCCAGATTTCCTACTTTTCCGGTGGATTTTCCTAAAAAAATTTTTATAGAAACCTTCTTCGTGATATACTCTTTCGTTTAAAAAAAAATTAAGAAGATCTGATAAGTAGATCCAGAATTTATCCTGTACACAGATTTTCATTTCACATTGATATAGTTAGATAATATCGTGTGTCCTCCGAAAAGGGAACACTTTCACATTCGTTATTCTAAATATACTTTTCAACTCTGTTTGTGGAACAATAAACTAGATTAAATGGATCATAAAATCCTAAGACTTACAATCATTTTTAACTTATATTTTGCGCATGCGCCATTTAACTTAATTTTATTTCAATGGCTACCTATTTTGATGATAATTTTCTGATTGTTCGACGTTTTTGATCCGTTTTTTCTTGAGGACTTTTTGATCCGTTTAATTAAAAATGTAATTTATGAAGGAGGGGGGCGCTGAAGAAATGTACGTGAAACAATGTACTGACAATTATAATATGTACATATTATTATATTAATTATTAATGCACATCCGAAATTAGTTGAAACAATTATTTTGAACGTTGGCAAAAAGTACGAAGTAATCAATTGCAATATTATTGTAAAATAGTTCGTTGAATCATATAAATTATATAAAATAAATGCGAAATTAGTTAGTTAATTGTAACATATTCATATTTTTTTTTTTTATTGATCTTGAGCCCGGCAGCTGAGGCCATTAGCTATTTTTAGTTTTTACTGTAGGTTATTAAGTTGGTAGGGGGAGGAACACGTATGTGTTTAGTTTGGCAGAATTTATGATTGGGCACCCGTAGGTATCTGCCATGCCCGGGTGGGGAATGGCGACACTTGTTCTCCGGAAAAGTTTCCCCGTGACTTGTCCGAAGAAAAATGCCGCCCATGGCCTAGGAATCAAACTCGGGTCGACTGCGTCGCAGCCGACGCCTTAGTCTGCTCGGCCACTCCGTCCCCCATTCTTAAATAATAAAAGACGGATATAGGTAATGCCCATGAATTATTATATCAAAATGTTGTAGGAGTTTACATTTGGGCATTTGCCGTTATTAATGATATCTGAGTACCTATAGTATATACCTACCTAGTGCTTAGTGCCCTACTGGTGACATTTTTTCCTGACGATTATATTTTTTGCGATACATTGGTTTTGCGATATTTTAGTGTCGATATATGGTCATGCGATATTTTGTCTACAAACCTTCGAAATGTACCTTCCCCTTTTGTTTGTTTTTAACGGGTTTCCAAATAAAACGCGAAAAAACAATAGTTGTGCATTTTTAAACATTATTTTTGTTTAAATAAAATGAATAACGTATACAAAATCGTCTACTTTTGAAATATGCCTTTTTTTTCTAACTCACTTTTTCTGGCACGCATCCCGACTGCAATATGAATCATAATACTTGTATATAATAATATACTAATAATATTTTATTATAGTGTTATTATAATTACAGCTACCTAATTTACAATTGAAACCCATTTACGCTAAATTGTCAAACCTGAAATATCACGATTTACTTTTGAATTGTGTGTGATATTTCTAACAAACAATCGGAGAAGATTATAAACGACGTGTACGATATACCCATTTATCAATTCTATCGTCGAACATCGGAGCGCCTATTAGAAAAATCCTACCTGTTAAATATTAATCCGGTGCGAGCTGTTGCAAGCTGCAGGTCGTTATATTCTATTATACGTTTGGATAAAGGGTTGCCACCAGACAATAATCTGGAAATAGAAACGACTCTGTTATTAGTTGACACTAAATAAAAATATATAATCGTACGACTATGTTGTTGAATTTCTGTGAAATATTACACAATATTTTGTAAACCATTTCATAATAATATAATATAATTATATTTTTAGGTACCTATGTAAACTCTTTAAATGTATTCGCTATAGTTCTAAAAAAACTGTCTACACAAAAAATTCAGTCTCGTAAGACTTGGTTATAAAATCGTGTACTTAAATAAAGATACAAATTACGCTCTTTCACAAAGTAAGTACTTACCTATTTGATAAACACTCACGGGCAAGATTAATTAGTTAAAAGAACAAAATAAATTACTCGGTGTAATATTATTGTACTCGGATAGGTAAAGAAAAATAAACCTAGAAGGAAAAAACAAAATGAGATGGAAATAGAGAAAGGAATAGAATAATAATAAAATAATAATTATGTTATTTATTTTTCTGCCCATAATATGTATTGTTTAATCTGTAAGGAATTAAGGTTTTAACCTATAGTAATACAATACTCTATTATTCGACAATTACTACAATGTTTTCTATTCTATATTTTATGTTATCGAAAAAGTAAAAAAGAGGAAAATTAATAATTGTCTTATTAAATTGTAATTGACAATTTATTAATTGCCCATTTCGAAAAAAAAAAAGTTTTAATGTTTCAAAATATGCAAAATGCTCGGGTATAAAAACACATAGACTACACGTTTACAATATTGCGTTTAATGTTTATGTACATATTATTTCAAATGATTTGAATAACATACAATTGTATCGTGATAACTCCTATAGTTCCATATACTATATTGTCTACCTAGTTATATACATAGCAGTATAATATTATGTCATTATACGCTCTATAGTTGGACTCATTAAAATATTCAGAGTCAAGCCAAGAGTGTTCACGGTTTGGGTAATCGTTTAGGTCTGTGCGGTCGTATAAGCCCCAAACTTATATTATATTACTATTATATTCTAATATATAAAGGCCCGCCGTGTCCGTCCGTCGGTCGTTGCCGTGGATACACCATTGTTGATTTTATAAGACTATTATTTTACGATATCTTTGAGCCGTGACTCCAATAATAATAACATAGATGTATTATTGTCTCGTGTCTTGAATATATATTATCGTTTTATTGATATTAAATCAATTATATTATCTTCTACTAAAATAGTATTTTGCACATCCATAACGAGATTTAATGTAATAAAATAATATGGGCACACACCTGTATATTATTTCTTACACAGCGACTCTCGTGTAACTCTGCAGATGTGTACATTGTGCGGCGTTTATCGCGCGCGTTTTAGTCGATAATAATATTATATCTTCAGTAGGTTACCTACCTATAATATTAAAATACAGTATCGGTTATTAAATATTCCGTAATCAGCTATTACAACGGTTTCCAATTTAAAAAAATATATTTGACAATTAGTACCGAAACGTATAAAAGTAACGTGAAATATGTATGAAAATGTTTTTAAAAATTGGCAGGTACCTTTAAAGTATATATTATAAATGTATAAAATCTATAAATGTATAAATGTATAAAATGTATTCTATAACAAATAAGAATTGTCATAAAAAGTGAGTTAGAGGGTGGAAATCATAGAATGAAGCAAATATATTTTACCAGTCACCCAGGTATTGACTATATGTGTTTTAATTGTTCCAAACTACTCGGAATGATTCGGAATCGGAAAAAAATATTCTTTAAAAATTGATGTCTATTATTCCGATACGACCAGAACTAATATGCGGAGCCCCGTTAAAAGTTAATGCTATAGATTTTTTCGACTGCCCTGTTCCGTTCTGTTCCGTTCTGTTCTGGCGTCGTGTGCTAAAACCTCCTGAGGAGTATATTATTTTATACAGTACATATAGTTACTCAAAAGCCTCAAAAGAACGGTCAATGTATTATTTTGTTTTTTTGACTTAATAAGAAACGCAAATGTTTATACTTTATTAAACGTTTAACCTCCGTGGTCATTTTTTTTTCGGGCAGAGGAGTGCTTTGATAAGCTAACACTATTTAAATTTTAATATGTAAAAAACATATTATTATTTTACGGATATAATATGCAACAATTAAATAGGTACTAAAGAACACGTTTACAATAAAAGTGTTTGGTACCGTTTAATACCAGTTTTAACCAGAACCCTAATAACGCTTAATTTATAATTTAAAAAACAGTAACCGGAACCAGAACCTCTATAATTAAATAGCATAGTAGATACCGGAACCAGAACCGGAAACTAAAAAAACAAAAGGTACCAGTCCCTGCTGGTACTTACATAATATGTATAAATAGTTTATTTACCGTGCGTGCCGTGGTCCTCTGCCAATTTTTTATTCGCATTTCATCGCATTATATATACATATATTATAATATTATATACGATATTGAACGATCTAAATAAGGTTCTATCCGCGTAGTCCGATGTATTATTATTATTATTACTATTATTATTCTATTGCATATGCGCTGCCCGTTTGTGCACTGCAGGGACATCACCACTGCGGCAGAAACAGCAATATAGGTACAGTCACGGTCGCTAATTAATTTAACGATGGCATATAATACTGTGCAGGAATTATACGAATAATTGGCATTTTGGCACCGTACAGCCGAGAGCGGGTGAGTAAGTGAGAGAGACCGAAACAATTACGCGTCGGTTTCCGTGTGGTGCGAATTCGCAATCAGTAAATTACGGATCGGCGGCGGCGACGGTAGGTATATATAATATTATAGTATATATATATAGCTGTTTATACTTACGGTGTTGACTTATATATTATCGTGGTATAATATATATATAATATACAAAAAACAACAATATCCTATTAGTGCATAATATATATCATATATTTATATAACCGTGTAATATAATATTTTATATATATATATATATATATAGTTTAATTAGCGTTTAACTTTTATCGGTGGCGGGCGAAGAGTGATACCGTTTGCCACCGTGAAATCACGTAAAATTATACGCACACACCTTTCACGCGTACTTAAGCTCGACTTTTAAACGTCGGTCACGTATACGAATTTAAAATGGAAATTACGATGATTTTACGGCCGCAACACGCCGCAGCAGTTTTCTTCCGGCGTCGGCTATACGAGCATCTATATAACAATATTATACAACATAATGTCGGGTGAGGGGCGGGAGAGGGGTGTCTTATACATATATATTATATTTATACGACGGCGACGACGACGACGACGACTAGAACATAATAATATGTAATAATATCGTCGAATGCGATACGTTTATAATGTTAAATGTATATATATATTAATATGTTGGAATATAAGTGTATACGTTGCCGCGCAAACGCGTACGCAATATTATATTATTATTATTATTATCGTTTCGCGACGATTATATATTATTATTGTCGTCGGCGTCGGATCGGCGACGGCGACGAACGCGATTCGAATAATGTATAATAATATATAATATTTTCGCCGATCGAGTGACACGTCTCGAAAATGCTCGTTCCTCCGGCCCCCCAACCGAATAAACGAATTCAATGGACTTTTCTATATATCTTTTCGATTTGAAATCTGTTTTCCGGGCTACGGTCGCGTGACGCTATTTAATTTGTTCGGATCCGCTTTGTGTCCCGCCGCGGCTGCAGCGTCCCCACGATATTGGTTTTCCACGGTGCTTGATAAAAAAATATTATCATACAGCAGAATCCTCGGACCACTCGTAAACGTTTTAAGTTATATGTGTGTGTGTGTGTGTGTGTGTGTGTAGATTTATATATATATATTATAGTGGCTACCTGCAATGGTATACGGACGGGTGGCGGTGAAGTGTCTCGGGGATTAAAACGCCGTTCTTTGACCAAATAAAAAAAAGATCACTTTAATGCCGCGTATGTGGTACCTATATCGATTGTACAACTTAGGTGCCCATAATATGATATATGAGACCTGCTGCGTAATAAATAATAATGGGTACCTATATGTAATATATTTATATAACGTTTTTCCACACCAATAAATCGTTAAAATAAAAAACTCGCAAGGTATATACTTATTACACTAGCCACCTATCGATATAACGAAATGTTTGTACGGGTTATCGAAAAAAATATTTTTTTCAATAATTTAATAATTGATTTTTTACAAAAAACAATACATTTTCAGGGCACAATATCCTTATACCTCCTAATAAGTACGAAATATTGGGTACAATTGTAACATGATATAATTCAACAATTTTAACACGGGTAATAAGTTGTTCAATAATCAATATAAAAATCTCAAATAAATTTAACAGTTGGACCCCTGTATAACAATCGATGTTTTCTTATCAAAATTATGATAACAAGATAACCGTTTGAAAAATGGGTTTTTGATAACAAAATGTAAATAAAAATCATACACTTACTTTTTTATTTGGATACAGATTTTTAATTATATATTATACCTATAATTAAGATTATCTGTTTACCAAAGTTATATTTTATTTTAATTAAACGTTATTATGTTATAATTGTTTTAACAATTTAAAAGTAAAAAAAAAGGTGGATAAGTGGATGTCGCTCTGCTGTACGGTAGGTTACAAGTGGGTCACTGTAATGGATGGTGTTAAATTTGAATTCAATGATATAATATCATTGTATAAGAAAAACGATTCTGAGCGAAAACGGTCAGTCAGCCTATGATTTTACCAAGTATATTTGATGATATTATTGTGAATAAAGTAATTTATATATAACCTATTTACGCGGAGCCTTGTTTTAAATTTTCAATCCTTAGCCATAAAAGTTAAACATTTTATACATTTTTAACTACAAAATAATTAATAAATTATAAATTTGATAAATTTTGTCAAAATTTGAACTTTAAATGCTTATAAAAAAAAATTGTGCATATGTATTTTTAATATTTTTCAACTGCTATTAGAACGATATTATATCAGGAGCCTTATATTCAATTTTCACGCTTTTTTACCCAAAAAAAATTTTTTATTGATATTTATAGAAAAAAAAACTAAAAAAATTGAAAACTGACAATGTCCGTAAACAGCTCAAAAAGAGTCAAAATATTTTCAACATTTTATGGTGTATAGAAAATGCTAATATAAACATTCAGTGAAATTTTCAAGTATCTACAGTCATTCGTTTTTTAATTACAATAAAATAAGAAAATTGTTACATGAGAAATCGACAAAAATATCAAATGTTGTAAAAATATAAATTTCAGACGCTCATAAAAATTTAATTTAAGTTTCTTCTAGACATATTTTTTTTGATAAAGGTAGACAAACTTATGAGTAATCTTATATTACATTTTCAAATCTTAGATTTAAAAAGAAAAATTTTTATGAATTCTCATCAAAATAATTTGCTATTTTTCGTGATTTTTCCGTATTTTGTCAAAATTTGAACTTTAAATGCTTATAATTAAAAACTGTGACTAAGGATTTTTAATTTTTTTCATCTGCCTTTGAAACAATAACCTAGGAGCCTTCTATTAAATTTTCAAGCTTTTTTACTCAACAGATAAAATTTTATTGATATTTATAGAAAAAAAAACTAAAAAAATTGAAAACTGACAATGGCCGTAAACAGCTCAAAAAGAGTCAAAATATTTTGTAAATTTTATAGTGTATAGAAAATGCTAATATAAACATTCAGTCAAAATTTCATGTCCCTACGGTCATTTGTTTTAGAGTTACACCAAAAACCAAAATCGATTTTCTCGAAAACAGATTTTGCGTAAAAATTCCTGTTTTTCCTTAATTTTTCTTTTGTTTTTCACGTCGCTTGTGAAAACTACTGGGAAATTTTTACTTTTGACCCCCCAAAGTACCAACTAGATTCACTTTCCTATCAGAAAAGTTACTATTGAAGAAAATCCAAGCACTTTTACTGTCCTAAAAGGTGATGACAGACACAAAAATAAAAAAAAAAATAAAAAAAAAAACACACATCATTGTAGAATCAATACATTCATCGCTTCGCTCAGAATCTAAAATTATGTTACTATTTAAGGTAATCTGTTTACCAAAGTTGTGTTTTATTTTATTTAAAGGTATAACTATTATACTTTATAGCAATACAAAGGTAAAAAAATATGAATGTAACATTTGTCCCTAGTGCTGTTACAATATTGTACCCTGTATCGGTAACAGTTGTAACATTTTTTTTTCTATATTTATATTTATTCAACAACATATGGAAATAAAGATTCAATACACACATATTTTCAAAGGTAACAACTTACTTTACTAATTGAAAGTGTGAACAAACCAAACAATTTTGAATTTTGGTAGAAATAAATAAATGTATGAAAACTGTTACATTTGTACCCAGTCTTCTCTACAATAGATATATATATAATAACCATAGTGTTTGTATGCACGATGTATCCAAATGCAAATTTGATATTACAGATCCACGATGACAACAATTCCACAAACACTATGATTTATATGAAATGCGTTGATACTAGGACTTAGAAATGTCTGTGAAACTTGTAAATATAAAACTATGTATACTATTAATTTTTTGGATTCTATTTTAAATTATATAGGACTTAATTTCTAAAATTTTAAAACTATATATAATATATAATATAATATAGTAAATTATATTAATCATAGTAGTCATATAGTAATCATATTCATCAAATATTAAACAATTTTTATAATAAACATTTTTTATGCAAAACGCATTTTTGTCTTGGTACCTACAGTTCCAGTCTTCGGTCATTCTACAGATTTTATATTATATTTCAGTTAATGACACGATGGGTACGTGTACACAATGATGACGTAAGTTTTTTGTAATAATATTAGAACACTTGTACAAGTATTGCACACATTTCTCGTACAAACAATACTTTATAGTGCAACTGCAAATTATTTAAAACGAATACTATACATTACATCCCCCTCAAGTAACTCTATAATTATCAAAATACTGCTTAGGAACAGGCCTGAATCGACGAAACATCCCCTATATACGCGAACGGAGGGATGACTCCGAGGAATTGATATTGTAATACGTACTTATTACATAATGATGCACTCGTCGATGCGGTGGCATTGTGTATTTGTGTACCACCGTACCCATAATAGTTCGAGCAGAAGAGCGACTTTTAACGGACTGCGTGTGTGTGCGATGTCCTTTTTCAACTCGTCTACACCATAAAACATGTAGTTTAAGCGTATCGCGACAGGTACACGTCGAAAACTGTCGAGAACGACATAAATTCCGTCGGGTGGGCTTACATTATAATGCCGCGGCCGTCGTTTAACGCGTCGTTTTATTCTTTATACGATTGTATGCTGCAGCGTCCGTGCATGTGTATTTGGTACGATCGCACGTGTACTCCATTTGTCTCGTATCCTAGAGTGTCGGTGTATTGTACATACGTCCAAACGACAATAATAATAATATTAATAACAATGTTAATAATAATAACAATAATAACGATACGTATATATTATTACATATTATTATAATACTACATCGTAAAATTACGCGTATAATAGGCATGGCGCGATTGCTAGCGAGTTTCCCGATGACGTTTTGGTTTACATTTCCTATATACATACGTATAATATAGGTACCTACCTATAATATAATATATGATATTATTATATACATTGTACAATCAACCGCAAGCCATCTGCCCTCGGTGCCGAAACGGTAGTAATAATAGTATTATATTAGCTTAGGTATATTATATATTATACTGCAGATGACGAGTGACAAGAGGACAACACAAAACGCGCGGTCCAATAATTTATTTTATACTTTTCGAATTTCGATCTTATTACATGACGACGGCGACGAGCTGGAAATGTAATATACTCGTATATTATACGCAGTACCAGCTATACCATACTATTATAATACCAAGTCTATGCCGCCGCCGTTCACTATATTATATTATTATAGGCATTTATTATATTATTGTTATTACACCCTATATGGCCCTATATATATACAATTCTGCGGTCTCACGACTCGTATATTATCGTTATATTATAATACAGTCATAGAAACTATAATATTGCAGTGCATTGCCTATACGCATAGTGGCGCGTATACGTATATAGTTGAGTATGAGGGTATAAGTCAGTTCGTCGTCGTCGTCTATTTTTTTTCGATTTTTCCTATATCTGTGGAGTGTCAACGTTTCAGCGCGTCCGTGATTATTTTAATAAATTGTTCTATAATGTGTTCGAGGCTGCCGACGCGACTATGATATTATCATATTATTATGGTCTATTTATTATAATCATTTTATCCGTGCCGATTGTCGATAGTTAATAAACGCGTATATATTACAAGCCCCCGAACTTCCGTATATTATATATTATTTTATAACACGTACAGGAATTCGAAAAAAAGTAATTTAATTATTATGGTATTTAACGCGCCGTGACATATTTAACGCGTTTTAGGTTTTGTTTGATTACGATAACTCTATACGGTTTTTGAATAAATTAGTTAAAAAAACTGATATGTTTTCTGCTCATCATCTGTGCGGTTATAATTTAAGGTTCATATACGACGTGGTAAAATATAATCTTTCTATAATCTTTAAATATTAGACTAATATTTTGCGTTGTCGTTATACTGGTAATAAATAATATGATTGTAGCATGTAACAGCGTGTAACGGATTCAATATTTCTACGGTAATTCTATTTACGTTTACCGTACCTACATATATATATTCATCTTCCGGTCGTTTAAATTAACTAAACCCTGCGCAGATACTAAAAGAGCCCGTCGACAACAAAAAAAACTCTACGGGGAGAAAACTGTTCTAGATATAACAGAATAAGTCAGTATAAACCGGCAACCCGAAGTCTGTTATAAATATACTTACTTATTTTATTATACTTACCGTAACGCTTAGGATTTCACCAGCTAAACGACCAATGCAGCAGTTCGTTGGCGTTTCACGACCGTCGATCCAGTAATCGATCGCGACGCTTAAGTTTTACTGCCTTGTATACTCACAACTTATAATAGTATTTAATATTTATTACGTAAGATTTTCGTTCTATATTATTATTATATCATGTACGACGAAGGGTGTTACGCTCTGAGTTTCGTCCGTCAAAAACAGTATAAATACATTATATATATATTCTGCAGTATAGATCGCTCGTGCCATAAAATCTAATCGTAAAGTGTTTTTCACTTGTCGTTTTATAGCGAGTACAAAAATAAAGATAAAAATAACGAAACACAAATTCACTGGAAACTCGATTGCGTCTCCGAGGGAAAAATTATTTAGCACAAGGCAGGATTTGAGGGCCGACTATGCGAGCATATATATATATATATATGATTTAAGCAAAGGTACTGTATCAAAGTGTTAAAGTACAAACGATTTAAGAACAATTAGTGCGTTAGTGATGATAACATTACCTACTCAACATATTTATATTTTAGAAATTGTTATAATTTGTTTGTACTCTTATATATTATTAGTCATTAACAAATAATAAGTCATGTACTTCAACTTTTTGATAGTGGTTGAATATATTTTATTCTATTTTAAAACAGTACAGGGCGGGGCTCAGTGAAACAAGAAATAGGTAATGTATAATATGTGAACAATAAAACTATTATACCTAATGATTCGAAGTTTAAAAATTCAAAAAGAAAAACGACCTCATTTGACGCGTCAAGGAAGAGTGTGATAATTAGTTAATAGTTGGTAGAGAAAAAGCTGCAGAGAATATAGTATAATAGTAGATGTATAGTAAAGAAAATTGGTTTTCGTTTGGCGATTGGAAACTCTAAAAATGAATATGGGAATGGGAAATCAATGTGTAGGAGACCTCATCTACCAGAAGTTTATTTATCTATATCGAAGTGACACACCCCATATACACAAATATAATATATTATATTCTATAGTGTATGGGTATTGTGTATATTTTATACAAATACAACGACAACTCTTTTGATAGTATATTATTATAATATAGTTTCGTCAGTTTCGTGTAGTTCGTTATTCGTGTACGGCGTGTACCTACCTACGTTGATTTTGGATTTGATGTTATATAATATTATTATTCCACTCCGTTCCAGCGGATACATCAACGTCACTTTTATATTATAAAAAAACGATTTTTATACATCCGACCGTTTTTGACGTTATAATAAATATATATATATATATAAGTACACTATATTATATACAGTATATAGGTACACGCGTCATTATTATTTTTATTCTAATGTAGGTACTAAAGTCTCTCGACAGCGCCGCCGCCGGTTGAGTGAAATGCATTGAACCGAATTTGTTCACCATTATTTCTGGCGTCGAGTCCGCGTCGTATAATATTTGTCGAAGATTATCGTCGGTGTAATAATAAAATCCAAACACACAAAATCAATATGACAATTTGGACATAATGAGCGTTTGAGCGCGTGTCGGTGGAATATTATTATAATATAAAATGTACCGCAAATACGTGGGTAGATATATGGTATATAGGTATATTATTATATTATACGACACATATCCTATACGAACGCTCTGCAGCCGTGTCAAACTTTCACGTTTTGTTGATTTTTATAAAACACACACCCATACAATATACACTAGCGCCACAGCAATAATCGCAATCGAAATGTGAATTATTATTATTAATGAGGTTTATAATGCATAAATAGGCGTTATGTTATTGCTATTATTTGCATAACACCGTCTCATAATAAACACTTAGTAATAGTATACGTCGATGGTAGATGACGCGTCGACGAGCCGTCCCGAATATAGCTTTACTATGGACACGGCGTAACGTCCTAAACTGTCTGTGTTCGATTTGTTGTTCGATTTATTTACAGTTCGTTTAATTTATATATATAGGTAACAATGATCGTTAGTGGTCAACATATATATTATATGTATGATCTATATTGTAGATCTGCGGTGGGTTATTAAGACGGTTGTTGGTGGGGCGGAACAACCCCCTTACCGGCCCGTGGTTTTCGTGGTGTAAATTTATGTCGATAGGTACTTGATAAGACGTATCAACCAAATTATAAGTGTTAATTAAAATAATATAGGTATAACGACACTCACGTGTTATAATATAAATGTAATATTTTTTTTTTTTTTTTTTTTTTATTAAGAGTAAGGCTTCAACAGCTGAGGTTATTAACCTGATGTAATATTTTATGTTAATATTTCATTAAATAAAAATAAAAATAAATATAAAAAAAAAATATATAAAAGAAAGAATTTATGTGCTAAGGATAAGTCCTCAATAATATGGTTTTACATAAAATATAAAATATATATAAAGTAATATTTAGTCTAATATAATATTATAATTACTGAAAAAAATTTTAAAACTCATATATTGTAATAGACTAATATTAACTACTTTAAAATTCAAATCATCATAGTACCATTATACCTATATATTATAACCAATTGGAAATTATTATTTTCCTCTATAATCCATGGACCTCTATTGATTCTTAGTACTAATTGTTTAATAAATCAATTCTCAAAAACTATACTCGTTCAAAATTCAAAATACCTATATGCACCATTTTCAATAAAACCACCTCCTTAGTAGTTTACAATGAAAGGGTGCTTCCTATTTGAAAAGAAGTTGTTTACGATACTTCTTATAAACAACATAAAAATCTGATTATTTAAAAATAAAGTGCACTATATGGTGAAAAGCTCTGTATGATGGAGTCCCATCGTGTTTTCTATGTTCTTTTTCTGCATTTTTGTACAGGAAATCGATAAATTATAGCACGTTGAGCCTACATATCATTATTGTCATTACATTATTTTATTATATTATATTGATAATACCTTATCGTATTAATTTTGACATTCTGAATGTAATTTCTAGTTGCTAAAAGTATACTTTTGAATGTTATTAAGAGGAAACTACACAGACATTTATATCCGTCTTACAAGTGTGTAACATAGCAAATTGTACTCTTAACAGATCATGTCAGATCACGTTTAGCTCCATCAGTTTAAAAATTAGAGTGAATTATTAAATTTAAAGGTAAGATTATTATCTAAGGCATCTCATAGGCTTATAATTATATTTTAATTTTAAAGCGAGTTATGATTATTTTAAAATTGTAAATAGTTAGTATATTTTAAAATTCTCATAACTCAAAATTAAAATATAATATTACGCCTATATGAGATGCCATAGATGATAATCTTACCTTTAAATTATATAAGAAGTCAATTCACTCTAACTTTTAAACTAACAGAGTTAAACGTGATTTGCCGAACGTAAAATTTGGTATGTTACGCCCTTGCAAGACAGAGACAACAAATGTCCATGTAGTGTATTCTCTTATCAAACTATTTGTATAAAATATATAGAACTTAAGACTTAATGAAATTTATCATTGAATTATTATAAAAATAATTATAATATTTCAATATTTGTTGGTTATAGTTGCGTATTTATCTAATCAATTTCTTGCTAATTTAATATTGAACTTGTACTTTTGTAGAATAAAAATATTGTAACAGTGTTATGTATTTCAAAATGTTAAACGAAATTGTATGAACATTTTGCAAGCGTGTTTAGAATCGCTGTTATTTGATTTACAACAAAATAGCCGAAAGCGCAATTGAAACGGCTATGACGCCGTGAATTTTCCCATATTTCCCCCCAACACTCATGTAGTTTTGTCGCGCTTAAAACATATTAATACACATTATAGCTACCATAGAGCATTATACACTCTATTGCGGCAATCGGTATGGGACATATTTACGAATTTACAATATATTTTTTTTGTTTTTAAATACAATACAAATAAAATATGTACATCGTATGAATCAATATTAAAATTTTTTACGGGACGCGTGGTACATTCCAGATTTTGTTTTCTCCGATTATTTTACGCGTTACAATAATATAATATTATCATTATAATAGCATAAATCGCGTTCCGCTCTCTAGTTCGCGGGATCGGTTACACTGCAGACGCATCACATAATTATTATGATATATATATATAATAGATAATAATATAATAGCGGAATAAAAATCACAGAATAATACTCGCTCTGTATTCTGTGATTTTTATCGCTCGTGGTTTTCAAATCGTTTATCGTATGCATATGCGCCACATAGCGGTTAAAAATGCGGGATGTAGACGTATTATACATAGACGATTTAAAAGCAATGCGTGTACAAGAAGTGATATGCACTCCGGAATGCATTATACATATTATCGTCGAGAATTCGAGATAGTAATACGCATAATCTCAAGACTGAAATGTACACTAATATATTATAATAAACATTAAACATTCGTACCTATACGCGATTATATAGGAGAAAAAGACACCGATGACAATATTTAACGGGTCCAATGGTCCATGTAACATTATACGTAATATATATTATGCATATGGCCATATCGTACTGTAGATATTCAAATTCTATGCGTATATAATATAATATAATATAATATACACAGTTTGTACATCATATGATACACTCAGGACTTACCTAATCCGCGACGACTGACATCCGATAAGTATATACGGAATTATAATATTGTTATATATATATACGAGTTTCTGCTGCCGAGTATCAACCTTAAAGCGTAGGTGCGGTATAAATATATCAACTTGACGCCTGACGGTACTCATCTGTATCCGCGAGCGCCGTCCTATATAATATATTATTATTATTATTATAAAGTGCGTCAGTGCGGCCCACCGTGCGTTTTCCGGTCGTTTTTCTCATATTTTGAACTAACACAGGAGAACGGAAAACCGGGAAATCACGGTGGGCCATACGTAAGTGCAGTGCAAGCGTGTTCACGCGGTGCGATCCGGGTGATATATCACCCCCCCCCCCCCTCCCCCAAAACCTATTAGATTCCAAGCGAAGCGATGAATGTATTGGTTTAACAACGATGTGTTTATTTTATTACTTTTTTTTCTTTTTATTAGGGGACAGTTAAGTTCCCCCGACCGCTTGACACGCGCTGTTTTTTTACTGGTCATCACGCCCCCCCCCCCCCCCTCAGAAATAAATCGTAAAATATATCATTTCGTATGGTATAATAATGGTCTGCAATATAATAATATAGTGTAATGAGGAAAATAGGTATAGGGTATAACTATACAACCATCGTCGCTATTAAGTACCTACATAATAATCTATAATACGTGCAGATGCAGGTGGCGATATACGCGATGGCGGCAAATTCGTTCTCGAGCGGGCCGTCGTGAATTTATTATTAAATCGTTTAGCGTGCCCACAACATTATGCGATTCACATCGTCTCGGGGCCGCGGCACCGAATCCCACAGTGGCGATATAAATTTTAAATTAAAGCAAACGCACTCAAAATATAAAAATATATTATTATACACACAGAACGATTCGCCGAACAATGACCATGCTCACCCCTCGTTTCCTATCCTTCAATACACATTATAAATTTACAGAAAAAAATGGCCGAGGTTTTCACTTGAAAATAATACGTTTTTTCCCCGCCACAAGTTTAAACGCCTCAAATCGCACAAGATATCTTAGTAGGCAGCTATTTGATTGTATCACCAAACCTATTTTTTAAGACGGGCCTACTATATAGATATACCTATACCTACTTAAAATTACGAAAATCAGAATTTTAATAAATGTATAGGTAACTAAGGGATAACAGTGAGAGGAACTTGCTGGGTGAACCACTCTGTATATTATGTGCGTGTGCAAATGTGTAATATACTTACGCGTATACGCTCAGGCCTACACCACTGCACGTTTATATATTGTTTCAATATCCTTTCCTAGATTTATATCGTTTTATACCCGGGTATATGATGTGATGTAGGTAGGTACCTATTATGTTTATTATATTTTTCTCCCATAATACGCGTATATAAGAGAAAATGTCATTGTTTCGTTGCACTCAGTGTCGAAAAACATGATCACATCATAACGTAGGTACCTACTGATCGCAGTATACTACGGATATACTCTGCAGCCGGTTGTATTTTCGAAGTTTCTTTTGCTTATTACAGTGTTTGATATGTTTGTTGAATTATTTTTTTTGCACGACCTTAATCGTGGCAGTAAAAGAGGTACCTATATAATATACTCGTCGTCGTATTTAGCCGTTTTACGACCCAGGGGATTTTGTAACACACACGCACACACGTCATATATTATATGGGTAGGTATACCTCAGCATAGCATTCGCTTCATACCGGAAACAATCATTGAATGCATATATAGTGTACGTAAAGGTACCTACTTATCGTTTGCTGTAATATTATATTTAAAGAACAAATAAATCGATCGAGACGTGACACGATTTCGATGCATGTACCCTATTAAATGAATCGTATTTTCCAAACAAACGAAGGAAAATAATTGTATTACGCGCGTTGACCGAAAAAATATTCGACCAAACCTATGTCACACGGCATTCATTATGGCTTTTCTACTGTGTCGTATATGGCGAAAAACCTACAGGTAAAACCGCCACTGATTTACACAAAAAAGACAACGTACAAAACACTGAGGTTGGGTATTTAAATAATAATATTATGTAACTTCATTCATGCGCAAAATATCTTTAACGTTTAAAAAAATATTATGAATTGACAATATAAATATAGCTTTATAAATAACATTACCCACGTATACAATTACATTTAATGAACAGTGTTCTTCTGTAAATAATTTAATAATAAAAAAAATGTATAACTGTAGAAAATCTTTTATTAAAGTGATGATGAAATTTAGTGAGGGTATTTAAAAAAAAACATAATAATGTGCTTAATAATCTGTTTTTATACTTGTAAACGAATATTACGAATTCCAAGGTTTTTTTTTTTATATTTATATTTATATAGCTATACAGTCGGTTGAAAAGTTTTATGTAAAATTACGTTTAAACTTTGAAAATGGGGTCGGTGTGAATGGGAAAACATTCTTCTTCCTTATTGTTTATTTTTTTTTCAACCCATCTCACCCTAATCTTTTTCGACTTTAAATTTCGTTTAACTTTAAACATGAAAACAAAGTGGTTTTTTAACACCCCTACCTTTAGTCGTCATTATAATGATACTAATTTAAACGGTCAAATTAGTTACACTAATTTTGAAAGACTATAAATGATAATGATTTATTGCTTGGCTTTTTTACATGTTGAAATAATGTTTTTGATAACCACGTGCACAACAAATTACCGACGAGACACATTTTCTTCGCCGACGTACTTATTTATGCTGGTTATATTAATTCGAGTTACTTATTAAAATCGCATCAGTACATAATTAAACTTTATAACGTTATTTAATAATGTGATTCGGTATATCGTATAATTTGCACTTTTTTCATTTTCAAAAAGTGTTCTACTCAGTGTGTACAAGTTTAAACGCGTTTTAAAATGTCAACTTCACTTAAACATCGTATATGTACCTACGAGTGCCTACTAGCTGGTAATAAGAGTTCTTAATCCCTAATTAAAACTATAAGGTATAAAGAAGTCAAATGTAAAGTCAACTTATAAAGCTTGCATAATATCATATCGATTGTACAACCACGCAACTAAGAAATATGTATATGATACTATGTATACCTGCGTAGTTTGAAACACGAACGTAAATTTCACTCTCTCACTCCCTCACTCTCTGTATTTCTATATATATGGAGGTATTTGGCTTAAACGATATTATTGTCGGGTAAGCGTGATTAACGGTAGCGTCAACCGTAATCTAAACAATAATAGGCGTGATAACGATAAGGGTACCGCAACGACTGTTCAAATATATTATAATATGTATATACGTACCCATAATATATATATATACACAATAATAAATTTATAGTTAACCCGCGACGACGGCGACCGATGATTCGCCAATGCTTGAATCGCCGTTATAGTGCATTGCGTGAGTCGTGACGGCTGACAAATTTAACCAGTCAGTATTAAATATTTAACTGCCTTCTAATTTTGCATAAATGGAATAAAAAGAACATTACCGCATTTTTGTCATAAAACCTCAACTCCATGGCGTTCGCCCGCTCCATCACACTCTGTATAAATATATATATAAATAGTATTTAATTACTATATTTCTGTACTATACCTACATTGCAACCCTTGAAGCAGCGGCGAAACGGACGGGGGACATCTATGCAAGCCAAACCGATAGATTTGTATTTAAAAAGAGGTTCAAAAAGTATGCACCCCCCATTTACCCCTTTAATAATGAATATAATAATATATTCAAACAGTTCTGACTTTTGGAATTTTTAAGTACCTATACTAAAGTTTTTATGGTTTTACTAAAATATAAAATAGATTCAATGTATTAAATCTAGTACCTATTTATTAGTCTCAGACAATTTTTACAAATTATAACATATTTATCGATTACCTGATATTATCACTATAATTTTCAAATCATCATAGACCCTATAATATTCTAAACCTTACGAAATGTTCTATTTTCTAGTGGTTTTATGTTAGTCTTCCCCAACTATTAATTAAATAACTGGAAATATTCTCCTTTCGACCCACCAAAGTACCGACTACATCTAATTTTCTACACAAAACCACCCTCCCAGCAGGTTCCAGTATCGAAGGTTTTTCTATGACAAACAGTGTCATTAGACACTTAAAATAAAGTAAATAATGTATCATTGTATAACCAATGCGTCCATCCAGAATATGTAAAACCAAAAGTTTCAATTTACCATTACTACTGGTTCTACAATAAACTAATCAATTATATAAGTACTCACACAACTGTGGGAGAATGAATAACACGAAAAGCACTTAATGAAATAACAACACAAAATCACTTTTATAATTTATATTATATAGGTACGTCAATAAAACTAATTAATGCGATTATTACTGTCTTCGGAAGTTAATTAACTCAATACTATAAAGCTCTAAGACACAATAATACTCTATAGTTACTCGAAAGGTCACTCACTTCGGCCGTGAAGCTAGTCTAAAAAAGAGACTTCGACAATAGAAAACGTTAATTTAAACATTATTTTTATACCTTTTCACGTCCTATATGTTGGGGGTACACTCGACTCTCGTACATATAAAAGAAAATTCATCTATAAACTTGATGTTTAAATATAAATATGCATGTACTAAGTTAGTAAATAATTCAACAATTATTTAAATATTTTGAATAAAATGTTTAAAAATTAAAAAAAATACACGACTGACGAGTCATAAAGCTCAAGTAATCACGTTATTTCACGCGGCAAATTAGTGAGTATTATGGTTAGCTACTTCGAATAATATGTTATAAAATAATATTATGTCAACAATTCAACATAATCATTGTGTGGTCATGCGAATGATATGAATTAAAAGCAAAATGTATATTTTTTGCACACAATTTTTGGTACAACAGTTATCACAATAAATAGCTTAACGCCCAAACCTAATCTAAATATAATCATCTGTTTTCATTTCAATAACAGTTGATATGTATCACTGTTAATTATTATTATTCCCAATAATTTCCAAAACAGATGAAATACACAATATTATGTTAATAATTTTTGTAAATGTCAAGGTAAGGTTGATGGTCTATAGAGGGCTGAGAACCCCCTAGATCAGTGATACTGTAAGCACTTTTTTCGATATTTAATTTATTCATTGCGGTAGCTGAAAGCTTCAATGGCATTGTCACTGCATTTTTAATAAGGGTGCAAGTTCCTCCCTCCATAACAATAAATATTCTACCAAATCCAGTAAATCACTTGTGCTAACCTACAATATGAATTGGGCCTTAAATCAGGTGGTTTATAATATGATATTTAATCTAGATATCACTTAGGTATCTGATGTTTGTGGTTGTCAATCGACAATTATAAAGTAATATACATCACTGCATACTTCTATATATATATAATCATCATTTTGTCCGTAATTGTTTTTATTATTAATATTTATAATCATTTTTAAGAATATCGTTTTGCCATAATGTTTGTGGACTGAAAAATATAGAGTCCGAATGTAATAATTAGTTTTATGCATGGCGAAAAAAAACTAGCTGATCTAAGTAAAGTTGTAATATAACATTGTAATATAAAGAATCGTCCTCCAACGAGACCAGCACGATACAATTATATTAAAACGCTTTAAACTGTGGACAAATTGATTTTCAAGTAGATACGCTAGTCTGGCTTTCCGGACTACATACGTAGGCACACAAAATATCACCAGCTGCACTTTAAAATAAGGCTCGGTTTGTGCCTCATGCTTTTATGATTTTCAATATTTATATCAATCCACTCAGCAGAAGTACAACTCTGGATGATACGCACCTCCATTAGAACAATGCACAAAATACAAATCATATATAGCATAGTATAATACATTATGATCTATATCAGTGATATTATTCATCTTTTGAGTAGATAGCCGTATTATTAATAATGATTAATGTGCACCTTTGTAATATAAAAATGTAAATCCTAGAACATTTTATATTACTTTTATTTTAAAACGAAATACAATAATAATAAAATATTCTAGTTTACAAAATGCAAGACAAAAACAGAAGGAGAAGAAAAATATTATTACACGTTTTGAATATATCTTAATATTTGGGTGTTCACCAGATGCCTTCAATCTCTGTTTTTGGCCTCAGTTTCCCTCACATATTACTACATACACTATTATAATACCAACCTGTAAATTAGAGGAGACGTGTGTCCTCATATAGTCCTAAAAAATAATCTTGGTATAAATAATCTAATTTAATTAATTTAAAAAAAAAACTAATAAAAATCGAAAATATCTCATATCTATAAAAAGTGTAAATTTCCGGTGAATTTTTTTTATAAAGATAGAAAAACTTGCTGGGAATCTTCTATTAAAATTTCTAATGTTAACTATGAAAATAAAACTTTTATGAATTTCTATCCGAAAATAGTTTGCAAATTTCCAAGAATTTTGTCATGAAATGTATTATACATTTTCTTACAGAAGTTCAAAAGAGTACATAAATTGCTAAAAGTATAATGAACACGAAATAAAAAATATTACCATACCAAAAAAAAGTCAAATTAAAGATTTTATAAACAAAAAAATAAATAAATAAATACATATAAGCAGATTAGATTTTGTAAAATCTATTAGTCATTATTACAAAACAATACCTACATAATACAATACAAATCATATTATTTTAGTTTGTTTGATATTCAATAGGTAATGAATAAAAAAAAGTAGGTCAGCGCATTTCGGTGGTGGATGTTTGTGCATCGTCTCTTCGGGCCTCGGACAGGATAGTGTAATTTAACTGTATTCGATTTAAATGCAATGATTGCATTCGATAAAAAACGATTTTGAGTGGATGAGGGAATCTTTTTTATTTAATTTTATTCGTTTCTATGGTGATAAACAAAGCGTTTTAAGAACATTTATATAATTATAATTATAATTTATAATTAGGAAATATCATAAAAATGAAAAAAAATATAAAAGAAAAGAAAAAGCTCATAAGTCACTCAAATGTTTTGAAAATTTTACCATGTCTAGGTAAGGCTAATATAAGTAAACCCAAATTTCAAGTTTTTACGAATGTCTTTAATCGAATTACAACAAAAAAAAACTCCCAAAATTAAAATGTCTATAAATAGCTAAAAATTGCTAAAATTGTCCGAACTTTGAACCCTATGGAACAAAATCTAAAATAAAACAAAAAATATCTCTTGTCACTTTTCATTTGAAGCAATATTTCTGGTAGAAAACGTCGTCCGTAATTATTTAATATTATAAAATCATGAAATCGTACGTTTTTTCTCCTTTAACCGCTTTTATTTCGAGTAGCGTTTCGAAAATCGAAAAATGACCTTTCTAAAGTACCAGCTCAAGAACATTACCTTTCAGAAAAAATGCTATACTTGATACTTTTGAGCAAGTTTAGAGGGAGAAAAAGTGTTTACAGAATAAAAAAAGGTGGATAAGTGGATGTCGTTCTGCTGTACAGTAGGTTACAAGTGGGTTACTGTAATGGATGGTGTTAAATTTGAATTCAATGATATAATATCATTGTATAAGAAAAACGATTCTGAGCGAAAACGGTCAGTCAGCCTATGATATTACCAAGTATATTTGATGATATTATTGTGAATAAAGTAATTTATATATAACCTATTTACGTGGAGCTTTGTTTTAAATTTTCAATCCTTAGCCATAAAAGTTAAACATTTTATACATTTTTAACTACAAAATAAATTAATAAATTATAAATTTGATAAATGTTGTCAAAATTTGAACTTTAATGTTGTGTTTTTGTATTTTTAATATTTTTCAACTGCTATTAGAACGATATATCAGGAGTCTTCTATTAAATTTTCAAGCTTTTTTACTCAACAGGTGAAATTTTATTGATATTTATAGAAAAAAAAACTAAAAAAAATGGAAATTGACAATGTCCGTAAGCAGCTCAAAATAAGTCAAAATATTTGGAAAATGTTATGGTGTATAGGAAATGCAATTATAAACATTCAGTCAAAATGTCATGTCCCTGCGGTCATTTGTTTTAGACTTACACCAAAAACCAAAATCGATTTTCTCGAAAACAGATTTTGCGTAAAAATTCCCGTTTTTCCTTAATTTTTCTTTTGTTTTTCACGTCGCTTTTGAAAACTACTGGGAAATTTTTACTTTTGACCCCCCAAAGTTCCAACTAGATTCACTTTCCTATCAGAAAAGTTACTGTTGAAGAAAATCCAAGCACTTTTATTGTCCTAAAATGTGATGACAGACACAAAAATAAAAAAAAAAAAAAAAAACACATATTATTGTAAAATCAATACATTCATCGCTTCGCTCAGAATCTAAAATAAATAAACATCATTGTAAAACCATTACATTCCTCGCTCCGTTCAGAATGTGAAATCAACAATAATAATATGTTATAGATAATAAACTACAGACAGTACTCGTCGGTGATCCTGTGGGGGATTAGGTCTCGCAGCTGATGAACATTTTTTGGGATGCGTTGCCGACAAGTTGGTATACACACTGCGCGACCTATTCTCGGGTTTTCATTCATACCATAATATTATTATTATATCGTATGCCCATTATAACGTCCGGCAAACGTTTTGGCACACGTACCACAGCACTTCGGCATAGGGTTCACTTGTATATTCCGATATTATGCGTCATATAGTCATTGGTATCGACCTTTTACTCTCTTATCCGACGCCGCCGCGAAGACACTTTTACAATCGAAAACACATGTGGTCCTATTTGGTCACACTTGAATAAAACGAAATCAATTTTCTTCGCTTAAAAAAAGGCGAAACATGCAGGGGAGTATAGCAAAACGGGTCACTGCAGGTTTTGCTCGTATGCATTACTTTCTCTTGAATTCGAAATAAACATAATATATTATTATACTACCTAATATTATATGAATTGAAATGAAAGCTGCAAACTTTTTAAGCATAAGTTATGTACTGTTTCATATTGAACAATTTTAATAATGACGTTATACTTGTAGTCAGAGCGAATGTTCATGAAATTATATTTTAACGTTTTAAAATGCAGGGCAGTAAAAAAACTTATTCATAAATGTATTTTCATCCCTCTTTTTTGATACGAACATACTTACGGAGCACTGTTATTTCTATGATCGTACAACTTTATCGATCTTACATGATTGGTAATTCTTGGGAAATATTAATTTTGTTTTTATATGTTGTTGTTGTTGTTGTTGTTGAAACCCTTATATTTTAACAGTTGATTGCACCCGAGCACTTTTAAGGGTTGATATAGTTTTGCTTGTAAGACCAAATGCCATATTGAATATGTATAGTAAGCATCATAAACTCTTTTAAAAGACTCGTATCTATAATAAGTGTGTTTTTTTTTTCAAAACGATTTTTTTTTTTAAGTATCATTTAGATAGTATTCTTATTGTTTAATTATTTTCTTGCTCGACGTGATGGCATTGACAATATATTTATCAAAATATAAAATTTGTCACAACATATAGTATGAAATACGAGTTCATTATTTTACTAAGTCTAAAGCAAATGGAAGTCCAATCAGAATTGTTTATCTTAAAGGTAAAGACTTATCTTGGTAGTGATAGCATAACCGAGAAGTGAGTGTAACGACAAATGTGCCACATCTAGTTACTGAAATAGTACATCCTGTCAGTACTTTTTAGGTGAATATATTTTAAAACTTTGGTTGATTATTATAATTTTTTAGAGTATGAAAATAGTGTAAAATGTCAGAAACGTAATAAGTATAAAATAAATATCAGAGGAAACTAGGAACGTCAGAAAGAACTATATAACAACTTAACAAGATCCAGTATAATATTAATAATATTGCATAAATCTTATAAAATATTTAAATATGTATTATTGCAAAAAAAATGTTAATAATAACGAACATTTTTGTAATATCCTTATTTTTTAAAAGGAAGAAATACTTAAATTTACCTTAATACCTAATCTATTTAAAATTCTTTTTTATAGAATTTCAAATCTCAACAGAACTCTTTTAAGATATTTGTATTTATACAGTTGTACAACTGACTAAATGTATTATGTATATTATGCAGGTAATATGTATAATATTATTATAACATGCTAATATTTATATATACATTTCAGGTATCGTTAAAATGTATATTATTATCAACATACAATATTATTTATTGATGTTTTAAAACTAATACGATTTCAAGGGGTTCAACAAGTGTTATGACTTATGAAGAATCTGAACAAAGCGTTGGTGTATAAATATAGCATAATAAAATATAATATATGTTATGTATTATATAACTTTATAAGTATGAAATTTATCGCACAGTTTAACGTATCAACTTTTTTCTACATATTTCGATTAGTCATTATGTAGAATTTATAATAACATTTTTTATTAGAATCAGAACATATATAAATATTATTTTAATATTCTTCTTATTCTTCTTCCTAGACTTTTAGCAGGCCATTAAGAAGAACCATCGCCACTTCTAGAATTCCTTTCCACCTCTTTCTATCCAATGCCACTGATTGGCTTTTTGAAGTCTATTTTTATTGTATCATTTTATCTCTGCCAAGGTCTGTAGGTGTTATCTATTATATTATACACTATATTCAAGCCTTTTGAAATTAATAATGTGGAGCGTCAAGATCAATAACATTGACAGAAAAATTGACTTATAAAAATTACCAAAGCATATATATATATAGTATTGTATAGAACTAGAAATGGCCAACGTTAACTGTTAAGTGTTAGCAAATATTTGGGTTGGTTATATTTATATATTATACTATAAAAGTTGAAACATCGCACAGTAAAATTTACTAGAACCGCGGAAATAGCAAATTCAATATGAGATGTCTCCAGTTAGTGATATAAAATCTATTAAGAAATAGGTATTTTAAGTTATTTTTTATAGTAATTGCTAAAAACGTCTAATAATAAATGTATCATTATTTATTCAAATCTATTTTTGTACTCCTCACTAAAAAGAAAATTAATTTTGAGATAATATTAAACACCTAATTAAATGATATAAAAAAACGCCACGAATAAATTTCGACTCGTGACAAAACTTTTAACATATAAATGTAAAATGTGTAGGTACTTAGGTAGTTAACTACTATTATTCTAACTGTAATTAGTAAAATGGAATGTTTATATTTCTAATTTCAACGAAGAATGACTAGCTAAGATTATAATCTATAAAATGGGCAACACTTAATTTGAAGACCCAAAAAATAAATATCTAGTTGATAAACGAAGTGGCATGTCTATTTAGATCATAAGGATCATAGGTCTAACTACACACAATTGGGATTTTTGAGAGTTAATTTGATTAAATTCCCCGGTACATTTCGAAAAAACTAAAATTGAATACAAGGTCAAAATATTTATACATTATACTTTATTACGTATACACAACATTATTAATATTTTATTCACTTTATTTAATTACAAATTTGAACATTAATTAGGTTAATTGCAATTTTTCTGTTATAGGGTTTTTTAACATTACTATTATTAATTCTTTCTTTTCATATATCTTTTATGATTATCTAGGAGTACGTATTTTGGTTTATACTTAAGAACAATCATCGTGAATGATAGCACATAATACGTCCTAAAGTTCGAGCTATGAACTGATGTTTTGAATCATCGATGGGCAAGCAATAAATCTGATAGGTATAGGTATTATACCTCAAGAAAATCATGAACATACTTCAAAAAAATGTAACATTTATTTATCGAAATGATAAAATTAAAGTGGTCGGTAAACTAAGGTTAAAAAATGTGCATTTTTAAAACATTGCAACATTTCAAATTTAATACTATTTTATACGGAACTGCAGTTAACCACTTGATAATTTTGAGTTGCTCTAGTAAAATAAAAACAGTATATAAAGCACATAAACCAACAAAGAACCAAATCCCCAATGAACGCTGCTGTCCTAATATATATATATATATATATATTACTGTCCAAGTAGAGATCGAATTTTTCTATTTATATTGGTGTATATAATATTTTAAGGAGTCTGTATTTTCGTCTCTCACTATTAATATTAACAAGCAATTTGCTCATAGAGGGGGAAATTAACGAACGTAACGAACGTATAATGCCTATATACATATATATATATAAGCTAAAATAACTATTTACGGCCGTGGTGTCCATCGACCACCACGGTGGAAAACAGCTGCCGTTTATGAGATGATCGTATATAATAATATTATATAATATTGGAGAAAGCAAAAATACTTTATTAAAAGAGAAACAAAAAAAAATAATAATAAAAAAATACGACTGTAATAATTTAACAGAGATCATAAACATGAACAAAAAACTGACAATGTGACAAAAATTAATTTTATAAAAAAACGTAGGTTTCCTTTGCGTTATTGAAATTTTTATTTTTTATCACCAACCTAAATTAATTTTATCATATAATTATTAAATTATATATATATATTAAAATATTTATAGTTGTAAAATTCGGTTAGCGCCAAACACTGGACGGCGCTTAAAGAGTTTCATGTCGGTTTGCCAGAAAAACTTGATCAAATAAAACGCAGTGTCAAATTAATTTTATTCTTTTGGACAGAACAAAAACATGCTTCTGTATGGTCTACACAGAACGAACATTGTAGAGGTGCGAACGTTTAATTATTGTTTATTATATTTTTTTTAAATGAACTCGGAATACGTTCGATAGTGCGTAATTTAGGCAGAAATTCATATATAATATAAATAAATGATTAAAATGGTAGGAAATATTGAAAATTCGCAAAAACTAATGAAGTACTAATAATTATTAATCTTTTTTTTTTTTTTAATAATTTTTAAAATAAATTTACGATATGTATTAAAAAAAACATCGAGTAAACAGTTAGTGGGAATTTCAATGACTTGGTGCTGTGATGGAAGTAGGCAATACTTCATCCTGATTGGGTTAGATTTTTTTATATCAAGTAGGAGCAGCTAGTGGGTTATATTATACACTTTTGGTATTTTTGTATTTTACACAAAACTGGTGCAATAAAATAATTCTTAATTTTTGATTTTAATTAGATACACGTGTAATGATTTATATACTTATGATAAATAGAAAAAAAAATATTTGTAAGTTGAAAATAATATGTCACATACTCATATACTTGGAATAAAATGATACAAGTTATTCAATATACATTTGTATTTTATATGTTAGACCTTGTCCAATCATTAATTATAATAGATACTAAATTAATCCATATTTAAAATGAATATTCAGCTAAAATGTACAATGTATACATAGTGTCACAATGTCACTTGGTATCTAGTTGTTAATAAAATGTGCACACTAGCCGTCGTATTTACCGGAAATTATTCTTAGTCATCTATAACTAAATCACATTTGTACAAAACAATCTAAGAAAATCTTTGAATAAACATATAGGTTAATTAAGTTTATACATACACTAAACAAATAGATAAAAATATAATCCAGCTTTAGTAGATATCTAACATGTTATGTTATTATAGGCCCCAAGCGCTTTTGAACGATTTTAGCTATAACGCAATAATTATTTTGTATACAGGGATAATTCCAAAGACAAATATTATTCTGTACTAGATAGATAGTGCAATTAAATAAAAAATACTTCCCTTAAAGAATAACTGTAAAGAAAAACTTTATCGATACAGTTTTTATTTTTTTAAACGCATATCATTTTTTTGAATTATTGAATAAAATACCTTTGATATTAAAATGGCTTACCAACGATAGTATGCACATGATCAAAGGTGATAATTTCACGCAATTATTTTGGTGTTACCAACTGCGTATTGCAAATAATTGTTATCGTAACACTTTGCCCCGTGTAACACTATGCCCCATGCTCCCCTACATTTCAAATGCAATGGTGATTATTGATATTGATATTAAACCGTTGTTGAAAATTAATAGTTTATTTATGACAGTGGATATAAGGGAAACTAATGGGTGGTCAAGGATTTCAATTCATTAAGAACGGTTGAGAGTTTTAGGGACAGATTGACAGAATTCGCAGAAGAAGGTAAGTGTTTATAATGTTTGTATCGACTGCTTGCGCAGATTTGGAAGTGGGTTTCATATGAAGTGAACAAGCAGTCAGTACATTGATGGAAATAACTTTAGTTATAGGGCAAACATAGATTTTATAACTTTAAAGTTTATTATTTGAGATGATTATTTGAAATGGTGACCAAACTGTATTATAATCATCTCCCAGAATGTGTCTGTTTCGGAGAAAATCACCCATTTATTTCCTGCAAGCCTTTCTACCAAATGTGCCCTATACTATGAAGGACTTTCTGTGATATACGGAATCCAATTATCATCTCATAAAACTATCAAGGTCGTAAAACTATGTTGACTCAAATACTATGTGTATGCACTTAAATGTAACTACAAATCAAACTTTACCCCTCTAAATCGTACACGCAATGAATTATAGTACAAACATTAAGTAGTAACTAGAAGTGGTATATATTTCATAATATGTAGTACTTACAAGTACCTATAGATACGACAAAAGAATCAATGTAGACTCATGATAAAAATTACAATAAACCGTAAGCATAAAAATATACTTCGTTTTAAGATTATCTGGATTTCAGCATTCTTGCAAAAAGAGTAGAGTCCAGTTAAATTGCTAGATGTGACTCGTATCAGATACCTACTCTAAAATACAACCCATACTAATCGACTGCCAGTATTGACAATCATCGCTCCACCTTGTCTGAGACGTGAACGATTGTGAGGAAAATTTGGAGTGGACTCAAAGAATACGGTGAGCTGTCAATTCACTACGATATAAGATACAAATCGAATACCAGCCTTTAATTCGTGGAAACCTGTTTGGTGTATAGCGGAAAAAAACCTATACAAGCTCAGAAATGAAAATTACAGAATACGAATAAAAACCAAACACTATCGTTAATACAGATTTCAAGCGAGAAAAGTTTGTGTAAGACTATTTATACATTTTGTGTAATGTCGCTTCTAAGTTTCAAGTGTTATACACTTAAACTAAACCAAAACGAACAATAATACAATATATGACATGATAATTAATTTATGTATTTATGTCACAATTACAATTGCAACTCACCATACACTATTGTTAATGATCAGTTGGCTAAATCTCCATAATATAATATAAGTTATACCTTATACATATTTTTTAATTTTTATATGTATATATAAAATAACCGGCCTAATTTTTTTTCACAGGGTTTTTCTGAATACTTTCCTGAATGATGCCACGTCACCCGACTTTTCATTTTTTTTTTTGTCTAAGAGGGGGATGATGTATTGTATTTTTTATCGTGCCTCCACCGAAAGTTTAGTTTTCGATGACGGTTGAAGCGTTGGAAAGCTACCTTTTTCGGTCCTGCTGGCGGAAAAGTGGGAATCCCCAGTGCCAGACTGTAAAGTGGAAATCCCCAAAAGTGCTGGACGCACATACCTCGCGTATCCCCTGGCACAACCAGACCTTGAAATCTATACCACGGTCCTTATAAGACATAATAGCTTTTTGTTACATCTCATATTCATATATTATAACCTCCTTGCATGACGCGTAAACATTTTTCTTTCATGAAATTGTTTTCGTGGAATGATCTGGTTGTTATTTTTGTATTACCTTGCATTACCTTTGCCGTGATTAAATTTTTTTATTCTTATTTAATTTTAATATAATAACAATTATTTATACTGAAATCTATACCACGGTCCTTACAAAACATACTTTTGGTTACATCTTATATTCATAGTATAACCTTCATGCATGACGCCTAAAATAAATAAAACGAAATCGTTTCTTTCGTGAAATATTGTTTTAGTAAGATAGTGTGGTTGTTATTTTTTTAAGTTTGCACCATTTTTAGAAAATAAAAAAAAATAAATGATAACAAAAATATCTGAGACTCAACAAATTAACTTACATCTCAACACTAAAGATGTGATTGTGATACAGGTGGTACTTGAAATCCATTTTATGTATTTTGGAAACCCAAACCCAATTTTATGGTCTAAACGAGGGTGCAAGGGTTTCGCTACCCCGCCAAACATTTTTGTGTCGGTAGGTTCATCTAATTTGAATAAAAAAATTCTATTTTGAATAATCTTAAAAGAATACAAAATATCTAAATAGAATAAAAACATTAGTTGTATAAAAAAAGCCACGTCAAATAAAATAAAATAAAACTAGGACAAAACTTGCATAACTTGCATATAAATGCGTAATTCGAGTTATTTTTGTTTTTAGGGCATTATATTTCTTCCATTTTATAATTTTTGAGACATATTTTAAATAAATTAATAATTTTATCAATTTTTTCTCCACTAACATTTTTATTTTAAATAATACAACTAAAACATACATTTATTTTTAATTATTTTCGTATAATATGGTTTTTGACTGGCAGGCGCCTGTTTTTCCTAGAAGCCTGATAATTGTATACATTTTAATTAAATGTAATACTTAAAGTGTACCCATGGAACAAATAAAACTAATTCAAAATAATAAATTCAGTTAAACAAAATACAAAAAATAAATGTAATACTTATTCTTGTTTTTGTTTTCAAATGCATACATTATTTGGTGAATTTACAGTCATAGTGACACATGCACAAACTCCTTTGTAGTACTGTACATTGAATTAATTATAAGTGATAACGTAAATGATTTGCCGTTGGAAAGTGTTAAATATTCTAACGTCACTTTAAACCATAGTTTATATACCAACTTTATAATATAACCATAATTCTATCATGTATTATAATAATATATTCTTACGAAAAAATATTTCACGAATTTGTTTAAAACATTTTGATTACTTTCTACAATTGTACCATACATGTATGTTGTAACTGAAGTAGAGATACTGAAACCTTCCGAGGGACTTGATTACGTTTTATCAGCGCCTCCCAAGTCCCCCCAATATCCACCTATGGAGTTGTCTAATAATTAAACAATTGGATGGCCAATGAATTGAAAGGTGATCTGGCCTTGCCTCGTGTTTGCGATTAAACCGTTGGATTTCGTCTGCTATTGTAGGCAGCAACATACTATCACGGTGAATTGCGTTGTTTCTTTCGAACCAGTAGGCTGCAGTGATGGTCTGAAGGGCGTTATTTTCGTTGTATAAGCCCGTCAGAGTTCAATGTTACGATACAAAGGGTTCTACTCACTCTTCTTTTGTGCTTTGGTTTATGGCTGATTATTTTCAAGCCGGTCCAATCTCTCATTTAATTTTGTTAATGCGGTTATCACGTAAGATTGCGACAGAACATTTTTTTTTGTGTGTGGGTTTGTTAGAGTAGATTTTTTTTTTTTAATTTGAATGTTCGTAACATTATGTACAAGATGTACTATTTCGAATAATTCGCCTTTAATGTTACATGGGTCAGTTTCAAGGCGTAATCCACGAATTTCAACTGTTAATAGTTTTTGAATAATAAGAAAATCTTTGTTGGAGAATTTGTTAATTTATTGGATTTTTATCCAATGTCATACTTCAAATCAGGCGAGGATTAAGAGGGGGAGGGTGCTAGAGTGCTATAGCACCCCCTTGGCAAGATGTTTCCTGGAAAACAGATATTCTACACAACATGTATTTTTTAGTAGGCTGGGGACATTTCCAAACAAAATTGATACATGAAGAAAAAAATTAGTAAGTTATTTTTCCTACCCAGCAATTATTTTAAATTATTATTTTTGAAACATATGTATTTCAACGAATTAATAACGATGGTGAAAAAAGAATTTCAGGAAATCATCATTTTGGAAATATTATATCCTTGAACCCTTCCAAAGTTTGTATATATTATATAAAAAACATATTTCTGACTTAATTAAAATATCATTTGCATACACATCGCAATGAGTATTGTGACTATCTTGTTTAAACGTACCTATATGTAGTTAAGCATAGGAAAACAATGGTGAAGTCGGAATTTGGTGGTCAGACTTAGTTTTAAAGTTATACCTAATTTAAATTTATAGTATTTTCATATACACCCAGCGTAGTCACTTGCTCACTGCGGTCACTCGTCCAATTAAAATCAGAAACATACCTCAGTTTGTTTGGGTGGGCCTCGGATTTAGAACAAAAATATTAAAAGCACATATATACCCAGGATGGTCACTCACTCGCTGCGCTCGCTCGACCAATTAAAATCGAAAAAATCCCTCGACTTATTATGTAAAACTGCCTTGGATGGGTCTTGAACTTCAAATAGCTAAAACTTCAGAACTAAGTCTGACCGCCAATTCTGATTTCACCATCGTTTTAAGCATGCTTAACTACATACGTTGAATCAAACAAATTGAAAAAAGGGTGTCTGGTAAAACAGAAATATACCGCTAATTTCACCATCATTCTTAACTCATTAAAATGCGTAAAAAAAAATTCAAAATTCCTTAGTTATAAGCGCTGAGCGCAACAGTTGTGCGTTTGAGTGTAAACGTAAAATCGTAAACTTTGGAAGGATATAACTTCCAAAATAATTATTTCCCCAGTTTTTTCAGGGCTTGCAAACGTATAATAACGTTCTATTTGACAAATAATGATTGAAATTCGTAAACGTAATTATAACGGAAACCGATAATCAAAAATAATTAAATTCCGCAAAACAAAACATACAATTACCAAAATATATAATACATCATTAAACTAAACATAAGTTAAAACGTAATTTATAGAATATCATAAACGAAAAATAACACAAAACGAAATAATTCAAAATCCATCTATTTAAAAGTTATATTGGTTTCCTAGAAATATTTATTTCATGCGCGATTTATTTTTGTCCTTGCAAACAATCCAAGAATTGATCATATTATATACGGCATCCGGGCCATCAGCTACCCGCATTAGTCATTACTTTTAAGTTTAATACTTTTAAGGTATTAACATTATTCTACATACGATAAACGCAAAACTTGTACAATGATTTAATTCTAAATAACGATATACGCAAAAATTGTGTAACATTTTAATTGTAAATAGCATGATTTTTTTCAGATGTAAACCCTGTTTTTTTGGCACCATCGTTCTTAACTTGTTGAAGTACGTATCAATGTTTTAAAACAAAAAATGCAGGTTAGGTATAAAGTGAATTTATGCCATATTAAATAATGTTGTTTTTAAAGTTAAAATATTAAACACATTCATTTTGAGGATTAAAAAAAAACCTAACATCAGTATGGAGTATACAGAATACAAGACATTAACCATAGCACCCCCCATAAAAAAATCCTAGATCCACAACGGCTTCAAACAGTCATAAAAAATTATTTTGACTTTCCGGTTAACTCTTTTTTTTTGTTAAATGTAGAAAAACTTAAGGGGAATTTTGTATGAAAATATCAAATCTTAGATATGAAAAGAAATGTATAACATTTAAGGGGAATCTTGTAAGAAAATTTCAAATCTTAGATATAAATAGAAAACATTTTATCAATTTCGAACTCGAAATAATTTACCAATGTTCGTGTTTTTGATGAATTTTGTCAAAATGTTGACTTCAGACGCTTATAAAAAATTATTGTGGATTTATGCTCAAATATTTTTAATTTTCACTTATGAGGAACGTTGTATTAAATTTTCAAGTTTTTTGACTGACCGAAAAATGTTTTATCAAGTATCAAAAATACTTAAACAAAACTAATATAACTCTATATGCCTATGAATATAGCTCCAAAATATTCGAAAATGTTCGAGCGCATAGAAATTGCTAATATAAACATTCAGTGGATATTTCATTTATATTCCGTTATTTTTTTTAGAGTTACATTAAAAAACAAAATCGATTTTTTTCCCAAAACTGGTTATGCGTAAAAATCTCAGTATTTCCTTAATATTTTGTTTGTTTTCCTGACGCTTTTGAAAACTATAAGCATTTTTATCCGTTTAAAGTAAAAATAGTACAACAAAGTACTATCTAGATTCTCTTTCCTACCAGAAAAGAAGCTTTTGAAGAATATTGAAGCTTAAAAGTTGATGAAAGACACACAAAAAAACATCATTGTAAAATCAATACATTATTATCGCTCCGCTCTGAATCAAAAATGTCTGTATACATAGAAAATGTTATTATAGATAGTGGCATTAAATTTCAAGTACCTAGTACCTACTTTTTAATACTATTTTTTGAATGACAACAAAATAGCTAATATTTTTAGACGATACAGCTTAACTAAATATATTTTATGATATTATTGCTATTAAGGTAATTTATTTTACGTTTAGTAATACAGTTGGTTGAATTAATGTTTGCCTGAAATGTTGCGTTTTTAAATATCGTTGTGTATACACAATATACAAATTTATTTTAAAAGTTTCAAGTACCCACGATTCACGAATGATATTTTTAAATTACAACAAAATACCTAACTAACATCGTTATTCTTCGTTTAAATTTGAACTTAAAATAGCAATAAAAGAAAATTGTGTTCATATATTTTTTAAAATTTTTGGTTGTAATATAAACTACTTACTTGGGTCATTTTCTATAGAAATTGAATGTTATATACATTTTTAGCTACAAAATAATTTGCAAATTTTCAATTTGATTCGAAGTACGATTGTACGAACCGTTGTTGTTCTCACTGGCAGGGCCGGCAGGTATAGCCAAACAATAATATATAATATAGGGATGTAATGCATATAATAATATAATAAATGACAAATTACGGTGTGTGCTGTCTATATTGTATTATCTCAGTGTGACATATTTTAATGTATTATTGTGATTGAAGAGTCAATAGTCAAGAACCATAATTTTATTATATAATACGCAGGACCATTTATATTTAGACATTTCTAAATATGCATATTATATAAATTATGTTTGTCGAGAATCTAATAAATAATTAGTGCCAAAAAATGAATGACAAATTGAAAAAAGATGGGCTGGTGGGTACCGCTCAGACTGTCCGCTCTGCTGTACAGTAGGAGTCTAGACTTTAAAGGGGTCGATGTATAACGACGGGTTAAATTTGAATTTAATGATATAAATCATTGTATACGAAAAATGTTTCTGAGCGAAGACAATCTTTAAGCCTATAATATTACCATGCATATATTATATTTTTATAATTTTATGATATAATTGTTATTAAAATCATTTATTTTAATATTAGACGTTAGTAACTAGTAAGTAGGTAGTATTGTAGTAACACAGTAGGTTGAATTAATTTTTGCCAAAAAGATTGCATTTTAAATCGTCATTGAGTGTATACTTAATAATAATAATAATGATATACTTTAAAAGTTTCAAGTATAGGTATAACACAGTACCCGTGAATAATATTTTTAAATTAGAACAAAATAACTGAACAAAATATGATAATTTAAATCATCATTCTTTGTTAAAATATCTAATTTTGTCTAAATTTGAACTTAAAATATCTATAAAAACGGTTTTATATAAATTTTAGATTTTCTAGTTACAATATGAACTTATGTGAAACCTTTTTTAAAATTTTTAAACTTCAGCTATACAAATTTAAATTGTACATATTATTTAAATAGCCCAAAATGAGTAAAAATATTTTAGCAAGTATAGTTATAAAATAATAAAATAAACATTTGGTGAAAATGTTAAGTATTTATTGTTATTTGTATTTAAATTACAACAAAATAAGAAAATCGTTCAATGAAAATTTGTTAATTTACGGCTGAAAACCTAATTTTGAAAAAATTTCAACTTATCATCAAATTGTTTTCTTAACATTTTTATTTATTTTATAAAAGTGGAAAAACTTATTTGGAATCTTCTATTACGTTTTCAAATCTTAGATATAAATATAAATATTGGTATGAACTCAAAATAGTTTGAAAATGCTATTTTGACCGAGCTAAACATTTTTATGGACAAATGTTTAAAAAAACTTATAAAATCGAAATTTTTTTATATTTTGAAAATGTAATAGTGTATAGAAAATGGTCAAACAACAGTTGTTTACCTGCACCAAAAAACTAGATTGATTTTGTCTGCAAAAAGTGGTTTTGTGCAAAAATCCCCGTTCTTCCTTAATTTTTTTTTTGTTTTTTCAATGCTTTTGATAATTCCTGGGAATTTTTCATTTTGACCTCTCTAAAGTACCAACTAGATACACTTCTCAACCAAAAAAGATACTGAAGTTGAAAATCGAATTATTTACTTATCATTGTAAAATCAATACATTTATTGGTCTACTTAGAATCTTAAAATTAATAATTAAAACGATAAAAATAGTAAAAATACTGTTTTCAAAAATGATATTATGTGACAACTCAAAATCACGGATGAAAATCAAATATAAACAGTTATAGAGTAATTACAAAAATGTAATAGCAATGACATTAATTTTAGCAGTCACGTCACTGTCACATACACAAAATACTTAACAATACAATCACAAAAGTGAGATTTGTTAATTTATTTGCATTTAACTTGACCCAACATTTTTAAAGCACTGATCCACAAAAATGTTTATAAAAGATTAGTTGTACCTAACTTGTACCATTTATAATTTATACTTATTAGTTATTATAATTTAATTAGTTATTATATTAGTTATTAATATCATAATATGTAAGTACCTATAGTGTAAAGGTTGATATTTTGGTTAAATATAATTGATTTTTATATTATGTAAATTTTAGGATATATAACCCTATATTATATAAGCTAGGTATAGTGATTTCAATATTTGAGTTTATTTAACGATGGTGCTGCTACTCAAATTGTCTACAAAACCAATGTATCTATAATCCATTGTAATATACATATTATACCATTTTAAAAGATTGTTACAGTTGAAAACAGCGTTTAGAAAAGTATAGATGTCTTGTTAGTTGTTCCCAAAGAAAGAGACAAATGTAGCAAAGGTTATTTTGAATATGAATCGCTTTTATGAGAATGATTTTCAATATAATATATTCTAGCATCGGTTTACTGGACTGGAAACGAAGTTTGGAATTCCCTGCAGACCTGTCGCTTTTCAACCCTCCGGTAAAGTTAATAAAACTAGATTTTGTAACATTTAACGGAACCATATATATAATATATCTATTCTTTATAGGTATATAAATATATATATATATATATATATATTTCAATTTCAGGATAGCGTGGGCAAATGACACTTGAACAAATATTTTGTAATAGTTAATATCGACCTAAAGTGTTATGTAATTGTTGTGTTTTCTATTAAAACAATATAAAGGGCTTTACATTTTTATTCCTCCATACCTTCTATATTCGCGTATAATACGACTGATACTCAGTGTTCACTATTTATTATTTGTCGATTAGTACCTATATACCTTTAGGCTAACTGTTTATAATTATTTATATGTTATATCCTATCAATATAATAATATGATTGATTTTGTTAGATCTATCAAATTAGATTTGATAGCTATTTTCTAGGCACCTGTATAAAGTACCTACGGCATAGTATTTTAGTATTATATATAGTATTATTATTAGTATTATAGTATTATATTCACTGCTGCAAAAGTGTTAAGACGCTGAAAAAGAGATTGTTTGAACCGTGACTTAATAAATAAATCGTTTAAGGGTAAAAAAAAATATATATTAAACGATCAATCTGCCACGTTTACATAATTTCAATGAAACCCGGCGTAACTACTTAACACTGACCGACGTGGGGACCCGTTTGTACAATAATATATGCATCGGCGGATTGACCCACTGTTTTACGATTCTACTGCAGCAGCACCGCAGACGCACCAGACCAGACGTATAAGCGGAGGTTTCGAATGGCCCAATAGTCGAACCAAAATTATGTAGTAAGCCTGTATAACATATAACTTTTGTTTGTTACGTATATTTTATGCATGGGTACTAAAAAATTGCGTTTAAGGTTATATTATATACCGTGATCGAGGACCGGTACATTATAAAATGTGCATTGTTTTGTTTATCAAACAGTTGGGTATGTGAAACATGTATATTATGTATAATGTATATATATATATATAAATATATATTTGTTATAATGTACCAAGCGTAGCATAAGCATAGCCGCATAGGTATCTAATTATATTGGAAATAATTATAATAGAGTAAACGCCAAACCAATTATCGCCAGGATGTAATATTTCCACTTTTCTTTTATTTTCGTTGTTCTCTGACCATTGCAGCTTTTTCTATAATCGTAAAAATTATGCTTGTGTGATTATTACCAATATTATTTATACATAATTTAGATAATCCGGTGTTAATATTATATATTAACATTTCGTTCAATTAATTAATTATATTGTGAATTAAAATCCATATTCATCAATTATTATGGCCTATGGGAGCTGTTTAATATGAATATGACGGAGAAAAAAAAATCCTAAACGGAAAGTTGTAATATATTAAGAGAGTGAGTAGCGTGGTGAACGGTAATTTCAGCGGCAATTGCCTCTGAGATTTTTCTTGAATAGAAGGGCGGGTGGTAGCCGGTGGGTCCCCTAGTCAATGTAACATGATATACTGAATAGGTATCTAGTCAATAATGATCTGAAATATAATTAGTTATATTATATTAATACATTATTATGCATTAATACATGCGATATTTGTAACTTGTCTCCGGAAAATTTTAAGTTCGCCACGCCACTGAAGGGAAGAAAAATAAGAAAAACGGTTAATTTGGTGGTGGCAAACGGTGCGATATCCTCGCCCTCGCGGCCCTTTCGGACCGATACGGTTTGCATTTTCAGGAGGTCCGTTTACGTAGGGTCGTACCTGCCATACCTCCCGGATCGCCTCTACGCGCATAAAATAATAAAATAATAATATGCGGTTTAATCGGAATCGTTATTTTTGGATATCGGTAAAGCCGCTATACTCGTTAACTGTGTATTAAAAGCATAATATGTGTATATACGTACAAGTACTACTCTGCACTCGTATGCCATGCGTATATAAATATACATCGCATGTCTGCGTACCCCGGGCGTGCGTCCCGAGTTTTACTCCTGCAGGGGAGGCTGCAGATAAAAATAATGAATGCGAAATACATACAACGAATGAACCTTCAGGCCTAGATCGATTTAAAGTGCAGTCGAACACGTTTTGCGTGTACACTGGATAATATACAGCCGGGGCGAGCCAGATGCGTACTCGAAAAGTGGTTTTCGCGCACCGGTCGTACCGCTTCATACATTATTACACATAAATTGTTTTATGATCGCGTCGTGGGGTACAATGCCGTAAAAATCATGTCTCGACGCGATTCGATCAAACACGTTTTAGAAATAAGTTTCGGGGAAAATTGTGCTATAAAAATATAATCGTCGTCAAAACATAATACGCGATACCCGCAACGCCCGACCATACCGTTAAATACAAATACACACGGAGTAATCGCGGATTAGCAGAACAGCCCACTACGCGGCCAATATTTTACAAATATTTAGTGCAGTCCATACTAGAATAATTTATTTAACTGTATAAATCGCTCGTGAGATGTTATAATTTTTGTATTTAAATTTATGACATTATCATTAAGTCATTAATAATTAATAAATATTTATATCAACAATATTAATAATAGTTAATACTTAATACGGTAAAAAAAAGTATTCGGTCGGCGAGTTAATTTCAAAATTAATAACCGGCCATTTCCAAAATCCTAGCGAGGCTCGCGGTGGTTACATAGCTTCGCGGACGATTTTTTCTCGACAATACTGTGCGTCCGTCGCTAGGATAATATTATATATCATAATAAGCAAAATTTAATATCGAATGTAAATAAGCGAGAACCTGCAAGGACGTACCCCGCGGTATGTTTACGAAACTCGTCGCGATGACCGACCCCGACCGCGATCGTGATCGAAATACGATATTACAATGTCTACTATAAATAGGGGAACTATTGCAAGTGGGGTCGTGCGTGCAGCCGTCGTCGTCGTCGTAATTTTAAGCAATAAAAGACAGCCCCGAGGCGACTAGCGTCGGTCATTCGGTCGTGACTGATGATTAAAGTCGTCGTCGCTCGCGCTAAATAATAATATTATTATTCGCCAGAGAATCATTCGTATCGTCTCGTTTTATTATTAATATTATTACGCCTTGGCGTTATCGTCGCCATCGCCGCGCAGTATACATCCACAGTCGCACACGGTCACCGATTGTGCCGCGCGTTGCACTCGTCCGAGTGGTTTTCATTACCTATATACCTGCAGTACGCGGCTGCGGTGCAAGACGTACAATAATAATAATAATAATACATAGAAACGAGAAATAATAATAATATTCTTTTACCGAATTTATAATGTTATGTCCGACGACCGAAACGCGGCATAATACACACTGGCACATGATAATAATTTAATATATACACGTTAACGCGCGAGAGTCGTCGACCGGCGCGACGGCAATGGTTATCGGCTTCTCGATCGTTTTCGGTCGCCTAAACTTTAGCCGCGCTGCAGGTGCAGCACACACGTAAATAAGCCGTATAGGTATATAATGCCCACATAATATATAATATTATATGTACAATATAATGTGTATATGCGCACATAATATTATTATTATTATTATTATTATTATATTATGGGTATATGTATACGATGTTCTCCGAGCGTATATTTCACTCGGGTCCGAACCGGTTTCCGCTATAAATTATAACACACTCGGCGTATAATATTATATACGCACCGAAACTTCTACGAATAACTGAATAAAATCGGACACCAATCTTCAACTTTTTTTTCTTACTCTTGTAAATGTGCCTATTTATTATTTTTTCACCCAATTGTCATCTGTCACGCGGCTCGACAGACGGGCGGTTTTGTTTACACCGATCCAATATAATATGAACGGAAAATATTAACGTAAAATATAATATACGGTCGTATGAAAAAATCGCTTGGCGGCGCCGACGGAACTGCGTTTTTATCGAGAAAAAAATCCGTTTGGGTTGTACGACCATAAACGCTTTTCGTCGGCGCGTAGAGTTCAGATAGACGACGGTAATAATATTATTGTATGTTATTCGTTCCGCACGCCAATGTGTAATAATATGTCGTGTTGCACCACCCGCCCATATATACCTATGATAGAAATAGTAAAATATAATATTATTATTGTACCCGTTCAGTCATCGAGTCCGTCGCATTTTTCGCGCAACGACACGCACAATATTATAAAACGTCGTTACGAGATTTTTTTTTTTTTTTTGCACACGGTCCCGGGCCCCTCTCGGTTATAATATTATAATGCACAGTATGTATTATGCGCTCGCGTTGTAAGTTTTCGATAATATTGCGTAATTAACTTTGAACGCGCACACAATATGCGTCCGACGTAACGTCCTGCGTGCACACCGGTATACATGTTATACCTACCGTATATAATATATTATTATTATATGGGTACACGTACTGTTATTATTATTATTACTATTACTATACGTGAATGTGTGTAGCTTCTATTATAATATTATGTTATCGGCGGCGGAGTACGGCGTACATTATTATTATTAACACGGTATACGATATAATATACGTATATAATATTATTATAACGTACACGACGACAGAGGGCGACGATTTTCGTCTTCGTGCTCGCATGATATTATTATATTATATTATATATTATGCGCGCGTATACAGTGCCCAAACCGAAGCGGAACGAGGGACACGGGCGGAAATATCATTATTATAATATTATATTATACCGCCGGGCGCACCGTCGCGTCGTCGTCGCGCCAATCAAACGCAAAGCGATTTCCGTCGTCGGCGCGTACACCGAGAATACATTATAATATTAAATAAGTCTGTAGTCGGGACGACCGACCACCGACGAACGGAATCGCGTTCGCTGCGATCACGGTTAAAGCGCTGCCGTGCAGTATAATATATTATTATTATATTTTAACATCGGCGAGAAATAATAATAATAACGAAAACAGTAATAATGCTATACAGATAATAATATTATGATATGCGGAGTGCGTGTGCGCGCGCGCATATCTCATCGGATAATCAAAAACAATAACAATGCAACAAGTGGCGGTCGTGGCCCGGCGGCGGCGGCGTTTCGTCGATAGAATAGTACTACCTATATAAGACAATCGGAGGGATTGCGCGTGTTGAGTGGGGTCGGTTGGCGAGTGGGAGCGAAGGAGTAAATAAAAATATCGCGGGCCACAGCACACGCGGTTCGCATGCATTAATAATAATATTATTACTATTACTATTATTGTTATTATGACGATCGGCCCGCCGCCGCTGCCGTTTCGTCAGGTGAGCGCGCTCGTAAAATCGACGACGCCCGCGGCGAACGAACCTAGGAATATGATTATTTTTTATTTTTATTCTTCATAATATAATATAATATATTATTATTATTATTATATTTTTTTCCCTCGTCGCGCACACAAATTCTGTCCCGCGGCCTGCGACGAATAACAAAAACCAAACAAACGCGCCGCTTTCTCTCCGCCGCCCCGCCGACCAACACACACACACACACACACGCACACACACACACACACACACACACACACACATGCACACGAGCGTGGACCGCCGCCGCCCGACGACGACGACGACGACGACGAGCGCACACACATTATTATATGCCCGCGCGCGCAGACACTCACGCGGCCCTCCCACTTTCCGCCCGTCCACAGTTCGTTTGAATATCCGCCGACACCGAGAAAATTACGCGTCGACGGGTTATATTATATATATATTTTTTATCTCCGTACATATTCCATTTTATTTCTCTCTCTGTCGCCGCCGCCGCCGCCGTCCTTTCTATTTAATATATATGTATAATGTATATATATATATATATATATATGTACACTACGGCGACGCTCCTCAGTATATAATATAATATTATTATTATTATTACTATTATATACGTACGACGAGCCGCCGCCGTACTCGGGTCTTTCTCGCTCGCACACCCTCTTCTCGCTCTCTCCACACCGCGCCGACGACGACGACGACGACGTCGCAGACGCGCTTCTCTCGTTATATTATATATTATTTTTCATACGCGTTATTTTTTTCTCATATTATTATATAACGTACACTGGCAGAGGAACGCGATCTGTCTCGACGGCGCGCACCGCCACCGCCACCTCGGTACACTGCACCGGCTGCCGCCCGCCACTCGAATTACTGCCGCGGGCAGTAGTGCTATATAATAAAATAATAATATGTATTATGTATTTATGGTGCGCCGTATACCGGGATATTCTAGGACGACCATCTGATGGCGTTTGAGCGCTGGTTAGTTATGGTTGTTACCAGGTGGTAGCGTGAAATATTATCTGAATGTGCCAATGGTCATACAAAACACGAAAAATGTAAACGTCTATATATTGGTGATTGAGTGTGATAAGCTGAAACGGGGACGCTGTGTATCATAAATATGTTTTTTTTCTAGTGACCCATTACAACTGCCGACCTGAAAATTGATAAGCTTTCAATCGCCAATACGCCAATACCAGTTTCGTTTAAAATTGTACAGGGGAAACACATATTTCGGGCTACTTAATTTACTAATTTTCAATTTTACTCTTACTGGCATATTGATTTGAATTATAATATCAAATATGGTAGTTCAAATTTTTGATTTGGATAAGTTTTAAAATAATTTGTACCTATATAATATAATAATTATAAATAATTATCAAAAACAAATAACTTGATGATTAGCTAAAGTATATTATAGGTAGTTCAATATACGAGTATACGCTGTTAGTTTTGACAGTTTGTTACCAAATTATTAAACCATTATTGTATTACTATGTTAATTTTACTAACATAATAATACAATATTTTACACTACATTAAAGTGATTAAACCCAAATTTTAATTTTTGATTAGTATTGACAAAATAAATAAACTCATTTAAACTGTAAATATTAATGTTTGTAAAAAGTTTTCAAAATACGTACTATGTAATTCATAATTTAGTATTTACAACAGAACAAGACATTCTAAGTTATAATAAAATTTATATTAATAATTTATACACTACAATCACATTAAAACTACGATTTTTGTAGCTTTGCATAAAGTGATTGAGGATATTTTTCTTTGAGTTTGCACTATTGCATGAAACACATGACATTTTTAGTGCGTTAATAAAAAAAATAAAAATACATTTGTATAAAATAATTGCACCTATATTACTCTATGTATACATCAAACGACGCGTTAAGATTTACAATATTTAATTATTGTACAATTATAATCGTGTTTGTAGTTCTATTCCAAAGTCGATTTCGTGTCGTAAAACATTAATAATTGTTTCAATAAGATTTAATATAGACATATTATTATAGTAGACACTGTTAATGGAGCCTTAAATATGTTTTCCACGCAGACGCTAATCCTATTAAATTTATATTATATACATGTATACACATTACACAAAACCGCCCGCGATAAAGATGTCCAGATGTCGTACATACTACATAGGAATAAGGACGATAAGAGATTTAAAAATGTATTAAAATCCGTTTCTACCCATCTTGGGACCTGACCTCGGAGTGGCCCCCGAAGGGCACCATCGTTACCAGTCGCACTCGTAGCGACCGACGCCTCTGGCCTTTCGGTAACGTCTAAAGTTGCGCCGCGTACAATAAATGTATACTGCACAATGTATATGCGTGTGCGCGTGTGGCATAATATAGGAGATCCCCTTGGTCCCGATCCCGACGATGGTCACCGCCGACAATACTCGCCCTCTTTATCTCCCATTTTTTCCCTCTCTCGTTTCACTGTCGCCTCGGGGACCTTTCGACCCGTTCCTCGCGCCACCCACCACCCTCGCCCCCGACAACGGGTACGTCAGTCGCCCGTCCGCCGTGTCGCACCTTATTATACCCTGCCTCGTCGCCACTCGAAAAACAACACACACACACACACACACGTCTACGTCGTCATCGTCGTAAAACGACCGTACTCGGACGGACCCCGCCTTTTCCGCAGAACGCACACGCACACACACTCACGCACACGTACGCGGGTGCGCGCGCGCTCGAGAGCCGCTAAACAATGCAACGCGACGATATCGAACGCGGCCGCCGAGCCGTAGAGGTTTTTTTTATGCTTTTTATTTTTTTTTCTTTCTTTTTTTAGGCCCGGACGAACGGACTCGCGCGATAGACGACGCGACGGCCTCCGCCGACGGTGCCAGTGGGGGTGACGCGACCGTCGGCGGCCGTGTGGGCACGACCGGACGGAGCGGGTAGCGCGGCGGCGGCGATCCGCACCGCACCGCACAGCCACCACATACGAAGCGCGCCGCGGCTGTACCGCTGCCGCCGTCGTCCTATAGTGAGAGAGTGTGCGTGACGTGTGTGTGGTGTGCGTGGCGTGTGTGGCGTGTGTGTGGTGTGTGTGTGTGTGCGTGTGCGTGTGTATGTGTGGGTCGCGGTGGTCGGTGCCGAGTACGGGAAAAATAAAGTAAGAAGAAATAATAAAGAGAAAAAAAAAAGAAACGACGACGATAAAACGCGCGGCGGCTGTTTGCACGAGAGTGTGTGTGTGTGTGCTCGGCAGGACACGTACGACACACGCACACACACGAAAAAATAAAAATAAAATAAAAATGGCTTAGTCGTCACCGACGACGGTAATAATAAAAATAATAGTCGTAGTTGTAGTCGTAGTAGTAGCAGTAGCAGTAGCAGTAGTCGTAGTATTCGTAGTAGTATTCATAGTAGTATTAGTAGTAGTAGTAGTAGTAATAGTAGTATTCGTAGTAGTATCCGTAGTAGTAGTAGAAGTAGCAGCAATAGTAGTACTCTGTAAGGAGGAATTCGATTTTTTCCCTCCTTTCTATTCATTTTTATTTTATATTTTCGCTCGCCGTCGAAAATATTCCGAAATATATATATTACTATTATTATTATTATATCGCCTTGTCGTCGTCGTGCGTACCATATCGTTTTCTACCATATCGTATATAATACACAAACGACGACGACGACACAATAATAATAATAGTAATAATAATATTATATTATACATAGCATATTATATCGTGTGTGGGGGCCGTCGACGTCTTTGTGTTTGTTGGCCCGAAAAAAAAAATATAATATATATACCACCGCTACGTCCGCCGACGCCGCCACCGCGAATGTAATATCGCGTTTCCGATCGCTTATTATTATTACACACGCGCGGCCGTAGTTGTAGTAGGTACAACACCGCGCGGAATATACCAACAACAACTGTCGTCGTTTTTATCGGTTATAGACGCGACCGACGTAGCATCGGCGTCGACGTTTTACGCGTTATATCATTATTATTATTATCATCATTATTATTTTATCTCATTATTATAACGCTCGGTCGTATGGAATAATAATAATAATAATAAATTATCGACGCGGCACCGGTCCCTATTGACTCGTCCGCTTCCTCTCCTCATCCGCCGCATACGACAGACGATGCAGCAGCCGCGGCCGCCGGAGCTAGGTCTACTTTTTCCATTAATTAACACTGTCCGCGAGCGTGTCACGCGAAGCGACGCTCTTTCAGCGTCATCTCGTTTTTTTAAATTGTGTTTCACAAACGCGTTTCACCAAATGTCGCTCCGGCGCAATATTGCGCGCACGCACACATCCGCGCGCGGCAATATTATTAATAATAATGATAAAAATAATTTTACGACGTCCACGCGATATTATACGAATTTATACGAAGTGGCTTTATTGCGACCAAACGAAATAAAAACGTTAGACTTATTGACTCGACTGGTGTAATAAATATCATATCAAAATATTATTATCAACCGTTTTCCCGCGGTCGTATTATTATTATTATTATTATTATATTATACGCGTCGCACGGACGACGACGGGGCAAATACCGTCGTCTGCGTCGTCAACTGCGGCGGCGTATTATTAGTGTTATTGGCTGCCCATAATAATATATTATTTTGCGCAGCGTAAGATATTTTAATGTCGTTCCGTTTTCGAAACGATCCGTTCGCGTTCGTTTCGCGGAACACGTTCTTCGCCCGGCGGTTTGCATGTCGCGTAGCCTTAATCGACCGAGACCACGTCCGTCCCGATATAGGCCCACCACGTTCGGCGAAGACATATTATTATTAACTACGACGTGGCTGCAGTTCATTGCATCTCTCTTATTATAATGTTATTATGGACGAAAACGAAGAAAAACCGCTCTGGTCTGGGTGGAAAACAAAAATTGTGTTCACGTCGACCTAATTCGTATTAGTCGTAGTAACTCAAAAAATGCGATTTTGAGATTATTCTAAACGCGTCGTTTCTATTATAACTAGAGTTCAAAACTTTCATTTTTATGTGTGAAATGTTAAGTGGAAAATGTTATAGAAATATTGTTTACATCGTACATTATACAAATTATCAAGGCTTGCATTTGGAAAAAATTTCAGTTTTATGTTATTTACAATTAAAACGTTACACAATTTTTGAGTTTATCATTAAACAGAATTAAAACGTTATCCAAGTTTTGCGTTTATCGTTAACAGCATTAAAACGTTATCCAAGTTTTGCGTTTATCGTTACTTAAAATTGTGTTAATACCTATTAAATTTAAAAATAATAATTAATGTGGGTAGGTAATGGCCCAGATACGGAATATAATATAATTGATTCTTAGATTGTCTACATGAAATAAATGTTTCTACGAAACTAATATACCTTTTAAATAAATAGATTTCGAAATATTTCGTTTTGCGTCATTTTTCGTTCAATTATATTCTATAAATTACGTTTTGCGTTATGTTTTGTTTAATGATATTATATAATATATTTTGTTAATCGTTATGTTTTGTTTTGCGGTATTTTATTATTTTTGATTATCGCTTTCCGTTATAATTACGTTTACAAATTTAAATAGTTTTTTGTCAAATATAACGTTATAATCATAACGCTATTATAACGTTTTCAAGTCCTGCAAATGACATAATAACTATATATCATCTCTACATCGTGATTGGGAATTCAATATTAATAATCACTAATCAGGAATGTAATCAGTCTGTATATCTAGTATTGTTTTTTTGAAACATACCAAAAACACAAAATTAATAAAATATATTTTTCAATATTTCAAAAAGGGTGAAAGTTCAAGTTTGAAACATTTCAAATTTCAAATTTTCATGTGAAATATTTTATACTCATAACCCTATTTATAACCGTCTTCATATCAATCAGATAATTATTTTTTCATAAAATAGCTATTGAATCCGACGTAATCGGCTAAACTACAATCGTTTGATAATAAATAATTGATAATACGTCTTCTGGAGAGTTTTTGATTATTTACTTATAGTTTTCACATTTGGCATTAATAAATAAAAACAATTATACTATAATACTATATTTATATTCCAAATTTACAATGAACATCTGATTACATAACATGTGTATAGCATAATTCGATACGTAAATAAATGTCCAACTACACTGAGTTTTTGGTCGACTTTTGAGCTTTTACCTCAATCAACCACCATTGAAATATTACCATTTATTAACGTTTCACGTCGTCCCACAGTGTTGCTTGTTAAATTTATTTCTCATCTGCCTATTATATACCCGTGGATTTTATTTTTTTTGTTATTTAAGGAGTAAAATGTAGGCAACTCGATCGACGTTTCAGAACATTCACTTATTTCGTTTCCGTACTAATTTGTGGGTGGTATCACGGGGAAAACTTTTCCAAACCAAATTCAATTTGAACTACTTTATTTTTGTCATACGACAATATTTTACTGGAAGTAACGAAGTTATATTCTGTTCAACAATATATCAAGTGTTTTGAGATTGGTACTTATCAATATTGCATTTCGTAATATTTAGGTCTAAGTTTAGTACCTATGGAGTATATATTTTGTTTGAGATACGACGTACTATTTAGAGTTTTAATATATAGCAAAAGTGCAAAACAATTTTGCAATTTGTCAAATAATTTATCTAATCATCGTTTGTTTGTATTTTTATATATCAATCGTAGATTTTTTCATTGAACTATCACTTGTGAATACAAGTGGATAAAAATTATATTATAATATATTAAATATTGTGTTTAATTTAATATTATTTCAAGGTTCATTCAAATGAAAAATATCAGATAAAATTATTCATTAGTATAATATTATAGCAATTTATTATTGTGACTAAGACATCTACGTCAATAAGTTTTAACGTCAGAAAGTTGGAGAATACAAATAATTTAAGCATTGTATTTATAATGCTTAAATGGCTTTAGTTAAGTTTAATTTTAAGTGAATATTAATAATTTATTACCTATAGCATAATACAATTTTATATTTGACTGGTTACAATACAGTTATATTGACAAGGTTCACAATATAAAATACGCTTTTAAAATACTACAATTTATTATTTGATTAGTTTTATAAATCTCTATTTAACACATGTATTGATTTAATGAAATTTTGGTCAAAATGTGTTCATAATAAAATCGTATAATTCTATCCGGTGTACTTAATCATATAAAAATTTAAAACATTTAAATACTTTCGACGTTTTTGATGTATAATATACCTAATGTGACCTATACAATATAATTTTAAGCATTTTGAAATTGTATAAATTTAAACTCGTATAATATATGTATTTGAGCTTTGTATGTCAGACCCAAACTCAGTTTTCAAGATTTTGGTTATTTACATTTTTTAACTTTCATTCGACATTTTTCACGATTTCTTTTTTAAAAACTATATAACGGAAGATTTATTGCTAAATTACAATTTGTGTTCAATTTTCAATCTATAGAAAGGTGCTGCAAGAAACTTTCGGACCTTTTTTTTTATTTCGTCGTAAAAACACATCATTCAATCATTGTATAACAGTACATTCCATACACTTTAGCTCCGTTCAAATTGTAAAAAATAACATTTTATAAGTGATCAGTATCACAGAAAAATATTAGTTATGTACATATATGATGACTATATAATATGTCTATAATTGTACAAAAATGTATAGTAAATGAAGCTGAACAATTTTGGCTTTTGAAATCGCAAACAACGGATCAACATATGACTAAAGTGAAACGATTAATTTTTCACAATATAGTAAGTGGATTATTACGATGACTGTTGAATCATGTTTGTGCACATTTATTATTAAAAACGTAACTGGTAATATTGTCTGATATAATACAATACACAGTACACGTTTTAAGTTCTTATTTTATTATCTTATTCGCTCTATTTTATAAAACGTGCAGGATTATAATATTTCTTAAAAGATATTATACATATAACAGTGTTTCTAAGACTAATAAGAATAGACTATAATATGCCATAAGCACTCGTCTATGCAATATGTTTTTATTATTTAGAAGGGTTTTCACTGAAAAAGTTTCCGTCTGCAATAAAAAAACGAAAAAGAAATGAACATCCATCTATGATATGTTTTGCTACTGATGTCGAGAACAATGCGCAAAGTATGACGCCTGGGTTGACTTTGATAACGTCCATTTGATCGCAATATTTTTACACGCATTTTTTCACTAGCTATATAGGTAGTATTATCGAGTATATAATATATATTATATTATTTATACTCAATGCTATTATATACATTATAATATGAACGCATATGGCCTAGGAAAATCATATAATTTATTGCATATCACTGAAAATGACCATTAATAAAATACAGCAGGTATATACTAGGTACTTACCTATGTATAATACACATCAATTATAATTTATTATTATGTAATTATTATAGGTAGGTATAGTATAGTATAGATGTATAATTCTCCAAACTTTTTGAATACTTGTTGTAAAAATAAAATATTTTTACTACAATATAGTAGGTACCTTTATGGAACAGAGATACACATTATAATATTATAGGTAGGAATTTGAATGACAGTCTCATTATTGCCTGAGCATTTGAGTCAGAAATTATTACATACATAACACAAGCGTGATATAGCGTTTAACATTAAAAAAAAAACAATAAATGCGTGAAAAATGGAGTACAATATAAAATTGAAAACGTAGACAAAAATATAAAACAAAAAAAACAGTTTCTTTGAAAAAAATTTAATGTATAAAACGAAATAAAAATTCGACTGAGCGCATGAAAAACAATATACCTATACATTAAATATGTGAAGTAAATCGAATAATGGTAAATAATTTATGATGGTGAGATATCGTTTTGTAGGTACCTATAATATAATATTAGGCATAAAAAAACCATACAAATTTTTTTTTTAAATTAACGATAATACTCGTTCAATCAGGTCAGTATATTATCTATATCTATATCTAAACTGAACACAGATTTTCAGTCAGAAAAAATAATTTTAATAATTTTAACACAAAGCATTTTAGTCAAAACGAGAAAGATCTGCAGACGACAATATTATATTATAATATTATGTTTAGAATAATACGAAGATACTCATAACATTTCAGGCATATAATTGAATAGATAGATAAGTAGATACTGTTGACCGGCCGATAATATTGTAGTGAAACAATACTGATAACGTTAAACGTAATTCGTGGAATCGGGAAAGGTTTTGACCATAGGATTTGCGAGAACTGTGTAACATTGCTGCAAGTGAGGTTGGCGTTGAAACGAACAATATCGATCCAAAAACCCTGCCCTGAGGATGGCAGATGAAAGGCCCTTAAAACGTTAATGATCAAATCAAGGTTCCGAGTGTTTACCGCAAACTCTATAAATAGTGATAGTACCCTACGTACATTTTAACGAGTCCATATAAAAAAAATTACCAATATATCTGCGTGTGTTGGTAACAGCAGAAAATAATAGTTATAACCAAAAATACAATTTGGACTGTTCAACAATATGATGCTAATAAAATATTCAATATCAGATATTCAGCACTGCGTAGTTGGCGATGGAGGTGAGGTGTAAACCGTAATAGAATTGGAACGGTTACTACCCTAACTACGAAATAAAACAAAATATTATGTTATTCAGACATGCGACGTCCTATGTAGGCCAAAATGTAGGCTCTCATGTTCAAAATATAATTTCAAAATAAGTGTTTAATTTTACCAATAATTGATTAGCGTTTTCGAAGAATTATTTATATACAATTTTTTTAAACAATTTTCTGAATTTTTTTATAAATATTATAACTTAATAATACAGTCTATATATTATTATTATTCGTAGGCATATTCGTAAATAATAATATGGATATAATGAAAAGAAAATTGAATAATATTTACAGACACACTGAGTATGAGCAATATTACTGAAATGTGTTGGCTGGTTCTGTGGCAAAAATAACATATAGGAATATCCAAATATGTTTAAAAAGTTTATCATAATATTTTTACTAACTTACTATCTACAAAATAATATTCAAATTACATCTTTGAATCTCTTACACTTCGTTTTAATATTAGTGGTAAGACTAATCTTAAAGAAATTATAAATCATTTTGAATTCAATTTCTATAACATTAACATTTGTTTTATATAATTTAATTAATTTATCACATTCGGTTCCTTTGGCGAATAAGCAATATAATATAATATATATTTATTTATTTAGCTGTACACATCTTTTAGATTTATACTAGGTATGCCATACATTTACACACGAGAAGTAGTCGAGAAGTAATATCTTTACTGTTTGGAAAGTGAATAATGTCGGTATATTCAGGAGGTCAAAATTTAAAATTCTTAGAAGTTCTATAAAACGCCAGGAAAAATAAAAAAATCAAGAAAAAACAGGAATTTTTACGCTAAATCGGATTTGACAAAATCGATTTGGGTTTTTTATGTAACTTTAAAAAAATGACCGAAGATGCATAAAATGTGAAAATTAAAATAAAAATTCACTGAATGTTTATGCATCTTCTATACACCACATAATTTTCAAAATGTTGAGATATTTTTAGTCATATGAATTTTTTGTATTTATTAGTATTATTAAATTTAATGTCAAAAAAATAATTTTAGTTCGGTAAAAATTTGAAAATTTAATATAATTATTGTTTATGAGCGTCTGAAGTTAGAATCTTGATAAAAATCTGTAAAATCACAAACATTTGCAATGTAAGTATCAATTATATGAGTTAGAAATGCATACATATTTTCCTTCTTATATCTAAGATTTGAAAATACAAGATTCATTTGAAACGTTTGTCAAAATTGATCAAATTAAAAATTATTTTTTAGTTAAAAATGTATCTATAATGTTCAATTTTTATACCTAAGGATTCAAACTTAAAAACAAGATTCCACGTAATCAGTTCATACTGGAGGTAACCAAAAATTTTTTTTTTTTTTATAGTATTTTAAGTTCAATTTTTGATGTTATTACATATACGTATATAAATAAACGTAGATTAACTATTTTAGTTGTGTTGTTGTAATTTAAAAATATTATTCCCGGGTACTTGAAAGTTGAAACTTTTAAAATATAATATTGTTATATTGTATACACACAAATACACAATGACAATGACATTTTCATTTTCGAAAAAAATTAATGTAACATACTGTACAACTAATGCCTAATATAAAATAAACAACTTTTATCACAATAATGTCATAAAAAATATTTAGTAATAATATAGGCTGGTAGACTGTATTTTCTGACCGTCTTTTCTGAGAATCGTTTTTCGTCTACAACTCGCATACGATTTTGCATCATTAAATTAAAATTGAATACGTCCATTACAGTGACGTCTCTAGACACATAATAGTTAACCACTAGTATAGCAGAGTGTTACTCACTTGTCCGCTTTTTTTCTTTTGTAGTTTTTATATCCAATTGAAGAAGAATTTGCGTTGTTTAGTTCATTGGAATATTGGATCACCATCAGAAGTTATAACATCGATGAAGTTACCATAAAATCGTTAGAAATTAGTACATGGTAAATAGGCCATCAGTCACGAATCTATAAAACTTTAACAGTGGTGTGCTCCATTAATAAAAATACATTTTGTGACAAACTTTTATATTTAGTTTTTGCTTTTGCTTTTGCCAAAAAATTTTTTTTTAAATATCAATGTTCAAAAAGTACTGACATAAAAATAATATTCTTTTGAATATTTTATTATTAATTCAAAATTACCCTTTATTAATTATACATTATGTAGTTGTATGACAAATTTAGAATAAGTATAAAAAATTGAATACCAGGAGATAAAAATTAACATTAATTATTAGTTAGACCTTATAGGCACTACATTTTAATTACTGAAAAATACAAAAAATATAATTTTTTTTTGTGTAAATCACTAGATTATTCAACAACTTTATATCTGGAAAAATGTTCATATTTCTATAAATATTTAGCAGTATAAGTTAATTTAATTAGTCTTTTACTATTGTTGATCTAAAATATGTTTTAATGTGTCGCAGACGAAAAAAAATTATTTTTACGGTTTTAGTTTTAGCTTTTTTTATAGGGATTTTAAAAATTGTTTCAACAAAGTAACTTTACTTTGAACTTTTTCAATTGAGCCAATAGATCATCATAATAAAATGTGGATACAATATAATTTGACAGATGAATAAGTATTTAAGGAACAAATTAATTTTATTGACGGCTTAGAGTGCGTGCTCGAACATTAAATCCCCTCAAATTCACGCGTGTACTAGGCAAATTATTTATTTGTATACAAAAACTGACATAAAGGGATTTATCATCGTTGGACCTTTGATGTAAAACCGAAAACAGGCATCAAATTCTTACAAAGTAGTATAATATATAACTGTATCAAGGTTTCAAAATTTCAAATGGCAATATATACATAAGTATTATAACCTTATTCTTATTACCCTATTCTGTCAGTCCATATTTTTTTCGGCCTTCCTCTCTCTCTTATTTTCTACATTCACTGCCATAGCCACTTTTACTATCACCTTTATTCATAATATGACCGAACCATTCTAACCTATTCTCTATCATTTTAGTTATAATTGGTGCCACTCCTACACTACCCATAACGAATTAATTTTTTATTCTATCCTCTATAATCACTTCACACAATAATGTTTTTATCACTACTACACTCACTATCTGTTTTGTTTTATTTTTCACAGCCCAACATTTCCATTCATACAATATAACTAGACTCACAACTGCTATATAACATCCACATTTTAATGTCAACTGCAGCCTCTTGTCACAAAAAATACCTAATGTTTCTCTCAACTTATCTATACACATAAGATCCTATTTCTTTCACGTCATCCTCTAAATTACTACATTTTTGTGCCGATAATCCTAAGTACATGATTGTTTTCACACTTCATCATCCCTCCCCTTCATCACATGCTTTATCTGATATATTTCTTGATTTCTTGATTTCTTTCCCCATAATAACACATAATCGTATAAGATGTTACGGTTCGTCCGGATGGACGGCCTGTGTCGTAAATAAATACTAAGAATTAAGTTTTTTCAGTTATCACATACCTATATTTATATGTTGTATTTATATATTTACAATATTGTGGGTTTGAATAAAGTGTCGATTTGTGTCAACCGGACTTAAATAAGTGAGTCGACACAATAGGAGGCGCTTGGGGTAGTCGGATAGTCACTGGACTCTATCCATAAATCAGTGTTTAGTTTTATGGTACAAATGATGGGGAGAGGGAGCCGGCCGTCGTCGGTACAAACTTGATTAAGCGGTATTCCGACGGCGAACCTGGCTCGGGAAGGACAACTTAATTAAGTGCCTTGTCAGGGGATGTGGTGGCCCTGAAAAGGGCCGTTTTCTTAAAATGACGTCGGGTGGCTGGTCGACACAGGTCTTACACCGTAGAACGGTGGCTTCGTAGCTAGTCGGCGCTCGAACGGTGCTTGTAACCATGGAGCGGCGTAGTCGTCGTTGGATTGCCGGTCGACACGAGTCTTACACCGTAGAGCGGTGGCCTCGTAGCTGGTCGGCAGTCGAACGATGCTTGCAGCCGTGGAGCGGCGTTATCGTCGTTGGGCTGCAGGTATGTTGAGTGGTCCGGGTCCTTCTTCTGTCTGGAACTCTTGTTGAAGTTGTTATTGTTGACAGTTTGAAGGTTTGAAATGGACTGACTAGATTGTTTGCTTTGCTTGCTTTGTATAAACCTACTCTGTTTCAAGCTTTTCCGCTTCTTCCAGAGAGTATGGAGTCTTTGTAGAGATTGTTTATGGAGTTTCTTGTCTATTTTTAGGCTAGGTCAGTGGTCTTCTTTTGAAATGTTCTTTATGGCTTTTTCTGTTTACTATTTCGTTGATGTGTTCGAAGTTTGAGTGTGCTATTTTTTGTTTGATTTTGGTTCTCTCGTTTAATATAGTGTCATTTATTGATGGCATGTTCAATTACATTCTTATTGAATGGTTTGAGACGAACCAGTCACTGCCCGTTATCATCCTCAGTGTTTTTGACTGGAACGCCTCCAATTTAGTCCAGCTTATTTTAGTTATGTTTTGTGCCAACGCGGGGGTGGTATAAAGTAATATTGGTTTAATATACGCGTTATATAAGTACAGTTTGGTTTTTAGAGGAAGCGGGCTGAACTCATTGAGTAGTGGAAACAAGGTATATTTTGTTCTGGATGCTTTGTGTAACGCAGTTTTTGTGTGAGCCGTAAAAGTAAGTTTTGAGTCGATGGTCACTCCAAGGTATTTTATTGTCTTGGACCAGTTTAAGTGTATGTTTTCGAAATGTAAAGATGGTGCTTGGTACATAGATTGGTTGGTAAAGATTATTGCCTTGGTTTTCGTGGGATTTAAAGTTATTTTCCATTAATTGAACCAAGGAACGGCAAGGTTGATTTGTTTTTGTACCCTTCTTATCGCTGCGTTGTTTGTTGCTCCGGAAGCGTAGAACACTGTGTCGTCCGCGAATAGCGCAATGTTAGCTTCGATGTCTTTTGGCATGTCATTGATATACACAGAAAATAAATGTGCTGAAAGGCAAGACCCCTGAGGGACGCCTGCACTTACTTTTCTGGAGGCTGATAAGATGTCGCCAATTTTTATTTGGAATGTTCGGTCCTGGAGGAACGATCTGAGGACGTTGACTAATTGATGGGGCACATTCATTGCTAGTAGCGTGTAAATAAGTCCTCCGTGCCAGACTTTATCGAAGGCTTTCTGGATGTCCAGAAAGGTTGCTACTGTTTTGTGTCTTATATTAAGGTTGTTGGTAACTGTATCAATAAGATTGATCAGTTGAACGGTGGTACTGTGTTCCGATCTGAACCCGAATTGTTCTGGACGGATTTTCGGCATTATGAATATTTTTAGTCTTGATAGAAGCAGTTTTTCTAGTGTTTTAGCAACATTATAATTATCGCTTTTTTCCATGACTTTGGAAAGTATTCAAGTCTGGCGCAGGCGTTGTATATTTGACAAAGATAGAAGGCTAGTTTCTTACCACCATGTTATAGTGTACAGTTTGATATGTTATCGAGACCCGCAGAACTTTTATTTGGAAGTCTGCGGATTGCTTCAAGTACTTCTCCAGGAGAGAAAAATATTGATTTTTTGTAGATAGAATCGTCGTGCTGGTTTATGGATTCACGGACTACATCGTCGACCCAGCAATGGGTATCGGGAAATGCGAACTGATTTTCCATTGATTGAGCAAATAGGTTGGCCTTGGTTTCAGGGTCGAATTGAAGATAACCTTCTTGGTCTTCTAGTGGATGAATTGTAGGTGGTTTTCGAAGGAGTCTTCTGCTAAGCTTGTGAAGCTTTGACCATCCTTGCGCATCACTGTCTATGGAACCCAGAAACGTTGTCCATTCATTGTCTTTGTGCGTTTGTAGCATATCTCTAACTAACGACGTTTGATTGTTGAGGGCTCTTTTTATAATTGGATCCCTGGTCCTTTGCCACACCATTCTTAGTGTTCGTTTTTTCTTGATTTGTTTTTGGATGAAAGTAGGTAAATCATTTTTACTGTCCTGTGCTGTGAATGTGGATGAGCTTGTTTTAAGTTTTTGGGAGATGGTGGAAGTCAGCTGGTCTATCACGTTATCAATCTGGAGTTTTGACCTGATTTTTGGGAAGGAAAGGGATACATTTTTCATTTCTTCCTCAAATGTTTCCCAGTTTGTAACGATCAGCGGTTTGGGTGGTTAAGTGTGAGATGAGTTAAGTGGTATGTCCAGAAGTATTGGGGAATGATCCGATGATAGTTCATGCGTGAGGTTTTCCAGTATGAAACCAATACTTCCCGTTTTCATAATAGCAATATCCAGTACATCTGGGCTATGTCTGGCGTCTGTTGGATATCTTGTTGGCGAGGTTGGGGCGACTACTGTTGTGTCGGTTCTGGTGCTGATATACTTAATGTTTTTCCTGCCAGGTTGTTTTTCAGGCTGTTCCACGATCTATGCTTTGCGTTAAGGCTATTATTACATTCTGATGTGAGTCAAGGAGGTTTTCAATGTCTTTTGTTTGGAGTGGAGTGGAAGGGCTTTTATATACTGATATTATACAAATATCAGATTGGCCTAGTCTCATTTGTATGGTTGTGTTGGTAATCGAATTTGCATCTATTTTTACTTGTATGTGGCTGAATTTTCGGTTTACCAAAATAACAGTACCACCAGCTGGTGGACGCCCACTGACCAAGGTTTTGTTGGTTGTGTATGTGATGAAATTTGGGAGTTTGAATTCTTTGTTTGTTGACAGATGGGTTTCATTCAGTCGGATTATGTCAATTTTCTTTTCCTGGACTAAATTGAGGAGTTCAAGGCGTTTCTGAATTATACCTTGACAGTTCCAAAACATGATTCTGGTGTAATTCATAATTGGTTGAGGAGATTTAATAATAGCGGAAGTAGTGACACTATAGTGGATATGATCGTTTGAACATCGGTGTTGCCTGAGGAGATGACTGCAACTAGGTTTTCTAGTTGGTCGGAAATAGGCTTAATGATTGTGTTGTCTTTTGATTTTGTACGATCAGCATAGGTCATGTTTGATTGAATGAGGTTGGGTGTGTTTACATCTAACGATGTCGTTTGAACTGATGATGGGTGTTTTGGATGTGTGTATTGACCTATTATATTACGATTGATTAGACGCCTTTTTTCTGTCTCTTGTGAGAAGGCTGGGCATTTCATGTAGTTTGCAGTGTGCTCTCCTTCGCAATTTGTGCATTTTGGCTTTTCATCATTAGGTTTAATGCAGTCTTTAGTTTGGTGGTTCCCAGCGCATTTAACGCATCTGGGCGCAGCTCCGCAGTGAGCACTAGAGTGGCCAAATTGTTGACAGTTATAACACTGTGCTGGAGTATTTGACTTGTAGCGTTCTATTTTTACCGCCATGTAAAACATTGAACGCAAGTTGAAAATACCTTTGTTTTCTGGTGAGTTTTTTAACACTACCATGTGAATTGGTAGTTTTTCCAAATTGTCTAACATTAGTTGCTGTGAATCCTAGTTGGACTAGTTCTTCCAATACTTCTGCTTCTGATATTTCCCTAAGGAGACCTTTTATAACTATTTTTAAGATTCTTTCTTCAGGTAAGCTATATGTGTGGAATGCGGTACCTGAGGTTGTCAGATATTTTTGAACTATTCTGAAAAGTTCAATGTCATGACACTATATTTTTATCGACTCTGGGCCAAATAATTTTGCTTCCAAGGAGTTTTCTGGAACGCTGAACGTATTGAAAACATGGATTGATGGTTTGAAATGGACTGACTAGATGAGCCCGCGGGATTCCGTTTTGACAAATGAACATCACACCGTTGTTTGGACATTTCCATTTACACGGTGTGGTTTTCATTTGTCACTTCGTTTTTGTTTTGTCCTATCATTTTGTTTGGTGGTCTAGAAAAAAACCTTTTTCATATATCATGCTGTTTGTTCCGTAACAGACCCCCCCAGATTTGTGCTGGGTTGGGAACCATTTAGCGCAAATTTTCAACCGTTCGGAACAAACATGTCCGTGTCTGAGCCACCTTGTTCGCTCGGTTGTTGTCTTGCTAGGGCTGTGCGGTCTCGCTCCATTTGTCTCTGTAGCGTCATCGGTGCCATCACGGCATCTCTTTTCCTGTACTTTTCCGCCTTTATTCTGTTCAGATACATTTTTTTTAACTTCTGGTGTCCGTTATCTTTGGATATCTTGTCAGCGTATCCGCAACTATGTTTTCCTTACCCGGGATGTATATAATCTCTAAGTCATATTCTTGTAACGCCAGCGTCCACCTGGTTAGTCTACCGCTGGTTAGTCTGCATTGTTTCAAGAATGTTAATGCGTGGTGATCCGTTAACACAAATGTTTTGTTGCCTAATATGTATTGTCTGAATTTGTTGCAACAGTGTACTAACGCTAGTGCCTCTATTTCCGTTGTTGTATATCTTTTTCCGGTGGCTTGAGCGTTCTGCTTGCGTAACCCAGTGTTGCTCGCTCGTTTTTATCCAAGATTTGAAATAGTTCTCCCCCTATTGCTACTTCGGATGCATCTGTGTTCAAATACATTGGTTGGTTTAATTTGGAAAATGAAATTACAACTTTTTTTAAAAAAGCTTCCTTCGATTTGTCAAATGCTTCTTGGTGTTTTTTCTCCCATTATTGTTGGTTTTGGTAAGTTCTATGAGCGGTTGGATAATATTTGCGAAATCTTTAACATATTTCCGGTAGAAATTCAGAAAGCCTAAGTAACTTTGTACCTCTTTTATCTTTGATGGTGTCTTGAAGGTCTGTACTGTTTTTATTTTTTCTGGGTCCATTTTTAATCCTTCTGTAGAAATGATGTGTCCTAAAAATGTGACTTCTCTTAGAAAAAAATTGCACTTGTCAATGTTCACTGTGATGTTAAACTGTTTGAACCTTGTTAGAACCGTCCGAATATGTTTGTAATGGCTGATCTCATCTTTTGACGTAATCAAAATGTCATCTACGTATATTGTCACAAATGTATGTAGTAATGTCCCTAGCACTTTGTCCATGCACTTCTGGAACTCTGAACCACTTATATTTAATCCAAATGGCAAGCGTTTGAATGAATAATTTCTTCCGTCGACAAAGAATGAACATAGTTCTCTACTGTTTTTTTCTAATGGTACCTGCCAATAACCAGATTTAAGTCCAGTGTGCTTATGCATTTGATTTCTTCAAACTTTGAAAATATTGTCTCAATTGTCATTGGATACTCCCGGTCCGGGATGATAATTTCATTTAGTTTTCTCGCATCTAGGCATAACCTGACATCACCGTTTTTCTTGAAGACTGGTACTATTGGTAGACAATATGGTGATCTGGATTTTTCAATGATGTCGAGCTCCATCATACGTTTTATTTCCTTCTGTACTGCGTCTTTTTTTGCTATGGGTATTGGGTAAGGTCTTTGGTTTATTGGTTTGCTATCTTTTATACGTATTGCGTAGTAATAATTTTTTACCTTGCCTGGTTTTGCGTCAAAGACTTCAGGAAAATCGTTAATTAATTTTTCTAGTTTAACTTGTATGTGATTTGGTGAACTCGGTGCTCTGCTCTCTGTGTGGGTTTCCGTCACACTTTGTTGTTGTTATTACCCTCAGATGCATTGGATTTTCCTGAATTCTGTCCACCAGTTGTATTTCATGTATTTCGTCTTCGATTCTTAACGCTAGGGATCTTTTTTTGAAGTCAATCGATGCCTCATAATTTTCTAGGAAATCGTTCCCTAATATTCCTTTTTCATTTAGGTTTTTTATAACCATACACGGTGTTTGTAGTATATTGTCCCCTACATTGATTGGTAGTAGTACTTGAGTCGATATTTCTGTCATTTTGTCTCCTATTGCATTGTATATATGTAATCCATTCACCGGGATTATTGGTGTTTTTGGGTTTTCGTTTATTATTGACTGTTGATATTCCTCTGAAATTGCGCTAATTTCTGCCCCGGAATCTATCAACATTTTGTACATCGTTTTGTTAATTTGAACATATGGGCATCCCTTGGCTGTTTTCCTATTTAATTCTGCGTCATATTCTTCGTCTTACAATAACTCTGACGCTTTCAGTATTGCAATTCTATTCAACAATTGAGTTTGATCCGGGATATTTATGACGATGGCTGATCCAAGTCCTCCGTCCCCCATTCCTGGTTTTTTGACCGGTCATTCTCGGTATCTAGCGAAACCACAGCCAAGGAGGTGAGGCCTGTGAGTTTCGCTGGGCGTCGTGGGGCTGACAGACCCCGGCGCTTGCCGAAGGCTGGGGCGTCCACGTCGCCGGCGGATGGACACTGACTTATAAAGTTTGCTAACACCGAGCTACCGTCCCATTTACGGTTGATTACGTGAATCAACCGGTGACACGAGATCCAATCACGGCGTCTCTGACGAACGTCTCGCTGAAGTGCGTGAGATGAGAATCACAGAAGGCCGACGCTAGCTCCTATATGATTAAGGCGTCGCGTTGGGTGATTACTTCTCCGAACATCTCTCATGAGTACCTTGACCGATAGAGGGTTCGCATTAGCTATGAGCAAAGATGCGTTCCTTGCGGGAGAGATCAAACCGAGTGGATGGGAAGGCGTACTGGCGACCTGGTCGGCGGAGGGGCGGTGACTTGGATTCAGTCAACTGTTTGCAAATGACCCAGCTTTGGAGGGAGGACTCCGATGTTGTGCGCCGGAACCAACCTCGATGGCTGGGCGCCATCAGTGGCAAAACCTTGAACGCACCAGCCCACTGCGGCCGGCAAACACAGTTTGTCGTCAAAATAGTCACAATTTGTTACCGTAAGACTGAAACCACCAAAGAGTGGGCGGAGTCAGGAACCACATACATGACCTACGGGTAGGTAACATCTTAGTAACGTTAGGCGGAAGCGAGGGAACGGGTGCTAAGGCCCATCGTTGCCGTAAGAACGGCTAAAGAAACTGCGGTGACGACGGCGACGGCGGGCTCGGATCCCCCGTTGCTGAGCGGAAACCGACCGTTACAAACAACACGAGGCCACCAGAACTCTGAAGGCGGCAGAGCGAGGGCAGGTCTGGGAGACTGCTGGTTACAATGGGCTAGTGTTCCCGCGCCCTTACGGGTGAAGCGCCCGCCGGTCGGGAAGGGGCTGGCGGGCCCTGGAGCGGTCTGACATAGGTTGCTGAAAGGGCATCGAGGTAACCCCGTGAAGACTTACTGGCACGCTCACCCGCCTGGCAAGGACGGCCCAGCCGGGTCACGACGAGTCAGGCGGGTAGACTGACCAATACAAGTACACACCTACTACCGACCGCGCCAAGACGAGTCACGTTGAGAGACTAGCTGACTAATCTGGTCCGGGAAAGGGGCAGGCGGGGTACGGTCTTAACGAAGCTAGCCCTAGAGCTTCGAGTTAACTGAACTGTAATCACAAGGGCTCGGGGCAGGTCAAGCTTGGTGCTAGCGAAATGACCAAGGACCTCCGAGTTCCCTGGGCTACCTGTACCTTCCAGGGTGGCAACCCGGTGGTTTAGAGCACGCTAAGTCACAAAAGGTCTGAAATGGGCAGGAAGGCGGGGGGCGCCCGAACAAGGCTACACCCTCGAGCGCCCTCACGAAAAGCTTACTCATGATTGTGCAGAATCGTGCGGAGCAAAAAAGAGCCGCGGGATTGAGACCGCGGCTGACGATGTCCTGCCTGGGTACAGGACTGGGCGGATGACGAACAGCCGGAAGGCGTCTTCGCACCCCCGGGTCACCTGAGGACCCCGTTCCGATCTCAACGCCAGTGTAGGGCGCATCTCCAAACCGAGCTTCCCGGGGTAATAGGAAGCACCTGGAGGTGGTCTCAGAGACTTACCGGTGGTGACGGGGAAGGGTCATCAATGATGGAAAAGAGGACTGGCTAGGCAGTTTTCAGCAGACCACCTATTCCAACAGTATACCCCAGAGATGGGCAGCTTGCCAAACGCAGGTCCTCAAGGATCGCAGAGCATCTGCTTACACATACGACTGCCCGACCGTCAGCTACGAAAAAGCTCCGCGCTCAAGGGGCAAGCGATCGGAGCGGACCGAATCGCAGAGCGCGGACTCACGGGAAAAACCAATAACCGTGTTCCAGGCGTATCAACGCACTGAGGAAGGGAAGACCTGATAGGCACGTCAAAAGACCTCGACGTGGGTCCCCGAATAAGGACGACCGCGGTGATGGAGGGCACCTTCCTTTTCCGCACGGGAACGATCTACCCAAGTGGGGGAACTATACCAACTGCGACAAACCAGTGGGCTTGGGCGAGAGGCGCCAGAGCATGACGAGTGAAGCAGACGCGGACCTCCGTGAGCGCGCTGGTGCTTCTAGCACGAACCTGACTGAGAGCACACGGGCCCGACCAACTCGTGTGCGAACACGTGCAAGGTGGAAGTCCGGCTGGGGGACACCCACCGACAAGCACTCAAACCCGAGCATTCGGTACGGACACGGCACCCGGCAAAAGAAAACCGTACCACTCAAAAAAGGTCGCATCGCGTCAGCGTAAGAACTGCTTCGGTGTCGATGCTAAAGTCCACGTCACGAAAGGTGGCGGGTGGCCGCCGCCGTACCCCGAACCTCACCCCCCACGTTAGACAGTGGTTCTCATTCTATTGTTGCGATCCGGAACGGCGGCGGCGCAGCGCGAATACTATCGGCGCTATTGTTCATTTTCAAACATTAGACATCCCTATAGACCACATTCCTTCTTTATATGTTTAAAACCTGTTAGAGACCCTATAGAGGGACAGATGGTTATTATGGATGGTGGGGCATGTATGGTATGTTTAGTTGTATTTGTATCTGCTTGTGGCATGTTTTCTTTGCATTATAGTGTGTTCACTGTTGCTGTGCACACGTCGGTTTGCTGTCGTAGTAATACGTTACAAATATATTTGTTTTTTTAAAAACCTAGTGTTTCGTATATTTATTATTTTTATTTAACATTAAAATGTCATTTAAAGATAAAGATCTACATAGCCAAAGTAAAAAAAAAATGTATAGTGTATATTTATTTTTTAAAAAACTATTGGAATCAGAAGAAATTGACGCCAAATTTTTTATAAAAACGCAAGACATTATAGCCGAGGCTTGCGGAGTATCGAAACGCTCCATTCAACGTATTTGCTCCGTAGTGAAGAAAAATTATCAATTACCTGAGACGGGCCCTTCTTTTTTATCTCCACGTAAATCATACAAGCGGGCAAAATATGTCTCAGAGTTGGATGATTTCGACATTGATGTTGTTAGGAGGACAGTTCATGAATTTTACGACAGGAGTGAGTATCCTATATCAGAATTAATTCTCAATGCCGTCAAGAGCAAAATTAATTACTCGGGAAGTTTAGGGTCAATTCAAAGACTCCTTAGGAATTTAAAATTTTCTTATAAAAAATGTAGCGACGGTCGTAAATTTTTGATGGAGCGTAACGATATTGTTACGCTTAGATGTAAATTTTTGAGACAAATTTGTACAATGCGCCAAAATAAAGATACTCGACCAATTGTATATCTTGATGAAACCTGGGTAAATCAAAATCATTCGCGGAGCATTGCATGGCAACATGATAGTATGGTGGGTCCGAAAATCCCTACTGGAAAAGGTGGACACCTTATTGTTTTTCATGCAGGATGTGCCAAATATGGGTTCATTCAGAATTCAAAATTGATTTTCCGCAGTAATACTGGCAATTCTACGGATTACCACAGCCAAATGAATTCTGAAGTATTCAAATCTTGGTTCACCCAAATGCTGAACAGCCTTGAAGAACCGTCCGTGATAGTTATGGATAATGCATCTTATCATTCAACCCTCATCGATAACTCTCCCAAAAGTAATACGCAAAAAGCAGATGTGCAGGCTTGGTTGACCAAAAAAAAATGTCGATTTTTCACCATTAGAAAATTTAGCTGAACTTAGACAGAAAGTTAAAGCGTTAATACTATTTGAAAAAAAATATGAATTGGATGTATTGGCATTGGAAATGGGCCACGAAGTTATTCGACTTCCACCGTACCATTGCCAATACAACCCAATTGAGCTGATATGGGCCCAGGTAAAAAATCAAGTGGCGACAAAAAATAAAACATTCAAAATGGTCGATATAGAAAAGTTGACTCACGAAGCATTGGATTCGGTAACTCAACATGATTGGGAGAAGTGCGTGAGACATGCAGAAGCATTGCAAGATCAAGACAACGAAAAAGAAATTATGAGAGACAGTATGTTGGAGCCAATCTTATTGACTTTGTTACCTGATGACAGCGATTGGGGGGAGTCCAGTGACGATGAAGGAAATTCGGAATAAAATTCGCAATAGCATATTATAATTATATTTTCATTTGTGTATTTATTTTTTTATTCTGCTACCATATTGTATGTGTTATGTTTGTTTCGTTTTTATTATCAATTTATAAAAAATATAATAAGATAACTGATGAAACCTTCATTCAAATTGTATTGGAATAGTAAATAATCAGTTGGTAAAATACGTTGATACGTAGTGTTGTAAGTTCATTTTAAGGTTAATATAGAGGCGTATTTGAAAAAGCGCGGTAAATTATATTGTTCTTTGATAACCACTAAAGCAAATATTCCGCTTGGATCGCGGCGTACACCCTCCACTTTTCGTGACGCGGACTAAAGTGGGAAAAGAGTCGTTGTGAGTACTCTGGATAACGGATCCTTCAATCTCATCCCGTTGGCGACGAGGACAGCCCCACTGAAAACCCGACTTAGCTAACGCCCGAACGGTATCAGTGCCCGTCAAGCTATGTGGCGTGCATCCAGCCGACGCGCGCGTGTACCTCGCGTGCTCGCGCTCGCCGGCCGCGCGTTCGCGACATATGTGGATGGCCTCGCGGGGGCTGTCGGGAGTAGTGCCTTAGTAGAAGGGGAGCTCTTTGACTGGGTCGAATCCAGCGCTCGCCGACGCGGTTATACGAAACCCACCGATCTATCTCGAACGAGAGCAGCCGGCGGGAGACCGTCAGCCTGGTGCCTGGGCGCCCTGACGTAACCCGTCGGAGGGATGTTTCCGCGTCACCCAAAGGCGTGAAGGAGCCGCCCTCGCGACATATGGCTAAAGGTGTAAAAACCCCCGAGGGAATGGTCTTATAACTCCCCGTCACACAGTGGTTAGAAATGGTCATTCTCGGTTTCGATGTCATGTTCACAGTACATCTCATCTTCTTCATTTTGTACTGATAGGTGTTTTACTGCTTTTGGAATGTACTGGTTTTGCTGTGTGTTAGTCTCTGCTGTTTGATTTTTTCCTATTGGTTGTCGTGTTTGTTTTACTGTGTTCCATTGCCCTGGTTGATAGTTGTTGTTTTGTTGCGGTTGTCTTAGCCGTACCGGGTATTAATTTGTTGTGGCTGAATATTTTGATTATTGCGGCTCGTGGATGGTTGTGTTTGGTTGTTATGAACTTTTTGATAGTTTTTTCTTGGTTGACTAACAGTGTTCTGGTTTGTTTGTTGGTCATAATCACTTTGTTTATTGTAGTTCACCTAGCTTCTCCCAGTTACTCAAAAACTTTTTTTCTTGATAAGTTTCTATGTACGCTTGGATTACAATCGGAAAGTGCAAATCAAATGTATTGCTTGCTCCTCGTTCATTTTTGGAGAGTCAAGGTATTTCAGTTCTGCCATCCAGAAATGGAAATGTCCCTGGAAGTTTTTTTGGATAGGCTAAAATCCCTGCCTCCGTACATTTAATAAATATATTCCATTGTCTGTTTTCAGAGAAGAAATGTTTTAGGAAAAGTTGCTTGAAAGTCTCCTCTGTAAGTATTGTATCTTTTATCATATTGAACCATTTAGCCGCCTTTCCAAGCAAGTGGAAAGTAACAAATTCTGAGGGAGCAGTTAATAATTTGTGTTAGGGATAGTAGAATGTTACTGGGTAGAAATTTGAGAGCAGTGTTGGTGATGAGGTCATCTCCAGGGGCTTTCTTTTTGTGGAGGTTGTTGATGATATTTTGGATTGTGCCAGGAGTGGTAAATAGGTTGGATTTAGTGATTTTAATGTTTTGTAGTTAGTTGAAATGTGCAGTTACTTCAGGGAGGTCAGGGCCAGGGTTTGGTTGGAATTGAAGTTCCAGAGAGTCACCTATTAACTCGGCTCGATCGGTGGCCGAGAAGACTAGAGCATTTGGGCCAGACAGCGGGTGGGATGCTGGGAGTTTGTGAAATTTGTTTAGTTTGTATATGGAACCGTCTTGGTGGTCAAGTGAGTTAGGAAAAATGTCCCACTGGTCAGTTTTGTGAGTTTCGAGTAAAGTTCTGATTAGTGAGATTTTGGCGTTAAGTTGACGTTTGGTAGTCGGGTCACGGTTTCTCTGCCATTGACGACGTAGCTGATTTTTTACAGTTATTACTAGTTTTATGTAGTCGGGTAATTGGAAGGATGAGTTTTTATGTCTAGGGGTATATACGCTAGCTGCGATCGCGTGTTTTAGATTTTTAGTTGGACTGTCGATTGCCGAATCGATTGACTGTCTATTGTTGGTCGGACGTTCGGTTAGGTTAGGCAAGTTTGAGAGGATTGTTTTGTATTTTGTCCAGTTTATGATGCGGTTAGTAAATTGGAGGGGACGATGATACCGGAGTACACATGGTCTTCAGAAGAATAGGGTCGTGGTCAGAAGATAGTTCGTTGAGGTTGTCGATTTGGGTAGGGTATGGTAAACGAACGAGAGCGATGTCGAGTATGTCGGGTCTGTATCGAGAGTTTGTCGGGAAGTGTGTGGGGGATGAGTGAGTTGTAATGGTATAGTCTGATTGTTGAACGTGGTCAAAGAGGACGCGGCCGGCAGCGTTTGTCGAGTGGCTAAACCACAGAGGGTTTTTGGCGTTGAAATCACCTGCCGAAATTTGCCATTCAGCACTTTGGGTTAGCAAGTCTAAGTCGCGAGTCGTGAGAGTGGCGCCGGGTGGTTTGTATACCACTGATATAAGTGCTTCGTGTCCATTTATTTGGATAAGGACGGAAGAGGTTTGAATGAGTGTGTTAAGGGTGGTAGGTTGGTGAATGATGCGTCGGTGAATTAGGACTGCCATGCCACCGTGAGCAGGCGAGCCGCGGATGGGTGGCAGATCGTTCCTGTAAGTGAAATAGTTAGGAATATGAAGTTTGGTAGAAGGGGATAGACGGGTTTCGTTAAGTAAGATTATGTCGGATTTGAGTAGAAGTCCGAGGGAACGTAGTTCGTTGAGTTTGTGTTTAATACCGTTGGAGTTCCAAAATAGTATTTTTAAGTTATTCATCTTGAGGTGAGAGTATGGACAGGAATGTTTTGATTGTAGTTTCTATAAGTGTTTTCGGATCTTGATTGTTACATAGTGCAGTCAGTAGCGTAGGCGTAGCGTAGTGTAGGTTGGTGAGCAGGTTGAGAATCATTGGTAAGTTAAATTATGGGACTGGAGAAACTAAAGAAGTGTGCGCTGATTTAGATGTTGCTGCGGAGTAAGTCATTGCAGAGTTTTGTTGATGGGGAGGTGGTGGTGGTAGAGTGGTCGGGATTGGTTGTGAGGGTTGTTGTTGGACGGAGTTTTGGTTCAGTGATGGAGATACCTGCTGTTTTTGGGCCAAGAATTGTGGGCAGCCTCGAAAGTTTGCCGTGTGTGGACCACCACAGTTGTAGCAAGTTGGAGCTTGTTCGAGGGTTTTGGGGCAGACGTTGGCAGTGTGGTTTCCAGCGCATTAAACACATCGCGGTGGGTGATCACAGTTTTGGGAACCATGGCCAAAGCGTTGACACGAGAAGCACTGGGCAGGGCCGGAGGGTTTTAGAGGTTCAACCGAGATTCCCAAGTAAAATAAATTGGTAAGGAGAAAAATGTCCTTAGCAGTCGGGTTTACGGCGATGTGCACGAGACACATTGGTATTGGCTTTTCCGGGGTGCCAAAGCGGCGGACGAATTTGACGGAGTAACCCAGGGACTCATGTTCATTCTTGAGTTCGTCCGGAGTTATGTCGTTAGGTATTCCCTTCTGAACAACCTTGAGGGATCGTTCCTCGAGGAGAGAAAAAGTGTGGAACTCGGTCCCATGTTTCAGTAGGGTGCTTTGGATTAGCCGGAGTTGGGTCGCATCGGCGGCTTTAAGGTTACCGGCGATAGGCCTATGTACTCGTGTCAGGCGTTAGCCTATGACGAGTTGGATGAGTTGATGTAATGAATTAGATGTTTAAGTTAGCCCATGAGTGGGGGCGAGGTTTTGGGTGATTAGCTGTTTCGGTGACTGTCGACAGGCCTAATTTTCGGATGTGAGTGTAAGTTGAAAGAGAGTTTCGGTAGAAGAGGTTTTTACTATTTGATTTTACTGTTTGTTTTAGGGTGGAGGTACGAGTTGAGGAGAGAATTGTTCTATTTGACACAAACCATGGGGAGGCGGTTATGGTGTGGAGACCAATGTCTTGGACGGCTTCGAGTTTACGCCAATTTGTTTCCGACAATAGTGGTCCCCATGCCGGGCCAGCGTAGGACAATATTGGCTTGACATACAGTTGGAGAAGGTTGAGTTTTGTTATGGTGGGAATGGGACTGGATCTGTTTATAACTGGGTACAACATACCGCGGACGGCGGTGGCTTTCTTTATTGTTGATTTGATGTGTGCGGAAAACGTCAGGTTCCTGTCGAGGGTCACTCCAAGGTATTTGGATGACGGGGACCAGGGGATTTGGTGTCTGTTTATTTTCAGGAGATGAGTCGAGAACCTAGCTGGGCCATTAAACATAACTGCCACAGTTTTTGAGCGTTTATGGTTAGTCGCCACTTGTTGCACCAGACCAGAGTTAGATCAAGTTGCTTTTGAAGTTGAATGGTGGCTCTTTTAGTGTTTTTGTTCGTTTTGTTCGTTTTTTAGTGTTTTGTTTTAAGTGTCGTCTGCGAAGAGGTAAAGCCGGGCGTTCTGGTTTAGAGGGACATCGTTGGTATAAGCTAGATAAAGCGTCGGCGAGAGGCAAGAGCCCTGTGGGACACCTGATTGGACCGACCTGCTGCTAGGTGTTGAGTTGTGAATACGTACCGAGAAGCTACGCTCCGAAAGAAACAAATTTATGATGTTTAAAAGTGAAATAGGGGTGCCAAGTGTGTGGAGTTTGTACAGTAAACAAGCGTTTTCCACGTCTAGGAAGACAGTGGCTGTGCGCAACTTTCTATTGTAATTCGTTGTTAATTAGTCGACCAGGCTGACTAACTGGTGGGTCGTGGAATGTTGTGGGTGAAATGCAAATAGTTCATTTCTTATCTTTGGGTCAATAGCAGCGTTTAGCTTCACTAGAATTACACGTTCAAAAATCTTCGACAGTGAAGATAGCAGTGCAATCGGGCGGTAGTTGTACGGGTGGCGGTGATCCTTACCAGGTTTTGGGATGGTAATGACGATCGCGTGCTTCCAGGACGACAGGAAGTGACCGATGCGTAGACAGCCGTTGAAGATGTGGGTGAGAAGCAGAACTATTTTCTTGGGTAATAGTTTGATTGCCGTATTTGTGATAGAGTCCGAGCCAGGAGCTTTGCGAATGGGGATTTTATTGATAATTTGTTGGACTATGCCAGGTGACGTATAGCAGCTGGATTATGGAGAGGTACGAAGTGAGCAGATGAGGTCGGTGACCTCTGGTAGGTCAGGGCCGGCAGATGATATGAATTGTTGTTCGTAAGTATCGGCTAACAGTTCAGCCTTATCTTCGTCTTTGAACGTTAGGCCATTTGGGCCAATCAGTGGATGGGTAGCTGGGGTTTTGTTGAGGAATTTTTTATTTAGTTTGAAGATAGAGCTGTCGTGAGCGTCCAAGGAGTCAAGAAAATGATCCCATTCATCAGCGTGATGAGTTTTGAGGATTAGGTGGATAAATTTGATTTTGATGTTGAGACGTCTTTTAAACTGTGGGTCGCGGAAGCGTTGCCATTCACGGCGCAAGCGATTTTTTAGTAATATTTCTTCAACGATTTCGGGAGGCAAGGCGTTTTTGAAAATACGGTTGTTTTTGGTGTAACTACTTACATTTGTAGCAGTTTTAATGCTCGAAGTGAGATGGGCAAGAGCCACGTCGATGTGGTGGGGCGTTTTGATTGGTGGATTAACCGGCGGTGATATAGAGCCAATTGTAGCCATGTATTTCGACCAATTTACGCATCTTGAGATGATAGGTGGAGACGAGGTGACTGGAGAGTCAGATGGTATGATTAGAACTGGGTTGTGGTCTGAGGATAATTCGTTTAGGTTAACTAATTCGTGAGAAAGTTGTGGGAGGCGGATAAGTGCGATGTCTAAAACATCTGGCCTATGACCAGTGACAGCTGGGAAGAACGTAGGGGAGGCCGAGGCTGTAATGATGTAGTCGTCGTTTAGGGAGTGATTGTATAAAACGTTACCTGCAGTATTAGCGCAGCGGCTGTGCCAGGTGGGATGCTTGGCGTTCAGGTCACCTGCAATGACAAGCCAGTGGTTTCCGTTGGTCAGGGCGTCAATATCAGCGGTGTTCAATGGTTGGTTTGGACTCTTGTACACGGCGGAGATTTGAATTTGATGACGGCTTTCCGTGGATATTTTGATGGTGGTTGATGAGAATGAGGTCAGAATCATGATACGCCTGTGTACGATTCTACGGTGAACGAGAACAGCGGTGCCTCCGCATGCATGACCGCGTGCTGAGGTATTGTCCGAGCGGTAGACGTGGTAGTTTCGGAGTTTTAGTTGGTTGAGCGGTTTTAATTTTGTCTCATTTATTAGTACTATGTCGACTTTTGTTTTTACTATTAGAGCGTGTAGTTCGTTTAATTTTGATTTGATGCCATTTGAATTCCAATAAAGAATTTTAAGGTCATTCATAACTGTTAGTTAAGACGGATATGAATGATTTAATGGTTATAGTGATAACTTCTTTTGGGTCCTCCGTCAATGAGATGGATGACAGGAGTTCTGTTAGGATGTTGATTATTGTTGTGGTGTTATTGCTTATAATTATAGCTTTTTTGCTGAGTGATGGGTTTTGTTGAGTTGGATGTGCAAATTGGTGAAGATACTGGAGAATTGGTCGGAAGAGGAGCGTATTTGGTTTTTAACGGATTTTTTGAGATTGGTTGTTTTGAGGGTTGATTGTTTAAGATCTGGATGTACGAAGGGCAGCCACGGTAGTTTGCCGTGTGTGAGCCTGTACAGTTGATACAAGTCGGAGTTTGGTCACGGGTCTTCGAGCACTCGCTGGTGCGGTGAGACCCGGCGCATTTGACGCATCGAGGTGGGTTGCCGCAGTTTTGGGAGCCATGACCGAATTGTTGGCAGGAGTGGCATTGGGAAGGCCCAGATTTCTTGTAAGACTCGATAGAGATCTTTAGGTAAAATAATTCGGATATTTCATAAATGTTTTTAGCATGAGCACCGGTTAAGATGACAAGGCAGATAGGCATAGGCTTATCGGTGGGGCCGAAACGTCTTACCATTTTAACATCGAAATTATGGGCTGCCAGTTCGTTTTTGAGTTCTTCGTCGGAAATATCTGTATGGATTCCTTTAATGACTACTTTTAGTTGGCGATCGGTGGCTAGGGAGAAGGAATGAAACCCGATGTTGTTGGCATGAAGAGTCTTCTGAATTTGACGGAATTGTGCTTCGTTTGATGTTTTTAGAATGATCTTTCCGTCGGATGAAGATTTGGCGGTTAAGCCAAGGTCACCTGAAGGCGGTGAGATACCTGGGTTTTGAAAGACGAGCGGAGCCGCTTGACGCCACAAGGGTGTGGCGATTATAAATGGCGGTGGTAGGAGATTTTAGGAGATATATGATAACCTGCGGAGGTATCATTGGTAATATGATCACCAGGCTTGGATGTCGGGATCGGGTCAGCTTCAGATACATCACTGGATGATTGTGAGCCCAGGTCACCTGATGAAATGTAGGATTCACTAGATAATGACTCGGTGTCAGGATCGGGTGATTTTGGCTCAGCACGTTGAGCGAGTGTCGCGACCTCGGCCAGTGGCTGAGGAGAGACGCACCCACCACGCGATTTCTTGACGTTGGTCGTCACTGGAGGTGTGCGGTTTCTCTTTGAGCCGGCTTTGCGGCCGCCCATGTCTGAGTACGAAACTGCTGGATTCGAAGCTGGAGGATCTTGGCAACTGACGTGCTGCAGCTCTGAACGCTGAACGGCTGGTGATGATGATTTGGTAATAACGCAGGCTAGAATGATAAGCACAACGCACAACGTAGACTGTTAATATGATAATTGTGATAATGATGATGCTTATATTGACTAGATTGTCGATAGTGTCCGGTATTTATACCCTCTTCGACAATCTAGTCCGGTACTGATTGGCCCGCGGGATTCCATTTTGACAAATGAACATCACACCGTTGTTTGGACATTTCCATTTACACAGTGTGGTTTTCATTTGTCACTTCGTTTTTGTTTCGTCCTATCATTTTGTTTGGTGGTCTTGAAAAAAACCTTTTTCATATATCATGCTGTTTGTTCCGTAACAATGATTTACTCCTTCTTATCATAAGTGCCTTCCCATCCAGCACTACCCTCCACTTTTCCAATTAACTAATAATTTATTAAAGAAACCTAGTTAACCCTTTGTGGCTAAGCTACCTAAAATCATCCATACCTCTACTAGTACTTTATTCGGTCTTACATTTTCCTTGTATTTCGCCTTCCACATTGCACTTTCTCCTAACTAATTACGTCAATCATATCTAGATTCTAGGCTACATTCTCCGTTTTTCCAGCTCCATGAGAAATTCTTCATTCAATACCTCTTTTAAATACTATTTCCAATTTCCATTTTATTTCACATTCTTAAAACTCGTCAGAAAATTATTATCTCCCCATTCTTACACTGCACGTATCGTTGGACATTTTCTTGGATCTGAGGTAACTTATACACTTACTTTTCTTCTTTTATTCCTAGCCTCTCATACAAATCATTTACTTCAAAAATTTTGTTTTTCTGATTGAAAATGTTTTGTCTTTCTTACCTTTTATCTTTCTACCATTTTTTAAATTGAGTTATCATCCTTGCTATAATTTTCTGTATCCTATCATCCCAGCATAACGAGTCCTTGCCACCTTTACTCTATCCAACAATATCACCTGCTACGGATTGACGCACTGATCTTGTGTACAGTTTCTAATCTTATACAGCACGTTTGTAAAAACTGATAACGTTTTGATCACGATGCCGTACATGTACCACAAGCCCAATTCTAACGTCCCATACTCGACCCTCAAATCAACGAAGACAAAATCAAAGGGAAAAAAGACTGGCATGTCCGTAATTTGGGAATGGATCCATTAACATTTAGTGCCACTGCTAATGTCATGCGCCGCACCAGGAATGGTGATCTCGTAGTGGTTATGGCTAAGGGTACAGAGTTCAAGGTGTTAAACCTCTTCACAAGGCCTTGTCGAACAAGCTTGGAGATAAGGTCACATCAGTCTCCAAGCAGGGCACCCACGTCCTCATGGAGGTAGTCGACCTAAACGTCGTCTCCCCAACAAAGGAAGTACTTTAAGCAGTCAGAGACTTTTTAGGAAAGTGAAAATGGCCAGACACTCTCGACGAGTCTCAAGCTGAGGATTCATTCGACTCTTTGTGAAAACTGAAAAATGGCCATTCAGTCGCAATAATCATCCTCCCGCGGTGCATAAATCCGACGAAGAGACGACGATACCTGCCGATGCAGCAAACGCACACACGCTCCCTTCTTTCGTCTCTATGGTCTGGGCCACGCCGACTAATACCGTGTGTAGGGATATCGGCCGAATATTTACGTTTCCACATGCTCTTTCTCTGTTCTTTTCACTCCCTCTGTCTCTGTCCCCCGTCGTTTTTTTGTGCATTTGTGGCCGACTAAGCCGACGGACGACACTTTATCTCCATACGCCGGGTCAAGCACCATGTTGGAGTAGAGCACCGCGATCGCCGTAGCGCCATCGGACGGCACATACAGGAGCATGATGGTAACGCACCTAAATAAATTGTATATATTTCTTTAACACCGTGGCCGGTATTCCTATAATTTCTGAGTCATATTATTATTATTATTATTGCCATATTATTGATTGATGTATTATTATTATTATGGTGTGTGTTTTTTTATTTATCTCTCTGTCCGAGTTTTATGCCGACGGCTTCCTCGGCGCCAATTTTAAATAATATATTAATATTTTATCCGAAATAGTGTGTTATGTAATTATTGCGTATTATTATTGTTAGGATTCCCTCATTTCTGGTACTACGAAAGATATAAAATCCACGGCGCTCTAACCTTTTGGGGTCTCAGCTCGTGGTTGACGACCTAACTCGACCACAATATGACTTTTGGGTCATAAGCAATATGACTCGTGCTGTTACAGCTGATTCACAGCTTTTATTTCAGACTGCAAACCATGGCAATACCTATATTCTATTGCTAAGCTAGCCGTCCACCAGGTGAGAATAGAGGGGACAGGTGATGCTTCAGTCTTGACCACTAAGAGGCCATTGGTATCACTCCACGTACCGGATTCATTTATGACGAGAAAGAAGATGTAAACGGCTTTGCCTGGATGTGGTTTTGGGACCTCATTGTCTTTAGTTGTAACTGGCACCCAGGTACTATATTCATGAAGTACTCTCACTTCCTGGATGACCTTGAAGTGGTTCTGCGAGCATGATAGTGTTCTAAAAGGTTGGTCCTAATTTCAACGGTTAGAATGTTTAGTGGTGCTCCCGTGCTAACAATCTGAGAGGAGACCCTTTATCAGACCTAACTTCCAGCTTTGTTTTCGTTCATGATAACATGAGCTCCGCCCTAAACTTTATCAGATGGGAGACCAATTCCATCATTATAAACTTTTTAAAAAACACTGCATGGTGTTGACTATAAGTAGACACTCACATTCAACTACCGAGTATCTTCCCTGAGTTAGATTGAGTTTTTTTGATGGCATAGGAGTTAATCTTTCTTTGTATCTACAGTTATTCGTTTTTGAATAACAATAAAATAACAAAATTGTTACATGAGAAATCGAGTGAATATCCAATATTGTAAAAATATGAATTTCAAACACTCATAAAATTTTAATTTGATTTGCTTGTAGACATTTTTTTTATTGATAAAGGTAGACAAATTTATGAGGAATCTTGTATTACATTTTAAAATCTTAGATTTAAAAAAAAAATTTTTTATAAATTCTCAACTCAAAATAATTTGCTAATTTTCATGATTTTTCCGTATTTTGTCAATATTTAAACTTAAAGTGCTTATAAATAAAAACTGTGACTAAGGATTTTTAATATTTTTAAATGTCATTGTAAACATATAGTAGGAGCCTTGTATTAAATTTTCAAGCTTTTTTAACCAACAAATAAAGTTTTATTGACATTCATAGACAAAAAAGACTAATAAAATTGGAAACAGTAAATGTTCCTAAACAGTTCAAAACAAATCAAAATATTTTGAAAATTTTATCGTGTATAGAAAAAGCAAATATTAACGACTAGTGTAAATTTCATGTATTTGTTTTAAAATTACACCAAAAACCAAAATCGATTTTGTCAAAAACCGATTTTGCGTAAAAATTCCCGTTTTTCCTTAATTTTTATGTTGTTTTTCCCGGTGCTTTTGAAAACTATTGAGAATTTTAAAATTTTACCTCCCAAGTACACCAACTAGATTCACTTTCCCGTCGAACAAGATACTGTTGAAGAAAATCGATGCAGTTTACCTGCCTCAAACTGTGATGATAGACACAAAAAATAAAATATCATTGTAAAATCAATACATTCATCGTTACACTGAGAATCTAAAAATTTAGTTAATTGTTGCAGATTAAAATAATAATAGTGTAATATTATATTGCTTGCTATGGTTGATCGGGCATGTTTGTTGAGTTGTTAATTATTTTTTGTCAATCATATAGGTATTATATTATAAAAATTAATGTTTGTGTGTGTGTGTGTGTGTGTGTGTGTGTGTGTGTGTGTGTGTGTGTGTCCTTTATGTATTCCTAAACGGCTGGACCGATTGAGATAAAATTTGGTACAGAGATATATTAGACCATTCACCTCTGGGAAGAAGATAGGCTAATTTAAAAAGTGTAAATTTCAACCCGGGGAGGTGCTCACACAGGAATTATGAAATTTACGATGGACAGTTTTGTTTGTAAATTGTTGGTATTGGTTTTAATTATAATTATTATTATTTAAGCGATAAGTATGTTGACGCAATGGCACTTATATGTATTTTAGTACAGAATATCTCAAGTTCGAACCACGGGTTTGGTAGACCAAATTTTCCCATTATTTTTTCTTATTCTTAATTTTTTGATTTTTATTTTTTATCTATACATACGAATGTTTGTTTTTTTTATTCATCGGATTTTAGTACGGTTAGGTTAGGTTAGGATTTTGTATTAATTGATTATTTAAACCACCGTAGGTTTAAATAAATAAAAACGACAAACTTGGTATAACTTTGATACTTAAAAGTTAAATAACACATACGTACGTACTAACAGCACGGGGTCTGTGATCTACCGCAGATAGATTGTCTACTAGATAATATACTGCTGCAAATCTCACGGACATCGACAGTCGAGATTGCTTTACATTAAAATATGATATAATTTACACTTAAAAAGACATTGCTTCCACAGTGCATTACACTCAAAAGAAGTTGAACAGTTATAATTTTTTTTTCGGAAACGGAAATTTAAGATAAGTTTTGAACACCATACACCGAATATTAAATAACAAATTGAACAAAGTTTGAGTCATATAGAGTTGGTACATTTAACAGGCAACGATGTGCACGGGATCAGCTAGTAATCTTATAACTGTATAATAATAATATTGATATTTTTATATACATAGGTAGTATAATTTATAGATTAAATACTTAGAAACTTGGAGTGTGAAGATTCGTTTTTCAATCCCTATAAGTAACATGGTGGCTGCAAATTGATTATCGTCCTGGCTTACGACAATCGAAATTGTTTGGTTTATAAATTGGGTTGCCATTGGTTACAGAAATAAAAGATTTACGCCAGTTATGGGGGCTAACAATTACTATACGTGGCCACTATCTTCGGCCGATTTATTTCAAACATTCACCAATATTTTGGAACGTAATTTGAAGTATTTAGAATCTGTTTTTCTGAATTCAGAACTTGATACTTTTCTCAGAAAATACAATTTTGTAATTAAAAATAAAACAATAAAAAAATGTAAATATTAATAATTAGGATTGGGAATTTAAATGTATGAATGTATTTTATTGAGGTATAAACAAAATTAACAGTATATTATTGAAACATTATACTATTAGGTGCTTATATTATTATTTACCATGGAGAATTACATTTTCAAAATATTTAGACTATTTTTAAGCTATTCAAAGCAGGGACTGAAACCTTTTCATTACCTATACTGCGTTTATTATCATTTGTTTATTACTATACACAATGATATTAGATTTACTTTAAGTCATCTGTAGAATGAACATATTCACACCGTTCTATAGATATATTCGATATATTCGTATACGAGACGTCGTAACTGACGTTTTTATATAAGATGATAATAGCTTGTAATAATATATATTATATATTATATAATAAATTATTAATTATTATATTATAATACACGCAAATTATTTTGTCAAAAATAAGTTCTCAATTTATCATATTACTAGTAAGTATAATAGTTAAATATTATATAAATTACCATGGTAATATATATATATATATATAACTATATAAGTAGGTGTCTTTATCGGGCTTTATATAACAAAATATCCTTAGAAATAAAGGCTTGAAAATGTCAATTAATTTACATTACAATTAATGGGTATTTAGATAATAATTCAATTATTCAGATTGTAATGAAACAGTGGGAACTTTACTTATTTACTCATTGTATTATTTGTTAATACATCGAATGAATGTTCACGTTTACACTTCCCTTGTTTTTTTTATTATATTATGTCCGGTCATTAAACATTTTCTTAGGGAAGAATAAAATATGGTTAACAAAGTTGTCAATTAGTTTATAGTTTGAGGCGTTTACATGAGGTCTGCAGGTAATGCAAATGTTTAACAATATCCCATTATCTTGTATAAATGTATAATTTTATGAACCTATAAACAACTATACCATACTATTACCAATCGTGACAGCGAATAATAATAATAAAAAAAGGTCGCTTGACAATTTGTTGTCAACGCCCTTGTCTATACTTTGTGTACACACGTATAACGTATTATTAGGTACCTATACCTATAATATAATAATATTAATATATAGATGGTGCACACACGTGCAGCGACACATTTCAAGTAAAATAAAATATCATCATGATTATATTATTATTGTTTTTGTCACTGAAGTTTAGTGAAGTAGACTGAATATTTTCCTAATGGGTTTCGACTTTTTACCTTATACTTTATGAACACCAGTCATTCGTTCGATGTCAAATCTATCGGTGTTTAATCGTGCAGAACCAACTATTTTTTTTTTCACCTGCGAGACTATTTAGTTTTTTTTCATTCTCCTCTATATAGGCACTGTATGGTAGTTTACTCCCAGTAGGACATTTTACGAGCGCTGTAAATTTCGAACACGTTATTTGCTTTACGAATAATATACTAGATATTATTCTGCAGGTAATAGGTAGATAATCAGTAGCCAACCAAATCCCGAATAATAATTGCTAACCGGACCGTCGAAATTCATGGCTAATTGATGTCAACCGCGATTGATGTACGTTACTACATTACTTATATTTTACGCAATGATAAAACTAAAAATCAAATATTTGGCAGAGTTGGCTAATTATATATTTAGCGAGATCAGAGAGGAAATATTTTTGTAATTTTAAACGCGTACTCATTTCATGTACCTGCGTGAAAATGAATTACATCAAAAGAAATTATTATAATATTATATTTATTAAACAAATTATAAGAACACAAACCATTTTTTGTAATGTTAATATCACACGTCAGTATATACATATATAATTATATACGAAAGAAAATAATGTAACAATTTCACAGGTTTTTATGGTTTAAAATTATGTCATTTATCCTAAAATAACAGAGTTTTAAAGCAAATTTTATTACACGGAAAGGGGCACGTAAAAGTTTTTCAACGACCCATTCGCTGAAAAAACTGGCAACCAATCAGCTCAACAAGTATGAAAGTTACGAATGGGGCCGGGTCGTATTTTCATAAGCTATTTTCCAGTTATTTTTGAAAGTGCCACGTTGCCAAAATAAATACTTGGGTTATAAAATACAACAAGAGCAGTCGACTTATACCACTCTAAATGGGTACCGAAAACGGACCCGCGTAATATTATGTGTGGTCGGTATAAATACATATACCACGAGTAAATGTCAAAAGGCCCACTGTAATAGTCAATTCGAATAATTTAATTCAATAACTATAAGCGTATATAAAGTATTAATTAAGTGACTTTCAGAACACGATATACCCACGAACGTATATAGCCATAAACATATTTATATTTCAAAATAGTATAGCATATCATAATATCATAGGTACCTATATAATATGCATGTAACTATTTGTTTTAAAGAAAATTGACTGTGACACTGCGTTATACCGTGTTTTCCGCGTCTAATGTCTATAATAATAATACGAGTATGTATAATATTAATAAAATTAATAATTATGAATTACCTACCTATACCAAACAAACTGATATCGGTCGAAAACTAAGCGCGATCGGCTTTTTATTCATATTATACTTTTATACTCGAAACGAAAATTTCATTACGATGTTGCGTCAGGAATGCACGATTCGCCATTTCACCATAAACGATATTTTGTAAATAAACGCGAGTCATACGACAACATTACAACATCACAACTTTATAATTTATAGGTATATAATATACCATATACCTAATACCTATATTATTAGATCACGTATAGCAGGTTGATGTAATCATTGTGTGGTTTAATAGCGTATATATTATATTCGCTGAAAACTATGGTCGTAATATTTTACAATGATTAACATTTTTATTCAATTAGTTAGTTAAATTTGCAGGCATGTCTTATAGGTATAGACGAGAGTATAATATGTTATATATATAATACATATATATAATTTATGTATAGTCGGCGAGTGGGGATGTACGAGTAGGTACAACATTCCCTGTATATTATATTATTAATTATTATGTTCATCAGAGGAGAGGTTTATAATATAGTCTTTCGGTGATCGATGTATATTATAATTAATTTCATATCCCTAAGCATAATATTGTTTGGAGTACTTTGATACATAAAAATCGAATTTCAAACGGGAGTGTACTATAGTTATAAGTTATAACAACTATAAGTAGGTATTTAAATTGTAGATGAGTGGAAGTAGTATCACACTGCATGCAGTACCATGGTGCCTAAAATATATAAAAATTGTTCAATAATATTGTTTTGGGCTGACATTTAATTACATAATATGTAAAATTGATATTATTAAAAAAGTTTAAACTTTAAGAAATATTTTGTGTTAACACTTAAATGGATCACCTTATACTATATGATACTGCAGGATTCGGGAAATGTGCGGGTATATTAGGTAGGTATACATATTATTTTTTATATTCATATTATTTAATATGTTATTTATTTAATCATTAGAATTAATATACTTATATGCCTACACCATATAGCTTATATGAACTAACATGTGACATTATAACTGGTGTTCAGGTTAGTAAATGTTTTTGATTTCTAGTCGAAAAAGTTTTCGGTATACCATATTATATACTTACCTGCATATTTCAGATATAGGTATATACAGAGTAGTAGTTCTTTTAACTGTAAAAATTTATCAATAGAAAAGTTTTTGAAACAATTATTATTTATAATTATAATAATCACCTATTTGAAATCGCTATATAAAACAATATTTTTGAAACATATTCTTACTATTTTTTCCGTTATCTTTGGTTATGTTGTTCGCTTCTTTGAATACATATTTTATTTCATATCTCAAGGCAGAATATTTTACGGAGGATTATGTTTTATAAAAATTGAATTTTGAAGGAGTACCAAGTTAATTAGGAGAGGAGATTGCAACATGTATATCTTACAGTGATTCTCCTGTTAATGATGAACATTAGTTTGAAGTTTAATTCATCCGAGTGGCTGAGAACGCGAATTCGTATAAATACTTTGCACGTTTCTCAAAACGTTGATTATGACTCGCGTTCTATTATGCACCCGCCGTCAGGTTCTATATATTGATATTATACTAATATATATAAATTATTGGGAACAATTTTATGAATCCTGGTTTGTGATTTTAATTAGTCCTCAACTAGTAAACCACATTAAATTGTATAAAAGTTTGTTACTTTTTTATGAAATTTGCGTGAAGTCGGCCCTTTGAAAAATTTTTTCTACCTACCTGTCCATAATTTGTTATGGTGGCTCAATATATTGGCCAAATTTCAATATTAATAAATAATAATGACTTTATCGAATTCGTTGACAGTATATTATTATATAACTGTAATACAAATCGTAATGCGACATTGCGGACAATTTATCCTTATCAGCCTAAAATGTTAGCTGCCCTTTGAGATTTAATTTTTTCAATTTCGGTTTCAATTTTCTAATACCGGTATTAGGAAATTTCGGTTTTGGTTTAGATTTTGTATACCGGTTTTGAAATTTCACGATTTTGGTTTCAACTAAGCAATACCGGTATTAAGAAATTTCGGTTTCGGTTTTGAATACCGGTTTCTAAATTTTTCGGTTTCAATTTAGCAATACCGGTATTAAGAAATTTCGGTTTGGGTTTCGGTTTTGTATACCTGTTTCCAATTTTCTTTTGCGAATAATGAAATGGCTGTCAACATTTGAATCATGATCTCAATTTTATAATGAGTATTCATTATGCGTATTAATGGAATTTACGTATTTAAAAACACGTCAATTAAAAAAAAAAATAACAATTTCTAATTTTTTCAGATTTCGGTTTGAATTTAATACCGGTTTCCAATTTTTTACTGTTTCGATTTTGAATTTAATACCGGTATACAATTTTTTTCAGTTTTGGTTTTAAAACGGTTTATACCGGTTCCTGAAATCGGTTTTGAAAACGATTTCAAGCACTGCTATCCAGCTCTGAGTGAGCAGTATAAATTATATACCTACACATTACACATTTAACATCATTTATAATATTATGACGATGGGTAATAAGTAATCGTAGGTATTATTCAAATATCAATATATTTCACAATTTTGTATTACTAAGATACAAATATTGATTTAACAACAATACTTTTTTTATTTATTTTACTTCCACATAACACGTGAAACTAAACTAGGTATGCTATGAAAATATGTAACTGTTGTTTATTATTCTCATTACGCACATTTAAGTAAATTTGTATTTGGTTATTACTATAAATATTGAAATGTGTCACCTTTGCGTAATTTTATTAACACATTTACAACAAGCAAATAAAAACAATATTTAAACGAAAAATGTACGGTTTTAATGTAATTTTTAATTTTGTTATCAAAAACTATTATTGATTAAATTAATTGTCATATAAATCGTTGTAAAAATTGTTTAGTAATATTAATAAAATATTATCTTTTATTTATATTATAATGTAAAAACTTAAACATTATATAGGTTTAATCAGCTACGGTTTTTAGTTGTTTGCTTTAACTATTAGATTTGACTTTTTTGCTGGATTGCGTGCACACAACGTTAGTACGTAACTTAGACTATTCATATATTATGCAGTAGAGTAGATACAATAAAATTGATGAAATATAAATCATGCAACGATATACGTTTCATGTATATTAATATTTAGTATTTATTTAATTCAGTGGATTTTTATTCGATCGCGACCGCGAGCCGTTTGAATAGCGGTTCGGTGGAAAACGGCAACTGAGACGCGCAGTGGAATGAGACCCTGGTTGATCCAGACGTAAAAATCAAGTAACATGCATCTCATGACTTTGATTCTGACTGCATTTTTAATTGTTAATTTTTATTTTTTGTGTCTGACAGCACCTTATAGGCAGTAAAAGTGCTTCGATTTTCTTCTTTGGGATCTTTTCTAGTAAGAAACTAAATCTTGTTGATACTTCGGGGAGGTCAAAAGTAAAAAAATGTTTGATTGTTCAAAAAACTTGAAAATATAATACAAGATTTCTTATAAATTGTTAGTATGATTTCGATCATTATATATATCGATATAAATATTTGCCACTAATCACCTTATCGATATTGTTGGCTACTATTTTATAACAGTCACAATACATAAAAAAGTTCGACTATGATTGATAAATATTGTGAACCTTACGGGTAAAATATTATTTACTGCACACCCGTCTATAGCGTATGTGTCCATAGCGTATGCCAAAGTCATACAGCGTGTACACCAATATACTATTATATAATATTATTATATACAGTGGAAACATATAATGGAGAAAAATAGTAATAATTAATGTAGGCGGCATAATAATATTACATACTATCATATTACTAATAATATACATATCGGTACGCGGATGTCGTGCGGGAGGAGTGTAGAACGCGCGTCGTCGTCGTCATAGGTAGTATGCAACGTCGTAACGAAATTGAATATTATACCAAAAACGACGGACGAATAATTTAACGGCGATGCGCTCCTCGGAGGCGTCCGCGGCGGTGTCATAATTTATTGCGAATTTACGTAACGCATTTAAACACCTTATCTATAACGTCGTAATAGACGGCCTCGCGCGTTATAATATTATTCACACATTACATACAGCGCATAGTACATAATATTATTATTAACATTATATATTATTATATACACGTCGTGTCCGTCGCGCGATGTCTGGTCACATGGCGCTACATTTACCAATTATCATACTTCAAGTAGCAGGCAGGCAGGTAAGTAAGAGGTAGTTGCAGCCTTGGAGGTTAGGTGGTACCTATACATCCCGTGCGTATGCTTATCCGTAATGTTATTATTACGGCACGGCGCACCGCAAAATATACTATACATGCATCGTACTTGCGTTTAAAATAATAATTTAAGTGTTATATTATACGGGGCCAGATTCAAGCGAGTACTAACGAGTGTATTTTTCCAACCTCATTCCTACTAAAGATGTTAACTAATGATAATGTAAAATGGTTACTTATTAGTATTGTAGTCATACTTAGTTAGTCCCTATATTTTGATAGGACCCATAAATGCACACACATCATTATCATACATTTCATAAATTTCAATCATATAATTAAATATACGATACTATATTATAGTATGGTTATTGGTTATAGGTAAACAGAAGTGTAACGCGTAGGCAGAAACAAAAATACTTATAAACCAAGATAGAAAAGGCTGGTAAACTGACAGTTGGGAAATGTACATATATGGGCTGAAGGATGTACAAGGTGGAAACGATCGTCGTTCAATAAAACGCTCTCGTGGATACGCGGCGGCGGCGGTGACAACAGAAAGCATTATGGCACGTGTGGCTTGATTATTGGAGAATATTCAAGCTTAACCTTAAGGTGCAATATCATCGAGAATATACTCACGCTCGCTGCCACCCCGGGAAATGAGTTTTTATGCTTGGCAGAACTCAGTCTGTATATATAGTAGCATTATAAACGACTGAGCCATATGACATCTCTAGCTGGGTTGGATTAAAATCGTCGAGTGGAAGTGGAAAGGTCCATGACGAAGTATGTCGGCTTTATAGGTGGTTGACGGCTACCGTCAATTTCTTACCCTTAACCAATATATAATAAGTGTCTTACTGCAAGCTAGAACAGGATAAGGTGTCTGAAGTGAAGTTTGAACCAGATAAGAACATGCCACGAGTACAGATTGATAGATCTTGTCTGATGGAGCGCAGTGCCAATTCAACCGTTTGACGGTGGGAGAGGTCCGTGAAGTTAGCCGCACAATTTAAACGTGTTGGCTCCAAATTTTTTCAAAAAATTGTTAGTCATTTGTAAGTTTATGTAACCACAATTTGCTCATTTTTAAGTATAGCCGTTTTCAATTATCCTCAAAAGTTTAAATCATGGCTAACTTCCGTGAAACTTGGCCTTTTTGGCATTTCAAAGTTTTTGACTATGCCAAATGTCTTTGACAATTTGTAAAAATTTGTAAGCATGATTTAAAATTTGTAAGTCACCTCCCCCACCCTTAATTATCCTTAAAAAGAAGTTGGCCGAGCTTTATCGAGCTTTTTGAACTTTGACTGTTCCAAATCGTCCTGCGCAATTTGTAAGTATTTGTAAGCAAAAATTTAAAATTTATAAATCATCTCTTCCTTAATTATTCTTAAAAAGAAGTTGGCTGTGCTTTATCGAGCTTTTTGAACTTTGAATGTTCCAAATCGTAATCGCCATTTGTAAGTATTTGTATGCATGAATTTCAAATTTGTAAGTCATTCCTCCATTATTTATTCCCAATAAGAAATTGGTCGAATATTAATAAAAATGCCCAGTTAAATTAAAAAAATATCTTAATAGGAAAAAAATTTAAAAAGAATAAAAAAGCAGCTAAATACAAAGTTTATATGAAATAAATTTATATTTCAAAAAGGTTAGTTAAATTAAAAAGAACCATAGAAAAAAAAACTAAAATCTAAAAAACCTAAATATGATAAAAATTCAGTTGAATAAAAAATTGATATTTGATAAAAAATTGAATATTAATAAAAGGGGCCTGGTTAAATTTTTTTTATATTTTTATTTGACAAACAATCTATACTATTTTTAGCACAATAAGTTTATATGATAAGAGAAAAAATAGAAACATGAATTTTTTTGAATATGCAGCCACCCATTAGTGGCTCTTAGCTAATGATAATTATTTTATTTTTATTTTTATTTTCTCAGAGACTTTAGACATTAAAGTTTTGTAAAAGGTCACGGCACCACTTTCTTTTTAATCCACGGTTAGGATTTCCCGGGAGTGTGAGGATGGGCAGATCTTTTATGAGAGGGTTTGAAGTCGTTTATGGAAACGTGTGTAAAAAATGTGTGCTTCCGCTTCTATTGTTCTCATATGGAGATCGTTATGAAGGGTTAGGTTAGAGACATAGGGTGGAGCATTGGACAACCGTCGCTATATTTTGGAATGTTTGAATTCTATTAGTGTTAGATTTTTTAGCCATGCGCATAATTGAAGTCCATACGTCCACATTGGCTTGAGTAGAGATTTGTAGATTAATAGTTTGGTGTTAAGGGAGGACCACTTATTTCTAATTAACAGGGGTCTGAGAATACGCATGCGATTATGTAATGTTAGCCTTTTAGATTGAAGGTGGTTTTTCAACGTCAGTATTTTGTCTAGGGTTAGCCCTAAGTATCTGGCCGTGTTGGATGTGGGAATTGGTGCATTGTTAAGGGTAATGTTCGAGCATATTCCTTGTTTGAGTGTGAACGTTGTGTGTACCGATTTATTTTGGTTTATTTGGACACGCCACTTTACATACCATTCAGACAAGTGATTGAGATGCATTTGTAAGTTTGATGATGCAATTACAGGATCCGCATTGATGGATAAAATTACTTTGTCGTCAGCATAATCAGCTACGATAGTTTGTTGCATGGTGGGTTGATCGGCTACGTAAATGTTAAAGATATAGGAGGAGAGTATGCCACCTTGTGGTACACCAGCTTTTATTAGTGCGATTCCCGATGTCGATGAGTTATATTGGACTTGAAAGTGTCTGTCAGTTAAATACTATTTAATTAATAGAAATAATGAAGAGGGGAGAAATTTTTTAAGTTTGAATTGCAAGCCTTCGTGCCAAACCCGGTCGAAGGCTTGGGCAACGTCTAGAAAAATACAAGAGCAATAAAGCTTTTTTTCAAGAGATGCAGAGATAACATCGACAACTCGATGAACTTGATGTATCGTACTATGAAAGTTGCGGAACCCAAACTGCGTATTTGGAAGTATGTTGTTAGTAATTATATGCGGTAGTAAGCGTTTTAAGATAAGCCTTTCCAAAATTTTTGAGAGGAATGTTTAATGTGAGATGTTCTATAGATGTTCAGTTTTAACTTCTCGGATGTGATATCCTTCAACGTGGCGTTTGGCATCTCTAGAACATCACATGAATGTATATGGGTAGTAAAAGAAACATCACATATCGCAATAGAACATCTATTTTACTTCTCCGATACCAGATATTACACACAGGGAAGGGCTTATTGGTCTGTATGATGTTGGAGTATCAAGTGGTTTATCAGACTTAGGAAAAAGAATAATTTTAGAGAACTTCCATAAGATCGGAAAATATGACAGTCTGAGAATAGCATTAAAAATATATGTTATAAGAATTATGGCTTTTTTGGGGAGGCACCTAGCTACTTCGGCTGTGATCAGTTAAAGCCGTGTGATTTTTTTAGTGTGTATTTTTGGATGGTTTGTTTAACTTCATTTGGGGTGAAGTATTTTTCAGGCCGACTGATTGGAGATGGAAGGCTTAGATAGGTGTTTACCTCAGCTACGCTCCGATCAGAATTTAAAACCTAGTTAAATTAAAAAAATATATAATCAGTATATAAAAATAATAATATAATATTAATATAAGATTTTTTATCCTATTCAGATATTTTTTTTAATTTAACTAGGTTTTAGATTCTGATCGGAGCGAGGAATGTAATGGTTTTACAATGATGTTTATTTATTTTTTATTCTGTAAACACTTTTTCTCCCTCTAAAATTGCTCAAAAGTATCAAGTATAGCATCTTTTCTGAAAGGTAATGTTCTTGAACTGGTACTTTAAAGAGGTCATTTTTTGATTTTAAAAACGCTACTCGAAATAAAAGCGGTTAAAGGAGAAAAAACGTACGATTTCACGATTTTATAATATTAAATAATTATTACGGACGACGTTTTCTACCAGAAATATTGCTTCAAATGAAAAATGACGAGAGATTTTTTTTGTTGTATTTTGGATACGGTTCAAAGTTCGGACAATTTTAGCCATTTTGAGCTATTTATAGACTTTTTAATTTTGGGATTTTTTTTGTTGTAATTCGATTAAAAACATTCGTAAGAACTTGAAATTTGGGTTGTTTACTTATATTAACCTTACCTAGACATGGTAACATTTTCAAAACATTTGAGTGGCTTATGAGCTTTTTCTTTTGTTTTATATTTTTTTTCATTTTTATGATATTTCCTAATTATAAATTATAATTATAATTATATAAATTACCTATTTATATACATAAATCGTTTTAAGCTGTTCTTAAAACACTTTGATTATCACCATAGAAACGATTAAAATTAAATAAAAAAGATTCCCTCTTCCGCTCAGAATCGTTTTTTATCGAATGCAATCATTTCATTCAAATCGAATACAGTAAAATTACACTATCCTGTCCGAGGCCCGAAGAGACGATGGACAAACGTCCACCACCTACTTTTTTATTATTAATTTATTAACAGAAGAACACTGTATGCATAAGGTTAACAACTGTTCATTAAATGTAATGTTATTTATAAAGCTATATTAATATTGTCAATTCATAATTTTTTTTAAACGTTAAAGATATTTTGTACATGAATGAAGTTACATAATATTATTATTTAAATACCCAACCTCGGTGTTTCGCGAAAGTTAGTCGTGATTTAAGCTTTTAAGGATAATTCGAAATGGTTGTACTTACAAATTACCAAATTATGCTTACTTAAACTTACAAATAACTTACAAATTTTTGACAAAATTTGAAGTCAAAATGTTCACATTATGTGGCCAACTTCACGGACCTCTGCGGGAGCGTTGCCTTCATATTCTCGTACTCTGTCTGTTTTGATTAGTGGAATACCAAAGCTCGTGATTCAGGAGAACTTGAGTGATTTAGTGACTGTATCAGTGGAAATATCTTGCAAGGGGGTAGTTTCAGTCAATTCGGTGTACCGATCCACGGCGATGAAACTGTATCTGAGTAAATATATACGTGTTTGAAGTGGACTGGTATAATACCAATCACTAAGTGGCGACGAATAGATCTGTTAAATTTTAAGATAGCCTGCCTCAACGGACATACAGACGAATAATGCGAGATAAACCTCAACAGCTTGCGCATTTCGTCAACGATGTTCTTTCATTAGAAGCCAGGTGGTCCTTCCCTGGATGCCATTCCTAATCTAAAAATATAAAAGCGTTGTAAAACGAACACATTTATCGTTCCCGTTCAAAATCTAAAATATGGTTGATTCACCAGTTTATCAACAAATGGCCAGAAGTAATATAGAATGAATTCACGTCATCCGACGACCAACTAAATGAAAAATAAATTGAACTATAACATCCTTTGTTTTTTGAGCCAGTCACTATATAGTTGGACTACAACGAGGTGATTCGGCGACTGAGGCGATTATATAGTATATTTGGTGACTGTCAACTGTTTGACTGGGAGAGTTGAGTTCATATTGTCGTTCTCTACCTCGGTTGACAAATATAGTCGCCACGGTCGCCAAATTAGTTGAAAAATTAGTCACCTTGGTCACCAATTTAGTCGTTTTGGTTGCCAAATATTATAGTTACCGCAGTCACTAAATTAGTCGCCAAATATAGTCGTCTCGGTCGTCAAATTATTAATCGTCTTGGTTGCCAAATTATTCGCTAAATGTAGTCACCTCGGTCGCCAAATATTGTCACCTCAGTCAAATTATTCGCCATAATATGTAGTTGGCTTGATCACCAAATTAGTCACCTTGATCACTAAATATAATAGACCGGGGTCACTAATTTTGCGATCGAGATGACTATGTTTGGCGACTAATTTGGTTATTAGGATAAGCTCTATCACTTAGTGCCACATGCCTTATACATTTATATGTATACTAATTTAGGAAATTAAATCCAATTAGTGAAATTGCCATGATGCGAGCATTTGACATTTTTCTGAGAATAAATAAACGCTAGCGTTTAATGTCAATGATATTAACAGTCACTATATAAATTAACGCTGTAAAATGGAATGTATGTTATAGTAAATCGTCATGATAACTTCGGATAGAATGATGCAGATCACATTTATACTTCATATTTTTAGTGCCAGCAGTTAGAGCTTTTTCTGGATTGTTCTGTACTAAGTTCCTATCAGTATTATCGATCGGTACTTAATTTATGTTGGCATTATCAGTACCTATCTCAAGTACTTGAATTTCACCCAAAGGTCTTCAATCTTCATTATTAGCATCTTCTAAATAATTTAATAGTCTTTGTTTCTCATGATTTCTAGATAGGATTTAAATATAACTAAAGCAGGGATCGAAACCCGTTTAAACGTTTTTCTGAAAAACCGGTCAAAACCGTGGTTTTTCATATTTCAACACCGTAACCGGAACCGAAACCAAAAGAAGACACGGGTTAATAAACCGTAACTGAAACATTAAGTCTTAAAAAAACCATTTACAAAACCTAAACCGAAACTATACAATAATGAAAAACCGTTCTTGAAACCGATTGAAATTTAAAACTAATATGGGTTTCTTCGAATTTTATAAAGTTAATTATCTATATTATTTATAATTCTAGTTAAAACGAGTATTTTTATGCGAGGAAAATATTTCGTTTGAATACCTATGCTATTACTGATTATTACGCAATATTAAAAGGTAATACGAATATGATTCTATTTATATTTTATAATATCATTACTATACTCACTGATTCAAATTTAAAATGCAAATATCACAATTATTGTTATTTTGTTCGCCCCTATATATGCGGTGATGCAAGTCTGTATTGTTGTTATTTGATGTATTTGTGTATATTATTATTTATTTATGTTATTACAATTGATTCGTATTCAACTGATCCGCGTCCGTCCCGCAGTCATTAAATACATCAATTGCTTATGTCATTATCATCATTCTCCTCAGAATCCCCTGAATTACAAATGTGTGTACCAAATCTTATTATATCTTAAGAGTAAAACTTTTTAAATAATAATATTTTCAATAGTCCAATACTCTTTTTTTCAAGGCTGGCCATTAACGAGTTAAAAAGTTAAAGTTAATTTTATTTTTAACTTTTTAACTTAACTAGTTACTTTTGTCTTTTCATTAACTTAACTGTTAACTTATTAAATTTCTTTCTTAATTAACGTGAAATTAACGAGTTAAGTTTTTATTTTAAGAAGTAAGTTAAGTTAATTTATTTTGTTTTTAATTTTATAATATTTCACTATTTTAGTCTATTTCATTTACATGTCAAAAAATATGTATCGAAAATTGTTTTAAGTTAAAATGTATATCATTCGAATCTAACTTATATGGAAGTACTGTATAAAGTATAAACACTATATCCTATAATTTAGTTTTGGGTTGAAAAAAAATTAAGTACGCTAGCGTAGTAGCGTTGTATAAACAAATTAACTTTTTTTTAACTTAATAAAAAGTTAACAAAAAGTGTGTATTAACTTTTAACTTAACTGAGTTCACCTATAGTTAAATTAACTTTTAACTTTTAACTTTTTGTTATTGGTGCATTTTAACTTAACTGAGTTAAAAAAAATTATTAACTTGCCCAGCCTTGCTTTTTTCAGTATCCATTTAAATTAATATTTTACTCAAATATCATAAGCATTAATCATATAACAAGAGTTTTATTATACTGTAATATAGTGTGATGTTATTGTAAATTAAAATTAAATATCAATATAATCGAATAATGATCTCAAGTCTCAACCATATGTTGTATGCAAAAAGTAGGTATAACATATTACATATTAAAGTTAACAACACGAAATTAGTTAAGCTGAACGTAAATTTGCTATATTGTATGTACCTGCACTAATTATATGAATTGGACATATTTTAGAGATTTCAGCCCTAAATAGTAAATAGATAGTAAAAATCGGGTCTGCAGTTACAAAATCCAAAACCTAAAAATTTTCAAAAATCTTTCTTGATATTGATAAATTTGGAAAAACTTTTTTGGAACCGAACCAAAACCAACAAATTTGAAAAACCTATCTTAGAACCTAAACCAAAATCATAAAATGCAGAAAACCGTTCTCAAAAACCAAAACCGTAACAGTTAAAATTTGAAACGGTTTTGACCCCTGAACTAAAGCACTATAAACCTAAAAAATTAAAATAAAACTATATCACGTGTAGGGTAAAATTGTGTTGAACACGAAGTTAGTCAATATCCAATGATCGTTGTAACTTACAAGAATATACGTCAATGTAAAATCGACAATAAAACTTATCAGTAGCTGATAAGCTTTTTGTAGGGCGCTAGAAAAATATATGAACCTTTCGGTTTAATGATATTGATAATACCAGTGGTTTAAAAACTATTGGGGATATATTTTTACCCCATGCGTGTGTTACATGCGTTTGCTGTTTTATTTGTTTTGCGTGGACTTATTTTTACAGCTGAAATGATCGGTATAATGTCCTCTTAACAAGTAACGGTGAGATTTGATAGTAATTATATCTATAAGGTGTAGTTAATCTTGTGTATACCATTGTGATAACACTAAATAGAGTAAATAGTTGTAGTAATGTAGTGTCTATATATACTGCTATGTATGTATTGGTATTGGAATATGTGATATATGTATAAAAATAAAACAAATACACTTTTTATGGATAGTACCTATGAACAACAATATTATATTTTTAAGCTTCTTATAATAAAACATTATTTTATAAAATCACTTTTATAAAAAAACGCTATGTGTGGATCTGACCTCCACATTATTCCTCCCTCTTATATACATTTCCCGTAAACTGTTATATAGAATTGATACAGTGCTATTTGTAAATATAATCACAGCCTATAGCTACATTGATGAAAGGCGTTCTCAAAATATATTTAACGTGCTAAATACTTTATACATACAACTATTATTGAAATCACTTACTTTTTTTTAGTAAGTGCAAGACTGCAAGATACAATAAATTTTTTAATAACTGTGTCTATAAAATATAAACAGAGTTACTAGCTGTATAACTCGACTAAAACCGCGAAAAAAATGAAAAAATATAAGATATACCTAGTACTATATAGATTATAGGTGTATCTTGATTTTAATGTTCTTACCTCAGTCACGGTCAAATCAGATTCAGTATAAACTTAGGTTTGGGAACTAATTCCCCCGAGATGGATAATTGGCCTAAGGTGGATTGGATATACTATTTGGTATATTTTTTAACGTAGTTTATACTACTTCATACACTTTTCTGATATTTCTTTAATTTGAGATTTTCATTAAAATTGGTCGAGTTTGACTCTATAAGCTACAAACATATATTCAACTGTCAACTTTGATAATTGTTTTTAGATCTAATTTCTTTATTTCAAGCTATAAACGTGACAATTGAATCCCTTATTTAAGCTCATCGGCCCAAATAAGGAACGACAACCATTGAAATACAAGGATTTTTTTCGATATCCATCTTGAATCTGAAAATCCTTGAGTGAGAACCTCTTCAAAATGTGAATTTTAGAATTAGTGCACCTCTATACACGGTACTATTGTAGTACAAATAAGTGTGGAAACATCAAGTCTAATCTAACATAGCTTAGGATCTACGTTGATCAGTTAATCAGTTAGTCAGTACATGTCCAAATATATATATATATATATAGAAATATATATAGACATAATATAATTATTAAAAAATATATTATTATTTCTTTAATTATGAGTAGCTGCTATTTTAATTATTTTAAAAACATTTTATTGTGATTTTAAATACGTTTTATTAACTTTAACTTGCTAAAAGTTCTCTGACAGCTGCTTGCAGTCGTTACTGGAATTATCATCACGATTATTAAAGCAACCCAGAAGTTCGGTATAGTATCTTGTAATTAGTTAACTATAATAAATAACAACATTTAAACTGAGCAGATATCTTTTTTTAATATAATACATTAACACTATAGTTATCTCAATGTCATTACACAAATCTATATGGTATTCATATATATGCAATAATATTCTGTTTTATATATTTTCTAATCGCTAACTTTAAAATATATATATTTACACAATTTCGTGGTTTGTTTAATTTTAAGCAAAAAACACAAACTATTATATAAAAAAAATTTAAATTTAAAAATAATTTTTGTATTGAAGTCACTCCTATATGTAATAACAGTACCCTGGGCAACCACCCAGTTTACCCAAAACTTGACCTGGCCCTCGAAACCCTTCAAATAGGTTTGGAAAAAAGTCTCCTCAACCATTGATTTTGAATTTTATTTTTGTAGGAGCCACGGAAAAAAATAACAGACCATATTTTAACATAACTGTTATGTTAAGTGTTTTTATGTAGAGACAACAAAAATACAAGAACCAGTACGCTAATTTAGATTGTAAATACCGGAATGTAAAGAAGCAGCAACAAACATTATTTTGTTAATTATAAATATTTTTATGTAACCTAACAACTATTTAAAACAACAATTAAATTGTAAACGTTACCAAGTAAAAATATATAAACGAAATTTTGGTAAACTAAGCCTAACATAAGTAATTTGTACCATACCATTTTGTAATCGTTAAGATTATCCATGTTAAAACAACTCATTTTTAGTGTAGTAGTAAAAATTCTATTTTTTGTAGTGGATACAAAATAATATAATAATGTACACAATAGTTTCTATTGTGCTTAACAAACGTGGCTGTATAGTTAATATAGTTATTAAACAAATTAATATGACTATAACCGTACTTTTTTGTTATCATTACAATACGTTAATAAATTCGATATCGTTATGATTGGTGTTTCCAATTGAATGTATCATATTGTTAACATTAAGTTAGTTGTGCTTATTATAATTAGATTAGTTTAACTGAATCAACTGTGTCGGTAACATATAAATGATATAAATAGCCAAAAACCCGTTATCGCTACTCAACAATATTGTAAACACTACCCAGTACTTAGTACCCACAACGGTTGTGACTGTGAGGTTTACGGCACAAGTCACAACTCACAAGTGCTAAGTGCACATTGCACAATCCGAACTCGTTGAAGCGTTTTCTCGTTCTCTTGTTCTCTCGTTTTCTCGTTTAACTTTTTATACTTGATTACTTTTATTACATAATATGGCGGACGCAGATGTAGCTGATATGTTATACGCATGGCAACTTGGACAATACGTTGAAATATTCCGTGGTATGTATAATTGCTAATTACCCACTATAATCAATAGGTAAGTAGGAATCATGAATAAGATATACCTTAATTTGTGGTGGGTAAGTATTCAATATAATAAAAGGTAACTTAAAATAATTTTTAAATTATTAACATTATTAGTTATCAGGGTTTGAACTTATGTTACAGTAACTACACGAACAATTTACAATACCTACATGTATCTAGCGAAACCACAGCCAATGAGGTGAGGCCTGTGAGTTTCGCTGGGCGTCGCGGGGTTGACAGACCGCGGCGCATGCCGAAGGCCGGGGCGTCCACGTCGCCGACGGAAGGATACTGACTTTGCAAAGTTTGCTAACACCGAGCTACCGTCCCATTTACGGTTGATTATGTGAATCAACCGGTGACACGAGATCCAATCACGGCGTCTTTGACGAACGTCTCGCTTGAAGTGCGTGAGATGAGAACCACAGAAGGCCGACGCTAGCTCTTATATGCTTAAGGCGACGCGTCGGGTGATTACTTCTCCGAACATCCCTCATGAGTACCTTGACCGATAGATGGTTCGCATTAGCTATGTGCAAAGATGCGTTCCTGGCGGGAGAGATCAAACCGAGTGGATGAGAAGGAGTACCAGCGACCCGGCCGCGGAGAAGTGGTGATCTGAATTCAGTCAACCGCTTGCAAATGACCCTGCTTTAGAGGAAGGACTCCGACGTTGTGCACCGGAACCAACCCCGACAGTACGGCGCCGTCAGCGGCAAAACCTTGAACGCACCAGCCCGTCAGGGCCGGCAATCGTAGTTTGTCGTCAAAACAAGCACAATTTGCTACCGTAAGACTGAAACCACCAACGAGTGGGCGGAGCCAGGGACCACATACCTGAACTACGGGCAGGTAACATCTTAGTTACGTTAGGTAGAAGCGAGGGAACGGGTGCTAAGACCCGCCGTCGCCGTAAGAACGGCAAAAGAAACTGCGGTGACGACGGCGATGGCGGGCTCGGATCCCCCGTTGCTGCGCGGAAACCGACCGTTACAAACAACACGAGGCCACCAGAACTCTGAAGGCGGCAGAGCGAGGGCAGGTTCGGGGGACCGTTGGTTACACCGGGCCGGTGTTCCCGCGCCCTCACAGGTGAAGCGCCCGCCGGTCGGGGAGGGGCTGGCGGGCCCCTAGAGCGGTCTGACCTAGGTTGCTGAAAGGGCATCGAGGTAACCCCAGAAGACTTACTGGCACGTCCACCCGCCTGGCAAGGACTGCCCAACCAGGCCACGACGAGTCAGGCGGGTGGACTGACCAGTACAAGTACACACCTGCTACCGACCGCGCTAAGACGAGTCACGTTGAGAAACTGGCTGACTAATCTGGTCCATGAAAGGGGCAGGCGGGGTACGGTCTTAACGAAGCTAGCCCTAGAGCTTCGAGTTAACTGAACTGTAATCACAAGGGCTCGGGGCAGGTCAAGCTTGGTGCTAGTGAAATGACCAAGGACCTCCGAGTTCCCTGGGCCACCTGTACCTTCCAGGGTGGCAACCCGGTGGTTTAGAGCACGCTAAGTCACAAAAGGTCTGAAATGGGTAGGAAGGCGGGGGGCGCCCGAACAAGGCTACACCGTCGAGCGCCCTCACGAAAAGCTTACTCATGATTGTGCAGAATCGTGCGGAGCAAAAAAGAGCCGCGGGATTGAGACCGCGGCTGACGATGTCCTGCCTGGGCGCAGGACTGGGCGGATGACGAATGGCCGGAAGGCGTCTTCGCACCCCCGGGTCACCTAAGGACCCCGTCCCGATCTCAACGCCAGTGGAGAGCGCATCTCCAAACCGAGCTTCCCGGGTAATAGGAAGCACCTGGAGGTGGTCTCAGAGACTTACCGGTGGTGACGGGGATGGGTCATCAATGAAGGAAAAGAGGACTGGCTAGGCAGTTTTCAGCAGACCAGCTACTCCAACAGTTTACCCCAGAGATGGGCAGCTTGCCAGGCAGGTCCTCATGGATCGCAGAGCATCTGCTTACACATACGACTGCCCGCCTGTCAACTACGAAAAAGCTCCGCGCTCAAGGTGCAAGCGATCGGAGCGGACCGAATCGCAGAGCGCGGACTCACGGAAAAACCAATAGCCGTGTTCCAGGCGTATCAACGCACTGAGGAAGGGCAGTCCTGATAGGCACGTCAAAAGACCTCGACGTGGGTCCCCGAATAGAGACGACCGAGGTGATGGAGGGCACCTTCCTTCTCCGCACGGGAACAAACTACCCGAGTGGGGGTACCATACCACCTGCGACAAACCAGTGGGCTTGAGCGAGAGGCGCCAGCGTACGAAGGGCGAAGCAGACGTGGACCTCTGCCGGCGCGCTGGTGCTTCTAGCACGAACCTGACTGAGAGTTCACGGGCCTGGCCAACTCGTGAACGAACGCGTGCAAGATGGAAGTCCGGCTGGGGGACACCCACCGACAAGCACCCAAACCCGAGCTATCGGTACGGACACGGCATCCGGCAAAAGAAAACCGTACCACTCCAAAAAGGCCGCACCGCGGCAGCGTAAAAAACTGTTCGGATGCCGACGCTAGTGGGAAAAGAGTCGTTGTGAGTACTCTGGATAACGGATCCTTAAATCTCATCCCGCAGGCGATGAGGGCAGCCCCACTGAAAACCTGACATTGCTAACGCCCGAACGGTATCAGTGCCCGTCGAGCTTTGTGGCGTGCGTCCGGCCGACGCGCGCGTGTACCTCGCGTGCTCGCGCTCGCCGGCCGCGCGTTCGCGACTTATGTGGATGGCCTCGCGGGGGCTGTCGGGAGTAGCACCTTAGTAGAAGGGGAGGAATTTGACTGGGTCGAATCCAGCGCTCGCTGACGTGGTTATACGAAACCCACCGATCTATCTCGAACGAGAGCAGCCGGCGGGGGACCGTCAGCTTGGCGTCAGGGCGCTCTGACGAAACCCGTCGGAGGGATGTGACCGCGTCGTGAAGGCGTGAAGAGCCGCCCTCGTGACATATGGCTTAAGGTGTAAAAACCCCCGAGGGAATGGTCTTATACTCCCCGTCACACACATGGTTAATGAATACCTACATGTAGGTAATATCATTGGTTATACATTAATACCTACATTATACATAATACTGTATGTCCTATAATGTATAATCAATCATCAATGGTACCTAATATAAGGCTAACCATGTGAAAATAGTTAATTAGACACTCCATAAAAAAATACATGTGTTCAGTACCAACTCTGATAATTATTATAGTGTATATTTCATTAAGAAGCCCATATAGTATTTGTGTTAATTAAATATTATAGTTAACCCCTTACTCAAAACATGCTTTATAACACTGCTTTTATTATTGGTATTCAATTGCACCTTACATGTTAACTATACTCTTAGAACATGGTGTTGATATTTCTTGCTTATCCATGCTTAGCGAAGAAATGATTAAAGAAATTGTACCCAAAGTTAGTGACAGAGCTAAGCTTATTACTAATCTTGGCGAATGGAGAAAAGTATTAGAACTAGCAAATAACAGAACTGAATACATGGTAAGCATTTAAGATAGGTTTAAAAGTAATATTTGATAACTTTATTAAATTAACATATTTGGAGATATTAAATAGGTAACTTAGGTATATTATAATTATATATAATTGCATGTCACCCTTAACAATAGTCTTTTAACTAAATACATTTTTTACAACATAATAATATTTGGTTTCCTAATACTGTTGTGCTTTTGATCAATGTTACATAAGTTAAGCCCTTTAAATCTTAATACTTAAGTACTTGTATATTAGTAATTAGGAAGTATTATATTTTATAACAATGTTTGGTCGAATTTACATTGTTAATTAATCTATAATTACTTGGCAAAATTATATTATAAAATCATTTTTTAGGACTTGAATAACTCTCAAATAACTCCAATAGACATTAATGTTTTGCCTCAATTACCTAATGAGGATTTATCTTCACTGAACATTGATGTTTCGTGTTTAACATCACCAGAATCTGAAACAAGTATTTTAAATAGTGGGCCATCCACATCATCACAAGGTACTGTTAAAAGTATAGCAACTACGTCTTCTGATAATACTGCTGAAAAGGTAATTGTGATATTAATTATATTACTTGTTAGCTTTATTAGTAAGAAATATAATTTTTCTAGGTCCCTAAACTTCTGGATTTTTTGAAAAGTACAACAGAAGGTAGATCAATTTTGTCTGCGTATAAAGACTTGTTAGATAACGCCGGAAGAAGAAAGTTATGCAATTTAATTGTTAGGAGGGAACTACAAGACAATCCAGAAACCCCAGTTAAGACCCAAAGACTGCTCTTTCTCGCACAAGAAATAACAGAAGTGTTTACCAAGGAACACATCAGTACATATTTTATTCCCTACATAAACTATGGTAAAATAGTAAATGTATTTAATGAATGTAATTATTATTTGTACTTTTTACCAGCATGTTCATGTTTTTATCACTTAAGGTCCTTATCTAAAGAAAGCAGCTAAGGGAAAATTACTGGATTGTTTCAACAACCGAAAAAGAGAGTATAAGAAAGCTGGTCTAATCGTTGCTACTCCAAGATAGAAATCAAAATCTGTGTTACTTTTATCTTTTAATCGTTCTAATATTGGTAAGCTTATATTTTACATTATTTTACATGTATGGATTGATATAACTGATATTATTTTAATAAAATTATCTTAGATAATGATAGTGTTGAAGAATCCATGACATGGCTTCACAATTCCTGTGATCTATGGGACATCGTCGAACGGTATTGGACAATAACATCATCAAAACGTTTAGAAAAAATATTGGATACAAACTCTCAAGAGATATCAGTTTCTAAGTATATGAATGACTTTCCTAAACTCAAAAAACCATCTGGTTATAGACTTGTAAGTTTAAAAAAAAAATTTTAATTAAAAACCTTGCTTATAAATAATAATTCATTGAATTTATTTTAGTTGATTGAAGATTTCAACTTTTTGTATTCTGAAAAAAGGAAAGTCTCTTGGAAACATTTCCACTATACAAACAGAAGATTTTAGAGCTCACAAAAAGTGTATCAAAAAAATTAAGAGATAATTCACTCAAATGTTTTTTAAAAGAATATTTAGACCTAGCACCAGGTATAGTAATATAATTGTATTTCATATTTTTCATAGTTACTATTTTATGTATTTATAATGGTAATTTAAATCTTTCAGAAAGTGAAGAAGCTTCTTCTATTGCTGCATTTTTAGTCCTACCATTTCTATTCAGTGCAGTTCCAACAAAAAGAAAGAGAGGAAAGACTACATGGAAACCATCTAAAACTGAAATGAAGGATGGGTTCATCACTCATATCAAATCTCATTCCGAACTTCAAGCAACTATAACTCGTAGAAAAGATAAGTTTTTTCAACTTGGATTAACATTACAGCCATTGGTTATAATAGTTGGGGAAAATATAAACGAAATAACTCAGTATTTTGTTTATGTCAACGGCACGTACTATGTATTAAAATCTATACTATCTTCAGTGGACTGTTGTTTTAAAGCAATACACCCCTTAAATATGGAGTATCCATTGGAAAAGCATGCCGGTTTGGTCATTTGTTCAAAAAGCTTTTTATCAAATAAATACTGCATGGGATACAGAGTTTGTGTCAGTCAATTCTCTGTTAAGCGATATTGGAATGTACGGTACTGTTGTAACACCATAGAATATTATGTTAATTACATTATAACATATTTTTCTTTTTTTAATTATAATAATTTAAAACTCATTTCTAAGCTTTAACTTGCCTACTTGTTTTATATGTAAAGAATCCTTTCCATTAATTTCAACATTGTGTAAACATTTTCAAATTAAACATGCTACCCATGATTTTGTAGAATATATTTGTATTGAATTGAACTGCGATAGATCTTTTCATTTGTTAAATTTGTATAAAAAACATTTAGCTACTCATTTAAAATATGTATAAATCTATTGTTAAGTTAATTCCTAAATTATTTATAAAAATGTATAATAAGAAAAATTGTGATTAAAAATAATAATTATTAATATGATTCTTAATATTATAAGTATAACATACTGGCAGAAAATTTATAAAAAAGAAATGTAATTTATTTATTTATTTACTTAATAATAAATATATTATTTATGACATACAATGTTAAGTTTTGTTTGTTTATTTAAAATGTAATGTCTTTATGTAATATTATTATATTTTCAGTAGCCAGAAATTTAATAGAAATTCTGGTACTTAGTTCTACAAAACTCAACTGTAGGGTTGACACAATGTTTTGTAACAATAAAAAGCTACACTGGTAGGTTGTACTAAATTATACAGTTAAACTTACCTAGTATTATTGTAATGATTAAAGACCGTATTTTAATAAACACCCAACTAAATTTGGTTGAATTTACAATTTAATGTGTGTAGCGACCAAACTATTAGGGATCTGTAACAAAGCATATTAATGTATCTACAAAAACAAATAGTTGTGGTAAAAATCAGTTTTGTAATCACTACATTTTTATTATCTATCTATAACTTAAATAAACTGTAATTGCTACAAAACTCAGTTTACCAAATGGAACATGTAATTTCAACCAAACACATTGTTGTCATGGGTGCAACCGAAAATTCTGGTAATAGCAATCATATTTTGGTAATGATTACCATTTTTTTTTTCAGTGAGTTGAGTTTAGTTTGACCTACACTTGTAACTTTTATCATAGAATGTAGACTTATAGCGGGAGGCTTATTATATTATACTGCAGTTATTGATTGTTTGAACTATTTTTAGTCTACTTCAGCGACGGCCGACGGATAAAGCTAAAATGGAGTTTGTGCGGTCAAAGCAAAAATATCTAGTCTGAGGGAATGAAAACCGCGTTTAAAATACCTACATATAACCAAGTTTATAATGTATATAATGTGGTCGTAGCTCACGCATTCAGAACCAAAACGGAAGTGACAAAAACACGACTCCACCACGAAACGACAAGATGTGTTCTACTTACTACTTAGTGCTGACTACTAGATGTTTGGATATGAAAAGTAGGTACCGAGCCACCGAATTTTAAGAATTTAACCATTAAAATGGGTTAGAAGTTAGCCACATTAATTTTGGTACTTTTCTACCAAAATTTATTCAAACTCGATAAGACATACTCCGGCGAGCTTGGGTAAGTTAATGATAATTTTTTATTGAGTTAAGTATACATTACATTCTAAAAAGCTTAAAGTTGAGTTATCTTAAATTTTTTTTTCAACTCAATTAAGTAAAAGTTAAATGGAAACTTACAATTAACTTAAGTTAAGTTATTTATTTATTTTTTTATATAAATATAGCCAGTAATATGGTTTAAAATAATAAAAACTAAATGTTTATGCAATATAATGCATCATCAATTATAATTGTATTATTTGATTACTTATAAATTAACGTAACTTAGATTTGATTAAAAGTTACTCGTTATTTATTAAGCTTATATCAAGAAAAATCAGTAACGTTAAAATGAACTCAACTTTAACTTTTTCACTCGTCCATGCTCGTCCAAGGCTTGAGACATAGTTATAGTTACTCGCTGGGTCCATCCCGAGAGTGCTCGAATTTATGGGGACGGATAATTGATAAATATTTATGCGTATACCCCTATCAATAATTATATCCTAATCAATAAAACATTTAAATATTTATTTTTTTTTAGATTTTTGCATCCCCCTTCTATATTTTCCAAATTAAGCCTGATCCTTACCTGGTACTTTTATACTTTATCGTTGACACTGGCGGTGGCTTGCGGCGTTTGATTTTGTGAACCGCATTGTTGACTGCAATATAACGATATTATAATTATAATATAATGGGTACGCGTGGCAAGAGTCAAAACGGTCTGTCGGGACATATTATAATATGCATGTTGAAGTCAAACGAAAAATAACGTGATATTAACGGCCTCGCGTCCCGTACAATACAATATATATAATATTATGATAGTCTGTAGTACAACGCACATATTGTATGCGTATTATGCCGTACCTTCGTAATGCATTATAATTATTACAATACGAGTTCGTCTCGACGTTTGGTCACATTGCGCCATTTACGCCGTACGCAATACCTATGTAATTTAATGATATATATATAATATGTCATATATTATACGTGCTTGTGTGTGTGTCCGTGTGTGTGTGTATTATATTATTACGGCACCTCATCGTGCATATCATTACGATATCGGATGTGGGGGACATCGAGGGGCAAGGGGAGGAGGCGGACCAGAGATGTCGTCGAGCGTGCGGTATATATATAATAATATAATATATATATATATAATATGGGATACTGCACAGGGCGTGTGTGCGTGTGCATAAATGTGCTTTTGTGTGTAAGTATATATTATTATTATTATTATGTGCTTGCGTGTGAGCGGCTGATATAGATATTGGAACAATATATATCGGCCCGGGACAAAGGTCGGTTTTGGGGAATGTCGAGTCTTATATATATATATACATATGTGTGTGTGTGTGTGTGTGTGTGCGTGTGCGTGTGCGGTTACGCAAAATGTCAGCGGGAGCGAAAGCCGACCCTATTGTTGACATCGGATCTGCCGGAGCTATTGTGGGGGGAGCGGTGGGGGCACCTAACCCTGGATTTCCTCTACACTATACATATAGCTAGTATAATATTATTATTATTATTATTATTGTTATTACTATTATACCGTTTCGGAGGCGACGTTATCGTGAAATTTCCAGCGCTTTCCGATATCAATTATTGTCATTATCATTTTATATTTGTCGTTTCGACGGAGTCGTGCAGACGCTATTACAGCAGGGCGCGGTGCGAAACGTTTTCCGTCTCTTTTGACGCGTTACAATAATAATACTTTTATATATTATTATATATAATAATACAATATTCAGCGGGCGTACGTGCAGTGCAGCCGTCCGGTGTGCACCTATGTTTGCAAGTGGGTCGTATGACACCTATCATGCCAACGCCGTGTCATATTTCCACGAACATTGCCTATACATACTACAAAGGTTATAATATTATTATATACTCATAAACGAGGCGTATGCTTGGTGTACGTCAGTGTTTCTCAACCTTTTTGATATTGCCTGCGCAGACGACCATAATAAAAAAAATTCTAGTTATAAATTGTATTACTGCAGTTATAGCCTTATGAATTAATATGCTAATTAATATGATTACATTTTGAAATCTTTTAACACACGATTGTGACACACGAAAAGAATTTCGTGACCCAAAATTTAACGCATCCGCTTTGGGTCCCAAGTAGTATAGGGGTTAATCACAGCTACTGGATTATTTTAGGTATTACACTAGTTGGGTTCCTAATATATTTTTCTGAATACTACACTATACCCACATTTTCCTTCCCATTTTAACAGAGTTAGGACTGTCTATGATCTAATTAGACCAAAGGTTAAAAATGTTTTTTACACCTTCTTTTTTCAGTTTTTTTATTATTACAAATATAAATTATTATAACTTTACAAAATAAGTTAGAATACAATATAGGTACCTACAATATCAATAACTAATGTCGTATACATATTTACCAACACAAAAGTGTATTTTTTTAGAATATTTTATTTTTATTTTCAACAGTTTTAATATTGTTCTTGATATTATAACTATATTTGTACTGTATCATCATTTAAAATCTAATAATGTAGGTATAATATATTGAAAAGCAACAAAACTGTAAAAAATATATTTTGAATAATTTCTTTTGTCTAAATAGCTCATAGAAAGTCCTAAGTCTGTTAAAATGGGAAGGAAATGTTAGAATATTCCCACTCACTAAAAAATATTAAGGAACCAACTAATGTAGTACCTACCTCAAATAATTCCGCACTCAACTAGTAGATATAGCAATTTTAAATTCGCGACCCAACTCGGATGCAGCCCCAAGTTGGAAAACACTGGTGAATGTTATCGTTTGCGGTCAGGTTGCCGATTAATTGTCCAGACGAATATCATAACATTATACGTTTACGTGAATGTATAATGTATAGTCATATAGGTAGTGTATTATATTACATAGTATTATAGTTGTGATTAGTGAATATTTTAATATTAAATGTTGAAATTATTTTTTAAGTGCACTTTACAAGTATATATGTAGTACACACGTCGCGATAATATATCACGTTAATCTTCAGCCCAAAATAATATGAATCACCATTGGTAATTGGTAGACGTCGTCGTGAAATAAAAAAAAAAAAGTAAATGAAATTCGATGGTTGAATTCGTTATGGACTACGGCACTGCGTACGATTTACTTGTATCCGTGAAAAAATATATTAGGTGGTTAATTTATAGGTAAGGTGAATCTGGTAAAACTGGTACGTTTATTTTTTTTTAATTTTACTTTGACATATTGATGTATTAGTTAAACTTGATTAATTGTTTGAAATTACATTAATAGATAATATTTTCTTTTTCTGTTTATTTCATATACATTTACGCATATAACAGTAAAACCGTCTTTCACGTTCTAGCTTTTTGTAATGATTCGGTTTGAATTTTGTATTAGGAAAATGTATATTATTATTATATATTTATATTTATATTTGTAAAGTGAACAGAATGTAACACCAACCTATACGGTTATATTGCTATAATAGTGGCTCCCACTGCAAGCCACAGATTTTCAATAGGTACATCATAGGTAATTATATTATTTTCTTGAACATAAAGTATTTATGTATTATAAAATATTTAAAGTGTACATTTTTGTTAATCATAATATTGATGCCTGATGTTGGGATTCGGTTGCATCTTTGCGGTCGTTCATTTAACAGAAAATGTCTTTCAAACTATACAATATATCAGTTATCATGTAAACTTTTGTTTCACATTCTTTGGTACTTAAAAATAATTTTGAGAGAGACTTAACTCAATCTGCGTGCGTCACAGCAACTACACAGTTCACATATTAAACACTCAATGTCGGTTGATCAAGTTTCCAGAAGCGATACACGTCATCTACAGAATAGTCGTCGATTGGCTAGCAATCGTCAGGCAAAGATTAAATTATATATTTATGTATTATAATATATTGTATACCACTATACCTCTATGATATTTGCGTTTTCCTTGAAATTGCGATTCGTCTATTCTCATGAGTTATAACCTCTCCAATCACGTACACCTCTGCGCGATTGTCAAATTTATAAGTAGCTACAAAATCAGTCGTGTAAACTTATATTATCCCAACAAAAACACTCCGTGTAAAAAAAAACAGTAAGTATAAAAAAAGGGCTCTAAAAGTTGTGGTATGATTTTATAGATAACTAAGTCTTTGAACTATATATATATATATATAATTTATGTTAGAATAATCTGTTAAAAAATTGAACTTATCCTGGTGATTTTAAAGCAGTTGTTTACACTACCTATTTCAATGATAGTAAACTATATTATTATGTATACTCATTGTAATACGCCTAGTATTTTTAAATTTTTAACTTAAGTCACTAAGCTAAGTTAAATTTTTTAGCAGATTATTTTAATATAAATTGTATCAGCTATATAGTTCAAAGACTTAGTTTCCTATACAATTATATCACAACTTTTAGAGCAGTTTTTTTTACATGGAGTAGGGCAGACTATTTTTGTTGGGATATCACTCATATTTTGTTGATACCTTATCATTTCGGGAACATATATTATAACGGATCTTATAATACTAATACAACTATCTTACAATGATATTTTTTTCTTTTTTTTCAGATTATGATAGTAATAGCCAAAATTAGTATTATTATTATAACTTTTTTGTTTATTGGTTGCCATAAGTGTTGGATAGTGCATTTTAATGTGGGCATCGGGAAATATTCCTAATAAAATGTTGAAAATACGCTACAGAAATTTATAGTTAAATTGGCTATAACTCTGTTGATATTGTTCAAAATTATTTGAAAACTACACCATGCATTTCTACGTTAAATTTACATTAGATTATTTTATTTTCAAACTTCATTATTTAACTACAAATTTGGTATGCTTTTTTCGTGAATCGTGTTTCTTCCTGTAATTACTGTCCGGCAGTTTTCGCGTGCATTTTTATTTGTTTGTATTTTAAGGGGCACTTTTCTTTTTATATATAGCGTGACCCTACTGGGTGGTTAGATATTATAATATATCCCACACAAATACACAATACAATTATTGCCCAGTATTCTTAAATTTGCGAATTTGCATATTATACTGTATATTACTATTAAATATTGCTGACACAGTACTCGAATTGGGCATTATTAAGTATAGGTGCTCCATTTAACAACTTAAATGCACAAAATTATTTAACACAGACCCTTGGGGGGGGGGGGGCTATTCCCCTGTCCATATTTCTAAATTACGAATACTATATTTTAGCTACCTACATGTTTCAGAAGAAAATAAAAAATTTTAATTATTAGTGATAATATCTTAATTTGTGGTCAGACACATAACTATGAAAAAAAAAAAATACAAATATAAGAAATCCGTCCCCCTGAGCATCCCTCCTTCACAATTCAAAAACTTATGTCAGCTCAAGTCTCAATTCTATATAGAAAACAATTAATGAAATTCGAAAAAAATAACTATCATCTCAATATCAAAATATATTTATAATTGATCATGATCTCGACGACTGTTAAATACACATATTTTATACCTACCATTAAAATATTATAATATTATATTGGTATATTCATATTGTATATACACATAATAATAATATTATAAGTATCAAATAATATAATATGCTATTTGGATGCAATATAATAAATGAGATTGTTTAAATTGTGTGTAGGTATACTGTACTAACCTAACCTAACCTAATCTGTACAGTGTACGTTGTAATGAATTATATTATGTTTTGACAATTCCAAATGATTTTCAATCTTTCTTACAGTTGGGCCCAAGCTTCCCTACCGTACTCAATATTAATTCGTAATGGAATGTACAATTGTTAGAAAATGGGTTAATTAATAATAATAAATCACGTTATTTTATAAAAACTTAATAGTTAAGAGCTACAAATAATTTGTTACTCAGATTATGTCACTAAAAACGAAAGTATTAAAACCACCTATAAATTATTATATATTTCCAACAACGATTGTAGTATTATATACCTAACTTATTACATGTAACCCATATAAATGATATGTCATAGTCATTTTATATTTAAAAAGCAAATAAAAAATAAATTGCAGCCTATAGGTCATAGATACCTATTACAATTATATAGTAAAAAAACCATTAATTTCATATACCCTATTATGTAGGTATATATATAAAAATAAATGTTTGTCCATGTGTGGCTTTGTGCATTCCTAAACGGCTGGACTAATTTTGATAATTTGTTAGTGTGTGTTTGAGTGGTTCTAGGGATGATTTAGATTCACAATTGGATCTGGTAGGTCCAACCCGGGAAGGTGCTTAAACAGGGATCTGACATTTACGATGGAAATTTTTATTTATAAATTGTTGCTATTGGTTATAGGAGAAATAATTAGTAGGTAATAGTATTTATTATTTTATTGGTTGCCATTATAGGTTAATCGGGCAGATTAGGTACAAGCATGCATGATGCATCAAATCGAATTTTTCTTCATTGCCTACTAAGGTGGCCGAGTTGCACTTACTACAGCGAGTTACACCCGTAAGGAGTTTACGGGCAACGAAGCGGGATCAGCTAGTAATATATATATTAATATATATAGTGTACATTTTTTCGTAATATTTACACTGGCATTAAGTAAAGTTTATACATATTTGACAAATAACTCAAATCCATACTTTAGATTTTCAACGAAAAGGAGTTTGTAAACTATTTTTCTTTTGCTTATTTTGAGTAAAATATATTGTAATTAATACGCGAGTATGAAAATTGAATAATAATAATAATAATAAATTATTGATTTTACTTATAAAGGAGATAATTATTATCCTTAAACATTTTTTTTATAAAATTCAACGCTTATATTATATAAATTAAATTGTATATAAAGGCATGTCAACACTCACATTATTTTACTTTATTTACGTCATACAAACGTGTTTTATTCGGTGACCTGCAACAACCTGGAATGTTAAAATCTGGAATTTAAAACTGGGACAGTAGATATCTGGACTGTAAAAATCTGGATGGTAAAAATCTGGAATTTCAAAATTCGAAATCGTTAAAATTCTGGACAAGACCAAACTGGACTGTAAAAATTTTGGCCACATATATATATATTATACAGGGTGTATATTTTTTTTTTACTCATATCATTAATTTTGGTTAGCTAGTTTCTTAACTATGGTCCTATAAAATTAAGTAAAATATGAATTAATACTTTTAATAGAATTAATTGGTATAGGTTTAATTTACAAGACTAAAATATTTTTTCTTATAACAATCTATTATACACTTAAATTGGTAATCTAATAGCATACTTTAAAAAAAAAACAAGAACAAAAACAAAACTTATTGGCAAACATAGTTCATTGAAATCATCGAAATCAGTATTATTATTGTAATTATTTATTATTATAATCGTAATTAGTTAATAACTTTAAATTTTTTTCTTCACAGCTAATTATTTTACAATATCGTAAATTTATCGTTATGAAATAAAATGTATAGCTGACTTAAAAGCATTGTAACATTCTATAATAGGCAAGTAAAAAAAAGATACAAACGCAACAAAGTTCAAGCAATATTTATTACAATGTGTCAATGTAGTACCTATGTAATCTAGATTTACAGGCATTCAGATATCCAATCGATAAAATATAGCGTTTCCAATCGAAATACATTAAATACAATAAATTCCAATCGTTATCAATCTGCTATAATAAAGGTAATACGAACGGACAAACATTTAATGTTATGGTATTTTGGTTTTAAGCTGTATATACTATATAGGTTTAATATTTTAACAGTATACATAGAATTGATATTACATAGTAAACAGTATTCTAAATTGCCATATAATAAGTATAGAATATAGGTGTAGGTACCTAAAGAAAAAAAATTGAAAAGTATTGAAAAAACATTAAAACTTTATTTAACAATGAGTTTTGGCATTTTGTTGTTAACTAAGTAAGTATTTATTTATTTTATTATCATTACTTCAAAAAATACATATATTAATTAATTTGACAATATCTGCAATGAAATAGTTTGATTCCAAACGATTTATCTTTTGTCTTGTGGAGGAGACAAGAGTTCATATTTTGTAATTACTTAACTAAATAATATATAAATATATTTTAGTTTACATAATAATATATTTTTATAATATTATATATTAAGGTGCATCGTGTATTCGTGTATGACAACCTACCAGTGATTGTCGAAATTTTGAAAATAAATTTGGTGAATATTGTCAACTTTTACAAATACCACACAATTTAATACAAAGTTCCACATAAGTTGTTCTAATAGCTGCAGTAGACAAATATTAAATATCCTTAAGCACGATTTTTTTATAAGTATTTAAATTTTAAACTTTGATATTTAATAACTCGATTAATTAAGGAATAACGATTTTAGTAACCTTGAAAATTTTAAAACATATTATTATACATTATACACAAAATGCAATTTTTTCAGCAAAAATTATTTTAACTACTGCGTAGTGCTAATGCCTAATAGTAAAATAAATTACTTTAATCACAATAATATAATATACTTAGTAATATTATAGACTGATAGATTATCTTCGAACAGAATCGTTTTTTGTATATATTATTTTATATCAATGGATTCAAATTTAACACATCCAATACAGTAACTACACTATACACCTATATGTGCAGCAAAGACCCACTATTGCCAGCTTTTTTTTTTTGTTTTTCTTGATGTTTTTGAAAACTTCTAGGAATTTTCAATTTTGACTTCTCAAATGCTCAACTTGATTCACTTTCCCATTAAACAGTGTTGAGGAGTAACTTAACTTAAGTTACAAGTTACTGTAACGAAATTACTTTTTAAGTAATTTTATGGTAATTTAGTTACATTTTATTGTAAGTAATGTATATTATGTAATGTAAGTTACTTTTTTTATAATAATTATTACTAAATTACTCGTTACTTTTTTTTGGTTTAATAAATTTTTAGAACGTATTGATAATATTGTGTGTAAATATCAAAATATATCATATAACATTATATGTAAAATTGTCTGAACTATAATATTTTTGTTATAGTTGTTGACTATTTGACTGTAAAATGTTACTTTTAGAATGGAATTCTTATCTTTACTCTGTGTTGTATTGTTGCGGACAGCTCACGGCGTCGGCGTCTGCGCATACAGCATTGTTAGAACTATCAATAATAATAACAATAAAAGTGTGGCTTGGCTGCTACAGTCATACAATACGACTGAGAGTAAGTAACGCCCGCTGCTACTAGTTCCCGGATGGGTGACCACCGAAGTTCGTAGTAGTAAAAACCTTGCCACACATACACGTGTTTGCTTACCTACGTAATAACACTTTACCATAGGTACCAGTGGTAAAGTAACCTTACTAACCACAGTTCATAACCTTCAACAACAGCTAATGGCTATAGTTGCCAGGCTTAAGTTTAATTAAAAAAAACAAAAATTATAATATTAGTGTAGAAAAATGAGTATTTGTTAATAATTTTATATTGTTTATTGTCATTACCTATTTAGTTTTTGTATCGTTGTATTGACAATATGATTATTAAGCTCCAGTGATATTTTTGAAAATAAAGTGACTTCTATTGTAACAATTGAGTTACTTTTTAAACTCAAAAGTAATGTAACTTAACCAAGTAACCAAAAAAAGAAACTTAAGAATAATTTAGTTACAATTTTTATAATGAATTAGTAATGTAATTTAATTACCAAAAATAAATGACTACCCCAACATTGCCATCAGACAAGTTACTGATGCTGAAAATCAAAGGATGTACATAGACACAAAAAAAACAAACAAAACTAAACATTCATCATTGTAATATCAGTACATTCACCGCTACCATCAGAATCTAAATAAAATATGTTTCAAAAAGGCTTCGTGGGGAAACCGGTAATTTAATTATCTTAACATTTTTATAAGATGTGATTTCAATATATAATCACTTTTAAATGCTTAGAGGTGTTTTACTTCATCGTATTTATAGATTTATAGATGGTATAAATACGTGCTTTAACGGAGACAGAATATGCGGGTATCGGCGTATCGCTCTAACGCATCATATAGATAGCACCCTACTGTCTTCTGATCGGCTGTCGCGTAATTGGTATCCTCCTAAAATGTACAAACTAAAACATAAATGTTATTTATCCATCCACACAATCACACTGCATCCATCACCATAATTAAATACAGTACACAGCAGTGTAGTAACCACGTTATTGTACAAAAACAAAATACAAGTTAAGATACAAACCATACCCGTTTTTATCAATACATTTTAATTATTGTATTGTTTGTATGTTCAAGAAGATATCACTTTACCATTTTTCAATTAAAAGTGAACTTAACTTTTCATAAAAAATATCTTTCATATTTTCCATTTTAAGTTTAATTTAAAATATATTCAAAATTTAAAAATCACTGTTTCGCTTGGTACCTACTTACAAGTATACGCATCGATACCGACGATAAATGTTATGCTCAGATAATTTTTTTTTAATCTAGATATGGATAAGATACCTGAAAATGTATCTAGATAGAGATAAATAATGAAAAAATTAAATATATCTAGATATAGATAAAGAAATGATATACATTCTATCTATTTCTTAAAACTTAATTTGGTTGAATATTATTTTTTCCTTATTACACAGAAAATATCAATACTAATATGACTATATAATATTATAGTTTAAAATGGGGTGGTACAGTATACCAATTACCTGCACTTGTGTAATTAAACATTGCGTAGAAGAAAAAAAAATGTCAACCTCGACATTCTAAACACTCGAACTCCGTAGACAGCTATAATAATTAAACCGGTGTAGTGATATTCGATAGAAAAAAAGTGCGATGTTTGCAGATAAATAGGTAGGAACTAACCGATGTGTGATAATGAAGAATTTCGAACGTTTGACTTTTAAACTTGTGCAGGAGGTGTGCGGATCTAGTACTGGCGGGTGTGTTTTCCCGTAAATGTGCCAATGTGGTTTAGAAAATAGTTTAACGCAAACATATTAATATGTCTGTATAGTATATACTATATAGAACGATGTATTTTTTTTATGGATGCCGCGATGTGTGGGTATCACGGGTCGAGGCTGGTAGGTTATATCCGTTTGACATATTATATTATATATACGTATAAACGTTATCGCCGTGGTAATTAGTTCGGTCGGTTCGGGGAAATTGTTTGAATTACCTAACCCCGTGAAGGCGGGTTTCCACCATACACGTTCGCGTGTACGTGCATTTAATGACCGAGTCCGTTCGCTACGTTCGGTCCCCCAAACATATCACAATTGGTTTTAATAGGTTACTGCGTGGTTAGTATATTATAATATTGTATACTAAATATTATTATGGTTCTTGTCTTCTTGGTAGTCGCTGATAACATATTTTATTGTCTTCTAATCAGTAAAAACAATCGTGTGTCACGTGTAAGTAGACAAAACATTTTGAGTTACATCAAACAATACGCTAATGTGGTAAATTGAGTGGTTAGAAAGTATAAACACTCTCAAAAGCATTCCATGGATATAAACCAATCCAGTGAAAACTCACCTTGATAACGTTATAATCGTGGTCTTTACCAAACACTCTAAACACAAATACATAAGAGGAATTGGTTCACATATACAGGCTGAACAACACTGTGCATGGTATAATCGACACAGACTACTGATATTAGTTTTAGGTATATAGTGAAATTTAATTATATAATATAATTACGAAACTCAGCACTCCTGCATTGATGTAACTACACAAAAACTGAATAACTACATGAGCACATTTTAGTATTTTCTAATTAGAATATGGTGTTGGGAGAAACATTTATCTAACGGATAAAATAACCAATGTAAAGAAAAAAATATCCAAATTAAAAATAACTTGTTTAAAAAGAGAATATTAATAAGAATTACATTATTTTTAGATTAGACACATTGTTCATTTTTAAATCGCATTTTAAAAACATTTAGCTATACAAATTAATTGATCATTCAAATCTAATAAATTTCTTTATTGTTTTTGCAATATTATTCTATTATTTCACTGTGTCAAACGAGTTGTTCAGGGATCGTGTGGTTGCCAATGTGAATAGCGTCCACGACCCCAAAACTCTTACACCCTTAGCGGAAGAAGTCGAAAAGGACGACGGCGACGAAAGGACCCTGGGGGATACGAGAAAATGCACTGTTGGATACATAATGTTCTTTAAAACTTTGTCTAACCCAATCTAATCTATAGGGGTCTGTTATTGACACAGCTCAGCCACCGTTCACCGTTCTCGCCACCGCCGTCGTCTGTCGTCGTTTATACTTTATCCGTCTGCCGTAATTGAAGACACTTTTTTTGAGTGCGTCACTTATGTGACATCTCGTTGCGAACCAGGGCGCCGCCAACGTCAATATCATAATTTTTGGTATTCTTGCTATGACGTGTATCGCCTCCGTAAATGTGGTACGATATGTAGGAAAATCGTTCTTTGGCATTTTTCCATTGTTTTCCAGCCATATTGACTCATCATATATGCCTAAATCTAGGTCCAGTAAAGTAGACTTCCATTCAACCCAAATGCTGACCGGCTATAGCTGTTCGAAAAATATATATCTTCATACAGTTGGTGAAGCAAATACGATCTGAAGCACCTAGCTGGTAGGTTCGATGAGGAACACACGATATTCCACTGTGACTGGTGGTGGAGGAACTGGAGAGAGCTGGAGGTTATTCTCGGCAGTAGCCTAGAACCTGAAACGATTGCATACTTCATGTTGCAGAGACCTAAGAAATGGAAGGTAGTAAAGAAGTACGTAAACGTGGTGATGTATACCAAAGAAGATGAAGAGAGGGCAAATCTATAACATAGTTAAGTCGTTTAAAATGAATGCCAAAATCAACCATACAGTAATAAATATATAATTAGACCAATATACCGATAAAAGGTAAGTATGTCATAAAAAATAACTTTGCTAAACTTTTACATACTAACTTATATGTATACCTATATATACCTTGGAAAAATATTATCAGGGGCGCCCGCAGAGAGGGGCCAGTGGGTGCCATTGCACTCACTGGGATTTTTTTAATGAACAAAAAAATGAATGTATAATAATGTAAATATATGACTACCTATGTATGGATAACATAAATTTAATTTTGCACCCACTGAGCTGATTTTCTGCGAGCACCTCTGCATATTATCTATTGAAATTTACTAAATGTCTGCTTCGCCAGTTACGAGACCAACGAGTTGCCATTGACGGTGAGATTTGGAGGTTAGAGCCCTCCTGCTTAATTGTATAGGTCATTCCTTAGCTTAAGTGTTAATTATTGTTCATCAGTTCATCACATTGAGTAAAATTATTGATATACGATACGAATACAAGGAGAAGGATTGCTCGAAGCCGAAAGGGTTGAACTTGGTTCCTATTTTCAGCGTCGTGATTCAACCACGGAAAAAAGGGTAGCCTAGCCTTAGTTAGTCCTGTCTAGATAGTCTTATAATTATAATATTGTGAAATTTAATGATTTGACTTATGAACTACGACATTTAAATTTAAATAATAAAAATTAATCCCAACTAAATTAAATCAGTGTATTTTAATACATTTAATGATTATTTTAGTATGTTTCTACAATTGTTTAGTAATTTGCATTTAAGTTTAACCTAAATAGAATATAGGATATTTTAAAATATTGACCCTCAATATTATGTGTGGCACTATATTTTTGATACGGTAAAATAAATTGTATACATGTATGGATATTTGTCACTTTATTTTACCATTGATTTAAAGGTAGATCACTATCCTATGAGAAAGCCTTTTATTCAGGGGGGATGTGTTTAGTTCACGACACCTAAGGTACCTACTACCTAATCATTACATTTTTCATAACCTGGTTCCTATGACTGAAATAATCATAGTACCTACTTATGTCATATATATAAATACTGTGCATATAATAAGTCTTGGACCTATAATCTATGTAGTGTATAATTTACGTACCTACGTTAAATTTTCGTCTTTGCCTCGGGACTCTGATTACCATTGGAGCGGCGCGCGTGCAGGCAGCTGCGTCAGGTTTTCGAAATCTCGAGGGACGTTCACATATAATATAGCAGCAGCAGCGGCGGCACTAACTGCGATATTATCGACCGAAAGGAGTTACGAGACCCCGGCGAAAATAAAATGATATAGCTAGGTTGTGGGGTCACAGGTAACCAAAAAAAAAAAATACATTAAAATTAATCGAATAAATCCTAGCAATGCTCTGAGGCCCTCGGACCGTTTTAATGGACGCTCAACCCCCTCTAACCCCCTTACCATCGAAAATCACATCGAAGCGCCCCGTACTGCCGTACCTATATAATAAATTATATACTCGACGGCGGGTTGTGTACACGAGTCGTGATGTGGAAGGCCGGCCGTAAATAATATTACACGCGTATTTTCTAGTTTCGACGATAATATTATGTTTTAAATTATATTATTATTATATTTATTATATTATATAATATGATAAAGTACAAGCCGAGCCGATGAGGGTCGAACACATTGTGCAGGTCGCACAATAATTTGAATAATGTATATTATTTTTATACACTATACAGCTGTAATATGGATACCACGTAAATGCACTGGAGAATTACCATATTAAAGTGACTCCCGGGGGTTCGGTGCATACTTAGAATAGAAATGTAAAAAAAGACTTTCGATCAAAATCGGCAGTGTAGTTATCGATTATTATAATAATATATCGAACAAAGTTATATACTATTATAATAGGGCGCCACTTTCACGCAGTTTATATTTGCATACCACTTTTCTTGCAAATGACGTTGTATGGGCCCGAATCACAAATATATTTATTATCACGCAGATACTTCTAAAAGTTATATAATATTATGTGCAGACTACATGAAAAATGTCTTGCTCGGATCTTATCATGAGGATAAATAATATATTGTAGGTATACGAAAAAAAGACTGTTAAATTAAAATGCACCACTATATAACAGTTTAAAATATGTTATTTTCCATTACTATATTTAAACATTTTTACTGTTTCATAAATGGCCAACTACAGGCAAGTTTATCACATATCCAAGTAAAAAAGTATGAGTGTTGACTTTTATGTCGAAAAGTGGGGTTTTTCAGCAAATACAACAACTTAAAATTTTAAATGTCTATAAAATATGTCATTGCTATAGATCATGACGATAATACGATATTATATTAAGAGAATGTTTATTCACTATTTGTTTTCACTCTATGATCCACGCAATATACAATTCTAATTTGCGTTCAGCAAAACCAATATTTTGTGTTGCTAGCTTTAATATTAGAGTGAATTGATCGGGAGAAGCTAAACTATGGCAAAAGTAACCTTTTTCTAAAAGTTGATATGTAAAATGTGCCAAATAAAAATTTAACATTATACAATCTGCGACAAAACCGATAAGATACATTATACAAACTGCAGCAATTTATATTATATATATGTACCTACTGTATATCCTATATATGCATATTATGTGTATTGGGCTTCAGGGCCAGATTTAGGGGGGCACAGGGCCCAGGCCTTGAGGCTCTCACAACCTTAAATCCAGCCTTGTCAGGCTGACATATAGTATGCGGTCCAGCGGCAAACGCATTCTACGGGTCGTTATCATCTGCTATAGGATGTGGTCTACCTGCAGCCGGCTGGTTTTTTTTTTTTATAGATACGGTAGAATACTATAATGTCTTTTCTTTAGTTAACACTCAACACTGTATCTTTAAGACCTTATACTTCATGACGTCCGATAACAATGCTTCATAAAAGTATGCATTCAGACCAGTGGTCTATAGGGGGGGGGGGGGGATACTGGGTATTTGAAATTTGCCAAGGGCTCCACGTAGTGAAGGGTCCCACCTTTAAACTTAACTAAACTTAACTCTCTATTATTATTAAGTATAGTTAATAAATATTGAATATGATTTTTGACTGAGTATAAATCAATGATATTGCCTGCAGTTTATTTGTAACTGGTTCTAATTGAGCTGAGTATTTGGATATAATATTTAAAGATATAATAAATTGTGATGTTGATGTCACACATGATAGTTGGTGTGCTTTTGTGTGAGTAGTGGTGTTAACTTTAAAATCTGAGTCATTATTATGAGACAGTTTTTCTAAAACTGATTTAATATTAATAAAGTTTTCAGCAAAAATGCGAATAGATTTATATTTTTCAGACCAACGAGTATCACACAAAAGTGGTATATTTGTAACCAATTTTCGACGAAGTATACTTACACGAAAAAAATTAATAACCTCTTTAATTACTCCTACAGTATTTTGTATTTCTGTCACCGCATTCAAATCATTTACAACCAGATTAAGTCTATGCGAAGCACAGTGAAAAAAGGTTGCTTTAGAATATTTATCACAAATTATTTTCTGAACTCCGTTTTCCTTTCCAGCCATTACTGAACACCCGTCAAAACCCAAGCCAACAAGTTAATTCATATTCAAACCGTATTTTTCAACAGAAGTCAAAATAGAAGTAGGTATACCAACTGCATCTAATGTTTGTAGTGCACTAAATCCTATGAATTCTTCTCTTATAGTTTTTGAACTATCAACATAAAGAACACCAATCGAAAGTTGTTCAATGCCAGCAATATCGGAAGTTTCGTCGGCTAACAGTGAAAAAGTTAAGATACTATTTACTTCTCGAACAATTTTATCAGATAATACATTTTCACATAATAAAATTAATTCATATTGAATGCGATGTGGGGTATATTTAGCTTTACTATGACATGTTAATAAATGCTCAGACACAAACCTATCCCCAAATTCAACACGAAATTTTAAAAGATCATGAAAATTTCCACTACAGCTCAAATTGCCTCTAATTTCTAAATCATGTGTCGCACAAAATATTATTGATGAAAAATCGGGACTAGCTTTTTTCTATTTTGTTCAATTTGTGAGTGTTTAGCAGTATTTAATTGATGTATAACACTTTTTATTTAAAATCTGTTGATTGAGAAACCGAATCTCTATGCCATTCAGATTGCATATGTTTTTTTGCGTGAAAATGAAAATCTTTATACTTGGTAAATTCACTAACAATAAACGCTCCTAATAATCCTCTTTTAACGACAGGACGAAAAACCACACAATGTTTGCATAAGCCGCCTTTTAAATGTCTAGAATAAACTAACCATCGATATTGTTTAAGCCATTCTATTTTAAAATTCCTTTTTTGTGCAATACTGTCATTCTTAAAATCATAATTATCAGAAGGAACATATGGTTTTGTTAGTAATTTATATTTAAGCTCATCTGATAAATTTGATTTATTAATATAAAATCCTAAATCTGGATATGACTCACAATCATTTGGCGTATAATTAATAGTTAATGTAGGTACCGTATTTATTGACGTAGAACATTCCGGGTTTGAATTTACTTGAGCAGAAACACTTGTATTTTTCGATGTGTGTGGCTCAAGCACAGCAGATGCATTATTAATAGTGTTATGTTTGAACTTATATTAACAAACATGTACGCGGAGTGCGCAATCAACTAAAACAACTGTCAGCGTGTACGAACCAATTAAGACTGTTTATTGTGTTCCAAAAAGGCTATCGCGCTATACGCCGATACCGATTACATAATATTATATATTAATTAGGTAACATTCATAACATTATTCCTCCTTAAAAATAATAATATAATAATAATAAGATTAATATAATAAAATTTTATACATTCTTATTATACTGAACAAACATATTATAATTGTACATATAATAATTACATAATTATATAATAAATAATAATAATATAAAAATAATAACTAATACATTTTTTTTTTATTATTCACTCTGATGTATTCCCTCGCTCAACATGCTAGATTTTAATTTATTTATATGCACCATTTTCACACTTCCATTTATCATCACTAAATATCTACATCCACTCAGTACTTTCATAATTTTACCTGGTAACCAATTTTGACCTTTTGCTTGTGGGTTTTTTTTACTAACACTTTTTCATTCATTTCAGAATGTTCCGATTTTCCAATTGAGTGCTCTAAAACAATCTTCCTCCCTATTTTTGGTTTTAATACTGTTAATTGTGTTTTCGGCTTAAAATTTAACATTATTTCTGCTGGACAACAACCTGGGTCAGCTGTCGGTGTATTTCGATAAGACAATAATACATCGTCTATTTTCGTTTGCATTCTCGTTATCTCTCTCTCATTACACAGTGACTTAATTAATATCTTCTTTATAGTCTGTACCCCTCTCTCCGCCAAACCATTTGACTCTGGATTATACGGTGGAGAATGTAATAACCTTATACAATTATTATTACAGTATGTTTTTAATTCTTTTGAACCGAACGGCGGTCCGTTATCGCACACAAGTATTTCAAGCGATCCAAAGGTACAAAAACAACGGCTTAAAACTCTGATTACCATTGTTGCTGTTGTATTATTTAAAGCCCAACATTCAATCCATTTACTTCCACTATCTACTAGAATTAATAACTTAATTTTATTCATGTCCAAAAAATCAATATGAATACGCTGCCGTGGTTTTTCTGACTTTGGCCAGGGGACATACATTTTATCATTTTTACTTTTATCGTTTTGATTAAACTGACATTATGACCAGCATTTTATATACTTTTCAAAACAACCAGGGGTGGATTTACCAATAGGTCACCAAGACACGTGCCTAGGGCGTAATTTTTTAGTTAATTTTTACTTTTTAGTTTTTCATAAATTCATAATTATATTTACCTAAATTTATATTTTTATTAATTTTTTAGATTCTGAGTGGAACGATGAATGTATTGATTTTACAATGATGTGTGTTTTTTTTTTAGTTTTTTTTAATTTTTTTAATTTTTTAATTTTTTTTTTATATTTTTGTGTCTGTCATCACCTTTTACTTTTTAGGACAGTAAAAGTGCTTGGATTTTCTTCAACAGTAACTTTTCTGATAGGAAAGTGAATCTAGTTGGTACTTTGGGGGGTCAAAAGTAAAAATTTCCCAGTAGTTTTCAAAAACGACGTGAAAAACAAAAGAAAAATTAAGGAAAAACGGGAATTTTTACGCAAAATCTATTTTGAGAAAATCGATTTTGGTTTTTGGTGTAACTCTAAAACAAATGACTGTAGGGACATGAAATTTAGATTGAATGTTTATATTAGCATTTTCTATACACCATACAATTAAAATATTTTGACTCTTTTTGAACTGTTTACGGACATTGTCAGTTTTCAATTTTTTTAGTGTTTTTTCTATAACTATCAATAAAATTTTATCTGTTGAGTAAAAAAGCTTGAAAAATTAATAGAAGACTCCTAGGTTATTGTTTCAAAGGCAGATGAAAAAAATTAAAAATCCTTAGTCACAGTTTTTATTTATAAGCATTTAAAGTTCAAATTTTCACAAAATACGGAAAAATCACGAAAATTATCAAATTATTATGAGTTGAGAATTCATAAAAATTTTTCTTTTTAAATCTCAGATTTAAAAATGTAATACAAGATTATCTATAAGTTTGTCTACCTTTATCAAAAGAAAAATGTCTACAAGAAAATCAAATTAAATTTATATGAGCGTTTGAAATTCATATTTTTACAACATTTGATATTCACTTGATTTCTCGTGTAACGATTTTCTTATTTGGTTGTAATTAAAAAACGTATGACTGTAGATACTTGAAAATTTCACTGAATGTTTATATTAGCAATTTCTATACACGATAAAATTTTGAAAATAATTTGATACTTTTTGAGCTGTTTAGGGACATTGTCTGTTTAATTTTTTTCCATAAATATCATTAAAATTTTATTTGTTGCGTAGAAAAGCGTGAAAATTTAATATAAGGCTCCTGATATATTGTTACAATAGCAGTTGAAAAATATTGAAAATATATAGGCAAACATTTTTTTTATAAGCATTTAAAGTTCAAATTTTGACAAATTTTATCAAATTTAATATTTAATAATTATTTTGTAGTTAAAAATTTATAAAATGTTCAACTTTTGTAGCTAAGGATTAAAAATTTAAAACAAGATTTCACGTAAATTGGTTATATATAAATGACTTTGTTCACAATAATATCATCAAATATACTTGGTAATATCATAGGCTGACGGACCGTTTTCGCTCAGAATCGCTTTTCTTATACAATGATATTATATCATTGAATTCAAATTTAACATCATCCATTACAGTGACCTACTTGTAACATACTGTACAGCAGAGCGACATCCACTTACCCACCTTTTTTTGTATACAACTTGCATGAAACTGAAGAATGGCTCACGTAATCACGTTTCACTAACGTTTTAATTTATAAGCTATAATAACTTTGCTGTTTGAGTTTAACCCTGCGACCGGCGCGCTCCGCCACCGTTAAAGGTTCGACATACTGCCTCGGGCCGCTGGGTACATGGTATATAGCCACTCTACTAGCTAAGTGGGCTGTGCACAGTTCTAGCAATTATTTAATATTAAATGGAACGACCCGCCTTACCCCGTACCCGGCACCACAATATATGTGCGCGGACGCGCGGCTACCAAACTAGTTTATTCTTAGAATACTGGAATTAATTCTGGAAATCAGATGTCTTGATAAAGTAATTAATAATAATAAACACACAGTACGTGTTCGACCTCCGACCGAACAGCACGTGTACATCTTCCGCGACCGTGCGCTTTTATAGCTTCCGATAGCACTCCGTTAATTATGCCGGCGACCAACGTACAGGTAATATAATCATTATTTTTATTATCTGACGTGGAACACTCGCCGTAATGAGCGACAAAAATACAACAGGCAAACCGCCTTTTACTAAAACATTAAACAAAAATATCACAAACACCCACTCTAAAACACCTTCTGTAAAAAACATACCCACAAGCTCTATTAAACAAATTCCCACCTACACCAAATCAAGCAGTTCAAAAACAAATCTTAGCTCGAACAAGTCAAACTCAAATGTCTCTGTAGATAATATTGATACATTACCGCCACCCCCACACCCTACTCCTACCTCTGCCTCTACCGCTGCTCTCTTAATTGCCGCTGCAGCTAATCAACACGATAACCTCTCCACTTCTGATAAACAAAACGTTATCGTTTCCAACGACGACAACGCCCAACCCCACTCAGTATGCAGCTCAGAATCACCTATCAGTTTTGCTACGATTACGGCAAACGAAAAAACTCCATCCAGGGAACAAGCAATTGTTTTCAACTCTATAGACGGCATCAGACAAATAGAATATATACTTGCAATAGGAAAACTTATCTCCCCTCGGGACATAATATTCACTTCAAGGATATCCAACAATCGTTTCTGTATTTTTTTTTCAAGCAAAGAAGTACTCGATACACTTCTTGAAAAATCCAAAACGATATTAATAAACGAACACTCTATCCCTATTCGCAGACTGATTAATCCAGCCAAAAAGATCACGATATCAAATGTGTGTCCATCCATACCTAACATAATAATTCTCAACGCATTAAAAAACATTAATATATCTCCAGTCTCACAACTAAGCCATATAAAAGCCGGCATCAATATCGCGGGATACGAACATATCCTGAGTTTCCGCCGCCAAATGTTTATAAATCAAGAAGATATCACCAAATTACCCGGGTCGTTAGTTATTAACTTTAACCAAACCTCATTTAGAATTTTTTTTACTGATGACAGAATCACTTGTTTCCTATGCAAAGATGTGGGTCACACTTCTGCGTCATGTAAAAAACAAACCTTTCATAACAGCCCTATTGTAACCATCGATGATCATACTACAGAACAATTAGAAGATATTCAGCCTCCCGAATTACCTTCAATAGACACAACCCAACCTCAAAGTACCATGGACTGGAATCAGGAAAACAATGTTATAACTTCATCCCAACCCGTAGCAAATACCAAAACACTCCATGTAACAATGAAAACACCAATAACCACTCAAGCTAAAAGACCTCTATCGGACACAAATACAATGAAATCTCCCACCTCCCCTACAGCACCAGGCAGCCCTATGCCTTTCATTCAACCTGAAAAAAAAAAAGCCAAAACCAGCCGCTCCAGATCCAACTCTCTCACCTCCACCGACGACAACAAAATCAACACCTCGCTTGAACCTACAGCCGCCTTCTTCAGCGACAGTGATAATACCTCAATCACCCTGGACCAATTTAAATACTTTTTGGAAAATATTAGAAACCCTAATATTAATATATACACATTATGCAACGAAATTAATTCCAACATTTCGGACATGTTGGAATTAACGGAAAAAATATACCCTCTAATTACAGACCGTGCAATGAAGTCCAAAATAAAAATTTTAACCAACCTATTGTTTAAGACCCTTCCTCCCATATAATTAAACCAAATCAATATAAACATTTCCAATTTTCTACATCACTAATATGCTTGCAAATAATACTTACTTAAATATGAGCACATTTATTCAATGGAACATCAATGGCTTCTACAAACGTTCAGTTGACATTAACCGTATTGTCTACAACTTTCAACCCCTAATTCTTTGCTTCCAAGAAACCAACCTCAAGAATACACATATTGCTCACATCAAAAATTACTCGGCCTTTTTTAAAAACAGATCTGTTGCCAACAGGGCAAGCGGAGGTGTCGCTACTTTCATTAGTAATTCTCTTGAAAGCGAAAACATCCCCATTATCTCTGATCTTGAAGTAGTTGCTACACTTGTTAAATTCCAAAAACACTTATGTATATGCAATATTTATATTCCTGACAGTAAGATATTCACAAAACAGAATCTCATAGATATCATACGGCAACTTCCCAAACCCTTCTTACTTTTAGGCGATTTTAACAGCCGAAATATTTCCTGGGGATGCTCCCACACCGACGACCGTGGAAAAGTGGTCGAAGAGTTGCTCGACGACGAGAACCTCTTTCTCCTCAACAATAATGAGCCTACCAGACACAACATTGCCAACGGAACCTTCTCTGCAATCGACCTTTCTATCACAGACTTAAATTCTGCATCACTATTTGAATGGCAAGTACTAACATCGTATAACAGCAGCGACCACTGGCCAATCGGAATCCAATTCCTTGACCATTCTCCCCCCTCCCAATTAAGTACCCATTGGAACCTCCAGAACCCCAACTGGGAACTCTACTCTGAATTAATTGAACATGACCTAATCAACAATCCAATAGATTTCAATTGTTCTGATAATCAGGCTGAAATTGACTCAATAGTTAAACTTTTCACGGACATCATCATAGAAGCAGCCAATAAATCAATCGGACTAAAAACCAACCTTTCTTCTAAAAAGAAAAATGTTCCTTGGTGGAATAAAGATTGTCATGAGGCCATACTAAATTACAAAAAGAAACTTAACCGCTATAAAAAAACCAAATCATCCCAAGACCATATACTCTTGAAAAATGCTAGAGCCAGATCTCGCTTTATTACCAAGAATAGCAAAACTCTTTCATGGCGAGAGTTCACTTCCACCATAAATCAAAAAACACCACCAAAAATAATATGGAACAAAATCAACTCCTTAAAAGGAAACAAGTTCAAAACAATTCCTGACATATTATACTACAACCAAGATAAAATTGTCTCTACCCCCAAGGCCTCTGAATCTTTTGCACATTTCTTTCAAAAGAACAATAGCGACGAAAACTACGACCTCGACTTCATTTCATACAGAAACGCCAACAATAAGGTTCCAGAACTTAGTCAAACAAATGTACACTACAACCTTTGCTTCGATATGTCAGAATTTACCTCAACACTACAATCTTGCACCAGCAAGAGCCCCGGGCCTGACAATATACCGTACATTTTCCTCAAAAACTTACCTGCAATAGGAACTCAAACACTTCTTCATATATACAACACCATATGGACAAAAGGTTTCTTTCCTAATCAATGGCGAAACGCTAATGTAATACCCATCCCTAAACCGGGTAAAACCAAATTTGAAATTGAAAATTACAGACCAATATCGCTGATTAGCACTTTAAGCAAACTCCTTGAAAAAATGATAAATAAACGTTTAATTTGGGTCCTAGAATCAGAAAACCACCTCGCCAAAGAGCAATGTGGCTTTAGACGTAACCACTCGACACTTGATGCGCTATCCTTAATACACACAGATATCTGCTCCACCTTTAGGAGCAACCAGCACCTTATTACAATAGCCCTTGACATAAAAAAAGCATATGATACGGTATGGAAAAACAGAGTGCTATCATTACTTCACAGTTGGGACCTCAACGGAAACCTCCTAGAATTTATAAAAAATTTTCTAGCCAATCGTAAGTTTTGTGTGAAAATCAATAACCACCTATCTTCCTCTCATGATATTGTTAATGGACTGCCTCAAGGATCTGCGCTTAGCGTGACTCTTTTCTTAGTCGCCATAAATGACATCTGTAAGAGTCTCCCTAAACCCGTGAAATACACTCTTTTCGCCGACGATTGCAATATTTACTGCAGTGGGTCTCACATCGAAACAACCTCCCATTTCCTTCAACTGTCACTGAACGCCCTCACCAAATGGTCAACAGAATCAGGTTTTTCGTTTTCTCCCTCTAAAACTCAATGCATCATCTTCAATAAAAGGAGAAAAGACCCTCTACCTCTTATCACTTTCATGAATACCCCTCTGACATTTACCAGCAATATTCGAATTCTGGGTCTCACGTTTGATGATAAACTAAGCTGGCGCCCGCACTTGAAAAAACTCAAAGCAGACTGTTTATCAAGAATGAAAATTATAAAAACACTCGGAAACAATACATGGGGATCTGAGACAAAAAGCCTTCTCAGAATCTACAAGTCTCTTATTCTCTCGGTAATCGACTACGGTGCTATAATCTACAATTCCGCAAAAAGTAATGCTCTCAACACCATTAACCCTATACACAATCAAGGTATACGTTTGGCAACTGGTGCTTTTAGGACTAGCCCGGTAGATAGTATCTTGTGTAATGCTGGTGAACTGCCTCTTGAACTTAGACGTCATACCCAGATACTTAAATTCATATCAAGAATCAAAAGTATGCCCAATCATATAGCCAGTAAGATACTCCATAATCCTCTCTCCTACAACTCAGCCAACAACAGGAAAACTATTTTTGAATATTTCAAAATTATCAGTGATAACCTCGGCCTTCAAACTCAAACATTGAGCAAAGTACAACATCCGTCGCCCCCTTGGCTGTGGTCTCCGAATATCAACACTCAACTCACCAACTACTGCAAACACTCCACTGACAGCACTATCATCCGCAATCTCTTCTCGGAAATAATGTCCCAACAATACTCCAGCAGCACACACATATACACTGATGCATCCAAAAATTCTAATGGAGTGGGCTTTGCAACAATCATAGGTCATGAAAATCATAAATTCTCTCTCCCTCCAAGCACTAATATCTACACAGCAGAAACTTACGCCATCTTTGAAGCACTGAAAATCGCCTCCTCCTCAAGTTCGGATTCTTTCACCATCATAGGTGACTCTCTGAGTGCTTTAATATCTATCTCGAATCCATACTCCAAGAATGAACTAGTACAACACATCCAAAAACTGATATCTATCTCTAACAAAACTTTCTCTTTCATGTGGGTCCCCTCTCACGTCGGCATTTCTGGCAATGAAAGAGCAGATAAATCCGCAAATGAAGCCACACTTCCTCATAATGCCTTAAAAATAAACCTAACTACATCCTCAGAGTTGCTCGACATTATTAACACCAAAATCTCTGACACATGGCAAACAAAATAGACCAGCGTCCCTCTTTCAAATAAACTGAGAAATATCAAGCCCTCTATAAAAAAATGGAACTTCTCCTGTAACCTCAAAAGAAGGGATGAGGTCATTATAACCCGCGCTAGAATAGGCCACACTCATCTCACCCACTCATTCCTCATCACCAAGGAACCTGCTCCACAATGTGACGCATGCAACGTGGACCTGTCGATCGACCACATTGTCACTAGATGTCCAAAATACGCCGTAGCTCGGAAAATATTCAAAAATTCATCTTCTCTCCGACTTGCCCTCAGCGAAGAAAACACAGAAGCTATATACAAATTTTTTTATTATACACATTTAAACAATAAGTTGTAAATATTTATAATTTTTCATTGTTATAACCTTCTGCAGGCTAATAACCTTAGTTGTTGAAGCCTTATCATTAATAAAAAAAAAAAAAAAAAAATAATAAACATTGGCAGACGCTGGCACTGTCGCCCGTCTCCTTCATAGTGCATACTGCTCAGAAATCTGCTAATCGATTACGATTATAGAGACTAGAGTGCTCACCACTTTAATCAGTACCTACCTGGCTACCTATATGAAAACATCAATTACAATATTAAAGATTAAACATGGGAGCACCCCTATGTACGGGGCACTAGTGTTGTAATGCCTAGGGGCGAGAAAATGGTAAGTCCACCCCTGAATACAACTATCAATATTTGGCCACCATACATAAGATCGAGCTAACATTTTTGATCGTACTCTATACCTGGATGGTTTTTATGTAAAATATTTAACACTTCTTGTCTTAAGAAGACGTTATACCCGCATGTATTGTCTCCGTCTAACAAGTGCGTAACATGGCAAATTTTACGCTCAGCAAAATACGTGTATCTCCGTTAATTTAAAAATTAGAGTGAATTTACCTATTATAAAATCTAAAGGTAAGATTATTATCTAGGCAACCACATGGGCTTTTTATTATATTTTAATTTTAACGTGATTTATGAGTATTTTAAAATCGTAATATACATTTTAAAATACTCATAACTCACCTTAAAATTAAAGTATACTAAAAAGCCCATGAGGTTGCCTAGATAATAATCTTACCTTTAGATTTTATAATAGGTAAATTCACTCTAATTTTTAAATTAACGGAGATACACGTATTTTGCTGAGCGTAAAATTTGCCATGTTACGCACTTGTAAGACGGAGACAACACATGCGGATATAACGTCCTCTTAATATATTTGGAACTATACTATTTTCTATAATTAAACATTTCTTTTCAATTGATAACTCGGACCTCTTACGAAAATATGGTTCTGACTAGTCTTTATAATTTTTATGGTCAACCCAACCAGACTTAACCTGTTCATAAACTATTTTTAAAACAGCGTCTTCACTTGTTTCCTTTGCTATTTCGTGAAACGTTAATGGTAACTGTTCAACCAACATTATTGAACCTAAATCTTCATCAATATTTCCCTCTATAGGTAATCTCGATCGCGCATCAGCATTATTTATATTTGACCCCTTTCTATATTTAAATTCATAATCATAACCCGATAATATTATAGCTCATCTTTGAAGTCTTGACGAAGCATGTACTGGAATATTTTTGTTTTGATTAAATAATGTCTTTAACGGCAAATGATCAGATACTAAAATAAACTTTTGACCAAATAAATATTTATGAAATTTTTTTATTCCAAATATAATAGCTAATGCCTCACGATCGATTTGAGAATTATTTTTTTTCAGCTGCCGATAATGTACTCGAAGCGAACACGATAGGTCTTTCTTCCTTATCTACTATATGACTTAGTACTGCACCTACGCCATAACTAGAGCTATCGCACGTCAAAATTTATGGCAAATCTGGGTTATAAGTAACTAATAACTGACTTTCTTTTAATACTGATTTCACTTTTTTAAATGCTGCTTCGCACTCTTTTGACCAAATCCACTTAACATTTTTTTTTTGTCAAATTATATAATGCAACTAAAATAGTAGATAACATTGGAATATAACCTTGATAATAATTAACTAAACCTAAGAATGATTTCAATTGACTTGTGTCCTTTGGTTGCGGAGTGTTTAAAATCACTTCCATTTTATCATCCGTTGGGCGAACCCCGTGCTTATCTATCATATGACCTAAGAATACAACACTTGAACGGAAAAATTGACATTTATCAAAATTTATTTTTACCCTACACTCTTGCAAGCGACTTAATACCAACTAAACTTTATTTTTACAATTATCGATGGACTTTCCACTTATAATCCAAATACACTTAATATTTTCTAGCCCAATTAAAATATTTTCCATTACCGCTTGAAGTTTACTAGGAGCTGATGCTATACCGTAACAAAGTCTATTAAATTGATATAATCCTTTATGAGTATTTACAGTCAAAAAATGACGTCTCGACGATGCTACCTGAAGTTGTAAATATGCTTCCGATAAATCGATTACCGTGAAAAATTGTCCTGTTAAATTATTAAATACATCGTCTATTCTTGGTAATGGATATTGATCTACTTTTACGTAAAAAGTTAGCGTATTTTTAAAATCGACACAAATTCATATTTTATTATTTTTTTTTGGAACTATTACTTATTGGAGACGCCCACTCACTTGTTACCACATGAGATATTACCCCTTCCTTTTCTAATCTCACCAGTTCTTCTTCCACTGCGGGTTTTAATACATAAAGCACTTGGTACGCCCTTTAAAATTTCGGTACACTATTTTCTCTGATTTCCAAATTTACTTCATGATCTTTTATACATTCTTCCTCCTTGACCAACTTTTTTACTACCCCTGGAAATTTCAACTTAATTTCACCCACTATGTCGTTCACTTGATTTTCATTGATTTGTTTTATACCTTCTAGTTGCTTACAATTTATTTAATTACATTCTAATTTTATTTTATGACAATTAAAAATATTTTTCCATTCTGGAAATAATTCATTTAACCACGAATGACCCAAAAGTGATTTTTTTACACAATTTTCTGTTACAATTAACGGTAATTTAATAATTTCATTTTTTGAGGAAATCACATTTACAATTAATTGACCAACTTTTTGTAATGCTTACGAGATGTTTCATGTTGAGAACGCAAAAGCAGAGCGTCGATTAACAGGAGTTGCATTGTCACGTATAGTAGAAGATCTTTGCTTTAAATTCAATATCGATTTGGCATGGTGTGTTGGCATAGGAACAGATAGCTGCTCTGTGATGGCTTCTGAAACTAAGGGTGCAGTTCACGAACTTTCTAAAAAGGCCACTAACGCGAAGCGTTGTCCATGCAACAACCATATTTTGAATAACTCATTAGCCAAATCTTCAAATGTTACATCTTGTCGTAATGCTTCAGCAACTATGAGGAAAGTAGTAGCTTTTGCTAATGCTTCAGCGAAACGACACAAAGTCTTTGAAGAGGAGCTTAAAGGGATTAATGTACAAGGAATATGTGAAACTCGATGGGTCGAAAGGCACGATAGACACTTACAATTTCAGGGCGATAACTTGGTCAAAATTTGTAATGCCCTTCACAGAATTACAACTTGGGAGGATAGCAAAATCGCGAGTGACGCTCAATGTCTCCGACATGTTCTATGTAGTTCTGAATTCATTTTTGCATCTGTATGCTTGGATGATGTCTTAGGTAAGTGAAGATTTATAGATTTGCATAAATAATGTGATGTCTTCTTTGTTTAATTTATAAATATTTAAATATTTTACAGTTTAGGTACAACTGTGTCACTTCGTCGTTTTCTTCAGACTTCGACTATTGACTTAAAAAGGGCAACCGATGCAATGAAAGATACTATTCGTGTTCTGAAGCAAGAGAGAACAGAGAGTGATTCTGTTTTCCAGCAATTATTTTTGGAATCAAAAGAGATTTCCGAGCAGTTAGATGTGGAGATAAGAGTACTAAGAATTGTTCCTAGACAGAGGCATCGAGAAAATAATCAGCCAGGTCAATCTGCAGAAGAATATTTCCGCAAAAGTATATATATTCCTCTCTTGGATTCTATAATAACAGATTTAGAAGAACGACTTTCTCCAAAGGTGCCGTCATTATTTCAGTTGGGTGTGTTTTTACCAAAAACTGAGTACTCAGAAGTTGACTTGGTAGCTATGTCTTATTACTCGCTACGCTTCCTGTAAGTGCAGCTACAGCGGAACGATCATTCTCTACTCTCAGGCGCCTTAAGGCGTGGCTTCGTTCAAACATGGGAGAGGAACGCCTAACCGGTCTTGCTTTGCTCAACATTCATAAAAATATATCCATCAATGTTGATGATATTATATCTAAATTTGGTAAAACTAAACAAAGAAAGTTAAATTTTGTCATTTAATTTTAAAAATTAAACATAAATAATAAAGGTATAATTTTAGTTAATAATTTACTTTGATTATTTTTTAATTGTGTACCTATTATATTATCTTTTTGTCCTTTCGAAAAAATTACCCCCCCCCCCCAAATTTTAGTTCTAGATCCGCGCCTGGTTCCGAAGAGGCTATCGCAGTATCGCGCTATACGCCGATACCGATTACATAATATTATATATTAATTAGGTAACATTCAAAACAAATAGTTAATGTAGGTACCGTATTTATTGATGTAGAACATTCCGGGTTTGAATTTACTTGAGCAGAAACACTTGTACTTTTCAAGCATAGCAGACACATTGTCTTCATCAGATTTTTTTTAAATTAAAAACGACCGAATTTCTATAGTAAAAATTGAAAATTTTAAAAAATAATATTGAATAATCACTAATGACACTTAGCAGTCAGCACTAAATATAATGTGACACAGAAAGTGGACGGTTAAAATGCAGTCAATGTTGTCTGATAAAACATTTGTAGTAGGTACCTATATTGTGATCTTTATGGATTTACCACAAATTATCTGTGATAAATAATTTTACGTATAGGTATCTATACGGACTACAGACTACGACCTATCTATGATGTTAATATACGATAACAATGAGTATATTTTTATACCTATTTCATATCTTAAAAGTGATTTCAACAAATAATTTGCCTCGGTAATAAGGTAATATTGTGGTAATATTTATTGAGCTACAAGTTCATAATATTTTTTCCGGGGGGGGGAGTGCCCTGTCTCCCCCCCCCACCCAATGGGCGCCCATGCGTAGCATAGATTTCTATTTCAAGACAGGCAGCACACTTGCTTTGTCTCGTTGATGATCAGAACAATTCTGAAAATGCCTTATCTGTTCTCATATTATTAAATGACTCAATGACACTATTAATAATAACTTCGGTCTTCCCGAATATAGCTGTTTTGGATTCTAATTTATTGTACTATACTGAGTATGTCTAAAACTCCTTACAAATCTCTTAAAACAATTTCCAATAAGCACGATAAGTGCATTTGATAAATGTATAAATTATATGGTCAGTGAAGAAGATATAATATATCATTATACTCGTAAGTAAAAACAAAATTGATTTTAAGAACACCACAAGTCTCGGTGAAAATTCTGGAATATTTAATAAATATTATCACGTATCTACAGTAAAACTATTAAATTTAGCAATTTTCTATAGTGATTGTTTTGATGTTTGTCCTAAATATTTTACATTTATGTGTTCGAAAAATTGGCATTTTTTTACTCACGAGGAGGCAAATAACACTACAAAACATAAATATTATATAGGTAGTAAAAATAATACATCCAAGAGTAATTCGTAATTGACAAAAAAAATAACAGAAGTCCAAAAGGGATTTCATCCAATGATAGAAACCCACTAACTGAAACCCTACCCTAGCTAAATGTATAACTGAAGTTATAAATTATTTAGCTTAAGATTGGTTACTTGTTAATTTTTAAAAGCTGGCGGCACGAAAACGTCTTTTTTAAACCGTGTTATCGGAATATGCTAGGGTGAGATACTGAGATAGTAATTTTATAAGCGGAAATAAGTATATAACTATATAAGTAGTTTTATTTATTTATTTACGTTATTTTGATCCCTTTTGAAATAGAGCATTCAATACTTCGAAAATCTACAATTAAGTAATGTATTTACCAGGGCTTGCAAACTTTATAATAACGTTAAGTACTTATATTTTTAAAAAAACGATTGAAATTTGTAAACGTAATTATAACGGAAAGCAATAATCAAAAATAATTAAATACCTCAAAACAAAACATAAACATTAACAAAATATATTATTTATCATTAAACAAAACATTACGGAAAACGATATAACTTAAAATTAATTTAAATAAATGTTATAGGTATTTGTTTCATAGAAATACTTATTACATGCATACGGACATTAGAATTGAGTATATTATATTCTGTACCCGGGCTATTACCTGTCCACATTAGCTATTATTAATACATTTAATAGGTATTAACACACTACACACTAGGTGTTCTAAATAACGATAAACGTAAAACTTGTATAACGTTTTCGATAAACGCAAATCTTGGAGAACCTTTTAATTCTGAAGTAACTTTTTAATATTAAATAACATAAAACGGAATTTTTTTTTGAAATGTTATCTCTGGTATTTACAATACAAATATACAATCTATAAGGGAGCGCTCGGACCTTAATGCTCTTGAAAAGTACTAAATATGCATGCATTTATTTTATAGAATTAAAAGCAGTTAAGCTCAAAGTTAATATTAATTTATTTATTAAATTAATTTTATATGGCTTTATAATTATAAATTTATGATACTCATAAAATTACATGAATGATAAATTAAATACCTATAATTCAATAGTTATTGTAAATGTTATAACATAATTACTAAAATTACTTTAAAATAAATAACTAACTTAAAATGCTGGGATTTTCTTGAACAGCAACGTTTCTGATAGGAAAGTTAATCCAGCAGGTACTTTGAAAAATTCAACAGTTATAATTTCCCAGTAGTTTTCTAAAGCACCGACCAAAACAAAAGAAAAATTAAGGAAAACGGGAATTTTAGTTTTTGTTGTAACTCTAAAACAAATGACCATAGATACATACAATTTTGACTGTTTTAAGAATTTGCGAAAACGACCGCTATGAGCTTTGAAGTTTTGAAGTTAGCTTACCCAAGTTGTCCCTGAACTTCAAAATAGGTATCAAATGAAAGCTTATGATAAGAAAATATTTGGAAATCAATTTTTAGAATTTTCAAGTAACTTGGGTGTGTCAAAGTTACGGAGTTAGCCCACCCAGATTGTCCTATAATTTTGAAAATGGTACCAAACGATTTCTTTTAATTTGCAATTCTTCATTCAGGTGGTTGCTATGAAGTGGCCGCTGACTTTTGAAGTTGTGCCGTCTCCCGATAATTTTAGTAAAAAAAGAGGTTTCAGATATTTTCATGTAAAGGTTGATAAAAGTTGCTCAAATGTTACTAAATAAAGGGGGGGGCAACTTCATGGAGATTCAGATTATGATGTATAGATAATATAACAATATCTTTTAATTTGTTGTTTTACATTTTTGTAAAATAAAAAAATATTGTAGATTTAGGCTGAACTTTTTTTTAATTTTCAATAACAACAACCTTGCACTTATAACATTTTCAAGTTTTTTGACAGAGGAAACATTTTTTTATCGACATTAATTTTAAAAAAAATTAATAAAACTCTAAAATGTTAGGTTACACCTGCAGTAAATATCTGACCATGAGTCAAAATATTATGAAAATCTTATGGTGTATTGAAAATGCTAACATGAGAATTTCATGTATCTACGGTAGTTTTTTTAAAAGTTACATCAAAAACCATATTTTTGTGAAAATTTCTATTTTTCCTTAATTATTTTTTGTTCTTCCAGGTGCTTTTGAAAACTATTGGGAAATTTGATCTCCCCAATGCACCAATTAGATTCATTTTCCTACCGGAAAAGATGCTGTAGTTGAAAACCGAAGTATTATTTCGAGTACTTATCATGTACATAAACACAATAGAAATATAAAATACGTCATTGTAAAATCACAAAATAAATAATAATATATGTACTATAAACTTTTAATATTTTTTCCTCAGTGTCTTGAAACTATAATTTCTAGTTTACATAGCAATAAATCTACTAACTCAAGAATACATGCAAAATATACAAGAGCTTCCGAGCTCTACAATACAACATTATAATTACCTATAAATAATACTTATTTCCGATTGTTATTATTTTTTGCTATAACCAATAAGTTGTACAAAATAACATAATCGTATGTTTGAAATCTATGCGGTTAACATTAGGAAATAAATTAACTTGACGAGACGATAAAATTAATTAACTAAAGAGTTACGGCATATCATGGAAAAAATAATAACTAGTTTATCGTTATACCCTAGTTAAAAGTAACTCAAATAACACCTATTTTTAACTCTTTATATTCCCCAGTTTTGGTTATATCCACCATATAAATATATGTTATTTATAAATATAATACGGGTACTAGTATTATATAACTATCACTATATTATTATATAACAATTTATAATAAATCTTATAATTAACTCGGGAACCGTTTGGCTAAATTTGGAGGACGGCAACCTGCTGAGTTCTGATATACTACAGGTGTAGTTTAGCCTGCAATTTTGCGTATTCTATCGCTGCAGGGCGTTTTTCTCGTCTGAAGCAGTTATTTGATATTTCGACATACGTAATATATATTTTACTGTTTGTCCAATTTTTTTCCAACCTTAGACTATTTTGGATGACGAGCGGTTTACGCACGTGGACGAGCGGATTACATAATATTATATACAATTATACAAATCTTTACACCCACCAATAAAATATAATAATGATTATAAATATCTCGACGTTCGATTGCTCTGTATGACTGTGCAATATTATTAACACTATGTTCCATACAATTTGGCATGATCACTCATCCGTGGTCTAATAAGTCTATTGGAGTCAAGAGTTCTCACGTCAGTAATTGTAAATTGTAATGACCAAAACATAATATACAATTTTTGTAGACAAAATAATTATCACTGCAGTTGTACATTCATTATTAATATTCTCTATTATATTTTACGTATATACACAGATTACATTATACTTTATTGATGTTATAAATTTACCTAAATTTTGATAAAAACAAAAAACTATTAGGCATTGGGTTTTTATAGTTCTCCTTCTCATACTATATATTTTTTTGGTTTCTAATGATCAATGGCTAGGTGTATAGTGTATAAACACAAATACAATATTTGTCCGAAAAAAAAAATTAGAAAATATAAAATGAAAATACTAATAAACATAATACTCAGAAACGTATTCGAATATTTTTTAAAAGTATTTAAAATTATTTCAAAAGACTTTTATTCGAATACTTTACAAAATTGTCTGATGGGCAACTAAAATTTAGCAAAGTGGCAGTTTTCATAACTTAAAAGTCCCGTGGGCTGAATTGTCCTTTGAATGGCTTTTTTATTTGTTTATTTTCTTATAAAAATTCTAAAAATATAAATTATACAAAAAGTATCGCGGGTCAGATAGAATGCTCACTGGCTGTCTCTCTAAGTAGCTTTAATAACTTTATTTCACCATTAATAATAATGACGTTAGTACCTAATATACAATACCTATACAATTAAATACCTATCATTAAATGTAATATAATATTGGTCAACTTTAGCTTTGGCTGTATAAGTAGTAGGTAAGTATTAAGTAGTATACAGAGTATAATATAAATGTCTGACTTGTTAGGTCTTATTTTTTCTATGTACAGAAAACGGTGAATAATAGTCTGATATTTAATTATACCTACTTATATACTATTTTGCATATCGTTTACGTCACATGAAAATATACCACTGTCCTCCATATAATACATTACATGTGTAGTAAACATTTCGACCATTATCGACATTGTATAATCATTGATATTCAATAATCGTTCGTAGATGATTATTTTGTACTCTGGAGGTATGTTTGAACTCTGTGTGATTATTATGGACAATAGTTTACGTACCGTGATGATATACATATATATGTATGCACATTTCATAAACGTTTGATAATGTTAAAATCGTAGTATGTATTCATGTCGACAGAATGTGTTTAGTCTCAGTGGTAGAGAGAGCGAGTGAGTATAGGAGTGTGGTTGCATCCCAACTGCACGCTGACCGTGCTTTTGTTTTTTTAGCGGTAAAATTTTAGATTATACTGGCAGTGCGAACCAGCTGCTATACCTATTGGTTTTGCATTTAAAACGACGGTGTGCTTTTGTTTTTCGAATACACATATATATATATTTTTTAAAAAAAGGTCATAAAGCTTTATACTTGGCACCCCACAGTAATATATAGGGGATTGAACACGCCGGATAATACTTTAAACAGGTCAATCCTTTGCACGAGTTTTCAGTAACTTTTCGAAAGCAAAACAATCATATTACCAATAATAATAGCTATATAATAATAGCTATATAATAATATAATATATAGCTATATTATATATAAAAAGAATCACTGCTATTTTTAACGAAAACTCGACTGTCTTCGGGTCAGGTCGAATATTTTCGAACTGTACGATCGCCGGCAACAACGTCTATATTGTAATAACATATTATACATTTGTTGTTGTTGTTGTTGTTGTTTTTGTTTATGTCATAGGACGTAAATTATTTTTTCAGTCTGTTTTGTCTCAACTTCAACACTCCGACAGTATTATACATACATATATATATATTATATAATATATATATATATACGTACCTAAACCGTGAACAACTCGACCCGGCGGCGGTTGTCGTGATGGGGCCTCTAACAAGCCGTCCGTCGCAGTTTCTGCTGCGACGCGAGTGGTTAGATGTTTTCCCGCCGCCGCCAGTTTTCCTCCGTTCGTTATTTTACCGTCTATATCGTTTTCGGCGTCACCGTACGCACCGTGTTTCTATATGGCTCGACCGCCATATTAATAATATAATATTATTATACGGTCGGTTGATCGATATATTAATATAATATAATATATATATATTTTATACACTATGCGTGTCCTGTTGCGGTATAATAATATACGGCCGACCGGAGACGATGCGATAACGGGACGTGTCAGGTCTCTCGCGGCGGTGCGTAGTGGTGGCGACGGCGGCTGCGGTGTCGACGGCAGCGGTCGGTGGTGCCGAGCGACGACGAAAATACGGTTTCGGACGTCACAGACTTTGGCCGGAATTGTCAGGAGTGGTGGCGGTGGTGGTGGCAGTGGCAGACCCGTCATCATTATATTATACGCGAACACACGCATCCACGCACCCACACACCCACTCAAACAATATATATATGTACAGGGCGAGTTGAGACCATACATATATATACACACGCTATATTAAAAGCTATATGGTCGGGAAAACACTTCGCGGCCCACTCTGTATGACTGTGGGTGTAACATACACTGTGTGTATATATATTATGGCCCACCCGACGACGACGGCGGCGGCAGATTGGATTTTTATTGTACGGCCGCCGCCACCCGTTATATTATATTTGATATATTATATATATACTTTTTTTTTCTAGCGTACTTATATATTTAGGCCACGCGCGAGGGTGGTTTTTTCATCTTTTCCGCGCCACGTCGCTTTTCCGACGGACCGTAAAACGATATTGTTATATATATGTATACACTGCAGCTGCAGCAGTCCGCGCTCGAAATCGCCAACGATTGAATCCTATACGTTGACGTAAGTATAATAATAATAATAATAATAATAATAATAATAATATACTTTATACGAATCCAAATAGTCTCGCCGCTTGCAGTCTGCGCACACTATTACGACGTCGGCGACGAGTATATAATATAAGTAATAACCTAATATCTTTCGATTGCAGACATACGCGTCTTCGTGCGATTCGTTTAATATCACACACGCACACACACATACATATATATATACTATACGATATAGCTGGTACTGTATATAGTATATAGAGTCCAATAATATATTATATTGATCCGAGCCCACGTAGTTGGGTCGCCAACAAGCAAGCCCGTCGTCATAGGTGTGCTGCGCGCAATATTCGATTTCCAATGTTTCCTCACGCGAGAGTTTAATTGGTGTATGTAATACGTCGTCTTCGGCAGCGGCGGTGTCATCGGCTAGTGTACACCTATATTAATTAGAGATAAAAGTCGTGTTCGAGGGGGGAAAAAAAGAAATACGAGTGCATGGTGGACTGCATAGCAGAAGCGATGTGCGTCCCTCCCGATTACGATCCGCCGTTCAGAGTTGCGTGAGAAGTTGCAATACGTCTTGTTAACTATAACTTCAATACAAATGCTCGACGAAGCAATATTATAGGATCGCTTTCAACGACAAAAAAAAAGAGAAGACGCTTTGTAAGGGAGCCTGCTGCACGGTGCATCTCCGCCGTAAGTGAAACGCAATAATATGATTTTATTTTATTTTTCGATAATTAAAACATGTACCAATTACGACGTGACCCACGGCTTTTTGGCAGTCCAAAATATTATATCATGAGCCACATACGGCATGCCGTGCCATTATAATATATTATATAGAAAATCACGAGTGCATAAGACATAGCATATAATTAATAACTATAATACATTGTAAGTCGGATGATTAGAGTCTCGTCGTAGTGTAACTCTGAAGGCAGGTACTATATTATTACACTGAATCTGTATTCCGTGTGATTGTGTAAATCTTGCGTGGTTAACTTGTTACTATAATATAATATACCAAATAGTCGAAAATATTCAACTATTCACCGTTGGTTAGGTATGGTTATTAATGACTATATAGTGAAACCGTTTTACTCAAACAATATTCTTAATTCATTCGACGAAATTCTAAACACTGACCTCGCGGCTTCATGGAATACGGTGACGATGTACCTATACTTACTTTAATATAATCCAACTCCATTACTCCAAGTTAATTATATGTGACAGTCGATCCAGTCCAATGACTGTGTATATCTGACTATCTGACTTTTTCTTCCAAGAGTGTAACTTTGTATTATTCATTTTTTTTTTTATTGAACTTAAGCCCGGCGACTACGGCCATTAGCTGTTGTAGGGGTTATGAACTGTGGTAGGGGTAAGGTTGGTACGGTAGGTTGATTTTACGATTGTTTTAACGGTTGTTACGGTAGGTAGCAAACACGTGTATGTGTGGCAAGGTTTTTAACTACTATGAACCCGGGTGGTCACCCATCCGGGAGCTAGTAGCTGTGGCCGTTACATACTCCCAGTCGCATTCCGTGACTGGTAGCAGCCAACGCGCTACGCTAAGCCACCTTTATATTATTGTAATATATTATGTATTGTAGAGTTGCTAACCAGGAGAAAAGTTTTAATAATGCACCTCCCCTCACAATTCAAACTAATCTCGCCTTGCACAATACAGTCTTAAGAAGATGTCTCACCCGCGTGTGTTGTCTCCATCTCACACAAGTACGACATAGACAAAATGGGTTTACGCAGTCTAACTAGAACTCGCTCAATTTTGGTTCTAGAGTAAAAATACCTATTATAAAATTGAATTGTGACAATATGAGGGCAAGTCGAAGCGTTTTTTTTCCATTATACCCAATGTAACGTCCATTATATCGTCTGGAAATAAAAAATGTCAACATTTAAAAAATACCTTTAACTATTCAAAATTTAAATTAAAAAAAAAAAAATGCAAAGACTTGCCCTCAGAAATATTGTCACAATTCAGTGTTGGGTGTGACGTCCTCTTAAAGTTATTTTTAAATTTATAATTTTTAAATTAAATGTCAAAATATATATAAATTAACGTAATCTCTGCGAAAATAGCTCAAATTTTTGTATCCGGTTTTACTAATAATTTTTTCAGAAAATATATTATTATTTGGTTAGCAGTAAAATTGTTATGAAGTTTTGTTGTGAAATGAAATTACCGGAATAAGCGAGTAAAACAATAATTAAAAAAATTAAGTAATAAAATTGATCATGTAAAAATATATTTAAAAAACAATTAAGATATTGGACCATATTAACCTATATAGATATAGACCTTCTATTTTTATTGATTTTATTACCCCTATAAAAAATCAAAAATGTTATTTTTATAGTTTGAATTTAGATAGCCAACTTAATTATAGCATTTTTAATCAAGTGTTTGCTTTGCCAGTAACAAATATATATCGTCATCTTTAAAAGCAAGTAAGTAATAAAGTATCAAAAACATATTAAATAAATATTATACTCTCATACTACCTATATATGTATACAAATTACATAATATTTATGAAAAAATGTCCAACAAAAAATAAAAGCCCTTACTGCTCTGTTAGATAACAATAAGCATACATTTGCCCCCCCCCCCATGGAAAATTCATAATCAAATTATGAAAATATTTAGCACGCCACTCTCACGAATTCGAAAGCCTAGTTTTGAAATTTACACGATACTCCTATTGAGCTAAATATATTTTCTACAGAAATCTACCTTGATTGCCTATACTATTATATATTTGATTATTATATATCATTCAATCGTGGATACTAAAACATTTATTTATTTTATTTCGTTATATATATATATAGTGACAACAAATTAATTGTTCTATTTTAAGAAGACAATATTTTTAACATTTATTTCTTAAATTGGGCCACTCCGCCAAAGGCGGTTGCGTCGCTTTTAGTCTTACCCAGGTTAACCTATATTATAGTTATGGATCTGCTGGGTTATGTCATTTTCCAAGCGTTTACTTTACCTAGTTGAGGGGCAGGTATAGCGGTATGTCATTAGTTTGGTTCGGTCAGAGTATTGTTCGTATACAAGTTTGGTATCCCACGAACAATTTGACCCACCCATCTAATGCATATGCATATACATATTATATTATTTTACGTGCGTCGACATTTGTATGTCTGCCGTGTGTCGTATATGTGTGTCCGTTTTGCAGTAAAGGTATACAATATTGTAATTTGAGCAAAAGTTTTTATACCTACGTTTTGAATAATTTGTTTAATACAATTATTATTAGTTTCGGACACTTCTTTAAATACACAATGTTATTGATATTGAATACATTTTTCAATACTTAAAATTTGTATTGAAAATTAATTATAATTTTATATTATAATACCTAGTATAAGAAATTACTTAAATTTTTATTTTAGGTGGTTTATCGGTTTATTTTTTTTAGATTCTGAATGGAGCGATGAATGTATTGAATTTACAATGATGTGTGTTTTTTTTTTGTGTCTGTGTTCATGATAAGTAGTTGAAATAATGTTTCAATTTTCAACTTCAGTATCTTGTTCGATGATAAAGCGAATCTAGTTGTTGCATTGGGGAGGTCAACATTTGAAATTCCCAATGATTTTCAAAAGGGCAGTGAAAAACAAAAGAAAACGGGTTTTTTTTACGCAAAATCAGTTTTTGACTATATTCATGAAATTTAACTGGTTATTTTTATTTACTTTAGTGTTTTCTATGCACAGTAAAATTTTCTAAATATTTTGATTTGTTTTGAACTGTTTACGGCATATTCAGTTTACAATATTTTTAGTTTTTTTACTATGAATGTCAATAAAACTTTTTTTGTTGGGTAAAAAAGCTTGAAAATGTAATACAAGGTTCCTATTATATTTTTACAATAACATTTGAAACATATTAAAAATCCTCAGTCACAGTTTTTTTTTAATAAGCATTTAAAGTTGAATCTTGACAAAATACGGAAAAATCACGAAAATTAGCAAATTATTTTGAGTTAAAAATTCATAAAAAATTTCTTTTTAAATCTAAGATTTGAAAATGTAATACAAGATTTCTCATAAGTTTGTCTACCTTTAACAAAAAAAAATGTCTACAAGCAAATAAAAATTAAATTTTGATGAGCGATTGAAGTTCATATTTTTACAAGATTGCATATTCACTCGATTTAAATTTAATACAAGGTTCCTGATATATTGTTACAATAGCAGTGGAAACATATAAAAAATACAATTATAAGCATTTTAAGTTCAAATTTAAAATGTAATAATTATTTTGTAGTTAAAAATGTATAAAATGTTCAACTTTTGTAGCTAAGGATTAAAAATTTAAAACAAGGTTTCACGTAAATAGGTTATATATAAATGACTTTATTCACAATAATATCATCAAATATCCTTGGTAATATCATAGGCTGACGGACCGTTTTCGCTCAGAATCGTTTTTCTTATACAATGATATTATATCATTGAATTCAAATTTAACATCATCCATTACAGTGACCCACTTATAACATACTGTACAGCAGAGCGACACCAGCTTGCCCACCTTTTTAGTAATGATGTTGTTAGATTTGAACTGAACAGTAGAAAAGGATTTATAATTTCAAAATGACAAATGCATTTTTATGGACTTATTAATTACTAAAATGTAACTTTTACTGCGTATTTATATGTATGATATATATTTAAGTATTTCAATACAACCTAAATAAATGGGCCAAAATATAAAACAGTATTCGGTAAGTAATTTAAATACGTTTTACCTATCTTACTCTGTATACGAATATGATAAACAATAAACATATATTATATACCTACATAATATATTGTCTATTATACCTTAATATATTATACGTATATGTTTTAATGTTTAAAAATGCCCAATACTATTGGAATGTCTTCGAGAGGGAAAAAAAGCTAACACAATAAAACGATTTTGGATTTGTAACGGTCCCCAAGGACACAAATATGGTATTACCGATGCCGGGGTCGGTGAAAAATATTAAAGTTTCTTATTTTGTTCGAACAACGTTTATGTTTATCTTCTGTACGTATAAATTACATAATAATAATATAATGTATTAGTACCTAATAATAATATAGCATACAAAGAATACACACTCGCTTGGTGAGCGACCATGAATATCGAGCATACATAATAATAAGTATTATAATAAGTCTTACAAAATGGTTTTAATTTATAAACCATCATCATATCAAAAAGTACCTATTATTCATCAATTAATTACTTCGTATCTCTTCTTTGATTCCATGCTATTATGTTATTTCCATTTTGGTGCCTATGTTAAGTAGTCAATAAAAAGTATTCCATCTATTTTAAATGGTGGCCCACTAATTATCTTTATCACTCGCAATAAGATTTCCTCATAGCATCATCCACCATGAAACCACAAGACCACGAAAATCTACACCTTCCTACCGTTTATAATAACAAAGCCATGTATACAGAGTGTGCCAAATCAACTTAAAACTTCTCCAATGAAATCTGACACTAACGACAAAATTTAATTCACACTTGATGAATCTAAATTATTTCAGTTCTAGCTCAATCACCTAATAATCACCCTATCAACATAAAATACAATCAATCTATGTTTAGCATAATCATTTTGTACGATTTTCCATAAATGTAGGTACCCTATGAACCTGCAAATTTGGCTGACATATGGACTTTTCCACAAAGCATATCGAGTCTGCTACCATTGAAAACCAACGTCCGCCTCCAATTCTTATCGACGTTGTAAGTGTAATTAACTTCAATAGGTATTTTTTTGGATACATTTAATTATTGAAAGGCGAAAAAGTATTTAATGGTGTATAACTATCTACTTCATCAGCTGATTCCTATGGCTCAATTATTAAACTAAGCAAAAGAAATTAAAAAAGGTGGATAAGTGGATGTCACTCTGCTGTACAGTAGGTTACAAGTGGGTCACTGTAATGGATGGTGTTAAATTTGAATCCAATGATATAATATCATTGTATAAGAAAAACGATTCTGAGCGAAAACGGTCAGTCAGCCTATGATTTTTCCAAGTATATTTGATGATATTATTGTGAATAAAGTAATTTATATATAACCTATTTACGTGGAGCCTTGTTTTAAATTTTCAATCCTTAGGCATAAAAGTTAAAAAATTTATAAAATTTATAAATTTTTAACCACAAAATAATTAATAAATTATAAATTTGATAAATTTTGTCAAAATTTGAACTTTAAATGCTTATAAAAAAAAATTGTGCATATGTATTTTCAATATTTAATATTATATTAAATTTTCACGCTTTTTTACCCAACAAATAAAAATTTATTGATATTTATAGAAAAAAAAACTAAAAAAATTTAAAACTGACAATGTCCGTATACAGCTCAAAAAGAGTCAAAATATTTTCAACATTTTATGGTGTATAGAAAATGCTAATATAAACATTCAGTGAAATTTTCAAGTATCTACAGTCATTCGTTTTTTAATTACAATAAAATAAGACAATTGTTACATGAGAAATCGAGTAAATATCAAATGTTGTAAAAATATAAATTTCAGACGCTCATAAAAATTTAATTTAAGTTTCTTCTAGACATTTTTTTTTTTGATAAAGGTAGACAAACTTATGAGTGATCTTATATTACATTTTCAAATCTTAGATTTAAAAAGAAAAATTTTTATGAATTCTCAACTCAAAATAATTTGCTATTTTTCGTGATTTTTCCGTATTTTGTCAAAATTTGAACTTTAAATGCTTATAAATAAAAACTGTGACTAAGGATTTTTAATTTTTTTCATCTACCTTTGAAACAATAACCTAGGAGCCTTCTATTAAATTTTCAAACTTTTTTACTCAACAGATAAAATTGTATTGATATTTATAGAAAAAAAAACTAAAAAAATTGAAAACTGACAATGGCCGTAAACAGCTCAAAAAGAGTCAACATATTTTGTAAATTTTATGGTGTATTGAAAATGCTAATATAAACATTCAATGAAAATTTCATGTCCCTACGGTCATTTGTTTTAGAGTTACACCAAAAACCAAAATCGATTTTCTCGAAAACAGATTTTGCGTAAAAATTCCCGTTTTTCCTTAATTCCGTATTTCTTTTGTTTTTCACGTCGCTTTTGAAAACTACTGGGAAATTTTTACTTTTGACCCCCCAAAGTACCAACTAGATTCACTTTCTTATCAGAAAAGTTATTATTGAAGAAAATCCAAGCACTTTTACTTTCCTAAAAGGTGATGACAGACACAAAAAAAAAAAAATAAAAAAAAAAAAAAAAAAACACACATCATTGTAAAATCAATACATTCATCGCTTCGCTCAGAATCTAATAAAGTAGATTTCCATAAATGTCAACTAAAACAAGAAAGAGCATTTAAAGTTATAATCAGAATTCTTCACCACTCAACTTCAGTGCAAAGAGAGGTCCTGGAGACTGTGAACCAATATTGGACCTAGATATTCTGAGAATATCTTGATAAATGGAAACTGAAACCAAATCCGAGGAAGACCTAACTTATTAGCTTCCGTTTAAACAATAAGCAACCCGAAATAAACTCAGTCAGAAAAATATTTTGTGGATAAAAAGATAATAAATAGTAATAATCCTAAGTACAAGGTCATCTTGGGTGATCTTGAAATTAATTAATTACATTCAATAACTATTATATTTAGTGGTATGCTTTAACTTATAATATTCACATATACACCTGTAATACTTTCTAAAAGTATCATTTTATATGATAAATAGCGTGAGAACCTGGTCCCCCACTGAATTTTTTCAAGTGATTCGCTTTTTACCTGAGAAGGAGTCCAAAGCAGGCTACCGTATTATAAAATAAGTCTAACTCAAGAACAATATAATATTTTTAGGAAAAATGCGATATTAAATTGTGTTAAATATAATACATCTAAAGATCTTAAGAGGATGTCAGCGCATTATTTGTTTTCTCTCTGACCCACCCGCAACATAGACAAAACACATTTGCGCAGAATCGTTTTTTCTATGTTTTTAAGTAATTTCAGAGTAAAATCACCCATTACAAAAAAGATAGAGAATAATATTATAGAGGGAATGACATATCGATTTTATAATTTATTGTTATTGAACTTTGTATTAGACTTTCAAAATAAACAAAAAAATGTTGTAAATTTAAATCATGTTTAAATTTTTTTGAAACAATATTTAGAGAAATCAATACGTCATTCCCTCAAAAATAATTTCTATTATCTCAGACTGAAGATTAATCCTGTGAGGCGGCATATAGCATATTATAATTTAACTTAATTTAGTTATTTTTGTGGTAAAAGAATATCTTATATATCTCACTTACAGAGATCATTTTCCAAATCTATCGACGTTCTCGTGCATTTTATAAGCAAATAACTAATGTTTGTAACACCTAAAGCAAAACTTGACATCCAGAATAAATATAAAGTAAAGGTTAGATGGACGTGAAAAAGATTAGAGTATAACTTAAGTATTACCCTATCCAATAGATGATTAGAAATACCACCACGGAGAAGCTTTTTTAGTAAAATCGTATGTTTAACTGTATTGAAATCCTTGATAAATTCCCCATACATAAAATATCAGTTTGATAACCTACTTTTTATATTAGTTGACTACCTATTTAAAACTATTTTGGTAAGAATCAAGGCCATTATTAAACTAATATACGAGGGAAATGGCATTAGTAATTTTCCAAGGAGTTAAGGATTTTAGGTAGCGACCAAAGTTTGGAAATGGGCCAATAATTCTTTAACGCCTAATTTATATACAGGAGTTACATAACTAGGGCTCGGATTTTAATGAATTTGCACTTTTTTTGGAATTTCTTACACGATGCTTTCCAATCTACAAATGTGTTTCAAATACTCTCAATACCGTTACCGACTTTAAGGTAAATACTAATTGAGTCTCGTGAAATTTAAAATATAATACTACTTGAGATCATGTTTAAAAACAAATTAAGTCCCATAAAATTTTAAAAAAATATAACTTCCTTCTCATTTTTACTTAGGAATATTTTTAACAAAAAATTATACAGGTATACCTAAAATGTTTTTTATAATATTAATTTTGAAAAACTTGATTAATGTGTGTTATATATTTTATACAACTTAGTTGCTTAAAATATATTATAATAATTAATGAGTATACTATAATATTATGTATAATTCAGTTGTTACTAGTTTAAATCTATGTATATAAATAAAAATAAATTGCGTATTAGATCATCATTTGAGAGCGGATCGATCGATTTAGCTGATTTTGCTGTTGTTCTTGTATTCTTAATTGTCAGGACACGATTTGTATAAATGGTTTTATTTTAGAAAAATCCACCGGAAAAGTTGGAAATCTGGATGGAGAAAATATAACAGTAGCAATCTGTCCAGCAAAATATAAACTAAAAATTCTCCAGTGGCACCATCTTTCTAGTAGAATAAAATAAAATTCCACTTTTTTAACGCAATTGCTTATTTTTTCACAAAATTACAAAATTTATAAACTTGATATTTGAAATTGTGGTTCATCTAATGCTCTAGACGTGTAATAAGAAAGGTTTTCAAAAAAAAAATACGCAGTTTAAACTGAATTTAAAGATGAGCTTGTAAAAGGCCATTTTTTTTTGTATTATAAATTGTTGTCTTTGGTTAGAACACAAATTGCATAAAAGTATTCGCCACTATAGACACGTCGTCGTAGAGAAAAAAACTATTTTTTGTTTTTCCTTTGGTTCATGTGATTTTGTGATTTAATAAAAATCAATAATAATATAAAATTAAATATCAATTAATTGCAATAGTAGGTGATAGAAATTACTTTTTTTATCAAAAAGCTTGAAAATTGAATACAAGTTTTTTCATATGGTGCTATTATTTGCTATAACTACCTATTATTATTGTTATTAAAAAAATATTATTCATAATGAATCTGATAGTATTGTATTTTACATTATTATCACGGTGACGGTATTACTACCTATATATTATACAATTTATACCTACATATTAATTATTGGTATTCAGTACCTTAGTATATAAACTAGTACCTATATTATAAGTGTAGTATAAGTATATTTTATATTATTATTATTATTTATATGATAGTAAAAATTAATAATTAGAATTATAGTTAATATATTATACACATTATTGTTTATGTTGACGATTTTTCGAGAAATTGTATGGAATTTTTGCGCACAATCATCCCATTTGCTCGCCGGAAAATAAATATCGAACGTTGTTTACGCATTTTTGTTTATAAAATACGATACGACTAAACCTTGTTAAGACCTTTGTCCTTTTGAGAGCTTTGAACGACCTCTGTTCGAGACAGTCCAGTGTAAAGGAATATATATGAACCACCCCATTGAAATAATACCCTTCACTATATATCTTATGTCGGGTTCCAGTGCGGATAATGGGAACTCTTATATATATATGTATTATAAAACCTGCAGAAAGGCCGCATTTACTTCATTTATTTAAAGTATACGATAATAATATCGATATATTAAGTATATAATATAATATTATTATTATTATATGATATATAATACGCGTTGAACACGGCGAGATCTTTATATTATTATATATAAATGGATACTACCAATAGTATTTCATTGTTATCAAAATACTGTTTTAAGTCCTAGAAAAATTTGCTGAGAAAACAAAATCACATAGGTAGTTTGACGATACTTATACCATATTTGTTATACATAATACATATAAACAATAAACATATTATCAATTATATATCACTTATAAACTTATTATAATATGTGAGATGCGTGCATAATGGAGAGGTAGCTTAGGTTGTATATATTGGTAATAACTAATAAGCATATCATATAGATAGCATTATAATTATGTGCGTCGCTTATCGTGTTTATAATCTATTAAAATTAAAAGTTGACTATTATTCATTAACGAAACGATCCTCAGTCATACGCGCAACAACTTCAGCTGTAGTAAGCGCATTAAAAAAAAAAAAAACAGGCCCGTTTTACCGTACGGATCCCTAAAAACACGGATCCTGCGATGTGCAGGTTGTCGAAATCGGAAAAAGGTTCAAAAAAAATTTGCCACCGTCATAATATAACGTTATATTTGGTATAGGTACATGATTGAGTGCATGCGTGTACATTGGATATATTTTCCATATCGAAAGAAAAACGTTGAAAATCTATACGGAAGAACACTCAATAATATGGAAAATTAAAAATCGACGATATACTGTCGGAAATCAGATGTTAAAAAAAGTATAAGCATAAGTAATCAAAAATCACCTATAGTCTAATTAGGGTAACTCATACGCTCCTGGTTTCTGAGAGAAACAATTCAATGTTCATACACGATAACATTTTATTAAAAAATATATACTATTATTAAAAAATTTCCGTTATAATTAAAGTTTTTTTCAATAAATATAACAGACTAATATATATATATATATAAGTAATAAGTATAAAGTAAATGTTTTTCTTTAATTTTAGTAGGGAGTGCGATCGCTCTATTGTCCAAACCACGAGCCGCCACTGATTATATTGTATGTCTACAATATGTGATGCAAGTACTAACACAGTATTGATAATATTATGTGATTTAGAAATAAAAATTAAAATGTGAGGGCTAGCTAGGTATTAAGAAAAAATGTACAACTATATTGGTGGTTAAACATTAATCTTAACTAGTGAATAAAAATAGGTTACTACTTAGTTATTACTTATTACTTATTAGTTAAAAAATGATTGGTATTTCTAATATAAATCTAAAATATTAAGCGTCATTGCAGTGCTATTGTATGTGACGTGAGTTCCGCAGTGGAGTGAAGAGTGAACTAACGACATAAGTTTGCGTAAACTAATTTCAAAGATTTGGCTATTTTCATGGTTAATTATTTATAGAGTATTATAGTTAAAATATAATATATCAATGTGTATTATAATTTATGTTTTTTAAATATGCAGAATTTTCATTAAAGTATGCATAAATAGGTATTTAATGATCTGGTGAGCTCCGGGGCGTTATCCGCGAACCGAATACATCTATATAGTATGTAACGTGTTGTGAATCCTGCTCAGTGACATTTTTCACGAATTAATTAATGTAAACGTAAACTACACGGTGCACATTTTACAACTTTTTCAGCACCTAGCCATTTTGATTAACTGTTTATACTTTATAATGGTTTTTATCGGATATTTTCACGAGGCATTGAGACTCCAGTTCACGTATAGGTATACGCCATGATGGTTTTGAATCATATAATGTATTTTTTTTAATTTGGACTCCAATTCGATTGTTTATTTATTACTAATATACATTTAATAAATATCAAAAATATTACACACATCGTATATCTGATACCGGTTTGATAATATAATAATATATCATATAACAACACCGCGACTATAGACACTTGACTAACACAATATACAGGTTGATTCACCAAGCATGCTCATTTCTCACCCCTTTTTTCTTCAATAATGCAGTTATTGAAAATCTGTTGTTTTAGAATTTATTTAAGACCATATTTATAAATCCTTGAGATTTTTTGTACTACTTAAGGAGTATTCTGTGGAGATACAAACTTCTGTTTTTCAAATAAGAAGACCCATTTTAAACTCTAAATTGTACAGTGGATAATTTTTCTGAAAATTTTGTAGTATAAGAATCAAAATTTGTACAAGTAGTTTTTGAGTTATTTAACTTAATGTTGTAAAGATAAAAGATTCATTGTAATGAAGCTTATAAGATATGGTAATTTCAAAATCTTAGTCATTAATAATAATCAATAGTAAAAAATTATAATAAAATATACTTGTTAGATCCAATTATATATATATTTAATATTTTTGTAAACCCATTTTTAAGATTTTTAATCTTGTAGTACAAATATTTTTATAACTAAAAACCACTCACTCGAATTTTGAATTAAGTACATCAATATTTTCCAAAAATGTATCCACTAAATAATTTATAGTAAAAATGGGAGGAGGCCTTCTCATTTGGAAAACAGAAGTTTGTACCGCCACAGAACACTTCTTATATAATACAAAAAATTCAAGAATTTGAAAAATTGTCTTTCAGTATATTTAAAAATTCCAAAAATCAAAATTTGAATATATTCATTATAAAAGGAAAAATTGGGGAGAGCATGCTTGGTGAATCACTCTGTAAATAGGTATAGGGTACGGGATGATCGACAATTACGTTTATTGAAATATTGATTTTGTTAATAGTTGTTGATTGGCCACAAAATATTAATTAAATATTTCGTTTCCATACAGTTGTTGCAAGTAACTAGTAATAAAACATATACCACCTATGTTAATACATAATAATGTGTACCAGAATACACGGCAATGCGTTGCTATTGCTAGATTTTTGTGATTATGCGAGCAGTATATTATGAGATAGGCAATCTACTTGTGGCAGATCGCGGACTCCACATGGTGCGTACATAATAGCATATATAAGTTAGCTCTAAATATAAGTATATAAGTAAGCTCTTAAGTATCAAAAAATGAAACAAATGTGTCCACCAAAACCGTGGTTTGAATTCGATACATGCTGTACTAAAATACACAGGATTTTTGCATTAATAATAATAATAATTATTATTAAAACTAAATAAAACCAATAGCAACCATTTATAAACAAAAAATAATAATAATAATCTTAAAATATCGGTTTGAGAACTTCCCCAAGTTGGTCCTCTTATTTGCCTTTTTTCGAGACAAAATGTAGCCTTCTTTCCCGAGGTCTAATCTGTATCTGTACCAAATTCCATCGCGATCAGATGAACGGTTTAGGAATGCATAAAGGACACAGTCTGTCAGTGGCAAACAGTTTTTGTCTTATATATATAAAGATATGTATTAATTCTTATATACTGCCGCTGGTAGCAGGCCACTGGTCTACATGGTTTACCTATAATCCATACTATATTTAGATCGAAATGATTATGTTGGCGATCGAGAAATTTATGACAACAATGATGACATATACAATATGTAGTTATACAATATTACATTTATACATATATATTTTATTTTATAATTGACATTAAACGCGATAGTTCAGTACTTCAGTAAAATATTATATTTTGTCTCGATGTGAGTAATTGAAATATTATAGGTGGGTACATGCCCTGCGAATTTTCTTTGAACCGAACATCGTACGTCATAACTCATAATATATAATATATAATTATTTTGTTGTCTACATTATAATATCCGTTCCTACTAACTAGTTATATTTTACAAGATCAGCCAGCGCAGCAGCAGCACACGCAAGCTGCATTTTGACATTTTTATAATATATACTTATAATAAAGTTGTTGAGCTACTTGTACTGACATATACGTGTACGTCGTATATTGGTACGGTGGATAACTACATTAGCCGGTGACCGGTGTGGTTGACAATTACCGCATAGGTGGAAATCCATTAAAACTTCAGGAGGGGGGGCTAACATTATTAACATCAATGTGATCGGGGGGCTTTGATCTTACAAAACTAAAGAAGGAGGGGCTTGATGGATTTTAAGAGGTGGGGCAAAGCCCCTTCAAACTGGACCCCCACCAATTTCCACCGATTTACCGGCAAAATTAGTACGAGCTGCCTAATATTTTTAATATTTATTATATTATGACCAAAACTAGCTGCTACTGATATTAAGATACCTAGGTACCTATCACCTACGAAATAATTAACTGTTCGATTGAGTTGGAACAATAACCAATATACATATACAATAAATCAGTAAGCTCGTTAACTCTTTACACTCTATACTCACTATGCAGTCATATGAATATGTTATATATTATGTATTTTACTTTGCAACTTAAAACGTCATAAATCATACGGTTTAACGATTTATATTATATTTATTATTATCATTATTATTATGTTTTGTACAAGAAGAAAAAGTATAACGTAATTAATAATATAAATTAACTCATAAAATAAACGATACACTTATCGTTGTGGCATACGTATACCTATATATATTTATAAAATACAGGTTATTTTTTAACACTGCAGCGGTAATCGGTTAGCATTGCGTGCTATTATAATGGACGTTGAAAAATATTATATTATTATTTTACGTTGGCATAATAAAACAAAAATAATTATTGTTCGGACTTGCCCGCAACCACCGTATCGGTATATTCTGATTTTTGACACATCGTCTAGGTTTAATAATTCTCGGCCATAATTTGAAATTATAAAGCTGGTTCTGATGTATATTGTGTAGCATGAATTGGACTGCATTTGAATGACGAGCATTTGTGCACCAAATCGCGCGTACCACCGCGGTATACAACCGCTGACATTGGCTTTGGCTTGACCGCAGTTATGCACAATCATATAACTATATTATTATGATTGATGATATCATTATAATATATATCTCTTATATTATATTTTAATGAAGCTATACATCGTGTTGTATACAATCATATAAATGAGAGCGATTAGTATTTAAAAAAATTTACATAGGTGGACAAAAAGATCTACGAAAGAAAAAAATGAATAATATTATTGTAAAGGTCAACAAATTTTGGGTAGCACGAGTACCGGGGTAGCTACAATGTTTTTTGTGTTTGAAAGTTTTCTACAATAAAGAAGATAAACTTTAGTTTTTACATTATTGTTTTCAATATTAAAAATATTTTCCGAGTTTAAATATAAATCCTACACTGTGTTGTTTACTACTGCTTTTATTTAATAATCAAGATGTTTAATTATTAAACACTAGCGTAATAATTTTAATTCAATGAAATCAATTAATGCACTGGTAGTCACTGTAGTCACTACAGTCACTGCCAGGGTTTGCATTTGAAAAAAAAATTCCATTACATTTTATTTACAATTAAAACGTTACACAATGTTTGCGTTTATCGTTATTCAGAATTAAAACGTTATCCAAGTTTTGCGTTTCTTGTTATACAGAATTAAAACGTAATCCAAGTTTTGCGTTATCGTTATTTAGAACTAGAACGTTATACAAGTTTGCGTTTATCGTTATACAGAATTAAAACGTAATCCAAGTTTTGCGTTATCGTTATTTAGAACTAGAACGTTATACAAGTTTTGCGTTTGTCGTTTATTAATACCTATTAAATTTAAAAATAATAACTAAGGCGGGTAGGTACCTAATGGCCCGGATACGGAATATAATATAATCAATTCTTGTTAGCATGAAATAAATGTTTTTACGAAACTAGTAAACCTTTTAAATAAATAGATTTTAAAATATTTCGTTTTGAGTTATGTTTTGTTTAATGATATATAATATATTTTATAAATCATTATGTTTTGTTTTGCGGTACCTAAATATTAATAAATATATTTAATTATCACTTTCCGTTATAATAACGTTTACAAATTTCAATAGTTTTTTTGTCAAATATAACATGGTATTATGTGTATATATCAACATTAAAATTAAATCAAGAAAAAGAGTGCTTCCATATTATTAACGTCTTCTAAAGTTAGTTTTTATGGTAATTAAGCGGGTACAACAGATAATAACAATAACTATTGTATACTCCATAGTATCAATAAGATAACAATGCTGAACATTTCCGATCAAATTATTGTTAGGTGTAGAAATGTATATATTTTTGTTTTATGTATTATATATTATTTGCGATTGGGTCTACGGGATACTGTAGCGCCATCTATGAACGCCAATCGTATATTACGCATTCTCTCAAAGAGCAAAACATAATCAATCGACAAACACCAAACTGTTTTGTCTTACCTTTTGAATGTTTTTATTATCATTTCAAATTGTTTTGCACACATAAATAATCATGTCAGGAATTTTAGATTCTGAGCGGAGCGATGTGTGTTTTTTTATATATATTTTATTTTGTTTTTATTTTTGTTTCTGTAATCACCTTTTGGGGCAGTAAAAATGCTTTAATTTTCAACTTCAGTTCTTTTTTGATGGGAAAGTGAATTTAGTTAGTGCATTGGAATGCAAAATTCCCAATAGTTTTCAACATCGCCGGAAAATACAACAAAAAAAGATAAGGAAAAATGGAAATTTTTACACAAAATTGGTGTTCGACAGAATTTTAGTTTTTGATGTAACTCCAAAACAAATTACCGTAAACATATGAAATTTTCCTTGAATGTATTGGCATTTTTTTTAATTCAAAATATATTAACATTTTCAGTTTCTAATTTTTTTTAGTTTTTTTCTTTAAAGTTCAATAAAATGTTATTTGTTGGGTAAAAAGTTTGAAAATTTATTACAAAGCTCCTAATATTGTTACAATTATAAATGAAAAATATTAAAAATTATTTTTTTTTATAAGCATTTAAAGTTCAATTTTTGACAAAATACGTAAAAATCATGAAAATGTGCAAATTATTTTGCATTGTTGATGAGACATTCATAACAATTTTTCTTTTTAAATATAAGATTTGAAAATTGCATACAATACTGCTCATAAGATTGACTATTTTTATAAAAGGTATGTCTACCAGAAAGTCAAATTAAATGTTTATGATCATTGAAGTTCAAATTTTTATAACATTGGATATTCACTCGACTTCTCATTGTAGTGTTTTTCTTATTTTGTTATACTTAATTCAAAAACGAATAACCGTAGACACTTATAATAAACACTATATGTTCATTTTATCATTTTCTATACTGAATAAAATTTTCAAAATATTTCGACTCATTTCGAATTGATTAATTTTTTAGTTTTTTTTTTGTATAAATGTCAATTAAATTTTATTCATTGAGTCGAAATGCTTGAAAATTGAATTCGATTCCACACACATTGTTACAACATCAGCTTAAAAATATTAAAAATACATATTATGTACAATTTTGTTTTATAAACTTTTAAAGTACAAATTTTGACATAATTTATCAAATTGAAAATTTACAAATGCTGTTAAAAATTTTTTAAATGTCCAATTTGTATCTATAAGGATTGAAATTTTAAAACAAGATTGCACGTAAGTAATTCATTCTGTAACCATGAAATCTAAAAAATATACATTAACACAGTTTTATTTATAGTTATTTTAAGTTAAAATTTGGGTGAAATACATATTAAATAACCAAGAATAATGATTTTAGTTATTTTATTGTCATTTAATAGTATTAATTCAACATACTAGCAACCATATAAATAATAATTAACTAGTAATAACAGTATAAATATAATATAAAATATCCTACACTGAAAATCCGTCTCCGCTCAGAATCGTTTTTCGTATACAATGGTATTATATATCATTGAATTCGAATTTAATACCATCCATTACAGTGACGCACTTGTAACCAGCAACTGTACAGCAGAGTGACATCCACTCCCGCTTTTTTTTGTTTTTATCTAAAATAATCTTTTTAATAGATGATGATACCGAAATAATAAGCAATTGATATCGCAGTGAATAATATATAAGTATTCCTTCTTTGTTTAAACAACAAAACAACGTTTTGCATTCAACATACATATTAATATTCTACTCATGGGTAATATTTTAATAATATATTATACGATGAATCCACATATTTTGATTAATTTTATACGTTTTGTAGTTAAACACAAAAGTAAAGTGGGGGTGTAGTTCTATATATTAAAAAAAAATTTACATTGTACATTAGGGTAGTACAAACATGTAGCTACCTACTTTTTGTTTTTACTTGTGTGATATTTTTTATTTAATATATTAGATATAAGTAAAATTCATAGAAATTGAGATGTTTATTAATTATGATATTATGGATACGTTTACAGTAATGACAGACAGTAATCATTAATAACACTTACGTTTGGTAAAACCAAAAAAAAATTGTCACTATATAGGACTGTTGCATTGAACGCCCTTATATTATATGATCTGTTTGTAGGTATATACACTATACTTAGCTATAAATGTATTATTTAAAATGATTCTAAGTAACATTAAAGTTAACAATATATACAAATATTATGAATGCCAGCACATCTAATTTTTCTTTTAATATCTACTCTGACACCCGGAGAAACTTCATTCGAATGAATTCCCGACCTTACCTAAAATCGTGTGTACCTATATAATTTGTAAGTGGATATTGAATATATTTACCCACAATCGTTCGAAATGCACGTTTAAAGATCAAAATAAAAAATCATGTGCAGTATAATACTAGCGTATAATACTATAATGGCATTATAGGTACTGAAGGTTTAAAAGCCATTTTCCAACCCTGCAGAGAACAATAAAAAAAAACGTTAGAAGCTTTTTTAATACACGTATTCTATAGGCAAGTATAAGGTATTTTGAAAGGAATCCAAAATGTTTCGAAATATCAGCTACTATAACGGATTTGACGCAGGAAAGTATTTTGTATATTAAAAAAAAAAGTCAAATTTCACAGAAACAACCTTTTTATAAAAACAGTTGAGCGACGACATGAATGGTAGTAATAAACAGTTAAAGTTTAAGAATTTGAGGAACGCAGCATAATTAACAAGAAACTGTTTCTTAAAATAAATATTAATATCTTATAACAACCCGCAACAACTTTATTAGGGATGTAAAGTATATTACTTACCCAGAATCAGGAATTAGCATTTTCTTTTATTTGTTCATATTTATAAATAAAATACTTAAATATTATAATCAATAAAAAGATGTAATATACTTTTTTTATTGTTTTCTGTTTTTTTTAATCGTGTGTTTTTTAAAATAAATAATTGATTAATATAAATTAGTACAATTTATAAAAATGTTTCCACTGCGATTTTCAACTCATCTCAAATCTAATTCAATAGGTTAGATGGTAATGATAATATAAATATTAGTTTTTATGGTAATGATAATTGTAATTACACAGTAACTCGTCATATATAGTTAAACATTTACTTTGTAGATATATTATAAATTATAATAGTTTCATTTTTACGTGGCTCTAATTTTAGAAATTTTTGATGAATGCATTTTAATTTGAACACTGAATTTTACGTACTGAATCCTATACTTTTTCCGTAGGTGAATAATCTAATATTTAATTAATATGTAAAATAAATTATTCTTCAATAAAAACATGCTAACAAAAATATATTTAAATAAATCGCTATGGATTTTTTTGCGGGAATCTTAACAATATTATTATTAAAGAACAATTTTTAAGTCTAAGAGCAGTATTATTGTTTGTTATATTTTATCTGATTTAACAATATATTAGCTGATGTTTGTTGCATAATTATCTTTTACATTTGGAGAGGAAAAATTTGATGATTTATTTCAATCATTAATATAATTATTAAATTATTAAAATTATTAGTTTTAGATTTTAATCATATCAATTTACGTATTGATTTTACAACAATATGTGAGTGTTGTTTTGTTGATCGCGAATACACCTTTTATATAAGAAAAATGCTTCGATATACCTAGAACATACTTAGGTTGGTCTCTAATAAAAAAATTGATATAGTTTGTACATAGAGAAAAATGAACATCCGTAGAAACTTGAGATTTTCACCAATTTTTTGTAATAGGTATCTAGAGCATTTTCTAGACATGATATAATTTTCAAAATACCTATATATTGGCTATTTTTGAGCTATTTATATACAGACATTTAATCGACTTCTTTAAACTGTGATACCTACCTACTACGTTCTTCACAATAATTATGTTCTGCTTGGGGTAATTAAAAAAAAAAAATTTTTAAAAATACACAGTGACAATAATTTCACAATCGGTTTGGCTTCGGTCTCGGATTTCCTTTCACATAAAAACGCCGCACAATCGGCTTTAACGATGCGTAGCTTAGCACGTCATCGTTTAAAAGCGCCCAACGAACTACATCGTTATAATATACACACGGCTGAGTGTGCCTGCAGGTATCGTTACCGGAACCGGATGTAGCGCCGTCGGCCGCGAACTCGTTGCTGCCGATTTGGCCGTGGTATCGGAACAGGCAGCACTGCGCCATACGGATGCGCGATGGTTATCATTATTCAAGGGTGGATGTACCTAAATGCATTTGAATATTTTATTTCATTCACGGTAAAAATCGAAGACAATAATATAGGACAGACAATTATTTTATGAGCACTATGTAGTATGTACAATCAAATACTTAAATGTATTTTAAATTGCGTAAATATAATATGCATGTTTTTAACAATCAATTTTAAGTTTTAAGGTTAAAAAGAATTTTATTTGTATTGTATTAATTATTAGTGCATACCAGTCTATAAGTGTTATTTAAATAAGTAAACTAACCAAATATATTTTACATTAATTTTAGAAAAATAATCGGGTAACGCTCTTCTATACATTAGGTGTCTATAGAATAACTCAATCACTGTAATAGATGTGTTAAATTGTATAAAATCATTGTATACGAAAAATGATTCTGAGCGAAGACGGTCAGCCTATAATATTACCAAGTATATTTGATGATATTATTGTGAGTAGGTAATTTATTTTACTACTAGGCATATTAGTATACAACAGTAGGTTAAATACACTAATAATTTTTTTTTTTTTTATATATAGCATTATAGGCCATTTAGGCCCTTTGCTGCCAATATCAAATTCTTCCACTCTTCTCTATTATATGCATGCATTAGGTCTCCATGCCAATCTGGTCTTAACTCCTGGATATCTCTTTTGACTGCATCTATCCAACGCTGCTTCGGTCTGCCGCGAGGTCTTTTCCTGTTTAAGTTGTTTACAATTACCTTCTTGACAATACTATTATCCGCTCTCCAAACGTGACCAGCCCACTCCATTCTAGTGCCTTTTACAAATTGTACTATATTTCCTTTTCCATATAATTGTTGTATTTGTTCGTTTGACCTTCTCTCCCACACTTGGGTATCAGGATTATATACGGGACCATAGATTTTTCTTAACACCTTCCTTTCAAATATCTTAAGTTTATTCTCATCTCCTGCTGTTGTAGCCCAAGTACAGCATGCATAAGTCACAACTGGTCTGAGGTACGTAGTATATACACTAATAATAATAATAATAATAATAATATAATAATAATAACAATATACTCTAAAAGTGTCATATACCTACCCAAGTAATATTTTTAAATTACAACAAAATAACTAAAATTGTAAATTATGTTTTTGCTATTTTAAAGTAGAATGCAGAAATATGTTACATCTACAACTTTTTTTTAGTATCTATCAATCTATCTATACTTATCTGGCCACATATTTGATATTTGAGCGCATATTTTTTTTTAGTACATTTATTAATGTTTTATAAATAATATTATACAGCATATTTTAAAATTGTGTTGAACATAATATATTAATAATGTTTTTTTACTGCATTTAAATCTACCAATTAGTTATCGTCAACTCATCGCAGTCCTCCGTGGCCGCTATCCGATTGGACAGGAACACGTAACCGTTGAAGGACGTGACTTAAGTGTCAAAAGTCGTGTAGTCGCCACAGTCTACTGCAGCCTGCGGTTTCGGATCACAGCTATCTGAGAGTGGGTGGTGACCACAAATATCATGTAGTGGCAGTGGCACGTTTTAGGCGTCTTCGGAGACCAAAGCTGAGTCTCCAAGCCCGGGTGTGCCACAGTTATAACGAGTTTGGAAGATAAATGACAGTTTGTTGGGAAATTAAAATAACTTCATTTACTATAATAATTAATTTTTTTTTCGAAAACATTGTATTTATTATAAGTATTATTAATATTATATATTTAATTATTATAGTACCTACCTATAGTATATTATAATATTTACGTAATTTATTATTGTTATTAACTAATAACTTTTGAGTTAATGCCGCCTTACCGTAGAAGGGTGTGAATAGGTTCATGCCTCATGGTTTTTGAAAATGTCATTGTGTAGATCAGTTTTAACATTATACGTACAAGTTGCAAATCCCCATGAATAATATTTTTGAATTAGTTACAAGAAAATAATAAAAATTGTTATATTATTCGTTTGGAATTTAAAATTTAAAATATCTAATTTTGTCCAAATTTTAACTTCAAACGTATATGAAAGGGCCTGTTTTTTTAAATTTTATTTCCCCAATTATTAAGAAGAGTAATTAGGTACCTACTGGACATTTTTTTATTTTTGACAGCTTAAGTACCAACTAGATTCAGTTTTCTACCAGCTATAATAATAAAATAATAGAGTCAAAAATTGAGTAATTTTTCTACTGTAAGAAGCGTCTTCAAACACAAAAAAAAACATATTATTGTAAATAATTATCACTCCGCTGAGAATCTAAGAAAATTGCACGTATATATTAATTATTATTATTTTTTTTTTTTTTTATTGGGTAACACGCGGCAACATAGGCCATTGGGTGTGGGGGAGGGCACTGTAGGTTTTTAAATTGGGTAGGTTGGTACACGTGTGTGTTGTGTTTTGGAAGAGTTTCTAATGGGGCACCCGTAGGTTTCTGCCGTGCCCCGGGTGGGAGGATGACGGACTTGTTCTCCGGACACCGTGACTTGCCTGAAGAAAAATGCCGCCCGCGGCCAAGGTATCGAACTCGGGTCGGCTGCGTCGCAGCCGACGCCTTAGTCCGATTAATTATTATTATTAATATATTTTATTATAATTATTATATTTTTATATTTTTATACACACAAATCAAAAAAATATTTATTATACAAAAGTTGGTAAGTATTTAAAAAACAAACTGCCAGGTTTCTGATTCTGCGTAGGAGAAATTAAAAGCAAATGTATAAATTATAAACATACAATAATATGCGACAGTTTGGCACCACAGTGGTTAATTTAAAATTCAAATCAATATGGTTATGTGTTATATGTTATGCTAGCCGTCATGTTTGTGATTTTATATTTTTAAAACAAAACATCAGTTGAATTATTTTATGCTGCCAGATGACAAAATTAATTATATAAGTACCTAATTGTTCATCTTCTACTTTGAATAGTTTCTTTGTAAGTCATGAACAACATTTTTACTATACAAGATATATTATATTATAAATTATTAAATTATATATTATGATTGATTATTCAACCTTATTGTATACTCACGAAATTTACCTTAAAACGTTTCAATTTAGTGCGATGATTCCCACGCTAAAGGAAATGTCGTTACGGAATAAATGCCCGGGAATTATTGTTATAAAATAAAGTCCTTTGTAGAATAGCAAATTAAATTAACTCTCACGCTGTCGACCAATTTAAATCAACGAGTGAATAAAATATATATATATAAGTATATATGTAGATACCTAATTTCAAGAGTACCTACCTATAGTTAAAGTGTTTAACCGTATAATCCTGTTATTTTTAGCCGATAAATTGTTTTGATAGAGCTATCTAGTAACATTAAAATCAAATAATATTAAATAAATAAGTAGGTAAAGTGTCATAAGAAATAAATAGTATATCGGCATCGCCTTATCGGACATATGCATCTGCATCTGCAATTTGTGTGTCATACAATTAGTTGTAAATTACTCGTATACCCGATGATAATAGCATATTATGCTTATTATATCATACCTAGTGTTGTTTTTAATTGATTAACGTAAGTTATGAGTTTTTCGTAACAACAAATATTGATACGATAATAGCATATTTTAGAAAGTCATTTTTACCTATTAATTATTATTATTATAAAATTTGCTATGCAACCAAACCCATAATTCGAAACTAAGACTGATTCACGACTAAAATAGCCTGATCAAAATATTTTATGACGTTATATGATGACGTTATTCCAGTATTGGATTTTCAGTACTGCCTTGGTTTAGGTGCAGGTGGACTGTCGGACTAGAACTGGTGGTGGCGTGGTGCAATACCACGCTTAGTAATAGTACAGCACTGTACCAGTGGAGTATTTGAGCTCATTCAGGGGGGGAGGTGGTACAATTTAAGTGTACATCTTTTAAACATATTATTATTGTATTAAAATCTGCAATGAATAATAATAAATTATAATAAAATTAGTAACTAGTATCTATTAGTTACTACAGATCAAAAATATTTTCTCTGGTTTCAGAACTGTGTTTTTTTATCAAGTCTCCCCTTTTCTTCCATCTCTATCTTAAGTATTTGAAAACCAGCGACTAAGTTGACTAGAAATTTCTTTAGAAACCACATCTAATATTAAAATATAAATATGAACTGTTTCTGACATTTTTTAAAAAAAAAAAACTAAATGTTGTTATAGATTCCAAGTAAATATTTGTATAAGTTTCTGTCCCAGAAAAATTTAATATTTTTGCACCATTTTTTCTTTCCAAAAGGCAGTGTAGAGTAATTGTACATCTTTTGTAATAATTAGAAGAATTAATACTGTACAAATTTCCGACACTATTAAGATGTACTCTTAACACTATACAACGTATAATATTTTTGAAAGATTAAATAAATAAAAAAAAAAAAAATAAATAGTTGATAACAATACATGTTTTGTACCAATTTAGAAATCATTCTCACTAATATTTTTTAATAACTCAACATAAGTTTTTGATTGTTTATCAAAAAAAAAAAGCTTCTAAATTAATTTTAGGCAAATCAATTATTGTATTATCTTGTTGAAATCTATGAATATAAATATCAATAATGTAGTAGTATTCATGTAATATTTACGACCAGGGTCAGTGCCGGTAAAATAAATATATTAAAAATGCACATGTTATTATAACTGTTACATTCTTCGCTTGACTTAGAATAAAATATTAATTATTAAAAAATATTATAAAAAAAGGTAGATTGTTTATCAAATGTTGTTTTCTATAAAATTAATTTAATAATAATGCATTTTAGATTCTGAGCGAAGCGATGAATGTATTGATTTTACAATGATGTGTGTTTTTTTTTTAATTTTTGTATCTGTCATCACCTTTTAGGACAGTAAAAATGCTTGGATTTTCTTCAACAGTAACTTTTTTGATAGGAAAGTGAATCTAGTTGGTACTTTGGGGGGTCAAAAGTAAAAATGTCCCAGTAAATTTCAAAAACGACGTGAAAAACAAAAGAAAAATTAAGGAAAAACGGGAATTTTTACGCAAAATCTGTTTTCGAGAAAATCGATTTTGGTTTTTGGTGTAACTCTAAAACAAATGACCGTAGGGACATGAAACTTAGATTGAATGTTTATATTAACATTTTCTATACACCATACAATTAAAATATTTTGACTCTTTTTGAACTGTTTACGGACATTGTCAGTTTTCAATTTTTTTAGTTTTTTTTCTATAAATATCAATAAAAATTTTTTTGTTGAGCAAAAAAGCGTGAAAATTTAATATAAGGTTCCTGATATATCGTTCTAATAGCAGTTGAAAAATATTAAAAATACATAGGCACAATTTTTTTTTATAAGCATTTAAAATTCAAATGTTGACAACATATATCAAATTTATAATTTATTAATTATTTTGTAGTTAAAAATTTATAAAATGTTATGGCTAAGGATTGAAAATTTAAAACAAGGCTCCACGTAAATAGGTTATCTATAAATTACTTTATTCACAATAATATCATGAAATATACTTGGTAATATCATAGGCTGACTGACCGTTTTCGCTCAGAATCGTTTTTCTTATACAATGATATTATATCATTGAATTCAAATTTAACACCATCCATTACAGTGACCCACTTGTAACCTACTGTACAGCAGAGCGACACCCTTTTATCCACTTTTTTTTATCAAATATAGTTTTTTTTATAACAAATTTAGATTATAAATTAACATTTTTTTTTATTAAATAGATTTCTTTATTAATTATCGGTTTTGTATTTATAATATGGATTTTTAATCAAACTGACTTTATTAACATATTTTATCAAATAGAGATATATTAAAATACTATGGATTTTTCACAAAATAAATTCCGTATGTTAAAGTTTTTTATTCATTAAAATTTTTTTTTATTTAAGAGATTATTTATTAAATATTCATTTAATTGTTAGTTGATAAAAAACAATATTTGATCATTAATCTCTATTAATATAAAAAAATCTGAATGAAATAAAAAATCTAAATATAAGGAACTTATTTGGTAAAAAATCCATAATTTAAGAAATCTATAAATTATAAAAATGTTAATAAAAAATTTTTGATAAAAAATTCATATTTTATAAAAAAAACTAGCTCTAAGAGAAACTTAGACGCCTGTTGGACTCACTAATAGTGGGTATCGATTTTGGAGTAAGAGTCGTTTGAATTATAAAAGTTGTGACAGTTGTAAGAAAAAAATCATTAAAAAATGGTATAAAAATTGATGAAAATCAATATAAAATTTATAAAAATATTATAAAAAATTGATAAAAAATCAATAAAATTGTATAAAAATAATATAAAAAAATTAATAAAAAAATCAATAAAAAATGTCATAAAAATAAAATAAAAAACGATAAAGAATGTTTTAAAAATCAATGAAAAATTAGAAAAAATTGATAAAAAATTCTATAAAAATTCAAATTTTATAAAAAAAAACTGGCTCTTATTGAAACTCAGACGCCTGTTGGACTCGCTGAGAGTGGGTACCAATTTTGGAGTAAGAGTTGTTTGAATTATAAAAGTCGCGACGGTTGTAAGAAAAATATTTTTTGGACCCTGTGTTTTGATATTATATGTATCGGTGGTTAATCCACCAAACGACAAACTTGGTATAACTTTGATGCTTTAGAGTTAAATCATACACTTACGTGCAAACAGCACGGGGTCCTCGATCTACCGCAGGTAGATTGCCTACCTGATAATATACTGCTGCGAATAAGAATTTTTATTCCGGGCAACAGAAAAGTTAAGATGAATCTAGAACATCATACACCGAATATTAAATAAGGCATTGAACAAAGTTTGAGTCATATACATTTTGTACATTTAACGGGGAACGAAGTGCACGGGATCAGCTAGTATATTATAATTAGACTAGTTTTAAATTATTTGTAAGTACTACGAAATTATTCACACCGTTCTTCAGTTTCGGTAAGCGGTATTGACTGATAAGTGGTCAGTGATAACTATTAAAGTTAATAACAATTATATATTATTTTATGATGTAATGAATTAATAATATATGATGTGATGCTCTAGGCAAAAATTAGTTCAACTCATGTTCACCGTAAGTAATACTGATGGAAAAATAAATTACTAATGACTAGTAACATAAATATATTATGAAGTGTTCTTAGAAAAAATGCTGGCGGTTCATCCTTACACTCCGCTTAGAATTTTTTTGGTGCGCAATAATTTTAAATTTAATTCAAATTTAACTTAATGCATTTTAGTGATCACTGCATATTTTTAAACCCAAATCTAGATCAATAATCTTTACATAATATCTAACTTTTTGCATATGGTTGCATCACTCCTATGGTTGAAAACAAAAATTGTAATGTTATTATTTAAAGCATATCATGTACACCAGCGGTTCCCAAACTGTGAGGCGCGCCTCCCTTGGGAGGCGCAAGCTTTTGGCAGGGGAGGCGCGAGCCGCGTGGTAAATATTGATATTTTTGAATCAACAATAATTTTGTTGAAATGTCATAACTATTCCAAACAAATATTTCATACTGATGAAAAAAAATAATAATAAACCAAATTACTCTATAGAATTGCTTATCTATGTATTATAAAATCAATGGTATTACTAATATAAAGTCGCGTTATATTCGTACAATAATATACTTGATTCGGTGATTTCCGTAAATGTCGTTAAAAGTATTAGCTGCCGATAGTATGATTCCAAATAAATTAAAGCGTCATTTTGAAACTAATCATGGATCGTTAATTAATAAAAAACGTGATTATTTTGTAAGGCAACGTGAACAATTAGAAAAACAATCAACCAGTTTTATTAAACAGACAAGTGTTCCAACCAAAGCACTTTTAGCTTCTTATAAGGTAGCATTTCGTGTTGCTCAGAGTAAAAAACCTCATACAATTGCTGAAGAACTCATTTTACCATCAGCAATTGATATGGTTTCTACTATGATCGGGGAATCTGCTGCAAACCAACTTAAAAATATTCCCTTGTCTAATAATACAATAAGTCGGCGAATTCATGATATTTCTGAAAATATAAATGAACAGCTTATTAGTAAATTAAAAAACAAAAATTTTGCAATTCAACTTGATGAAGCTACCGATAGTAATAAAGACGCACACTTGATATGTTATATTCGTTTTATGGACAAAACAAATATTATAGAAGAGTTATTATTTTGTAAACCAATTTTCGGAGACACTAAGGCTCAAACCTTATTTGATATCACTAATGAATTTATGAATTGTAATAATATTAATTGGGAAAACTGTTTGGGTGTATGTACAGATGGGGCTCGAGCTATGGCTGGTCATTATGGTGGACTTCAGGCTTTAATACGAAAAAAAGCTCCAGAAATGATATGGACTCATTGTATTATTCATCGAGAATCTTTAGCATCACAAAATATGTGTCCATCGTTAAATACCGTACTTCAAACAGTTATAAAAGTAGTAAGCTACATAAAAACAAGGCCTGTTAAAGCAAGGTTCTTTAAAAAAATATGTGAAGAAATGGGAGCAGAGCATACTGCGTTACTGTTTTATTGTAATTCTAGATGGCTATCAAAAGGAAACGTACTAATACGAGTGTTCGAACTTAGACAAGAACTTTACACTTATTTGAGTGAAGAAGGTCATAATGATTTTAACAAGTTTATTGATAGTGATTTTGTAATTAAATTAGCGTATTTATGTGATATTTTTGAAAAACTTAATATACTCAACACATCTTTACAAGGTAAAGAAACTAATATTCTGCAATTATATGATAAAGTGGTTGCTTTTATTAAAAAAATCGAGTTATGGCAAAGGAAACTAACCGAAGAAAACGGTAAAACCACGTGTTTTTCATTTTTAAAAAGTTTTCTTGAAGATAATGATCTTGAATTACCAATGAGCTCACTAAACATAATTTCTGATCATCTGATGACTCTTAAAAATCATTTCGAGAAATATTTTCCAGAAGACATCGTACAATACAATTGGATTAAAGATCCATTTAGTGAAAACCCTTTACCAAATTTCACAACTACTGAAGAAGAACAATTTATCGATATTTCATCTGATTCTTCGTTACGAATGAAATTTTCTTCATTTTCACTTTTAGAATTTTGGAGCAGCATTAAAGATGAATATTCTGAAATATCCAACAAAGCTTTGCGTGTACTACTACCATTTGCGACATCGTATTTATGCGAAGCAGGCTTTTCTGCAGTTGCTGTATTGAAATCAAAATATCGATCAAAACTTAATATTGAAAAAGAAATGCGTGTGGCTGTCACAACATTGCTACCTAATTTTGAAGAATTATTAAACAGAAAACAAGCACATTGTTCACATTAAGTTTAAATATTAATACGCATTGTATTTTGTAATACTTTTAATTGAAGTTTAATAATATTTACTGTTAACTTATATTTTCATAAAAATAAAAGTGTTTGTATATTTAAATACTATAAATTTGTAATTTAATTTTTTATAGGAGGCGCAATTATTTTTTTTAATTTTTAGGGTGGCGTGAACTTAAAAAGTTTGGGAACCGCTGATGTACACAATAGCAAATGTGTATTGTGTTGAAGTATTTGCATATTAGTGAGAGACATGTATTTAGAGCCCAATATCAGCTAAAATACTATTACATAATAGTATAATACCTATTGTATTATATTATACAATATTATGTGATATTGCAGTGGTATAGTGCATTATTTTTTTCATAGGTATACAATTTTTTTTATTTTAAATATAATATACATGTGTTGAGTACATGTACCTTGTCTAATACAATATTTTTGGACATTTTGGTGTAGATTACTCCCCGCACGATATGATATAAAATAATTACACGTTGTTCCTGTAATAGTGTATAATGTATAATATTATATATTATATATATAGATGTATATTGTATAATGTATATGTTGTAGCAGTTATATCGTATACACGCGATATCGCGAGACCCCGTGAAGCACATATATATACGGTTATATATGTTTGTAATGTGCACACCTGCACCTCGTCTCACCACAAGTCGACCCCATGACGGCGTTTGGCGCTGAGCGAAAGAAAAGTAATTTGACGCGCGGCAGTGGCGGAACCCTTAAGAAACGGCCCGCCGCCGCCTGCACCGTCGTTTGCGCGCATATTATATTGACTTTTGAAATGCATGCGCTCACACGCACACACACACCATCACGGTGTGTTTAGCCTACGAATTAGACGGATCCCAAAGGTTCAAAGGGGCTTTTCGAATATGGTCTGTCTCGCTCGATCTCTCCCCCCCCTCCCCCACTCACACGCCGTTCTCTCACTGTCTCCGCAAAGGAAGGAACGCCGTCTGCGTTCATATAATATCCTTTTGGCGGTGCGACGACTTCATCGTGCACTATATAGGGACGAGTCCTGCTGCAGATCAAGTTCCGTCGACCGACACAAATAGGTGTATATATACATAAGGTTAAAAGTTAAAATGGGTGTAAAATAGCGAAGGAATCGTTTACGATTTCCCTGTGTCGTGCACTATTGAATTGGGTCTTACCTGTATTATTTCAATAAATAAATAAATAATACACCAACGTGCAAACAATGACTCGCTCCATTCAAATCTCTCCGATAAACATTGTACTTTTCAAAACACCACTCTATACGTAAATGATATAATAGTATTGGATACCAAAAATCAAAAAAATAACTATTCGAATACCTATCTCCAATGCGTGTATAGTATAATAATAAATTATACTTATATCTGTATTATAATGCCGTAAATAGCCGGTGGGTCGCAGAATAATTTTCTTAACTAGATGGTCCAGACCTAACCTGTGGATGGACCTTGCTGCAATCATATATAAATTACAAAATTATAGTTCTTAATATATTAACTTAAGCTTTTGTGGAAAGGTTAAGTCCGTTTCGTATAAGTAAATGGGACTTAGTTCTTTGACTTATAATATATATAAATATTTTTAACCATACAATAAAAAATTGGACATTTTCTTTACCATCAACGTTACTCAAAATGCCTTATTTCACCATCTAAATTCATATTAATTAAAATTTTGAAAAAAATAATACCAATTAATTTAAGTATATAATATAATATTTTATATCATTATACTATATAGTACTTCCCTATATATATATACTAATTAGTTTATTAATTACTAATTAATCAGATTAAACAAAAATAAAAATTAATTCTCATCAAAAAAATTTTTATGACAAAGCTCTTTTAGTCACTGGCAGGTATTGAACAAGTTTTTGATTTTCTTTTTATTGTTTGTTAGTTTTTTTCATATTTTGTCACTGTAAACGTCTTTTGTTTCCTGTAGTTCCAACTCCCAAAAACAATATTATAACTGCGGGGTAATACCATGATCAACCTGTGCGAGTTGTGTCAACATTAATATTTTAACAATACGTAGCTGCAAACGGTATAAATGCTGAGCATCCATCTGGAATATTCGCCACTATAGTATTTATATAACATAAATCATAAACGTTACTAATATTTTAACGTATATTTAATAATTTATCTCGCGTGCATGCGGAAACTATAGTAATACTCCAGAAACGATACGAGTCACCAGATTACGGTACATCATATGAAAGTGACAAATTAATTGGTTAGTATTTTACAAAAGAACATGAATTACACAGTCAACATAAATAATCAAATTTGTGCTTATCAACGATGATAATAATGTATAGGTGCCTAATAAGTATCTAATGATGTACGTACATATTATAATAATGTAGAAAAAGCTTTATGCGGCAAACAAAATTTTTTTGAATACCGTTGATGGTAAAACGAAAATTTATACGATCGATTGGTGGCCTCGTATTATAAAATACAGCTATATTATATTATACAATATATTTGGTAGGTATGTCGCATGCAGGCTTAAAACGGGATGTGGCGAATTCGCTAGCTGCAGGGCGATTCGATCGCGACGCCGCTACCACCACACGCACTGGCTGGTATTGTAGGAGATATCGATTAGTGTACAATTTTTCCACCTAAATGGTTTTTGATGCTTTACTAATAACGCACACGATTTTGTTTTAGAATGTAATTTATCCATCTAGAATTAACCGAAAACGAAATATATATTATACAGACACTGCAGCTGGCCAAATTAATTTTAGTGAAGACCGACGACTAGGAGAATATTTTTTCCATAGGTAGAAAACTATTATATTCGGTGGTGGTCTGATGGATGTGAGGAGTGAGGAAAACGGCATGTATAGTGACGACGATAGTGTCCAACTCAGAACATTTTTTATGTAAGTACATACATGCAATGGGTGCAATCAATAGCAAAACTATTGGAGTATTTTTTTTTTTTTTGCTGTGACAGAAAAAAATATTTAAAAAATAGTTTTATTTTTTGTGTTTAAAAAATATAGTGAAAGAGGAGGTGACGCGTCCTTTTTCCTCTCAAATAATTTACCAATAATAAATCTATACATGTGGACACTGTATAAGCACTAAGCAGTCCTTGAAGTTTTGTAGGATCGTAAAACTAGTAATAATATATCGAGTTGGTTCTATCCACGATTCTAAGCATCACACTTCTAACCACATAGGCGACGATCATCATTTTTAACTAGGTATTAGGTAATAAAATAATTTTTTGGTACCGATTAATCCTAAAGATAATCATAATCACTTTCATGCACTCTATCAATATATATAAATATTTTTACCTATTGGCTAATAAAGTATAACTAATACATTGCTGTGGAAATAATTTATAATATTAAAATACTGCTATTATTAAGTATTTTATTTTATGTTGTTTAGTGAAAAATTTAAATTGAATATTATCGTTTAAACCGATTTAATTAAATGTTTAATTACAGTGGTTGAATAATATATTTTTGGATCATAAATTGTAGTTTTTATCGCAAAAAATGGATGCGGTAAATGAAGATCCACCGCGAGATATTATATTAAATGTGAAGTTTATCAAAGGTAGTGAACCAATTCTGATAGACGACGAAGAGAAAAGGGTACGAGATAATTATTATTCGCACATATTACGTATCATATTATGTTATGATTTATTGTAATTAAATGTGATAATTAAACATTGTTTTGAAAGTAAATTGTTACAACAATAGATGACCATTCATCACATAGACGAGCAGATTAACTAAAACAATAATAATAATTTATGTTTACTGTTTAGTATTAGGCAAATTAATGATTTTTTTAACTCAGTTAAATTAAGTTATTATACAACAATAACAAAAAGTTAAAAATCATAAGTTAATTTAACTATAGGTTAACTCAGTTAAGTTAAAAGTTAATACACATGTTTTGTTAACTTTTAATTAAGTTTAAAAAAAGTTAATTTGTTTATACAATGCTAGCGTACTTACTTTTTTCCCAACCCAAATTAATTACTAAATTATATACTATAGTGTTTATACTTTATACAGTATTTCCATATAAGTTAGATTCGAATGATATGAATTTATAACTTAAAACTGTTCACGGTAAATATATTTTGACATGAAAATAAAATAGACGATTTAGTGAATTAAAAAGATTATTAGTGAAATATAAAAAAATTAAAAACAAATAAATTAACTTAACTTACCTCTTAAAATGAAAATAATAATTGATTCGTTAATTCCACGTTAATTAAAAAAGAAATTTAGTAAGTTAACAGTTAAGTTAATGAAAAGCCAGAAGTAACTAGTTAAGTTAAAAAGGTTAAATAAAATTAACTTTTTAACTCGTCAGCCTTGGTATTAGGTACTTTTAAATGGATGTTAATGTTAAATTAAAAAATATTAAGTTAATTGTGTATTGAATCTTGTGCTAATCGGATATTCGTGTATTTTTATAAGTATAATATAGATTATAGGTACCTTCATATATTATTATACATAGGATGATCTCATTTTTTGAAAACAAAAGTTAATTAATTACTAATTAGTAATTACAAATTACGTAAGATCACAATAACTTTGAACTCCACCAAATCGATTGCAAAAAACGATTTAACCGATTTAAGTTATTTTACCAATAATACAGTATAGATATTTTGTATGGCAATAACTTATCTCAATAATCGCATTTCTTTTAGGGCGCTACAACGCGACGGTGGCTCTCAATCTCACATCATTGTCGTATTGAACCATCAAATCATGACATTTTTGGTAATTTGTTATAAGGTTTAATTATAATATACAACTAGCCTATTGCTATAATAGGATGTTTTAATCAAATTACCGATACTTAAATGATCAATTACAATGTAAGGGAACCTAACCTATAAGCTGTATAATTATAGTAGCTGTCATCAAATTATATAACGTCTCGTATTGATTCTGGCACCTATTGTATTAACATTAACCTGTTTAGTTTGACTAATTTATAGTTTTGAAGTTTTTATAAGTTATTTACATTATAATATTGGGTATTTGTTATTTCGTTCCCAAAGAGTGACATAATTTGTGGTAATGTATGAAAAAACATTACAAGGATACCACGTGACAATTAATAAAATATCACGTATTTAGGGCTGTATTTTACTGAAGGTATATTTTATGGATAATTTATTCAAAAAACAAACAATTTATTCCGCTTTTGGTTTGTTTACTTTATTACGTATTCACATCTAACCATTCTAAGTAGCGTGCTGTATATGTATAAAAAAATATAATAATAATACAGAACAAATAAAATGACTACGCGAGTAAATAAAATATTTAAAAGATAGTATTTCAAAAAAAAAAAAAAATTAAATAAATAAGTAGCTTTATCAAGATAGGGAAAAGTATTTTTTTTTTTTTTTATAAAGATTAGTCGTCGTAAAAAATAAATTATAAAAACACATTAAAACTTGAAAAATATGTATGTAATATTAAATAGCATCGTCTGTATAACGAGTTCGGGTTTGGTTGGAGATCCTGATCACGGTGCCGGGGGCAGGATCCTTTTTGTCAGACGTTGGGATTGAACGTTAAATATTATGTTACTGGAGATCCCCGCCGGATGGCTGCAAAGACACGCCATACGTAGGATTACCACGACTAAAGGTGTCATGTCTTATTTTTCTCGACTCGACTGCGCGTATAGAGGTACGTCACTCAGCAGGGATGAAGTTTGTAATTATAAAAAAAAAATCCTTATACCCAACACATATAAATTCGATATTTATTTATACATGTACATATTTTACATGATATACCTACTCAATATAATATTATGTATTATACTTTTTTTTGTTAGTATCTTTAACTTTGATTTCTATATATTATTTTCTGACAGTTATTATTGTTGATAGTAGATTACATTTTCTTCTATTTCCAATCCATGCACGCAAGGAAGCAAATTTTTCTTTATCAGATACAATTTTGTGTTGTTAGATTAGATGTAAGAGTGAATTTACTATATTAAAGCTATCAATACAAAATTGAATCTCTTTGTACAGCCATGAGAAATTTAAGAATTTTATAAAAAAAGTTTTAATTACTATCGATAAAAAATTGTTTATTGGGTAAAAAAACTTAAAAACTTAATTCATGGTTCCTCATAAGTTTGTTTTAATATTGGTTTAAAAAATTAAATATACATATGCACAATTATACTTATATGCATATAAAGTACAAAATTCATAAAATCCCGAAAATTTGCAAATTATTATTCAGTTAGTAATTCATAAAAAAAATTTTTTTCGTAGCTCACATTTTACTAGAAAATTACTTATAAATTTACTTACCTTCAACAAACAAAAAAAATTACTTATAAATTTACTTACCTTCAACAAACAAAAAAAATAGTAATTACAAGTAAGTAGTGCTATTTATAGCCATGAGATATTTTCGATTTTATTAATTTTTTTCTTAAATAATTAAATTTGATTATTTATATGTATTTATTTATTTATTTACACACTATCTCTGCTCAGAATCGTTTTACGCATATACAATAATTTATCATTGAATTCCAATTAAAAAAATCCTTTATAAAGGCATAGGTACTCGACAACTGCTGTACAGCAGAGCGGTATCCACTTGTGTCCACCTTTTTTGCATATTCAATTACAATATTATTGTTCGTAAGGTCAGGAGGGAGAACAGTGACTTGATATTGCATAATCATATTTAACTGCACAAATATGATATATCCTTCCTGTGAAGATTAGAATAATCCTATTTAAATAAAAAAACATTTTAGGCGGTCGATGATAGTCGCCTCCTATAGGACATATATGTTTGGAACGGAATAGGATAAATAATTATCAAAAATAAAAATGTTATACCTTGTTTAAAAAATCAGGGCCCAGCATTCAGCTCACTTAATCAATTTAAATCGTCTAAAAATCGGTGCTGAGTTGTTTATCAGTGCAGACCAATTTGTTGATAGGCATTGTCTGGCAGTCACATGAAAAGTTTACAATAGTCCGATCCGACGGGGTGATACAGACATGCAATGTTAGATTATAATATTATCATTGGCGTATGGCACAAGTGGTATGCCACTGCATACTCAATGACTACGAAAGAGCCTATTATATCCCCTTAAAGACTTTTTTTTGTTTAAAGAACACAATACTTGTTTAAAAATGTAGAAAAGAAGTTATACACAAATTCAGAATGCTATAGTTATTGTCTTATAAAAAAATCACATAACGAATAACGATTAATGATTTATAATATTACTCTTCGTGCATGCCGTCTTTCGCAGTGCAAGTACGACGGATATCCACCTGGATACAACAAAGTGTTCGAGTATATCTACCCACCAGTAGAATGGATGGAAGACGGCATGAAGTGGCGGCGGGTCGCGTCCACCGAGCCGGCCGATCGGAATCATGTGATAGCTCTGGCCCAAGACCTCAAGTCCAACTTATCGTACTGGCATGCCAGAATGCACGGAGTGTGTCTGGTCAGGAGAGAATTGTACACGCAGTGTTTCAGTAAGTCACTTAGTCACGATATAACGCCATATGATTTAAATTTAAATTTAACTATTGTACAACACTGGTTATAAGTATAGTTTTTGGGTATAGTTCAGACACATCTTACAATTTTTAAGAATATTAAAAGTGTATATTTTATCAAAATTAACCAGTATATATGGCCTATCATCTAAATATAAATTTCAAATATGGCCAACAAGTTGAAAAAGGTTGGTCACGCCTGGTATGGGTATTAGATACCAACAATGTAAATCGACGTAAATCTCAACGAATCTTGATTATCTGCATATGGGAACAAAAATCTGTTTGAGCTTTGAGAATATTTAGATTACGTCATAATATTATACATATTTAGATGATTTTGATTGAAAACTGTTCCGATGTTGCAGTTAAAAATGTAAAAACATATTCCTATAGGTATCCCTACCATAGTTATTACCATAATTACTCGGACATAAGTCACATGTTGAAATTTATATTTTTCATAATCTATAAAATACATTGTATTTTTTCATAGAAAAAAGTGCCATTTTTTTCTTGTGATATCTAACAATAATTCCTAACTATATAACAATGTGAAAAACTCTCATACACCTATACACTGACACAAGTAGACAACAACAAGAAACAATAATAAATTTATCAATGTCGTCCAAATAATAATGAAGGATAATCCTCATTTTTTTCATGAGCTGGTTGTTGAACATTAAAATTTTATCTTAACCCATCCATAATGTATTGATGGAAACGTATTCGGTTATACATTAAATTTTCTTCAGCAATGGACCTATATTATTATCTACTATTCGCACCACGTCTCCGACTCGTTTTGTTCGATTCCTACTGAAATAATGTCTTCAATTTATTTGAAATACCGCGAAAACCTTTAATTTTATTCGAATTATTGAGAGTAATATGTAATAAATTATTATACTTATAACTTATACTGCGCTATGTTATGTTATAGTTGCAGTGGGATTAAAACCCCATTATTCGAGATGTCATTCGACATAATAAGTATTATCTATACTGTTTATAATATAGGTATACAGGGTGCATACTCACACCTATTTTTTCCTTTAATTATTAATTTATTAAAATTCTGATAGTTGGAATTTTTAGTCACACTTGAAAACGATATTATTATTAACTTAGATTTCTTATACCATTTAAGGAAAATTCAATGGTGATACAAACTTTTATTTTTCAAATGATAATCCCCTATTTACTGTAAATTGTTACTAATATAATTTTTTTGAACATTTTGAAATTCAAATTGAAATTTACTGGAGTAGCTTTTAAGTTATTACACTCACTAATTTTTCATAAAATATTATAAAGTATCTATATGTAATATTTAGTCTTATACTCGAACAAAATTTACAAATATTAAAAATTGTAATAAAATAATATTGTAACTAACCTATGGTAATATTATCATATTATAATATTATCATCATATCTTCAACATCCAAATAACCCAAAAACTACTCGTTAGAATTTCAAATTAGATACATCAACACTTGAAATTTAAAAAAAAATTAGTATGCTGACATATTAAAACAAAATATGGAGGTTCTCGTTTTAAAATAATAATAGTTTATATCACCACAGGACAATTTTTAAACGGCACGGAAAACCCAAGTATTTTAAAATATATGGTCCTTATAAGTAGGTATACTTAAGAATTCCAAAAATCTGATTTTGAATAAATGTTTTAACAAAAGAAAAAATAGGGCAAGCATGCTTGGTCAACCACCCTGATTACTATATGTACACAAACGTATACTGTTGCGCCAGATTTTACTGTATTTTACCAAATAATCTGAAACGCGAAAGCTGATGAGATATTATTAAATAGAGTGTATATTATATTATTATTATGGGATTTTAAAATTTTATTTTATTTTATTTTACTTACTTGAAGAATTATGTGAAAAACAAATCTTAAATTTAAAAAAAAATTGTTTTAATATCTATAGTTATATACTTTGAGTGAGAGAATATTTTAAAAGTATTTTTATTGTATAAAACAAAGATAAACCGTAAACGTATACAATGTAGAAGTCTGAAGTTGCTTTATACATCTAAATAAAACAATTTAAACTTATAAGTATATAACCTCGTAAAGTTTGACGTTAAGAGTTATATAAGTCACAAACTCCTCATGTAAGCATAACTCATACAACATCATAAATTCACAACACTATTTAAATATAAAATAAAAAATTTTCGATGTATATACATGTCGAATATTTACTGTATATTATTAATTATTGTTACTTAAAACTGTTTTATATTGAACTAATTATAATATCATAATATAAGAGGACACTATACCCATGATCCATTTATTGTCACCGTCTTACACACGTATTTCATGGCAAATTTTCATTCACTAATTTCAATAGTTTGCTGTTTCTTTTGATATTAGAGTGAATTGACCTACTATCAAACTTTTAGGTAAGAACATCATGCTTAAGTGTCGGAGATTTTTCAGTATTTTAATTTTCAAGCTAGATAAGGGTACTTATGTGAAATATTACAAATTAAAATGCACATATGTCTTTTGAAAATTAAAATATTGAAAAAACTACGACGCTTAAGCGCAGATAATGATCTTACTTAAAAGTTTGATAATAGGTCAATTCACTCTAATATCAAAACTAACAGCACACTATTGAAACTATTGAATTAAAATGTGTTATGTCGTAAGTGTGTAAGACGAAGAAAACAAATGCATGAGTAGCGTCCTCTTAATACAATTATAGAAGTGTTATTCATTAGTATTCATTATAATTAACATACTTAAGTATTGTTACTAGCGAAGGTCAAACCCAATTATACAAATTACAATAATTAATGCCATAATTTAGCTCCAAAAACGAATATTAGAGATTATAACCATTATAACCATTAACAACGTATACGTAATGACTGAACTACGACAATCGACGTTGATAAATCATTCGTCATCTCTTAATATTTATACTATATGTATGTAATGTCTAATCAATAATAATATGAATATGTTTATCAGGATATATTATATAAAAATATATATATTTGCCATAGTTTCATTGAAATATTTCATAAAGAAAGAATTTTTTTAGGTGAAATATTTAAAATTAAAAACCCTAATTATTATGGTAGGTACGTGACTAAAATTGGCAATGCAAATTAATTTGGGCGAAAACGTAGGTAGGTTTTATTCTATATTCGCGATGACGTGATATTAAGTTTTATTTTTTTCATCACGTCATTATAATATATTACAATATATTATACGCACATGACAATTTTCAATTATTATATATTATTATCGTTTTCGTGTACCAATAATTCCGTACACGGGTCACAATAATATTAATATATTTTAACTCCGGAAGCGATGTTTCTATTAAATTAACTATAATATTATATTAAGAGGACGTGATATGGTACGCTAGTCCTATAAATGTACAATATTATGTCCTGTGCAGGCACTACATGGGGCCAATAAATTAGAGTTAATTGACTTATTTTCAAAATATAAGAATGTTATTAGATATCAGCGACGTAGAATTACGTTTTTTTCTTTGTAGTACATTTTCCTGCACACATCCAATTTGTTTATACTTTCTACATTGTGTATTAAGATAAGATCACCAATTATATTATGATATTCAATATAGCCTATATTATATAGGTACCTAAAAGGATACCTAACCTATCCTAATACAAAATGTAGAAAGTATAAAGAAATTGGACGTGTGCAGGAAATGGAAAATGCTACTTAATATTGTTTTAATTATTTTTTTTTGTTTCTAACAAGTTAACAGTTTCCTGTCTTATACTATATGTTTATATATACTAATATAAGTTCCTACTATAGTATAGTTATTATAACTCATCAGTAGGTACAAAACAATAATAAACTATTTATATTCCTAGAATACAACTACATAATATATAATTAAATAATTTAAAAATGTGCTCAAGTAAAATTTTACTTATAATTTATAAATTTATATATTAATAAAAAATAAATTTTGCAAAATGTCTTAGTTTTTTATCGTTAATTTTTCTGAATTTTTTCTTATTATATAAATTATAATTTATAATACAATTTTTAATGGATGATTATGCATATGTATTTACACACAACACACGATTACACAAATTAGTAATTACCAATAATAAGTTAAATGATTACATTTTAATACATTTTTATTTTATTTTGTATCTTAATATGATAAATGTAGTTAAAATTGTCTATCCATAATCTCTTAAGAAGAATTTCTGCGACAGTTTTGTCTTTCTAACTAACACACAGCAACCATTTTTTTCGTTCAGAGTAATCCCTCTTAGTTCTTACTCTGTTGTATTCAGTGTTTGGACTTATCTAGATGAATATCTAGATAATTATTTGTTCATCTTTTATCTTATCTAGATAAATAGTTACAAGGTATCTAAACGTTCATCTTAGATAATTTTTTTACTCATCTAAATGAATTCATCTAGATAAATTTTTTATTGATAAAAATCGCGAAATTGTACAAGCGCATTTAAATATTTATACGGATTCTCAAACCAAGTTTGTGGTTTATAAATAATGTAATTATTTTTATTTATATCATCATTATTATTATTATGTTCTTAGTGCCTAACTAAAATATACCTAAATTTAAAACCCATTTAAAAAAAATTGTATCTTTTTTTTATCTAGATAAAAAAGTATTTATCTTTATCTTTATCTAGATAAATATGAGTTAAGTTATCTTTTATCTCTATTTAGATACATTAGAGTTACATTATCTTTATCTTTATCCAGATAAAAAACTACTCATCTAATCCGAACACTGGTTGTATTTAATGTTAGAGTAACTTCACATGTTATCAAATTCAAATGCAATACTATTATTTAAGCCCAATGTAGGTTTTTTTTTATTTTAATATTTTAAAACAAGTTATTGGCATCAGGGACTGGAACCGAATCTAAAAGAACCAGTTCTGGAACCAGAACCTTCAAAATATTAAGAACCGGAACCGGAACCTTTCTTTTAATAAATAAAGTACCAGAACCGAACCAGAATTTTTAAATTTAATAGGTTCTTTAGATTCAAAAATAAAATAATTTTATTTATCATAATTTAATGGTATTACTGTTTTGTGTATAAGCTATGTATGATCATATGAGTTTTCTAATATTTCTCATACTATTAATATTAAACGAGTATTCTGGATAGGTATTTAAAATTATTATATATTTCGGTACCTAAATTCTCTGGAACCGGCACCAAAATTATTTGGAACCGATACCTTTTTTTTTATCAAAAAACCAGAACCGAACCCGGAACAGTTATTTTATTTTTGGAGAACCAGTACCGGAACCGATACCGATAAATTCAAAAGGTTACAGTCTCTAATTGGCATATTAAAATTGGAATTTTTTAAAGTACTCATAATATGCTTTAAAATTTAAATATAAAAAAGAACCTATATGGGGGGGGGGGGGGCTATTATTTGCAGACTCTAATTTTTGTCCCCTACTAATCTAAATAATCGTATATACCTATCGATTAATTATAATTTCGTTATTGTGTAACGTTAAAATTAACTTTTTGTTCATGAAGACGCGTAGTTTATCAATATAATCCACATTGCAAAATGTGTCCAACAATAAAATATAGCTCATTTAAAGTTTTATTATGTTAGATGAACTGATACGACAAGTGTGCGTAAATAGCATTGATCGAGGCGAATTGTTAATCAAAATTCGAAACGAATACAATGCAAGCATAACGGCTCATAAACGTTTATTTGAAAGCGGTTTAATATTTAGAATTAAACATACTACATTGGTAAGTTAGTGTTGAGTATATAATTTGGTTCATCATTCTCACTATAGTTCAGCTCTCGTCTCTCTCATCACATGTTTGCTATATTTTACTCGCGTTTATACATTTATATACAGTGAAACCTCCCCAAACGATATCTTCCAATATCGGATACCTCCTAATAGCGGATACCTCCCAATAGTGATTACCTCCCAATAGCGGGTGTTTTTTTGGAACCAACTACAAACTTTTTACAATTTGAACCCTTCTGAATAGCGGACACCTCAAAATAACGGACAAAATGTTAGTGACCGAGAGTGTCCGGTATTTAGAGGTCTCACTGTATATTATATTTACGTATTTCTATAATATTACCGCCAAATGCTAATGAATATGATCATATTTATTAATATAATAAGACCCACTTTTTAGACTAGATTTGAAAAATGTATAGTTTGAGCAAAATACCTAATACCTAGGTATATAAAATAAATTAATATATACAACATACATTGTCCATTATATTACATATTCTTAATGACATACAAGATAATTTGCCAAGCATGTTCACCCCCATTAGTTCCTTTCCGGAAATCATTTTTTTTTTAGGTATATTCTTACGGTTCACGAATTTCGGTGTTTTACGCTCACACACAAGGTTTATAGATTACCGTGCTTATAACAAATTTTAAATTTTTTTTTTTTTTTGAAACCTAGATAAATTAACGTTCTAAAACTTATGAAGCAAAAATAATTCTGACACCCATGGTGGTTTTACATAACAAGTTTCTGTTACATTCTGACACTCCGTACATGTATACCTATATAATATATATAATATAAATTATGATCTATATTCTATAATATATTATATTGTTGTAACTTTGTAAAAGTTTTTATGCGATTAAAGTTCGATCATAGAACACATGTGTATGCATTGTATTAGATATGAATGAACAAGCCATTTTGCTTTATTTAACAATTAATTAAAAGTTACTATTTCATGAATTATAATCCAATTTTTGAAAGTTTGACCTTTGAACACGTTGAAGATATAATATTACTCTACACTGTGTTTATTTCTATTACAGGATGATCACAAAGATGACGTGACAGAAAAGGATATACAGGATATAGAAGACGAACATGTTAAATTAAAAAAAAAATTGGTCGATGCAAACAATAAGTACAATATATTAAAAATTGATTTAAAAAAAGAATTGAATAATTTGAAAGATGCTAACCAACATGAATTAAACTTCTTCAATAGAAACCATAAAGCATTAAAAGTGTGTATATTATATAAATGTCAAACAAAGTACAACATTAATTTTTTCAAATTATTACAATTTAATTTTTTTTTTTTTTTTTCATTTAAATTCGGGAAATATTATTAATAATATAAGTGTTTTTAGACTTAACATGTTTTCAATATTGATAAATTACTATAATATATACAGTGAAAATCGGTTAAAAATACCTCGTAGAGGAATTTTAATTTGTTTGTTGTAACCAATTATTCTATATAAGCAATTTCTATACAAAATACAAATATATAATTATATAATTACTAATACTTTTATTGTTTAACTATACATCACATTTTTTCACATTAAAAAACTTTTAAAAATATAAATGGCATAAAAAAGTTAAAAAATTTAAATGAAAAAAAAATACAATTATCATGCTAAGATTGAATGAATGAGATTAATTCTATAGCTGTATAACTCGAAATAATAAAATAATAGTACCTATAGCAGTTGTAATTATTGTAACCGATAACAAATTGAAGATGGATAGGGACCTCGAACCTCATTTGTACAAAACGATATTTAGTTTTAACCGAGTTAATAATAAGAGATAAATTATTGTAATACAATGTAAATAATATTATAGGGTTTCTGCCGGAACATCACATTTTAGTTGTTAAAACCTACTTTATTTTAACCAATTTTCACTATTTAATATTATGTACCTACATATTACAATTTACCAAGTAAAATATTCTTAATCTGGAATTTTAACTTTGTTTTGTTTGGGATTAGGTATTATCATTATTTATAGGTACCTATATTATATATTATTACATTTTGATTATATTGAGCTTTATTGAAACATTATTTGAATTTAATATTAAATAATGCATGTAGGTATGTTTTGTTTACAGGATCAACTCGATTTGATACTTTCAATGAATACATGATTCAATTCAAAAATAATCATCACGGTCGATTCACTTAAGATTGTTTGTTGTTATGCAACAATGATACGTACATACGTATTTACAGAATTATAGATATTGAAACTATACTAGAATAATATTTTTAAGTTACGTGAATCAGTACTTCAAAGGGAAAAATCTAAGTACAGTTAATACAATAATTAATGTTATATAGTAACTAAACATACAGTACAATTTAGTTTCTTATAAATGAAATTAACCAAAATTATAAATAGTAAAACCAAGATCGCGTCACCCTACTATTTAGTCAGTACTTATCTACCTACATGTTAAACATAATCCATATAATTCAAATAACCAGAAACTTTAACGACTTTTTGAAACAAAAAATTCTATAAATATAATATGATCTTCTTTTAATGGCAATTATATAAGAAAATGGGTATTAAAAAAAATATTTACACAATTAATATGAAGACTGCGCATTACACAGTGCGCAAAGATACAATTGTTGCTCCTAATTTTAAGGTAGTTCAAACTACTCAGCTAAATTCCGTTTCAAAGGACTTTGAAAACAATTTATTCATCATAAGACACAGCCCCTATAGTGATTAGTAAACATAGTATTAATTCTGCTAAAACATTATCCTATGTAGATAGGACGCATATAATACGTAGTGGTAGTCATTAAATAATAAACGAAACACTCAACCGATGCTGTCTTTTTTAAGCTACTGAATTTGTCATTTAATTTGTTTTTTAAGTTTGGCGCTACAAATTGCTTAGATTTATCAGTTTTTACCACTTACCAGATACCATTGTACGTCCCATGTAAATTGCAAGCAACCATGTTAAACAATGTACGTATATAATACTTTTTAAACTATTATTAATGGCTCTCGTTGCTGTTTGTACTCTGTAAGTCTGTAACTATATTACAACTGAGATTTGAGACCAGACTTACGGGTCATGGTTGTCCGGGTCACTTGATTGCGTCTACATCAATACTACAACAATACTATTTTAAACATTTACCGCACAGCCAGCGCGCGCTTAACTTAAAATTGAAATTATATGGGGAGCCTACGGTCATAAGCATAACTAATAACTCCAGTTCAAAATGCATATTATATAAAACACAAATGTTACGTCGGTTAATAATTGGTACGGGTGTGTAGTATTTTTAATAGATTTGTGGCTTTACGAGCTGAACAACTTTGAACTTAAATTTTTTGACACGCCCATATTATAATGGTTTAAAACCAATTTGAATCAGTTCGACGTGACATAATTATATTTATTATATCTATTATATGAGTGCAAAACTATGTTATGGTTAGATTTGTGCGTACCTACATCAAATTATATTTAATATTATCATATCCATCTTCAAAATTACATCACTGCATGTTGTAAACTCGTAACCAATATTTACGTTTTCACATCGATTCAATAAAGAATTTTTAATATGGTATATAAATATATTTACATAAGGGTTATGATATATATTACACATACCCGGTGTATATGAGATGCAATATAAATATAATATAATGTAAGTATTATATCGCATTATTGTATAAAAAAATTCACCGATTCGTCGGCAACAAGTGGTTATAAATGTCATTATGATTATGTCAATGGCCGTAAATTTAATAATAAATGTACGTCTTATTTCTTTTATGCAACATGTAGCTATATAGTGTTCATAAAACTAATGTATAATTTATTAGCACATAATAGACCTTTTTTTATTATTCGTATTGTAAAAGAATAGCACGTGAACGATTTGTACTCACTTTGTTTATTAATAGGGTGGTATAGTATATAGGTACATGATGTACATCGACATTAATTACAGACTACAATTTATCGGATATCCGGTTTTCACGCGTGCAACGTTAACACATCACATAATAATATTATTACAACAATCATATTAAATTACATATTATATTATAATATAAATTATTTGAAAACAACTTTTAGAGCAATGATGCCTAATAAAAAAAGTTTTATTAAATTACTTAAATGATATAGTAAAATATTATTTGAATGTTATCTATTTTCATCATCTCGATACGCCGTGAACGATTCACATTAAGCTTGAAATAGTTGCTTTGTCAAATTGACAAATTTTGGTTTTGATAAAATAATATTTATAACTATTTTGATTATAAATTACAAATGATAAAGTGTATATCAAAATGCAAAAAACTATTAAAAAAAAATATATATATACAAGGTGTAACAAGAAGACCTGAAAAAAAATGCTACTTAAACGTATGACAAAATTTTAAAAAAATTATATGATTAGTAAATAATTTAAGTAATATACTCATGTCAGCAAATTCCCAAAAATAATATTTTGAAAAAAATTCTAAAAAATAAAGTACTTGGACTTAGATAAATTTTTTTAACATCAAAATTGTTCTTATAATCAGATTCACAAATTGGCTCTTTTGAATTTATCCAATACATTTTAATCAAATTTTAAATTCCTTGTTTCCATTATTAAAATTAAAATTAATTTTTTTATATTATAGGTACGTGTATATTTTGTTTTTTTGTTAAAAACGATTTTTTAAACAAAATAAATTGTTAGAGTTTTAAACAGTAGGTAATTATATTTTCCTGTCACTTATAGGGTGTTACCACTGGGTACCTTCCCTAATCTTATTATCATATCATTCTTACTCGTCACTCATCAAACCTATTTATTATACCAAGATCATGTATAGATTATAGATTACTTCAATAAAAAAAAAAAAAAAAAAAAGTAAAATAACTTAATTTTAATTTAATATGTAATATGCCATACTAGTATATGTTTCACTCTTTATTTATTACTTATTTTAATTCTTAAAAGTATTTGAAAATTGAAATGTATTATGAATATTTGCTGAATGGATGTTTTATGTGGACATTATATTATTATGTATGTATTGAGTATTAAGTAATAACATTTTAAATTTAGTAATTTATTCAATAAAATTAAGTATGATAATAAATATAATTATTTAATACTTTAACTTTGTTTCTGAAAGATATCTATTATTATTTATTATTAAAAATAAACAAAAAAAACTCATTAATCAATTGGATTTTACACTGTTTTATTCGTTTTAAACAATGAACAAATAAAACAGATGTTTTGAATTCATGTTTAAAATAAGTTGTTTAAAACATTGTGTTTTAAACATAACAATCCTGCGTGTAGCGCAATTTACTATAAATTATAGGTACTTATATAAAAAAAAGTTTAAAAATATTGATTAGAACAAAAGTTATTTCATCTGTCAGGTATTCCTGGTACACCCTGTATATGTAGATACAATGTATCATTTTCACTTTTCAGAGCACGTTAATGATGGCCTTCAAATTTAAAAATAAATATTTAGCATTTTTTATACTTGTGTAAACAATAATAATAATATTAATGTGTGTATTATTATGTGTATATTTGGTTAGGGACCGTATATATTATCCATTGTACATACCTCGAAAGATTTGTGTCGCACTTTTAAATTATTTTATAGATTGGAAACAAAATAAACATGATACGTTTGTGAGTTGTAAAGTTCTTTATAGAATTTCATTTATAAGTTTTATTTTATTTAACAATGATAATAAGTAGTATATAATAATATAATATTGATATATTATATTATTATATTATATCATATCAGCTTGTGATTCAGTCATACAGATTGTGCTTTGTGTTTTTAAAATAATTATTAAAACTGTTATTATTAAAATGTGACAACTGACAAAAGAAAAATTGAAAAAATAACAGAATGATAAAACGTAAATAAATATAAAAACTGATGTTAACAGAATCTCCGCTCAGAACAGTTCCGATTTTAAGTGCAAAGATTTATCACTGCTATACAGTCCAATGAATTCTATATCATTTGATTGTATTGTAATAATGTAATTAAAGTATTAAACAGTGTTGTAAATGTGATTTTAAAACTAAAATGTATATTTTTTTAAATTAAACAGATTTAAAAAAAAATAGTTGAAAGAACATAATAAAGAAGTTGAACAAAAAAAACAATGTAATATATTATAAAAAAAATAAACTGAATTGTTTATTTTATTTATTTCTGAAAGAGTGAAAGTGAAAGTGAGGTTTTCGACGGTTGTTCGTCTATCTAGGCGCCACTAAGATACCAGGATCCCATGAATACGAGACGACGGCAACGACGGCGGCGGCGGCAGCGGCTGCACACATCACCACGCACGACCCATACAACACATTAAGAAGAGGACGTCGCATCCGTATATGTTGCTCTGTCTTACAAACGTACAACATGGCACATTTTGCATTCACGATCAACTATTTTACTCTGTTATTTTTAAAATTGCAGTAGATTGACCTATTAAATATTCGAATTTAAACATATTATTGAGGAAACTATTATTGATATTTTAATTTTAAAATTTGCAAAAAATTTACAGTTTTAAAGTGCTCATAGGTAAGTAATCACTTTCTTCGTAATCAAAATATCAATAATATCCTCCAAGGTGCCCTAGACAATTATCTTACCTTTAAATTGTATAATTGGTTAATTCACTTTAATTTTAAAAATAATAGAGTAAAATGGACTATATGTGAACGTACATTTTGCTATGCATAGCACGTTTGTAAGACGAAGACAACACAAGTTCAGTGTGTGACGTCTTCTTAATGTTTAACGTTAAACTGTTTAACTATGTATGACTATCTTTAGAATTTTGTCCTAACTACAGTCTACAATAATAACAGTTCATTAGCATTTATATGTTATTTTTGAGGTTGATATTGTTTTGGTATTTTGTTCGTAAAATATTATATTTGCACCGTACCTTCTGTGTAGATAAACTGTAAACAATACAGACACCAATTAGGTGTTGTTTGTCGAGAGTGATTCAGAATCGCTATTATTATATAGGTACTTCAGTATCAAAGTATTAACATAGGTACTAAAAAATAAATAAAATTCCTACATAAAATTGTGCGTATATTTGGTTTACACATTATCAGTCGTCTACATTATAGTTTATAAACTATAATATAATATATTAAAACACGCATATGAGTTGATTTTAGGTTTTTACGGTCGTCTGGACTAAAACGTTTAAAAATTTATCGTTGGCTGAAAGTTGATTGCCTTAAACCCTGCGAGGGGATTTTAAGTCTGCGGTGTATACAGGTATTTGGTATAGTTTACCGTGCATAGCACATGTAAAGCGGGCTCTCGAAATATATAAAAATATGGTCATCGAAGAAATTTTGCGTGGACATTTGACGACGCCCCCCCCCCCCTTAAATCACTAATATTATAAGTATATTATATATTATGTACAGTTATTATACAACTGTGCCAATGCATCGTTCGAGTTCATATTATTATTATTGTATATAGAATACAAATCCGTAAACACTAAACGGAGACCATTAAACACGCGCCGGTTATTCGAGTGTTTGACACTCGGCGCCGCGGCGTCGCTTCGCTCGGCAAATCCAAATAATAACATCCCTCCGACTAGTACAGATAATAACGTTGCGTGTAACGGGTTAAATGTGCAAATTGTATTTTATATACATATACACGTCGGCAGACACACATATAATAATACTATTGCGCGCCACTTTTGTAATGCACTCGCGAAACATATAGGTATACAGAGTAACACGCGTTATATTATATTATCTCGTCTGTGTATGTATATAATATGTGTAACATAATAAAGGAGAGACTCGCACGATATTACAACGATTTCTTCGCCGGGCTCGAGTTTAATAATATAATATTTTTTTTTAGCTGTATACCATATTATTGTTCAGTTCTGCTGTCGTCTGCTAATCTTTTCATTTTTTTTTTCTTCGTAACTATATAGGTGGAAAAATGATATCGTCCCTGAAGTATATTATGTATATAGGCTGCACCTGCGCAACTGTCCTATAATAACAGCGTTTCTATCGCGGTCGTCCCCCGCTCGGCCACATTATCGTTTATTTTTTTCCACTGTTTTTTATATAATATTAAAAATTATTACATAATATACCTACGTTACAATATACGAATACGATTTAAGTGTCCGGCAGAACTCTGCGTCGTTTTGAATATTTGTATTTACGACTTCACGTGTACCAGTACGACAAGGGCCGGATTGATTAAGCGAGCTACCTAAAAATCTCGGTGGGCCGCTCAAAGTTTGGGCCAGTCGTGTGAGTGTGATTGAAAATAAATTCATGTTTAAAATACGATTGGCCACCTATAAGCTCGTAATAATTATAGACGTAATTTTGGGCCACTGAATATGTAAATGGGCCGCCTTAAAAGTGAAAATCTCGATGGGCCTTTACATACCGATCCGGCACTGAGTACGGAACACCGCGGATAAATGCGTTCACCTGGGTCGGTCGGTGGATTTACGAGTGCGTGGCTTATATGCAATAACTATAATAATATAATATTATTATTATATACGTGCGTGTCCATGACAGTGTGCTGCCTGATGTTACTATAGCTGCAGAAGCAGATGACGGGAATGTATATACACATATAATATATTATAATATATCGTTATTATTGAGGGCGGTGAGAATAATATGTAACAGCAGTATCGATTATGATTATTATTATTATTATTATAATCATTATTATTATTATTACGCGTCGGCTGTGCGGCGGCATATAATACGAGTTTAATTAATATTTTTGAGTTCCCGTAAAATTTACTACGGGTAGTCGCGTGACAGTTTCCGAACGTTCATATTATATATGTATATATATATATAATATATAAATGTAATAATAATAATATATGCGCCGCCGTGGCTCGATAACCGGCGAAGGGAAACGGCTGCTGCTGCGGAGACGACCGCGACGACGACGCAATATAATATATATACGACTACGGGGACTCGGTGGAATTAATAATAATATTATTATTATTGTATCTCCCGCTGTGGGAGACGGAAAAAATGAACCCGGTTCCGCGCTCGTTTCCGCTCGCGAGTTATTCTCACACGCTATATACAGACATAATATACAGGGTGTGCTACCGCGAGGTGCAGTCTCCCCTCGACGGGCATAATAATAATAATAATAATATTATGATACGTATAATATATATTATTATACAGAGAGTAGCCGTGCCGTTCCGTCTGCATAAATCTATACGTCTGCCGACATTTTAAATGAACTAATAACGATGCGGTCGCGATGCAACGTCATGAATTGGCCATATCTTATAATACAATAAATAAAAAGATATAATATGTTTTAAGAAACGTGAAAATACAAATTTAATTTTTTAATTTTTTTTTTTTAGTTTTGTTTCGAAACTAAAAAAATACCCTCAGCTTTTTAGTATGAAGATATAATATTCCGAAATCATCCATGCCTACAGCAGGAAGCCGTTATAATATATCGACTAGACGACAAACGCGGTGTAACTGCACCCCGCGGAATAATACGTCATATTAATTTGCTTGTAGGTATATACGAGAATACTGCTGGCATACTTACATAATATACATATTATTACAGGGTGTGTCCACAAATATTAAGCACCGAAATCGGACAGTTTTTGTCGACGATATTATTATACAATATTATTATAGGTAGTTACTACACGCAATAATTATATTATGTCATGCGATTGACAAAAGCGTATTCACGCGTCGACGCATACTCTTCAGTCTTCTTATTAATTATTGATACCACAACGACTTCCTGTATACCCAATAATAGTACCATCATAATGATGAATTATTATTGTATACCATTACCGTGTTAGTATGGCGGTCAAATTGTATCAATTTTCATCAAATCCTTTTCGAATAGTCGACTATCAAAGTTCCGAAAACTTATAATGACATTTTACTGCGGCGGCGGAGTCTGCAATCTACGTGTTTGTTGGTTTGCGGTTGGGGCGTAAGTTATAGTCACACGCAAGCGTATACATATATATATATAGTTAAAACGCCTTTATATACAGTTTATAAAACTTAAATCGATTTTTCGAAAACGTTTCTATGAAACTGAACCCGATTTTAACACTAAATTGTTTTTTTTAACATGCGCAGATATTGTTATTATATTATGTCATATTCTTGACGCCAGATAAATGTTGAAAACATTTTGTAATTACCGCAGATATTCAATTTTTTATTATATAAGATAATAGATAAACCGGGATCAAATTCGATAAACCGTTTAAAATTTTAACGATTACAGTTTCGGGCTTCTTTATTTTCTGGTTTTGGTATAGGTTGTAAAATCGGTTTTTCAAATTTATCGGTATCAAGAACGGTTTTTGTTTTTGGGACGGTATTTTCAAATTTTTATTTTTATTTTCCTGTACTTAATAACTGTAGACCCGATTTTTGTTATCTATTATTTATTAAGAGCTGATCTTACAGCCCTAAAATATATCCTATTTGATAATTAATTTAGGCACTTACCACATATACAATACAATATAGCAAATATATTACGTTCAGTAGAAACCTTGTTAACTTTTTATGTTGTATCTACTTTAGCGTACATATGGTTGAGATCATTATTCGATTACATTAATATATTTTAATTGTAATGTATAATAACATCACACTATATTACAGTATAATAAATCTCAGATATCTTGTTATGTGATTACTGCTTATGATATTTGAACAAAATATTGATTCAAATGGATACTAGAAAATTGTATTGGATTATTGACAATATTTTTATAAAAAGGTTTACTTAACATTCAATACACGTCAAATAACTAAAAATATGTTGATCAAAATTATATTCAAAACGTAATAGGGTAAAGTATGCAGTTATTGGCACCTTAAGAATTCGTTTTTGGTAGTTATTGGCACCTAACCTGCTCCATTACGAAATCGAATAGCAAATTATCAAATAAATAATATGATAACATCAAAATTCATAATCCAACATTTTATATACGAAAAACAAAATTACTTCGTGCCAATAATACCATGCTTTACCCTATGTAAGTAACATCACATTATTATCAGTAAAAACTATCAAGTTTTAATACCCAAAATTTAAAATGATTATATTTAATATAACGATTTAATAGACATATCATATTATAATTCTGTCAATTTTCTAAAGTTTCAAATTAGAAAGTTTAGAAAGAAGAAATTTTCAAATAGTTTCTCGACTTTATTCACATATAGAAAAAACCGTATGAGCATAAATAAATGAATGAATGCGTCTACATTTGTCTGCCTATAATAATATATTCTATAGTAATAGACAATAGTTGAGTATGGACTATAGAGTAATTATTATCTCCAATTATAACAAACAAAAATAAGTAACATGAAAACAGATTTGCTGTAAATCATCGCTGTTTGTTGTAAAATAATACTATAAATTTGCAATAATTACCGCTCCATAACGATAAGTACAATACGAATGGACATGGTTAATAAATATTAAAGAACACCTGAATAGTAATTTATAATGTTATACAACAAAACTTATACTCTGAGCAATTATTCTTATAATAATAATAATAATATGATGTATATAATTTATACAATTGCCAATAGACATTACAGCTTATATATATATAAATATATATTATGTATCGAATCGGTGGCGTCTATTTCTTAGTGACGACGTGTGTGCGTGCATGTTTAATGCCTCTGAGATTCTTTTCCACAAAACTATTTGAGTGGCTCACTGGCTCGATACTCTTTTGAAACGTCTTTTACTCAAGTAGGTACATATGCAATATTTATATTATTTCATATTTAAATATTGATATATTGCGGTGTTGACGTGTCGTAATAACGAACAAAAAATAAAATGTATGTCCCACAGCTCTCTTCCGTTCGATATTATTTTATAATGATGTAATACACATAATAATAATAATATAATGTACACGTTTTATCCCGAACCAGAACCGCACGTGTATACTACAACTATCATCCGAAATTCCACGAGAAAAAAATGCGGACGTAAATGCACCGCGTGTAAGAATATTGCTTCTTTATTAAATGTAATAACAATAATTATTATTTTTAATGTTGAAGTGGTGAGAGTCACACGCCAAGAACGCATGTCGGTTGCGTTTTTTTCTCGAGCACCACTATAATATAAATTATGATGAACTGCAATTTTGCTGTTCGACAATAATTATGTTATATTATTACTAGTCGTAAATCGTAATTATAATGGGAACACGTTTATAATTATTGTTTTTTCGTATTAGCTATTTTGAAAATACTAAATTTATTTTTAATTACGACTGTTCCAGAATAAGTGATTTATTTTCAGTATACAACAAAACGTTATTATTTTAATTCCCCTCACTTATATCATATTACTTTAATATATTTTAACATAGATAGGTTAGCTAACCTTACTAATCAAATTTCGAAAAAAAGTCGTGTTTCTGAATAACAGAACCACCTGACTATATACGCTAATCCAAAACGCTTTATGATCATAAATTCAATATTGAAAACCATTTTTTTTAAATTTAATTATTTTAAGAGACATCGGAAAAATGAATCATAGACCCTGGAGTATTTGATTAGCCTATTCGTTGACCGTTTTAGGCTTATGGCGTTATGCCGTATATGTGATATATGACCATATATTTCAATCTTTTATGAGCCTGGCGGCTGGCCTCTTCGGCACGACCAAAATATTAAAATATTTATTATTTACATATAGATATGATGTATCAAATAATTATAATAATAATACATATTATTATTATTATTATTATATGAAATTGTTAAGGAGACGTTACAGTGACATTTGTTGTCTCCGTCTTACAAGTACAAACAGTTTACAATTTTAAGATACACATAACTCGCTTTAAAATAGCATTAAAAAAAGTGTAAAAAATATAATAATAATAAATCAATAATATTATATTATAATTAAATGATAATTAATAAGTTTCAGTAAGCTTGTAACATGTGGGTCACTTCATTGAGCATTTTAATTTATATTCTAGTATTCTAATATACAGGTACAATAGGTACATATAATAAGTAAATAATTGTAATTTGTAACGTTGTATTAAAATTGAGAATGGCTGCTAATAATATATGTGTCAAAACAAAACGTGTTCACCAAAATTAATATTTGAGAACCTATTGAATATTGCACCTGCTTAATATCGTACTACTTTAAAAATGTCTGAAAATAAACAATTTATAGACTTTTTCTTTTAAAAAAAAAACCATGTATTTTTTAAACTATTTGAGAAAATTTAGACTTAAAGACTACCATAGGTTAAAATTTAGTAAAAATTATCAAGTTAATTTTAACAATAAGCACATTTATACAAAATACAACCCTGCGAGAATGCAACATTTTATCAAAAGTGCTTGAACATGTTTTTTAGTAATATGGTCGTTTTGCTGTTGTTTCCGTAGACGTGCGCTGGAAATTATTTTGGGGCTTTTCTCGAGTAAGGAAACGTGTGCTTAACCTACAACCTAGAGATACCCAAAAAATAATATATTAGGTATAAACTTAATATATTTTTCTCTTAAATATCAATCATTAAAATTGATTCATTATTTAAAAAAAAAAACTATATTAATATTGTTATGACATAAGTTAAATTTGTTAAATTACGATTGAGTATAGAAGCTTTAGGTATCTTATATCTAGACACTATATTATTCAATAATAATACATAATATAATAATATATCACTGTTTTATAGCAATGTAGGTATATAACTGTCATCATAGGCGTAATCTGTGGTAAATTCTTGGAGGGGGTGGCAGTCTACGGTAAAACTAAAAATCTGTAAGGTAAAATACACTATTGCCCTCTCAGCTAGGCCCTTCACTCCCCAGAATACCCCTATGATTTTCATCAACATAATAATATGAAATAGGCATAATACCTATGTCCTATATACATTCCTAATAAAAGTTTTGAAATTCTGATTGAAATCAACAAAAGTTTATACGAACGTGATTGTCTCTACAATTTGAGCCGCTTATAGCCTATTTATTATATAATTTAGTTCATATTAAATGTTATGAAAATTTAATGTAAGATAATATATGACATAAATGTTTTACCGATAGGCTATAGCCATATAGGAATTCATATTTAAATACAACACAATCATTTTGGTTAAAACCATATATACTTTTAAAAAAAATGTTTTCATCTATATTATAGACGTACTATTAGTCATGAATATTATTATATTTATAACACATAATAAAAACGCTTAGTACCTAGGTGATTTAGACGGTGATTCGTTCCTTACTCGACCCCAATATCCGGTTGTATAATATTTGTACACGAGTGATTTAATAATCGCCAGATCCATTATCGTGATGATTTCACTGACAATTATTATTTTTAAAGCTGAAGTGGACTAATATCTTGCAGCATAATAATATATAAAATGATAAATATGTACTCTTATAATAAAATCGTTTTAGCGGGGGCGTATAGAATAGGTACCTATATATAATAATAAATTTGGTCATTTTAATCTATTTTAAAACACAATTCATATTATGTTTATATATTTTCTTCGTTTACGAGTTTAATTCTGTATAACACTGCACATTTATTGATATCAGCATTCACCAACTGCAAGAGCAAATTTAGGACCAGCGGTGTGTAGCAAATATAAATATAAATATTAGATATATATTATAGGCTATAATGCTAGATTGGCATCTGCATCCTGCAAAGGGTGTGGTGGTTTAATTATTGCGTTGACGATTTTGACCAATTTGGGCGTGGTTGCACTACCTACCCTCAAATAATTGTAGTGTTAAATAATAACCGTATATTGTATAATATTATACACCGTATAAACGTGCCAGGTCAACTATAGAATTATACATACGTTTATTATATTTAAACAGAAATTATATATTGTCAAACGCCTGAGTGGTATACAATATAGTCAATACCAATCCGACCATATTATATTATATCCGTCAATATCAAACTTACATATACGTAGGTACTAGGACGTATATTATGTTGGTAACCAAAAACATTTTCTCGATAACATATTTGTTGATTCATCTTACTAAAGTATCTTGAATACCTTATTTCAATACGTAATGCATTAATACAGTCTTAAGATTTAATCTAAATAACTCTTTTTTAAACAAGGCATGTAAATTGGTACATTTAAATTTATCTATCATACGCTATGTAGCTTAACTGGACGTCTGCACTTAATTATATTTGTAATCCTCAGTAAAATCCTTCAAATTTGATTTTAGAAACAAAAAATGTCGTTATTGTGAAAATGAAAGAAAACAATTTTTTTATGCGTGCAAACATCAAAGTATATTTAACGTGAGGAGTCTCAACAAGCAACTTATATAACTTTAAATGTACATTATGAAAATGGTATAATTATATTTCTGAAATTTAACTGAGCTTTTTTAGGTTGAAAATATAGACACATTGACAGCTGAACCAAAAATTATAGTCCTTAAACTTTTACTCATCTGAAGTCTTCATTATTTTTTTCGTTTTATACGTATACTCGTATATATTTTGTCTTAAACGATATTAGAAGAAAATGCTTTGCTGGTAGAATTTTATTTATTAATTTGTACTTGTCAAAATAATATAAGTACATTCGTGAAGTATATACGTTATATAATACAAATAGTAATTATACATGAAAAAAATAATATGATGTACCTCCGCCTATATTATATTATAGAAACAATCATTTATCGATTTAAAAATTCAGTATTGGTTATTATTGACATAATGTAATTTTTCAAACATTTTAACTAACCGTGGACTTAATGTTTAGGTTATACCTGTATAAATATAATATGTATGTACATACATAAATATAATTTTTAATTTTTAAATAACTTAGAAAGATTTAAATATTAATTTACTATTCCTTCAAAATTTAATATAAATCAATATATGAATGATTTTATGATATATTTTTAAATTCCACTGATAATTTTGTTTCATATACTTATAATATAGCATAACACTTGAATACCTATAACGGCTACCAAACGCCACAACACAAGATTTAACGATTTAACACATCCACCTAAATGTGCAATCACTTATCAAATCTTTTTGGTTTAGCAGCTTTAAGTTATATTCAATATGACAATATGGTTATGATAAGTACTTATGTACCATCATACTTTATTACTAATGTATAAGCGAATTTCTCGAAAATATTATTTGGAAATTATAAATGTATTGTTCTCTAAACATAATATTTATACATTTGTATAAATTACTCACCACGCGCGTATATAAAAGCAATGATCGATCTCTCCTCAGAATCGTTTTTTTATTTCTGTAGTGATTTATCATTAATTATCAGTTACTATAAAAATATTATACTTCGGATTTGGTTTGTGACTTTGTGTCAAAGTAAACGTAGGGAGTAATATTATACATAATATTATATATTATTATTTTTTGTATATTATATGGTCGTTGAAGGTTAAAATGTGTGAGGTCTGTTTAGCGGTTAGTTTATATTGTGATGAAAAGTCTTACTGTTAAAAGAAATCCTAAAAACTAAAACGTTTTATTATTTTTGTACGAAAAAACATACATTATATATTATATAGGTCAATATATTATAGCACCTACTACTAAATTATTTATCGATGGCCGATGATTATACGTTTGATTCGCGTATATACGAATTTATTGAAACGTAAAATTAAAAAAAAATACGATTCGTGCGCTTACGATTTTATGAACGATCAAATGAAATAATGTATTTATTCATCGAATTACAACCGACGAGATATCTATGGTATCATAAATTAGAATTCGGTCTACCGAACAAAAAATGTGTTGAGATTATATAGTTGCGGCGTTTTAAACGATGATCGATCAAAGGCTTTGATTCCAGGTTTTCGTGTACTTCGTAGCAGTCATTAAATCCGTGAAAATAATATAATATATTTGTCGACAAAATACTTATATATACCATAATATGATACAGAAATTTCGATTATAACGGTGTTAAAAAAAACCTATTTTGATTTAAAAAGTGACTGTACAATGATAATAAATGCATGGCTCAGAACCCATTCATTCTACATTCTACGCCAAATATTACATTTATTTTTACCTTGTTTTACTTATATCAGTGTAAAATCATATCAAAGTGCTCGACTTCTGCCTAATCCAAAATAAAATAACAGCACCTACATTTATATTTTCTACAAAAATCGTTGGTATTCATGAATTTAAAAAGTACGTCCGCAGACCAACATGTATATTATCGTCTTACAAACAACATTGAAAATTTGAGCTCAGCATTTCCAATGTTGTGTAGTATAATATTATGTACTGATGTAGTTGTTACGTTATTAATTTAGAGTGAATTCATCTGTTAACGAATATTAAAATAGGAATATTCTCGGTTTTGGATTCTGATCATACTTATTAATATATCAAAGTTTATTAATGATGTATTATTTTCTGTCTGTCTTCGTCTTTTGGACAAGTAAAAATGCTAAATAAAGAAAAATTATGAAAAAACTGAATTTTGTACGCAAATTTTGACAACATCAATTTTCTAATTTTCTTTGTTGAATAGTTTAAAAACAAATAACAGTTTATTGTATAGAGGTACTTGAAATTGTGAAAAAAATGTTTGTATTTTTGTCCACTGAATACTAAATAAATTGCAGGCACACTGGTACAGCAAATGGTGCTTTCGATGCGCCTTACCGTCAATATTCAACGGATCATATTTTAATTGCATCCGCGTAGATAAAATTTTAACTGCACCTGCAGCTAATGCAGCGCCATCATAATAATATGCAATTGCGTTCACTACTGCGCTTCGGTGTTTCTAATAGTTATTATATCATGCAAACCGTGTGCTTGAAGCCCTTTCGAACAATCGCCGTCCAAAATTGGAATTGTTGAAAAGCACCGCCAAATATAATTTACGCCCGCGCCCTCGTCCCGCAAACAACGAACGACATCTGCTTGCCGCGGCGGCGGCGGCTGACACCGATGATGGCGGCGTACAGATAGCGCCACCAGCACTCGCGCCCACTCTGATTGATCTGCGCCGCCGCCGACCGCGGACGCTGTCCGGCCGACAGTACGGCGTCTTTCAGGGCGCCGGTTACCAGGGCCCCATGCACGAAATCGTGCTGTCGACGGCTCGGTACGGATTACGGAGTCTTTATTTAGTCCGCCGACTCCCCGGGGAAATGTCACCGGACCAAGTCTGTCGTCGGGTCGGTCGGATCGGACTCGCGAGGTCGGGCACGAGGCGGCCGCCGGCCAAGAGTGTTTGCGCCGCGAAGCAAGTCCGTTGCCGTCTCGCGGTGTGTGTACCAGGGCCTCATCAAGCATCGCCGCCGCCGCCGCCGCCGAACGAACCGCTGCTATAATACGGCAGCCGTTGCAATACAATATAATAATAATAATAATAATATACCCGGATATTATTCCGATTTCCTCGTCGCGTCGTTGTGTTGTGTTTCAGATTTGTATTATGTTTTTGTGGTATTGTTAGTTGTGACTTGTGATGAAAATAAGTTTTAAATTGACAGTTTGTACTTTCCTCTAACCCGTATCGGGCACACACGTGTCTAAACATTAAACAGAATAATCAATTTTCCATCAAAACAAAACTGTAAGCTTAAAGATTTTTGAATTTATCGGTCGGGGCATTTTTCATTTTGAAAATCGTTAATTAATCACTGAATATCAGTGTTGATACAAGGAAGTAGTAGATATTTTCAAATTTTTCGGGCACAATTTTATGTTGATAGTATATAGTATTTTTTAACATTTTAATCTAGGTAAAATTAAATGACAATATATTATTATTATTATGAATAGATTATCATTCATAGTAAATAACTAATAAATTAGTTATCACCGTCTTCACACAATAATGATAATTTAGTAAATACTCGAAAAGGCAAAAAAAGAATTGCATACGACGTGTTTACGGGTGATTTTTAATTATTGTAATTTGTAATTTGTTTGTAATTCGTAATATGTCGTCTTTCCTTTCTTTTATTTAAATCTTATGTCAAAAATCAAAATGTAAACGAAAATAATGACAACGCATTAAGAAAGACATAATATAATCATACTATGAATAAGATGAATAATAATAAAAATAAATTACACAGATAACTGAGTTGGTTGTGTACTAGTTCTTTTTCTTCCAATAACGTTATAATACTGGTATACGTTATACATGTTACACAAAATATTTTGTTTTTTTCTTTGCCTGGTGCCATTATGCCGCTATTGTATCTCCGACGTACCAGGACCCCATAAAGGTAGACGGTTCGTGACGACGGCGGCAGCTTCGGCGATTTCCCGACGCCTCGCGCGTCGCCGTCGAGCATCGCCGACACATTATTCCAAACGGACAATAATTATTATTGCCCGCAGTAAAATGGTACCCAAATGCCCAATCGGCAATCACGTTTTTATTCGTTTTAAAAAATACATCAGACATGATTATTAAATAAAATATATTAATAATTAATAATGATACACACTTTTCTAATACAAATAATAAAAACATTGATGATTTCAGTCATTTTTAATTATAAAAGTGACAAATTTTTTAGTATAATTTCTTTTTAGTTCATAGCTAGGTTACCTATATATTAATATAATATATTTATTTAACTTTTTGAACATTTTAAGTAAATGGAAAAAAAGACCTTAAAATTTAAAATCATCGAAAAATTCAATGTAGGTATGTTATAAAACAGGTATCACGTAGCTAGATTTGGAAAACAATGTGAAATGAATATAGTTTTCCCAAGCTCAATCATTTCCGATGTAATATAAAATATCGCAAAGTAACATTTTTTTTTTTTACAGTGATTTTTATTACACTCGATTATGAACGTCAGAACTGAGAACGTTGCTTTTATAGATTATGAGATGTAATGGTGGAAGTGTCAACCAAGTTTTTACTTTTTTAATAAAAAAATATAATGTTCATAGATGGCATACCTACAATAGGTTCAACTTTTAAAGTCTGTGGTATTCAATGACTAAATAAGTTAGAAATATTTAATTTTATAAATTACCTAAAATTATAAAATCAACGGTAACATTTTGTTTATAAAAAAAAAATGTATTTGTTAATATAAAATTGGGTAAAACACGATTGCGTACGATTGTTTTTGGTGACACCTTTTAAGCTACACGATTGCGTACGATTTTACCTGATTTTCAACTACACGATTGCGTACAAAGTACAAACTATTTAGCGTTGTTGCCAATTTTCATACTAGTATATAGGTACCACATGATTACACTAAAAATAATTTATAAATACATTGCTTTTTTAATAATCATTTAGCTTTTATTACCTACGCTTATTGTTAGGGTTTTAAAATTTCATGAAATTTATTTTCTTGAAATATTTCATTTCCATGAAAAATAAAAATAAAATGTTTATTATATCAAAAAGTTTATAGTCGTCAAATTCCAAATGAACATTTTTAAAAGTTTGTTTGTTATATGAAACAAAGAAAATATGTAACATATTTACATATAACTTATAAGTTGTTTAACAAATCTATAATATAACAAATTTAAACATTGTCTTTTAACTCTTAAGTTACAAGCTCATAAACCAACTCAACGTCATAACATATTATTGAGAGCCATGACTCTGTGAATGCATATTATACTATATTATAATTATATTATATTATATTCACAATGTATATAGACATAAACCACTCTTATAACAGCCGTGAATCGTAACCTTTTACATTATACAAAATATGATCTAATTATTAAATAAAAGAGTCCAGAGCAGCTTCACATAATCACATCACTCAGTCACATACACACACATATACGACTTTTGTACACCTATAATAATTACTAACTAACTTTTGTATTGATTATTATAAAAGTCTACATTTACTGTATATTTATTTGGTATATTGTATAAAATTAATAAATTTGACAACGTTGCATACAATTTCATACGCAATCGTGTTCTACCCATAAAATTACATAACAATTAATTAAAATTAACTAAGTTTTAACTAACTATTTACGTATAGGTAAATCATAAATATTTTTACATTCCTTTTCTATATGAAAAAAAACATGTCACAAAAATACTTTATAACTATAATTTATAATAAATAGTGAGACAAAAAATGTAATATGTAAAATATTTTGCCCTTCCCTTGACAAATTCCTGCGGACGCCCTTGATTCAAGAACAAATCACATAGCATATGTCAGGTCAGCTAATGGATTTAGTCTACAAAACATATTGCAGGCTACCCTATATTATATAGACAATCAATTATTCGATTTTCGTGAGCCAAAACGAAATCCTTATGTAAGCAACCCTAAGTACTAACCTAAATAGTAAAAATATTAAGGTCAAAATCTGATCTGTAACCGATTAATTTATGGTCGTTGAGGATTGAAAGTCTTAACAGTAAAGTCGGGTTCACACTACACCGTATCGTGTGATTTCGTATTTTTATGTTTATACCAAAATGCAATACCAATGATATGAATATTGTACCTGATGATAACATAATATCATTTTATTTTGGTTATCACTTTTCCGCACATAAATGTAACCACACGGTCAAAAGTTGAATATATTAAACCACGCGGTATCGTTTGGTAACAGCTGTCAACTATGGTAACCGTGATTATTTTACACGTCATGGTGTAGTGTGAACCCGGCTTTAGGCGTTTAGCGATATTGACTTCTGGAGAGCCAAACTGTAACCGTGGGTTAATTTATGGTCTTTTGGTAACTCAGGTATATCGATAGAGGTATATCACCGAAAGCCGAAAGGTGCGTACTTATACGACAGTAATATATTGTGTCTGTTTAAGGAATAATATATGTATTATATATATATATAATAAATTTAGTATGTTCTGTTTTTAAATTCTGTTATTATTTGTTACAAATTAAGCAGAATCAATAAATTTAATAAGCCCCCGTCGGTAATCGATAAAGAAACATATTTGCTTTAGAAAACCCTATAAAGAATTGTGTTTATAGTTTTATACTTAATAAAAAGCAACTTATCATCTTTGTATTGAGAAGTTGCTAGGTACATGTTGTATTATATTTTTAAGTTTATCAGTGACTGTTGCACCGGTCAAACGATAATTTTCGAAACTTTAACTGATTAAAAACTATATTTAAGAAACCCAATTTCTCAGGATCGATTAACAAACATAAGTGTCTTAAACATATAAAGAGCTCCCAAGAGTTACTAAAATTGTGCAGTTCTTTGATATCGTATAATAAATTGAATAACAAGTTTCTATTAAATATATTGTTTAAACTTTTTCACTCTGTAAAAAACATTTTTTTTTTGTCGCTTTTATTGACCTTATATATTTTACAGAAAATTTAAAATGTCAATAACTTATAAGTTATAATAAGGTAGCTCAAAAATAATTGAAATGTTTTTAAAATTATACCAGCATATGTAGAGAATTATAATACAACGATTTAGTTCAATTTTATTACCTATATAGTTGATGAATTGATACAAAATAAGAAAATCGATTGTGTCGATAACGTTAACACTGCTCTAATCACGTATAGCTGCGGCTCGTGAATCGTAGAGCTCGAATTCTCGACGTATAATTTCATTTAAAGTATACATTACAATAATATGCACACATATTGTATTCGTATGAAGAAAATATAGGTTGTATGTTCTCACAAATTCTTACAAAAGTACTAAAAACTAAACAGGTTGAGTTTTAATTTAGAATTTGGTCTGTGTATTAGTATATGACGTATTCTGATGTATATATTGTATCAAAATGATTACTTCAATTCAATACATTTTTATATTATACATAAGCAAATGCGTATACATATTACCCATCATAAAAGCTTTTTTTATTATAATATATGTATAGCTATAATTTGGTATATGCATTGATGCGACAAGAAAATCAAATGCGCGTGTTTACGTAATTTATCTATGTTGTTATTTTCCATCTACGGCGCCACCTCTCACTGTAGTTCATTGTAATGAATTATGTATATACTACAGTATATTATATACTATATAAATATATACTACACATATACACCCACAATATTGTGTATGCGTATTGTATGTATATTATATACCAATCCGATGGTTCAAAAGCCAAGGGAAAATTATCGTATAATATCGGGCGCGTCTAATCAACTTCGTTTCAGGGATGTCATTACTATAATCAATCCATCGACACATTAACTAATGTATACACAACTCACGACTGTATATATATAGGTGGATTTAGTAAGTTAATAATGTGTAACTATGACGTTAAGTCAAAATACAGTCGACTATATTATAATATCTTATTATCCTCAAAATATCTGCCAACATTATACGTGGTGGGTATGTGTATTTTCGAGGCAATATTTATATAGGTATGATAATATTTTGTTATTGTACCCAGGGCCATTCTAAGATAGGGGCTTGTGGGGCCCGTGCCCAGGGCTTCGCGAAATTGTAAGGGCCTCAGCTCGCTCTTGGAAGTCAAATTTTTTTTTGAACTATGAATTGCAGAAAAGGTAATTTTATATGATGTAATGTGATATATAATTTATATTACTATTCAAATTGATCTTTAAATGCTTGTAAAAAAATCTTGCCCACGTGTATTTTAAATTTTTCATATTATTAAACTGATATGACACTGTTTAGCCTTGTATTACATTTTCAAGCTTTTTAACCGAATGAATAAAATTGTATTGACTAGTGACATTTATAGGAAAAAAAGGTGGGCCAGTGGGTGTCACTCTGATATACAGTAGGTTACAACTTACAAGTGGGTCACTGTAAAGTCTGTAATGGATAGTGTTAAATTTGAATTCAATGATATAATATCATTATATAAGTGGATTTTTATTCGACCGCGACCGCGAGCCGTTTGAATAGCGGTACGGTGGGAAACGGCAATTGTGACGCGCAGACCGGTATGAGACCCTGGTGGATCCCGACGCAAAAAAACAAGTAACAGGCTAAAGGACAAAAAAATTCTGACTGCGTTTTTAATTTTTATTTTTTGTGTAAGCAGTAAAAGCAGTAAAAGCATCTTATAAGCAGTAAAAGTTCGATTTTCTTCTTCGGGATCTTTTCTATAGTAAGAAAGTAAATCTTGTTGATACTTCAAGGAGATCAAGAGTAAACAATTCCTATAAAAAAATGTCCGATTGCTCAAAAAACTTGATAATATATAATAGGTTTTTATAATATATTATTTTCTTATAAATTATTAGTGGACATTATAAAAAATGTTGATTGTAAATATTTTTTTATGAGTTCCAAAAATTAGAATTTTCACAAAAATTTACAAATTATTTTTTAAAAATTATCTAATTATATCTTAGATTTGCAAATGTAATATAAGATTCCTCATAAGTTTTACCTTAAACAAAAAAAAAAAAAGTGGGCAATTTAGTAAAGTGGAAAGTTGCTCTGCTGTACAGTAGGTTACAAGTCGGTCACTGTAATGGATGGTGTTAAATTTGAATTCAATGATATAATATCATTGTACAAGAAATACGATTCTGGGCGAAGTCAGTCTATAATGATATATTGATATTACTACTAAGTATATTAATTAATGATATCATTGTGAATAAAGTAATTTATATAATGTATTATAACCTATTTACGTAGAACCTTGTTTTAAATGTTCAATCCTTAGGGATAAAAGTTGAATATTTTATACATTTTCAACTACAAAATAATTATTAAATTTTAAATTTGATACATTTTGTCAAAATTGGAACTTTAAGTGCTTATAAAAAAATATTGTGACCATTTATTTTTAATATTTTTCAACAGATATTGTAACAATATATCAGGAGCCTTTTATTAAATTTTCACGCATTTTTACCCAACAAATAAAATTTTATTGAGAATTATAGAAAAAAAACTAAATAAATTGAAAACTTACAATGTCCATGAACCGCACAAAAAGAGTCAAAATTGTATGGTGTATAGAAAATGAAAAAAAATTCAAGTCCGTTGAGTGCTTTTCGAGATATGCGCTTACATATAAAATAGAGACTTCCATTTTAATAATAATATAAATACATAATATATAATACATATTATGCGATTTTTTTTTGGCAACAATTAGTCCACCAACCTACAATATAAAATATAATATAATATAATTTAATATACTTATTACTTACAATATTACAGTACTTATTGCTTCAATCAAAATCGTTTTTCTTTATGCTATGATTTATCAGTGACCTAAACAAAGACGAGGAACACGCTCGACACCTACTATACATCAGAGTGACTGCCCCGGTTTTTTTCCAATAAAATATCTATGTGATCTATTATTAGATTGATATATAATAGAATTTATAGATATGCATATTTATTTTCAAATCAATGCTATTCACTCGAATTTAGTTTGTGCTTAGCGCACTGAATCGGAGGTGAAGACGTATTTAACACTCATTTTAACATAATATTATCTGCCGACGTCGGTGTAATCGTACAAATCGGTATTCCAGTGTCACATGTACACATGTACACATGTACACATGTCAGTGCATGTCCAGTCGGTTGTTTTTACGTCCGAAGCAACCAGGGTCTCATACCGCCGCGACGCGCTTCGCCTACACAACCGTCAATAATATTCCGTCCGACTAGGGATACCTGTTGGCTGTTACCTATTATAAATTATAATACAATATACTGATATAATTAATATTATATTATAGTAATATGTGTATAATCCTTTAGTGTATGTGTATTAATCACAACAAAAACCCTCCGTTATTTAACATAAATATATATATATATATATATAGGTATAATGTACAGTACCTATATTAAAATATGTAAGACCAACAAGTAACATTTAACATAAAGTACTAAATAGCATTGTGATATTATCATGTATAGTCTATACATGAAGTATAGTAAAAAGTTAAGTTAACAAAACATGGTAGTGGCGTGACGAACTACAAGGGCAAATACAGAATACCGAGTACCAACCCACACACCCCCAAAATTAATATTCAACTGCATTACTTACCTATTATTAATTACTTTTTGATTACTTAATTAAATACCATTTCTCTAATTTTTAAATACACCTAGTAACGTACCCTGCACAGTGCACAACCACACACCCACCCAACTAATAACCGAGCCTCCTGGAAAACCCTTTTATCATGCCGCTGGTATACACTACTTACGCATTAATCCGGTCCAAACACGTTAACATTGAAATTATTTTTTTTTAGAATCTATTTGTATAAGAAGATCATAAGCCGAACTCACATAACTATTAGTATATTTTGTATATTATCATTTTTAATACAAATAAATAATGCCAGCTCAAATATTCTGAAATGTCCTTAATATATTTTTCTGTCAATTTTTTTTTAAAATAAGTTTTAAAATATGTTTTTGATTTTATGCAAATCTAGATTCAAAAATGAAGATCATCAAGTTTGGCGCCACCGACAGACCAGGATCCCATGAAGACTTTACGACGTCCGCCGCTATATCACTATATCAGCTGCTGGTTGTCACGCAGACACACGCTCATAGTCATGACGTTGGCCCCTCCGAAAACTCCAATCGACTTCAAATCAATAATTTAAATTATTTCAAAATCTAGTTAACTTTTAGTACACTGTCATGAAACCGCTGTTATTAACTTTACTTAATTCAGGCAGTCACGCCACGGCCTTGATGCTGAATGCCAGGCAACCTACAAAAAAATATTATCTAATATTTTAGATTTTGAGCGAAGAGACAGACAATTTTAACTTCAAACGCTTATCAAAAATAATTGTATCTAACTGTCTATGCATACCTAGCTTTTGAGGAACCCTGTATTAACTATTAAACGTTCAAATTGTTCAACAGAGAAACAAGAATTTTAGTATTGAGGAAAAATTAAAAAAGGGGGAAATATGGTGTCGATTTATTAGATACGAAAAATGTTTTTGAGCAAGAATAAATATAAAATATGTAATATTATAATAAATATGCATTGGCAATCCAGGCCAGTTACTTTGTACTGTTTACATTAAGATTAAGTATAGGTATAAATTTTATTTTGTTTTTAGTGTACCTAACCATTAAAAAAGTGGGCAAGTGGGTGTCGCTCTGCTGTACAGTAAGTTACAAGTGGGTCACTGAAATGGATAGTATTAAATTTGAATTCAATGATATAATATCATTGTATAAGAAAAACGATTCTGAATTCTGATAGAAAACGGTCAGTCAACCTATGATATTACTAAGTATATTAATTGATGATATTATTATTGTGAATATAGTAATTTATATATAGCCTATTTATGTGGAACCTTGTTTTGAATTTTCAATCCTTAGCTATAAACGTTGAATATTTTATAAATTTTTAACTAAAAAATAATTATTAAATTTTAAATTTGATAAATGTTGACGAAATTCGAACTTTAAATGCTTATAAAAAAAATTGTGCCTATGTATTTTTGATATTTTTCGACTGCTATTGTAAAAATATATCAAAAGCCTTGCATTAAATTTTCAAATAACAAATAATATTTTATTGATATTTATAGAAAAAAAAAACTAAGAAAACTGAAACCTGACAATGACCGTAAATGGCTCAAAAAGAGTCAAATTATTTTCAAACTGTATAATTTATAGAAAATGCTAATGTTAACATTTAGTGAAATTTTCAAGTATCTACAGTCATTCGTTTTTTAATTACAACAAAATAAGAAAATCGTTACATGAGAAATCGAGTGAATATCAAATGTTGTAAAAATATGAATTTCAAAAGCTCATAAAAATTGAATTAGACTCTTTTATAGACATTTTTATTTTGATAAAGGTAGACAAACTTATGAGGAATCTTGTATTACATTTTCAAATCTTAGATTTAAAAAGAAAATTTTTTATGAATTACTAACTCAAAATAATTTTAAAATTTTCGTCATTTTTATGTATTTTGTCAATATTAGAACTTTAAATGCTTATAAAAAAAAATTGTAACTGAATTTTTAAATTTTTTTCATCTGCCTTTGAAATAATATACTAGGAGCCTTCTATTAAATTTTCAAGCTTTTTTAACCAACAAATTAAAATTTATTGATATTTATAGAAAAAAAAACAAAAAAAAATGGAAACTGAATAGGTACCTATTATAAACAATTAAAAATTAAATTACAGTAAACTATCATTACCTTTGTCGAAACTTAAGGGACACAGATAAAAGATCAAGATATCTAGTTTTATTGTAATGGTATTTATTTCAAGGGGATTTTATTGAGTTAAACATTACGAAAAATTCGAGATGCGACGTTTGACATAATAAGAATCTACTGCATGTGGTATGTCTGTATGTACTTTGTCATCGTGTAGTGTAGACTAAAAATGCGTATGAATAATATTTACAATAATAACTTAATGAGATTGATAGAGAAAATGAAAAACACACAAGGTGGATACTAAAAGAATATAATTTATTAAAATGTCATATTTCAAGGATTATAATAACCTGAATTATACCAAAAATATTGGGTTCACAATAAATTTCCCAACTTCATTAATTTTGAATACTATCCGTTAATTATAGGCAAAATATTAAATATTGTAAATTCTTCAAAATTACCTAAATTAGTTATTTAAAATTTTAAATAAACTATCTGTGTTGAACTAAATATTATATATTGTTACGATATATTGGTGATGGTAAATTGTATTGTTCCAGTTATTCAATAACTATGGGAAATTATTACTTACCTTTAATTCTACATTATAGTATTATACAACAAAAAATATAACAAGCAGTGTACGCAGTACAGAAAAGGTATAAGTTTTATATATTACTTTTTGGTAAAAGTATTTAAAATACATATCAAAATACCGAATACTAATTAGACAGATGCATATAAGTAACACTCAAATACTTTTTAAAAGTACACATTTCAAATTCTATATAAAAAAAAATAACATACATTTTTCTGTAATAATACACACAGAGATAAATAGTAATAAACTAATAACACAATCTTAGTTTTAGCTTCTAAGTCGTAATTAATTAACAATAATATTATAAATGAATTATTCAATTATATTTAACAGGTTAACCGCCACGGGTTTTTTTCAAGTTACTTAAAATCGATTTTGAGAATCTATTTGGGTTCTCAAAAATATTGCTAAGATTGACAATTGAGACCTGAAATCGATTTTCAGCGAGAGCTCGTTTAGAGTCACAATAATCAGTATTTTCTAGCCTGATTTAAAATGTACAGTGTTGCCACTTTCTAATGGTATTATAAGCTTGCAGATATCATTATTAGTTTTTTTTTTTTATCAATTTTTGTTTAAATCGTCAAAACTGTTTTCAAGTAAACCTATGAATAAAACCCGTGGTGTACGGGAGTAGAATAGTGAGAGCCCAAGAGGAGCTCGTGCATAGATAATATAAGAATGGATAGGACATAAGAACTTATCGCTAGAAAATTTTGAGTATTCCAATTTCCATTTTCAGACACAACAATCAAAATACAAATTTGAAATTGACAAATATTGTAAACAGTTTTTGGACATAACCTTAAAAAACGCCCCATATTGTCTTTCTCTCTTGGGAAGCACACAGCCCCATATGAAACTGGTATAGGCATGTCCACGAACATAATATAATAGTATGGACTGGCTACTGCTCGACCAGTGTGATTCGCTTATTGTTGCCATTTCAATAATAATCCGCTAGGGTCGCTGCTGTGCGTGCACCCTACTGCCGCCAATGTAGAAGCGTTACAAACAAGTAAATAGTAATGCACTACCTAATGATTCAAATTTGCCAACTTCAAGTTGATCTGCATGATATAATTAATTATAAAGCTATGCCCCGTGGGCATGTCCTATCTATTCTTATATCATCTACGGGCTCATGGCGGTTAACCTGTGAAAGATTATTAGTAAATATGTACCTCCCAAAGCAAATTTATAATTATGTCACTGTAATAATGTGACTGGGTGATTATCATTTTCACATTTTATCATAAATAAAATAAATAATAAACCATAATAACCAGAACTGATATTATATTCGATAATGTACATGTAAATCAGGAAACAAAACAAATAAAATGAACCATCAGCAACTAAGTCAAGTATTCAATACAAAAAAAAAGTATTTAAAATACTACAAAAATAATTGATATTGAAAGTATTGAATATTCAAAAAAGTATACACTCTACAACACTACTATTCTGTACTACAGTTAACAATTAACATTTTAAGTAACTAACCGAAATGTGACAAACATATTAAGCTAAAAACTAAAATTAAAAGACATTTTTACATCCTTCATTCAAATTTTAATTTTTTTCATCACTTAAATTGACTTGGCAGGCAGCAAGTTTCCTTGACAACACATTTTACTATCTTTAACTTAACCCCCCCTCCTCCAGCTCTGTTATTATACTTATTACTTACTCATACTGACAGATAGCGTAACATAAATAATAATTATTATTGTATCAATATTATGTGAAAATATATAAATATTAAAATATTGTTATGTAATGTAATAAATAGAGCACAGATGTTAAATAGTAAAATATAATATAATAGGTACTTTAAAAAATAAACTTAAAATCCTTTCCTTAAAAACTTACCCTGGCATTAGAAACAAAAAAAAACTATATTTAGACACCTGACTTTGCATATTATAAATAGCTTCATTTAAAAGACCTTTGACAATCCATCAATGTATTTTTAATAATTTTTAAAGACAACTCTATTGATTCCATGTCAACTGATTTCATTGGTACTACATACTTAAAATTAACAATATCATACTTATCTGATAAATATGGTACTTAACCTAGAAAATTTCTAATTAATATTTCTAATTTCTGATTTATTTAATAATCATTTTATGCTCAAATATGTACAATACATTTTCAGATTTGAAATCTATACTATGTCCAGCATCTGGGCGGTGACCAATACTCGTCTATTGCTGAGTATTCCCACCACTTCAACAGAACGAACGCCGCTAGTGCGCCGTGATATTTATATAAAGGTACCTTGTGATGGGAGAATTTAGTCCTCGAGATGGCGGAGAAATTGAGTGTTTTTGTCACTTTTGAAAAAAAAAATGCTAATTTCCAGGTTTTCTAATTATTTTTTGCATATATCTGTTTAATTATTATTTATAATGACTTATGCCACTAACAAAAACCTAGACATTTTAGTTCATTTCTGTTTTTGTTTACTGTAATCTTGAGCTAAAAATAATTTGCCTCCTTTTATCATATTTCCTAGCAATAAACACAGGGACTCGTATTTGTTAGCTTATCTACTAAACAACCAAATTTATCAAATCTATTAGAAGTATAATAAAGGAGTTTAAATGTTTTCAAAAAGGCTAAAAGTTTTTGAATTTTTTAGACAGCATTTTTTTTTATGTCTTAAGTATAAAAATTAAATGATGATATAGAAAAAAATGTTTGATAATTTTTGTCTTGCTTTTTTTGATTATTTTAATATTTTTAAGTGCTTATAGTGAAGGATTAAGTGTTATTTAATTTGTTGATTTCATAATTGCTATAAGTCCCAAACCCTGATTATGACAAATCTGAATTTAAAAAAAATTATTTATTTTTAGTCACTGAGCAGTGGGATTACCTATCAAGATGGCCATTTTGGATTACCCCTAATTATTGTTGTTTTGGGGAATAAAAATGACTCAAAATGTTCAAGCTTGCATTGTATGATTTCACTCCTTTACTGTCTCATTCAATATGATTGATTTTAACTTATCACTAAAATAGAAATTATTATATTTAACAACATTATTCTTTTAGATTGTCAATGAAAAGATTTTTATTCTGTAATAGTTTTAATAATGAAAAATTAATTATGTGTTACATTTCAAATCATAATTATGAAAAATTTACATTAAGAATATAATTGGTAAATATCATATAAGTTCTAAAAATTAAAATACAAAATCTCCTTTAGTGAATATTTAATTATAATATAGTAAAAGTTGTAATGTTATTGAAAAAGATTTAATGCTAATTTTTTTCCATGTCTTCATATCAAATCAGCAACTGAAAAATATAAACAATATTTTATTATAAACTTTATACTATAATTAGTTATTCAATAAAATTATGTTATTATGTATACTTTAATAATTAATATGGTTTTTATAAAAATAGAAACTAAAGGTACTTTCAAAAGTTATGTATTTAAAATAATAAACCTTAACCCTCTCACTGTTACACTATTTATGCATTGCAACCTGTGGATGCTAGGTAAAAATATGATTTAAGTATTTAAGTTTGAAATAATGCGTAATAAGGTTTCCTTAAGTTGTAAGATTACCGACAAATGAGAATATTATAAAATACAGGAACATAATAGTATGTCTGGAGCAGTGAAAGGGTTAATTTCAGTAGATTTTACATTAATATTAGAGCATATTATATCATAATGAATAATACAATAACTATTAGTAAGCTTTACCATTCATGGGCATTTCATCAATTTGTGTCGAGTAATATTGTTCAATATCACGTAAGATCCTTATGTCATCACTTTTAACAAAATTTATTGCAACACCTTTGCGTCCAAATCTTCCAGAACGGCCAATCCTAAAAATAAAATTATTGTTATTTCATTTCTTAATAAATTAGATTCAATAATATGCATAAACATTCATATTAAAATGGTGGAGGGAATACACTGGTAAATAGATTTTTTATTATAAGTATTAATTGTATTTTAGATGTTTAGTTCTCTAAGAAAATAAATTACCTGTGTATATACAACTCACGGTTGTTTGGCAAATCATAATTTATAACCAAAGAAACCTGTTGTACGTCAATTCCACGAGCCCAAATATCGGTTGTAATCAAAACTCTCCTGCATAACAGCATTATTGTATAAGTTATCCAGTCAATAAAAATATTCTAAAAAATACATGGAACACTTACGTTTGTCCAGCACGAAATTCTTTCATTATAGCATCCCTTTCTTTTTGTGGCATGTCTCCATGCATCGAACTTACTGTGAAATTTGACTCCCTCATTTTTTCTGTCAACCAGTCCACCTAAGTAATTCAATGTTTCGATTAATTATGATTAATATTTTTATATTATTTTAATGATCAATCTCTAACCTTCCTCTTAGTACTGCAGAAAATAACGGCTTGAGTTATAGTAAGTGTATCATACAAGTCACACAAAGTGTCGAATTTCCATTCTTCCCGTTCGACAGCTACAAAGAACTGTTTAATTCCCTCAAGTGTCAATTCATCACTATAAAATGTATTAATTAGTTAAAAATTAAAAACAACGCATTTAGAATCAAATATTTACAAACCGTTTTACTAAGATTCTTATTGGATCAGTCATAAATTTGTTTGTCATTTCTAATATTTCATGCGGTAAAGTAGCTGATATTAGAATAACCTATATAATTGTGAAAAATATTTAATTAGTTAGTAATATAATAATAATATATCAGTGGTCACCCAAAATATTATATTAAAATTATTAGATACCTATAGTAAATTATAATTGGTTATTAATTACTATGCACATGGTCTGTAATAAAAAAAACTATTTACTAAATAAAAGTTTTGCCGCTTTTTTGGGTTGAGAAGTAACGATTAAATAAATCGCTTGCGGCCATACAACCATCCATATATTCATGCCTCTAAACGTCGATTAGTAATATATTATGGTCGTTTAGAGCAAATTTAATTTTTGAAAAGATAACGCACTACAGTACATTCGCCTTTAATTTCCACAATTAAATTTAGATAAGTATATTATTTTGCGTATGTTACAATAACAAAATTAATATATGTTTTTCCAGCCTACATAGGTAGGTACATTATAAACTATTTATGTACCCCCTTATGTGAACCTCACAATCCACACAGCATAAAAATATTTCCTAACTATGGTAAAAATATTATCAGGAAAATAATAGTTGTCAAAATATTTTTAAAAGTTACGTAAATAATTGGGAATTATTTTAGTTATATTCTTTGGGCAATAGATTCATATTTTTCAAAATATTTTATAAAAAACATTTATGAAATATTTTAATCATAACTTTCAAAAAACATTTTTAGGCAATCATATAATACAATATTTTGTTATAATAAGAGGAAAATAATTTATAAAATATTATTATTCAAATATTAATTATTCAACCACTTTAATATTCATTATTTACCACTTTAAAACATTCACAAAATATTATCATTTCCCAAATGCTGTATGAGAAGCGGACACTGTTAATTAGAATAAATTATAAAAGTTAGAAGTAGGACTTAAATTGATCATAAAATTATAATTAAAGTAATAATAATTTCATTGTTTTAAAATAAAAATGTTATTTAAAATTATTGTTTTTAGTTATAAAATACAAAATATGCAACTACATTATTGTACTTAATAATAATTTAATCATACTTGAGTAGCAGGAGGCAAGAAACGATAAACATCATATATTTGTTCTTTGAATCCTTTATTTAACATTTCATCAGCTTCGTCCAACACCAATGTCTTAATATTGCGAGTACGCAATGCTTTGCGTCTAATCATATCTATTACATTTTAATAAATTAACAAGAATTCAAGAATAAAATCTTTATTACATACCAAACACACGTCCAGGAGTACCAGAAACAATATGTTGCCCAAAGTCCAATTTCCTTAAGTCTTCCCCAAGGTTAGTACCACCAATGCAAGCATGGCATTGAACATTAAGATAATCGCCCAATGCTAGAACAACCTGAAATATTTCAAGTTTTATTTTAAATTAAATAATAGCGATTTAAACTTGTTTAATTGTTATTTTTAGATTTTAAACATCTGCTGTCGTCGTCACTGTTTGGTGGGAAGTTTTCGTTTTCTCGCGGCATGATCTCTCGTGGGACAGAGTATAAGATAATATCATTATGAATAATAATCAAAGATGTCATTCATTTTAAATACAAAAATTGAAAAATTCATATATTCATAAAATAATTCCTATCAATGTTATACATAATATGTATTAATATCTAAATTAATAACATAACAAGTGATGATGAATGATTATTAATATGCAAAAAAATATGCATTCTCTTCTAAACAAATCTTGAACTTTCTTATACTTACTGAACTGCATACACTCAAAATCAAATATAAAAATGCATACAAATAAGGATTTTAAATATGATATATCAATTGAATTAAAAGATCATTTTTTTGACTTATTAAATTATGAAAGTGACCTTATCTTAAATAGAAAATTTACTTAGTTATGTCTGTAAATTGCATAATATTGATATAATACTAATAATTATTTCATATCAAGACTGTCATTTAGGTTATATTAAATGTAACTTTGGTTCAATTTGGACATTTTTGGTAATTTCACTGATTATGTTCTCATATTTTTATTGCATACCTATTATACTATTTAGTATTTTATATTCCATGATAGTTCTACAAATGTATATTGATATAGACATATTAATGATAAATTATTAGGTTAAACCCTATGTAATAGAATAATAATACTGAATGCACAAATAAAATATTTACTAATAAAAAATATATAGTTGGTACCTTTTGGATTTGTACAGCAAGCTCTCGGGTTGGCGACAAACATAACACTTGAGTGTCTCTTAACTGGCTGTCTATAGATTGTAACATCGCAATAGAAAATGTAGCCGTTTTACCAGTACCTGACTGAGCCTGGGCAATGACATCGCGCCCCTTGATCATTGGCTTGATGGCTCTTTGTTGGATAGCTGATGGGCGTTCAAAACCTAAAAGAACACAATTCAATAAATATAGAACCATAATAATAGTAGTGCACAGTGGTCGGGAGTAGCGCAATAATTGTAGCGACGCTACTTAATTTGTAGCGATTGACATAGCGTCGCTACATTACGCCTTAGATAGCGAAATACAATAGCGCGCTAAACATTCCCGGTTAGCGTAGCGAAAATTATCATAATCTTGTTGCGACCTACAATCTAATTGGTGATTATTAAAATATCAATTATGATTATATTTGTTTATTTATATTATGATAATTATGAGTGTATTAGTGAAGTTTTTGTACTGGATCCTGTCCAGTGATCAAATGTCAAATCGGTACAAACTAAAAAACAATAGTTTTCAATAGCGTCCCGACTACTGGTAGTGCATTACAATGTTGATGAGCAATGGCCATAAATGTTAACGAGCAACTTACCGTACGAGTATATCCCACGAACCAAATCTTCCCGAAGCTTCATATTATCGAACGTCGTGAGTACTTCGACATCTTCGCTGGTTTCGAACTCGACGTGCGATAAATCTTCGGTCAGAAGTCCTGTACGTCTGACGGCCATTTTGTAAGTTATAGTATTTACTTACTGTATTCACGGATCAAAAATCAATGACCAGTCATCTGCTGGAAGAACGTATCGTCAACGAAAAGTCGAAAAGCGTCGGAGACAATTCTAAACGTTACACAGTGAATGACATTAATTCAATCAATTGTTTGGCGACGGGAAAATGAGGTATTGTTAACAACAACATTTTAGCGTGTGTTCAAGGAGATAAGAGGTAACAAAGATTGGACCAGGTTACCGGTTAAAACGGCCGATGGCTTGTATACCAATGCTATTTGCCGCTAAAATTTTGATATTCAAATATAATATGTACGATAATATGAAAAATGAAAGCATAGTGTATAACTACTGAAAGTCTGTAGGTAAACTACAATTTACCAGAAATACAAAATATCATTACTATTTAATGTAACGAATTGTCAAGATATTATAAAATATACAGTTTGTCCCGTATTACTCTAATAAGTATTTCAGACTTCCAAGATAAATCAATATATTTAAAACTGTTTTTCAACAGTTATCATCATAATATTATTTTCAAACTATATACATTTCAAAAAACATTTTATATAATTTAATTTTTTAAATAATAAAATCACTATTTTTATTATGTTTTAAAAAAAATATATTATATACCAACCTATCTACTTTTGTTTATATTTATATTTTTGATAACAATTAGTATAACTAATTATTCTCATGAAATATGAAAATCAAAAATTTAACATGGTTTAACTTGGACAGTTTTTATTAAACTTGAATATATTTATTTTTTTAATTGTATGAATATTTTAAAAATTAATTTGCATAAGTCAGTTTCTACTGTTCTAGGTTATTTTGTACCTATACAATTAAATCTATTATTGTTCAGAAAACAGAATTAAATAAATTGATATGTCACAGAACGTATATTGGGTGGTAATGAACTTTTGAGAAGGACTTATCCTAGGAAATTGAGGGAAAATTAAAAAACTAGAATGATTTTTAAAAAAAAAACTATTTGTTTAAACATAATTATTGTATAATTAGTATATTATTATAGGGTTGTTTACTTATATATTATAAGTACCTACTTACGTTTTATTCATATTATATTATAGTTTTAAGATACTTAAACATAATAAAACCTCCATTTTATACGTACCTACATATATTTTTTTATTTGAAAATCAAACAAACATATATTACAGTTTAGGTATGATTCTTAATAACATATTTGATTAACTCACCTTATGTAAGCTTATGCAGCTTGTGTTGGTGATAGGGAATTAAGATTATTATTACATAATAAATATAAACATAATATAAATGGTAATATTACAATTATTGAATTACTGCAATACTGTTCTTATTATTTATTATTTCTTTATATAAAACAAAGTACAAGATGGATACATTTCTATAAGTAGAACAATAAAAATAAATAAAAATGGATACCATTAAATAGCGTAGTTTTCTAATAAATAAAATAAATATTCATATGGCTATAAGGTATAGGTAGATCTATATATTTACATATTATATTTATTTTTTCCTAGAATTATTTTAATTATTTAATTAAAAAGGCATAGAATTGAAATAAATTGGTCTCAAATAATCTACCAAAAGATTTATTGGTATTTTTAACCAGAAAATCATATTTTATAAATTCCTTATTTTTACTAAAATTCTTATGATAATTATCTAATTTAAAATTCTTAACCAAGTACAAGATAACATTTATATAAATATATAAATAAAATAGTTATTTTAGATTCAAGAATCTAGTCTATTATATTTTTTTAATTATCATTAATATAATGTACACAATAGTAACAAAAATTAAGTAGGTAGTATTTTTGCAATATAAATATTATAAAAATTAAAATTGTTTTGCTAATGTTGATAAAATGTAGGAGGATTTTTTGTAGATGATATACCATCTAACAAGTAACAACACACTTATATTGTAAGTTATAGTATTTCCCGTACAAATTTCAAATTGAGATCAGTGCCGAAAGTCACAGCTACATGTTACAAGGCTAGTGTGCAAACCTTAATTTGGTCCTAAATATTTTTAGCCGGCATTTATATTATGGAAAGTAGGCTAATCTTTTGTAGATCTTTTCTTTTGACCATCTTAAAATTTTTTATATACATCATTCTTATATTTTTTTCATTATTATAAAGTATAGTGTCATGAAAAACAATGGTATAGGCACAACTTTTTTTTATATATTTACCTTTGTAGACTTGAACATACTTTTAGATTCTGAGCGAAGCGATGAATGTATTGATTTTACAATGACGTGTTTTTTTTTATTTTTTTTTATTTTTTAGATTCTGAGCGAAGCGATGAATGTATTGATTTTACAATGATGTGTGTTTTTTTTTTTTATTTTTTTTATTTTTGTGTCTGTCATCACCTTTTAGGACAGTAAAAGTGCTTGGATTTTCTTCAACAGTAACTTTTCTGATAGGAAAGTGAATCTAGTTGGTATTTTGGGGGGTCAAAAGTAAAAATTTCCCAGTAGTTTTCACAAGTGACGTGAAAAACAAAAGAAAAATTAAGGAAAAACGGGAATTTTTACACAAAATATGTTTTCGAGAAAATCGATTTTGGTTTTTGGTGTAACTCTAAAACAAATGACCGTAGGGACATGAAATTTTGACTGAATGTTTATATTAGTATTTTCTATACACCATAAAATTTACAAAATATTATGACTCTTTTTGAGCTGTTTACGGACATTGTCAGTTTTCAATTTTTTTAGTTTTTTTTTCTATAAATATCAATAAAATTTTATCTGTTGAGTAAAAAAGCTTGAAAATTTAATAGAAGGCTCCTAGGTTATTGTTTCAAAGGCAGATGAAAAAAATTAAAAATCCTTAGTCACAGTTTTTATTTATAAGCATTTAAAGTTCAAATTTTGACAAAATACGGAAAAATCACGAAAAATAGCAAATTATTTTGAGTTGAGAATTCATAAAAATTTTTCTTTTTAAATCTAAGATTTGAAAATGTAATATAAGATTACTCATAAGTTTGTCTACCTTTATCAAAAAAAAAATGTCTAGAAGAAACTTAAATTAAATTTTTATGAGCGTCTGAAATATATATTTTTACAACATTTGATATTTACTCGATTTCTTGTGTAACAATTTTCTTATTTTATTGTAATTAAAAAACGAATGACTGTAGATACTTGAAAATTTCACTGAATGCTTATATTAGCATTTTCTATACACCATAAAATGTTGAAAATATTTTGACTCTTTTTGAGCTGTTTACGGACATTGTCAGTTTTCAATTTTTTTAGTTTTTTTTTCTATAGATATCAATAAATTTTTATTTGTTGGGTAAAAAGCGTGAAAATTTAATATAAGGCTCCTGATATATCGTTCTAATAGCAGTTGAAAAATATTAAAAATACATAGGCGCAATTTTTTTTTATAAGCATTTAAAGTTCAAATTTTGACAACATTTATCAAATTTATAATTTATTAATTATTTTGTGGTTAAAAATGTATACATTTTTAACTTTTATGGCTAAGGATTGAAAATTTAAAACAAGGCTCCACGTAAATAGGTTATATATAAATTACTTTATTCCCAATAATATCATCAAATATACTTGGTAAAATCATAGGCTGACTGACCGTTTTCGCTCAGAATCGTTTTTCTTATACAATGATATTATATCATTGAATTCAAATTTAACATCATCCATTACAGTGACCCACTTGTAACCTACTGTACAGCAGAGCGACATCCACTTATCCACCTTTTTTTATTTACTTTTCCAATAAAACTATTTCAAAAACTGAATAATGTAATTAATATTTTTGATCAAGCACTCACACTACAGTCAACAAGTATAGACAAATACATTTTACTGCAGCTGAAAATTATGAATGAATTGTTGTATTAATATAGCTATGTTATAATATTGGTTGATGACTTAAATATGAATATATTATGTTACTATGTAAGTGATTTTATGGACACACAGTATATTACTTTCCGTTTCCACTTCATGAAATGAACAACTTTTCATGAATAGATGGATTTCCTTTACGAGTAGTTTTATATACTGTTTTCGGTCAGACATCAAATTTATATTATAATAAATAAATATTAAATATGTTTGACTAGTAAAAGTAGGTATTCAACTGATACTTTAATTTTACAGTAAAATCTAGACAAATTTGTGACTTGGGGTCGTCCAAATTACCTTTCACTAAGTAAAAATAATTGAAGTGTTATTACTTTTTCTCGTCTAGATAATATTATTACTTTTTACTTATAACTATAAAATTGATAATTGTAGTAGGTAAATTACATTATTAAATATTACCTAATACTTTAGTTAAAAAATCATTTAAGATGTTAGGATTCATACACAGGAATACCGCTACGATTAATTTTAAAAATATCGACTCATTTACTGCACGCATATTTTATACTTCCCCAGACTTGGAAGAAAATCTAATATCATAGAAAAAAATGTTATTCCCATTACAATTATATAGGAATTTTACTGTTTCTGCCAAGTCTGGGGAAAATGCGCAGTGATAGGAAAAATTGGTTTTTGGTGATCATGCCTGTTTATTTAGTTATGATGTATTGTATATTATATAGTTCACAACACGTCGTACTCAAAGACAATATTTCAGATATATTATAAATCTACTATTTGAAACGAAATGTCTATTATAATACCCATTTTTCCCTCCTTCGAGCTTAATTGCGTAAATAATATTAAGGTACTATAGTCTAAATTATATTATTTTGTATATATTAGTAATTTAACTAGGTATACATAATAATTGATTTATTTGACCATTAATATTGGTCTTCGTTCTATAGTTATAGCAATATGGCAATATCGCTATTTTATAACTATCTCATTATTAATACATTTTATATTATTATTAAAGTAGGGACTTCTAGTACCTACAACCTACTTATAAGTTATAAACCTGAAAATATGTATGCACTATTATGCACTAAAAACACAACAAATGTGCGCTTAAAATATGCTCTAAAAAAATTATAATATGACTTTTGGTATTTAAATTATATAATTAAAACAATAATAGGTAATACAATTTGAAAACAAAAATATAAAATGATAGTTTGATTATACTTTATAAAAACTTGAAAAATTACCAATTAGCAATTAACACTACCTGTGTTGCATTGTTATCGGCCAGATAATCGACCGATATGCTGCGCTATTATAGTAGAACTATTTTTAAATATTCAATTTTCCAAATGTATAAGTACACAATATGCTCAGATGCTCTTAATTTGTCAATAACCAACATTTTATACTCAAAATTGTTCAAAATATTTTCTTATTTGTTCATACTGACTTTATATTTTAATCGAAAAACTTGCAAAATATGTTCTTATTTTTTCTAATAATATAAGAAGCATATTATGCTTAGATATGCATTTATATGCAAAAATGTGCAAAATAAAATTTTATTGATATTTATAGAAAAAATAACTAAAAAAATGGGAAACTGAATATGTCCGTAAACAGCTCAAAACAAGTCTAGATATTTATTAGATGTATAATAAATGCTGATACAAACAATGAGTGAAAATTTCATGTATTACGGTCATTTGTTTTAGAATTACACCAATAACCAAAATCGATCTTTTTGAAAACCAATTTTGTGTAAAATTTCCTGTTTTCCTTAATTTTTTTTTGTTTTTTTCTGGCACTTTTGAAAACTACTGAGAAATTAAACCTATATTGACCTCCTAAATGCACTAATCAATCAAATAAGATACTGAAGTTTAAAATCAAAGCATTATTTCGACTTCGTATCGTGTAACAAATAATAAAAATTTAAAAAACACACATCATTGTAAAATGAGTACATATTTCATCGCTCCGCTCTGAATCTAAAATGTAATAATAAAATTAAAAATCATAATTATAGATCATATAGATCCACCGTTTCATTACACATAAAAAAAATTTTTAATCTCATGTGTAATAAAAATGAAAAGCTGCAGTTCATTGGTTAATCAATAACGGCTGAACCGATTTACCAGCTCATTTATTTTTAAATGTTTGTAGTTTTCCGTATGAGGTTTTTATAAAAAGAAAAATGGAAAAAGTTGGCTTGAAAATTTAAGTTCTTAAATACCTATAAATAGTGCAAAATCAACGCAAATATTTTGAAAAATATTTCATGTACATACCTACGGACATAATCATATGTTTGCTACTATGGCGACTATAGTAGTTGTGTACGTTTGTCGGTTAAATAATGACCGTTTAAACTTTATTATAACAAACTCGTACAATATGTTTAGACTTGTATGTTGTATGATACACAATAATATACAAGTAGACAGAAGTGCACAGATATTGTCCATCAATAATCTCGCCGGGGCAGTCATATACTAGTGCCAGCAGCCAGCAGTACTGCCGGATTTGTATGATATCACCATTCAATAATAAATACCTAATATTGTACAGTATAATGTCATACAGCACTGTCCCGTGACGCGTTCACGCAGGTCAGCTACATATTTTATAATATTTTAGCCTACTGAACAGAGGTATACAAGCAGGCTACACCGCGTACAGCCCCGAACATCATCATGACCGTGGACACCGACACCGACGATTGCGATGCGACCCAATTACCGCCGACGGGCCTGATGCGCGATATATTCCGGTCGGTTAATAGTTTGATGCCGGTTCCATTCACTGGCTGCCGGATCCACATGCTTGCCAAGGCAGAACGGCTAGGATGGCCGATCACGACAGTGTTAAAGATGGACACGAACGGCCCCAAGCCAACCGGCGTGTGGGTGTCAGCTTTGTACGAAATGGCGCAGTGGCGGGGCCTGACGGCGTCCGCCATGACAGACCTGCACCCCAAGTCGGGCAGATGGAACTTCGAGGCGATCAGCCGGTTGGAAATCGGTAAGAACTGGCTGGACGCATCCTTGACCGGACAGGTGTGTGGATGGAGCCATCCGGTAAAAGTACATGTCAACATAGACTACTGGTTTCCGACCAGAACGCTATCCTTCTCCATCGACCCGCTGTTCAAGCACTGTGCCTTCCAAGTCTTGCAAGTAAACTCCTAATCATACATACCTATTATATATTTAGGTAAATTTACTTAGGTAGTACAAGTCTGTGTATAAGAAGACATTGAATTTAAGTTCACTAACAAACGAATCATTTTTAAAGAGTTGAATCTTGAATAGATATATAGGACATTTTTTGTTACACGGATTGTCCTCATGAAAGTAATAAATAATGCAAAAAAAATATATATTTTTTAATTTTTAAAATACTTAATAGTAATATTGCATTTTTAAGTATATTATTTTTTTAAAAATATTGTAGATAGAATTGTTAATATTTACTACCGTAAAATAGACTCATCCCTAATAATTAATAATAAATTGTATTATTTTATATTTACGTTTATTGTATTTGTTGGCAGTCAGTAACGGATCGGCTGTCGTTGGGCGTAAATTTGGCGTTTAAAAGGGACACCACGTGCGGCTTCAGTGAGTCTCAGTTACGGCCGAATCTGGTGGCCAAGTATGCCGGGCCCAATTACCTGATCAGCGGTAGATTGAATACAACAAGCTGGGCCCCCAAGCTGGCGCTCTATCATCATTGCACCGACTGGCTGCAAACGGGCACCATAGTCGAACTGAACCCGACCAGCTTGGTGGCTACTACCCGGTTGGCGTTTCGCATTCTGTCCGACACGTCCGTGTTTCGGGCGGCCATCGACACCAACGGCATCGTCAGTAGCCTGTGGGAGAAGCGGCTGGGCGATCGGATGGCCGTGTCGCTGAGTGCGTTCCTGAACCACGCGGTGCAGGACCACTACGGAGTGGGCATAGGTCTGTCATTCGAATAACATTATAATGATATGATTATTATCGTACGCAATCACGCCTATACATTATTCTACGGTTGATGGTAATTTTGTCGTTGTTACCATTACAATTGAATTATATATTAATAAAATATGTACATAATATAAATATATATAATGTGCCATGACCTATTTCGACAAACGAGTCGTAAATCATGTGAAAAACCCTTTAAAAGAATTAAGTTGAGACATTTTTGAAAAACATCGTACGCAGACACGCATTGTCATTTTACACGGAGGGGATGTGGGGAGTCAGATCTCCCCATAGGCCTATTTTAAAAAATGTTTATAAATTAGTGTTCTTAGTGTTAGCGTATTACAAGGAAACATAAAAAAAAAATAGGTAAATTGTGTACTTATTATAATTGTTTGGTTTAGGCTTTAGGGGCGTCATTTGAACTTTTTTAAAGGTATAATAACAACTATAGGTAGGTAGGCCTAAACAATTTCAGCAGACCTATATATTATATTGTACTATAGTTGTCAAAAAAAAATCTTTTTCTCACTCGGCTCCAAAATTAGAATATTTATATTTTAAATGTACCTACTTAATAATCTAATATATCAGGAATATTATACCTATAATAACACTAAGTTTGTGCTTAAATTATTTAAACTCTTTAATATTTATAGAAACGCTGTTGTACCTAATTATATAAATATAATACCTATATTTTGTTATTTATTGTTTTAATGTGCAGGTACCTAGGTTTTAATTTTTTTTTACGTAACTAGGTATTGTTTTACTGTATTGTACCTAAATTTATTACTTTAGTATAAATGTAGTTTATTTCCCATTTGATTTTTCAATTGTTTTATCATTATCTGCGAGAATTATGAGTGTATCATTGACAGAATGACATGTCACCACAACACTTTTGTACTAAAATTAATCTCAAAAATAGCGATCATCAATAAAAAAAAAAAAACAATCATTAGTATGTTAAGGATCGCCAAAATTAAAATGTTTTCTTAAAAATGGTTGAAACCTCTGAACTAGTAGATACACAGAATAAAGTTTGAATACCGTAATACATTATAATAATAAAAATCAGAAAAACCTATTAAAAAAAGATTATACCTGTAAATTATAAAGAAAATGCTCCAATTCTTTATTTTTGACTAACATTATTCCAAGGATGCCAGGAAGAAATGGTTCCAATGAATAACAAAGACTAAAATATTTTTGACAGTATAAAAATGTTGCCTTTTTAGTTAAGACTATATTTAGTAATACTTTTTGTTAAACTGATAGCAGAGTTATTAAAAATAACCAAAATATACATAAATCATGATGTATTATTATAAATGTTATGTATTTAGTTTTCAAAAAATAAAAATATAAATATTTATTTTTCCTACAAATATTACAACCTAACTCGTGAGAAGCACACAATACAATATATATATAATTTACAAATTAATACAGATTCAATGAACAAGTAAAATATAAATATAAGTTTGTATTTAGTTTTTCTTTAAACATTTAAACTATTTTATTATAGTTATAAATACAGTCGAACGTGGTTAGCTCAAAGCTGAAGGAACCAGCCAGAAAGTTCGAGTTATCCACAGATAATACAATTATAGGGTATTCTAGGGACTGGGGAAAAAGTTTGATGTACCAATGATTTTGAGTAAGAGAAGTTTGAGTTAACCATACTGTTCGACTGTAATAAGTTTGATTATCGCGACCATTTTCATATTATTTATTGCTTATACAAATTATACATCTCAGTAAGACATACCATGTGTATATATTTAATCTATAAAATAAATTTTGTTACAAATTGTCAACTATATAAATATAAATATGTAATATATTATATAAAATAAAAAAATTTAACATAAAATAATAATGCTATCACGGGTGGTGGGTCCTGACGCTAGTACAACAAAAAGTAGGAGTAGATATAAAAAAGAAATATGTATAAACAATAAACATAATAGTATATCATTGTTTGTACAAATTATTTTGTGTCATGGCATAAGTCTTAAATTTAAAAAAAAAAATGATTAGTCAGAGGACCAAAAAGGATAGTACTTAATGATAACAATGAAAAATATAATATATTATACTATATATATTTATGATTATGTTACAACAATAATACTTTAGTACACAGAACTGAATACATAGTAATATAGTATGAAAATGAGTAAATCTTATGGGATATTAAGATCAATCCATATTATCATAATCATAATTAGGAATCAAAATGAGTGTCTAATCAGTTATAATTTATGAATAAAGGTTCTTTGCATTCAGTACTGTGCTCACACACATATAAAAACAAAAATAATACATAATTTGTAAAAATAGTACCTAATAGTTTAGGTTTAATTATTTAGCACGTAGGTATAAATATTTTTTACCGACAGCTGTTGTAAATGTAAGTAGCGGTAAAAAAATTTATGGAAGGGATAATGTTAAAGTCATCAATACAAAAATAAATATTGAGGAAATCGCGAGCTGAAAAAAGAATAATCTAGGCGACTATTTAAACGCTGCATTTATATTATACACAGAAGCTGGTTAAACGGTTGCCTTGCAGTAAAAAAAATAAAAATTCACAAATTCTTAGAAGTAGAACGTTAAGACGTACACTTAGTCCTGCCGTCCATTAGCCGGCGCCATAGATCAAACTGCTCGTAATACTTAACCATGTGCAAAGAAATTACTCCTTGATCTTTTTTCTTTTTTTTTAAATCCTTATCCAAAGCTGTATCACCCCAATACCATCGAAACCAACTAAAACCACTACTCCCACTAGTACCGACAGTATCGCTGGAACTAAGACCATTGCACACGGCTCGATCCAATGCTCGGCCAGTGATTTTCTTATTTGCAAATTGATCATCATGGATGCGTCGCACCTTCACAATTATATCTGTCATCTTTAGTTTCATATTTTTACCATCAAGGTGGTCATGGTCTTCCACCACTTGACCATCACTTGATTTTTGGTTATGATCACTGTCACTTGCAGAGATCTTTTCTTTTTTCTTAAGCTCCCTGCGCGCCTGTCGCTCTGTTGCTCGGCGCGTTAGTCGCTCCGCCACTACTCCAGTCAAGTATACATCCTCAAGTTTCAAGTATGGCACTGTATTTTTGCTGACATATACACTTGATGTTGCTTTATCATCACTAGCGTCTAACGTCTGATTACCATTACCACATTCTTTCCCAAGATATGTTTTGACTTCCAAATCTTCTTCATTAGTATTTTTTTTGTTTTCCTGATTACCATCTTCGTCTTCATCATCAACCACGTCAAAATCTTTGCCCAGTGCCGCCTCGTATAGTGGGCCAACAGCCGATCGAGTCATAAGGTATGCTGGTCCTGTGCAGAAATCAGGATACACTCGACCAGTGTATTGTGAACGGGAAACATAATATTTACTATTATGTTGTCGTATAGGGCGCCAACCATGTGCTAGCCGTCCCCATATGGTAGGCGGCAGTTCAATATCAAAACTAGGAGTGGCTACAGACTCAAACATATCTGCACCTATGGTGAATAATTCGTACGGGTCATGTATGGGTTCAATGGGGCGAGGATAAAGGCCAGTGGATTCTGTAGCACTTTCGGTTTCCACTTTGTTGATGAACCGCAGTAATCTGCGTACGTCGATGAACATGTCATCGTCTGTTTTTAATAGGTACCGAGCCCATGGACAATATTGACGAGTCCATTCGAGAGCAGCGATAGATTTCAGTGTCAAGTTGGTGTAAGTATCTCGAGATTGGCACTGTACCAAGTCACCGTACCGACCATATTCTCGCCCTAATACTCGTTGCACCGCCCGTTCTGCTTCGTTCAGTCCATGCATAGCATGCGCATCTAAGCCTTCTCCAGGATTTGGTTTATGGTCTTTCAAAATTCGGTACCGCCCAGGATCCCCATCCAGTGGTTCCACAACCACATTGGCCGCTGCTGAAGGCTTGAATTTGACTTTTTCTTTTGGTTTGATGTTATTATTGATATCATGCCGATTTAGACGGATCTTTAGCGCTTGTTCTTCTGCCTCCAGAACTCGAGCCACTGGGTCTGTCTCAGACATCTGTGGCGTACCTACTAGGAATGCCATGCTCACACTCGGACCATATCGGTTCATCCATGTCATACGAATGGCTTGTCGGTTTTGAGAGTGCTCTGGTGCTGCTGCTGAAGTGATCAGCACTAATAAACGAGTGCTAGTGGAACAGAGGCCTGCATTCCGTATCCGGAATCCGGGTTCGTACATATCAGCTGCCGTCACCACACCACTAGGTGGTTTTATCTTAAGCTGTTTTCTCCGCCTCTTCTTACCATTAATACCACCACAATCAAGGTTTGTGTGTGCGTTTCCTCCAGTCATCGTTGCTATGTCCGCAATTGCCTCTGGTTGCACTCCGATCATCAATTCACTGTTTCCTGAAAACGATAAATCAATAATAAAATAATAATTGTACTAAGAAATAACATAATAATATTAGCAATAAATTTCTTGAGAGGAGTACATAAAACACTGACAATAATCTGAGTAGAAACCTTGTAGACTTGCAGCATAAATAATAAGCATGGGATAATTTTCTCCAAAAAAAGGATGTTTATGTGTAACCTAGGGTTTTACACGATCTCTCTATACCTGAGTTAAGACACTATCCTATTTATGTGCTATGTCAATAGTAACCTAACTAAATTTATTTGTTTAATAATAAAGTATAATTTAATTTAATACAAAAACTCGTTAAGAATGGCATATTCAAATAGTTATAATATTGAGCAAAATATGTTGTTATATATTATACAGTTCATAGTAAAAACATTAAATTTTTTTGTTTAATAATAATTATTTATTTAATTTTTTGTTATAGATTAATAGATTATTATTTGAACTGAAACCCTCAAGTATAAAAATAACAAATTTATATTTATCTTAATAACCATTTTAATTGATCTTCAAAATTAAAACTCAACTTTCAAAAATATTTAACACTTCATCTTGTGTACTAAATTATTAAAGAATGTACATACCTAATGATTGTTGGCTATATGCCACAGGTGTCACTGTACCACTTGTACTGCCACCAGTACCATATAGACAGTATAGGGCACCCATGATGAATAGAAGAGCTGTAGTGACAGCAGCTTTAAAGCCACCACCGCTACTATTGGCTGTTCTAGTTAGCTTCCTAATATAACAGCCAGCAACTATATTAGGGTTATATCGATTACAACCACAAAGTGACACACCAGACAGGGCGTTAGAAACGCAACGCCGGGCCGCCGTAAACATAACAATGTTGATGATTAATGTTGGACGACCAAATATAGTTTTATATCACTGAAACAAACAGATATTATAAAATTAATTTTTACTGTATATTTTTTCATAATTATAAAAAAAATCTTTCCAACATTTAATTAAATACATACATATTAGTTGAAATATTTATTAACAATAAAAAAATTAAACAAATGGAATATTTGAATATAAGCACCTAACTAAATATAAATTGGTAGTTTTATAAATGTTGAAATATCATCAAAAATAATCTATTACTATGTAGTCTTGTTGAATTTATATGGATAGGTCAATGTCTCATTTTAAAATAACTAAATAAAACTGTTATTTAATAATGAAAACTTTTTATTAAACAGTGAATTTCAATCAACTGCTGACTCAATATTGAATTATGCCTACATTTAGTGTCTTTTGAACCCTCTTATAAAGTTAATCACTATATGTATATAGCATTAATAAATATAATTTTAAATGTCATTAGGGTACAGTGATACACATCATGTCGATTGGTACTTCACCGGTAGAAAACCACGACCCTAGGCCATCTACCATAAATTAAGCAATAGACAAAACTTTTTGTAAATACATTTAAATTTTATTTTGATTAATTCACGCAGTGATATAAAATAACCAGTTTAAATATTTTTAGTGTACTTATTACCCAGTATTATAAACTAGTACTGTTTAAATTAAAGCTAGTATTATTCTCAGTGTTTGGAAGGAATGAGTTTCAAAAGGAACGGATTCCTGGAACAAATTCCCTTTTATAAAAAAAAAAACAATAAGACAGTCGACATACGTCAGCCAACAATTTAATTTTGAAGAAAATCTCAAACTAGAATGATAAAATATGAAGGTACTTTTAGTACCTACTTGTACAATGTAGGTATATATTATAATTTGCTTATTGAAAAATTAATAGTTATTAAAAATTAAAAAGTATGCATATGAAAAAAAAACATTAATGATTAAATAAGAATTTTTATTTTATTTGGAACTCGTTCATTTTCCAAAGGAACAAATTCTTTTTTTTTTAAGGAACAAGGAACAGAACGAATTCCTTTTTATAAGGAACTTGCCATACACTGAATTTATTCTTAATAATCTTATTAAATCATACTATAAATAGTAGTCTGCAATGTTTAAGATTTCATGTGAAATCATTTTTATATTAATTATTATTCAAAATAAACCAGTATTTAAAAAACTTAATAGATGACTGATGAGTGCTCCACCTAGTTATTAAACTTTTGTTTTTTCATTATTAAATACATTTTTAGAAAGAAAATGTGTTATATTAGTATATTTATAACAAAAAAATAATTTTACTTTGGTTACCCTTAAAAAAAAAATAATAGTAAAATTTAAATAATCAAAAATATAATTTCAATTTGTTATACATATAGTCTAGTCCTATACGGCTTCCTTTAAACAATGTTTTTCAGTAGCAGGCAGCCTAAAATTTAGTAATAATTAATCAACTTTATATAGTAGTATGGCAGTATAGTAATACCTATATATTGGAACAAAATATTGTTTATTTACATGGTTTCTACTTTCTTACTTCACAGTATTCACATTCACATATTTAGTAAGTAGGTGATATGATATTCGATAGATATTAATAGTTTAGATTTAAATAAAAAAACTACAGCGAGTAATCAGTGCAGTAAAAGTCATTAATCCGGACTTCGCTGAATTCGGACAGTCGTTTAATAACATGTAAACGTGTAGTTTGAGCCACAGACTAAAATAAACATGAAATGGAATTAAAAAAATGTCCCATATATGCACGTATTTCCTACAAAATACCAATAACAAATTGCCATTCACGTTATCCAATTGTTAATTACATAATACATATTCTTAAATCTATAATACATTAACATATTTTGGTTATTTTGTTTAATCCGGATTATTGAGGTACTACTGTAATGACATATTTAATAAATTACCTGAACAATTTAATAACAATTTACCTTAGAATTTTTTTTTTTTTTTGATCATATTGTAATAATTATATTTGAAAAAAACTATATTTGTTTTTAGGTAGGTAATTTTTTAGGTATGTATAAGATGTAAAAATAAAATATTTAATGTATAAAAATATATGTATATTATGTGAACATATTAGTAATACACTTTAAGGATTATTGTATAAGCAGATTTAACCAACTATGTACTTATCTTAGAAATATTAAAAAATTAAGAGTAAAAAAATACTTCTGTACAATTTTTAATACTTTTAATAATATTTATTGCAACTATTAATACACATTAAATTAAGTTAATTCGGGAGTTAGATGCATATAAAAATGTTTAGTTCAAATTTGTGTAATGTGACTGACAAACTTAATACAAATTAGGAAATCAAATAAACTCTAATGCACATTCAAATTTTCATACAAATTGAGTGCCTACATATTACTATTCATGTACCAATTTTTATTAATCTATACTAATATTATAAAGAGGAAAGATTTGATTGTTTGTATTGAATAGGCTCCGAAACTACAGAACCAATTTAAATGAAATTTGGTACATAGATAGTTTAGACACTGAGAAAAAACATAGGCTACTTTTTATTACTACAAAAGGGCTGTAAGGGGCTGAAATGGGCTTAAAGGGGCTGTAAGGGGCTATACTGGTTCGAATTGAAAAATTTTTTTTTTGTTGGATAGTCCATTCATTGAGGAAAGTCATAGACTATATAACATCACGCTACATTCAATTAATAGAAGTGCTCAAACAGGGATTTTGAGATTTATGATGGAAATATTTGTTTATAAATGATTGCTATTGGTTATAGGAGAAATAAAAGGAGTTGAACAATCACAATTTGTTTATGAGTTGTCATTTTTTACGGGCTACAAAGTATGCAGGATCAGCTATAGCCTATATTAAAATATATATACGTTTGTGTGCAGATCTCTGTGAAGAAGATAGGCTAATTTAAAAAGAGTTAAATTTGGTTTTTATTCGTCGGAATTTAGTATGTTTAGGTTAGGTTAGGACTATGTATTAATTGATTACATTAATCCACCTTATTATATCAAAATAAACTTGGTATAACTTTGATACTTTAGAGTTAAATCATACACTTACGTACAAACCGCACTGGGTCTGCGATCTATCGCAGGTAGATTGCCTACCTGATAATATACTGCTGCGAATCAGAATTTTCATTCCAGGCATCAGAAACGTTAAGATAAATTTTGAACACCGTACACCGAATATTAAATAACGAATTGAACAAAGTTTGAGTCATATAGAGTTGGTACATTTAACGGGCAACGAAGTGCACAGGAACAGCTAGCAACTTTCATAAATATAATACAACTATAATACTAATGGTTGCATATAGAGATAACTTAGATCTAAACAAATACAATTTGATTTCTAACATTTTATAGTAATAATTGTTGTTTAGTATTTTCTCAATAGAATAAAATAATAAAATAATATTACCAAATAATATAAGATTGGAAAACTATGAAAAATAATTGGAAAAAGTTAGGTACCTCCTGACTGTACCAAATGAACATGTTAAATCCAAAAATTGCATTTTTAGAAAACTTACATTAAATTAAGTTGTTTTTGGTTTATAATATTCTACCATTAAATACAACACATTTCAGTTAGTAATATAAGTGTTTATGTAAGATGATTGGTATGGATGAGTGTGGATGTGTCAGTACTATTAGAAATTAGAAGTGCCCAAATGTATGATTTAGTATATGATTATTATCTTTTTTGTATCTATTGCCTACTCTAAACAAATAGTCATAAGTAGATAATATAGGTACTTGGAATGTTGATTATGTAGCAGTTGTTTGTGAGAATTTAGATAGCAATTAATGTACATAGTCAAATTAACAATATAATATTGAGATAATACATTTTTTTATGATGTACCTAATAGTTTTGAGAGAACCTCGGAGAGAACTTAACAGGCATCATATAATTTTAAACAATATTTTTAGTTTTTCAATAATAAGGTTAAGTTATTAATTACTAGGACCCAAAATTTGATGCATTTGCATCTTTTTTCCTAATTTTTACATTCGAGTCTAGTCTTTACAGAAATTTGATTCATGGAATACAGATTTTAATGGTACAATTTTACTTTGCATTTTTTGGGGAATTTTTTGCTTTACGGCCATTTTTTAGTATTTTTGGTGAATTTTTGTATTTGTTTAACATATATTTGGCTTTTTCTTGTTGAAAGTTACACTTTATTGTTACACATTCAGTTTCTATTAGCTTGTCGATCAACGACGTTCATTATCTTTATGGTTTGTTGTCACAATCAACGATTATTTTTAAAAAAGTCATTTTAACTTTTTTTAAAGATTTTTAGGTTATCAAGTTCCAGACCCAATTAATTACTTAGATAGTTAAATTTTAACAACTAGAGCATGGATTTATATGTAAGTAAATACATATTTTGATTTAACTTGATAAATTTGTTTAAAGTAATTTTCAATTAAAAAATTTATATTTGATTTACATATTTTGTCACATAAATTTATATATTTTACAATAATTCTATTTTTCTCACAATTATATTTGAAAAAATATTTAAAAAAAAGGTTTTTTACATCAAAACAATTTTTATGAATCCCGCTACACCCCAGCACTATTATAGTGCCATGGAAAAATTGATAATGCAAAACCATAATCATTTACAGCCGCCGGCGGTCATATGACATATAAATAATAACAAGGTGTGACTGTCGGCATCCGTAAAAATACTGTTGTATCCTAGTACGCCGGCGGCCGCATGGCAGACATGTTAATATTTTTATGGTCAGAACTCTTAAATTCTTGGATACCTAGGTACTTGATGATAATAATTTCAAAATAGTTACCTAACTTTAGTTACGACATCAGTGTTAGCAGTGATAAAAACTTTGGAAACCATTTTTAGGAAACAAAGTTTAGAAATTAAATAATCACCAAAACAATTTTTAGTAAACTTTATACAGTCAGTGGCATGCTGTTCCGTAGGTGGACACACCATATTTATGTAATTAATAGACCTGGACGGTAATGTTACCTGCTCAAATGCAGTAATATCCAGAGTATAGTTGACCGTTCATCCACGGCCGACATTCAACGGATGGAAAATAACAGGCACCAAGTAATACAGCGCAGTTACACCAGAGAGAGAGAGGGTTGGTCCACGTTGTCACGAAGCCGATGTCGACGTCGAAGCCGACACCGCCGCCGCGCCGCACAACTCCTGGGTCTGTTAGTCGCTCGCCACCGACGAATGAGATGTGCAACGACCACTAGCTCAGACAATCGCGACCATCGTCTATACTATGCCAGTCACAGGTTACGCGGAGAACGTGCTACGTTATGAGTGACTTGCTAACCGTCTAAAAATCTATGAAGACTACACAAGTTTGCCTTGAACCAGTGATGTCGACGTTATTTTACTGGACGGGCGAGCTCGACACTCGGAAACGGAACGACCGTGTCATGAACGCGCGCGGCGACGGTCGTAACGACAACTAACGAGTAACGAACGATCTTCAAAAAAAAATCACGACGATATTATTGTCGTCGTAGGTTGTTGTTTTTGTTGCACTGTTTGCATAATATTTCCGCGAATGATGCACACAGCGCCACAGTCCTACCGATTCGCTATTACTGACGACTCTCCGTCATTGACGGACATCATTGATGACTGCACGGCGCACGGTTACCTCCTAACGATACGCTGGGCTGACAGCTCGATCGTGTGTCCAGTGCAGTGGTGTGTGTGTGACCGTGAAGTCCAGAGAGCCCGTTTGCGCGTGCGTGCGTGCGTTTGCCGCTTCTACGCGAACGTGATACTATAGTACGAGTGTCGGAGTGTAGTAGTAGTACAACAATAATATAATAATAACAACACTCGTCACGATCACGGACCAACTATATAGTGATAACGGCTGCGGTGTCAGCACGCAGGCCGGGCCCAGAGCGATGTTTCCCGGCTCGCTTGGCCACCGCGACGCGTTCCCACCACTTGCACAGCACCATAGAGTAATATTACGCACATAGTTGTCGCTGTGCTTGCCGCTGGTAAGTGATAACGGGAGCGGTGATAAGCTAACAATCACACCGCTTATCGGCTATCGCTAACGCAGGCTCGGCTACCGCTTGCGCCGAGTCCACGTATACACACGGCGCGCATGGGGCTACGAATCGCGACGCTTTAGAGTATAAGTTCACTACAACGTAACTACGTAAGATAAGTAAGCCGCTGTCACTTGAAGTAGTGACTTTCAATTCTCGTGTTGTGTGTTTATTGGATCGGGTGCGGGGAGTACTAACTCGCCGGCCGGCCGTCATCGTTTACACGCCCTCGTTAGCGTCGACCATCTTCACTCCGTCTTATTCTCTTCTCTCCACGAGGCGGACGTTTCTGTTTTCCGTTTTGCATCCCTGACCATCCTGCCAAAGTCTGAGCATCAGCAGCAGTGATGAATACCTTGAAGGTCTTCGCCGGAACCACAATGAGCACACCAATCGCCACTACAGCGACCACCGTCAAATAGTCGCACTGTGTATTATACATTTGTACTCGACCACGTTAACTTTTCTTGCGTACAGGTTTGTGTTTCTATCGTGAATTTACCTAATATCACTGTATATTATGAATAATTAGAGAATAAGTGTACATTTCAATTTATATAGGTTATATAATTTTTATAGTGTCGTAACTATTATACTACCATTTTTGGGAGGAGTGTTGATATGAATATTTGTCATTGATAGGTAGCAGGAAAAACATATATTTTTGGTATAACTTAAATCATTAAGCATTTATAACAAAATTTCAAGTTTCCGTAGTTTTTTGATATTAGGGAAAAAAGTCCCCCAAAACATTACCACAGTATTTTGACGAAAACTATATTGGTGGTACATTTAGGAAAGTTGGAAAATCAATGGAACTGTAGCGTACACACGCTTACAAGAGACTATGACAGGATAAGATGATGGGTGGTTGAATACTCAAACCATACTGATTGAAATGTTGACTGGATTTTTCCGATTATTAATACTTGCACAAAGATGTTACAACAATTTACAAGATAAAGTAAATTAGACTACCTACCTGGACCAAGAATGTTGCTGGCTGTTAGAAAATATGCAATTGCTTGGATATTTAAGTCCCGAAAAACGCCGTTGATCGAAATAATATAAGTCCGAAAATGTTAGTTCTTTAGAGGTCTGGCGCGGTGGTGCTCGTCCTGATGTGGAATCACGCCTCTACTATATAGTGCAAACCCTCTACTCTACTTGTCCCTGCGACTCGTGCCGCCGTTCCCACCATCCATGTGGTTGATCACCCAAATTAGCTAGTCTTTGCTATATCCATAGTGTCTGTATGAGTATGTATCCATGGGTCTGCAGAAATGTTTGTGGCTGGCCAATTTTATGTTAGATGTGGGATTTTGCTAACTACGTAGTTTGTCATAGCTATATTGCTAAGATTTTATTAAACCCACGGAGTTCTGACTATACTTTTTATTACCATAATTCTGTGCGTTGGCCCTTCTCCCTCATGTGGCCTATGCTAATTGTTACGAACATTAATTAATAGTTATTGCTTTTCCTGGGTCTCGTCGCAACGCTAAAATCATCCCATTGTGTGTTAAGTAATATACTAATATTATATAGTATATTATAGTTATATGTAGGAACGGAGTAGGGTCTGTACGCAGCAGAACATTGTATGCCAACGTTTTAATGAAGGCTAATCAGATATTCCTAATTTCTTAAAACAAATAGGTCAAAATATATAAATGCGTTCTTTTATATATTTGAGTAAATACATTTTTCAATTTTTTTTTATCAAAATATTTGTAAAATTATTAGGTATATATTTTGTACTATTACTTATATTATGTAGGTAATTTATTTTAATTAATATTATATTTTATATGTTTTTTTGGGGGGACTTTTTCTGTTTACCAAATTGTTGCTAGTTTATCAATAATTGCATTGATATACAACAAAATATATCCATTTATAGACATAGCAGCTAATCCATTAAGTGTTGCCGTCTAGTCTAATATAATAAAAAAAATGCATTAATTTCTTGTAAAATATTAAATTGAGTTAGGTAACAATTAAAACTAGTGAATTACTGACATAACTAAGTCTTAAACAACTTACAACTCAAAAATGTACGTTCTGGTACATTTAATTACCTTCACAATGTGTATAAAAAATATCTAAAAAATAAAAATTCAAATTATTTGATGACATTTTTTTACCACATTTTGAACTTTGCTGGTACCTACCAAATTCTAGTCTCTCATGAGTAAAACTTGATAATGACTTAATACTAATTGTGTTGTTAAAAAATTGTGAAGTATCTTATAAACTAACAATAACTAACTTCATGAAAAAATGGTCTGGGGGTGATATATCACCCACATCTCCCCACCCCCTAGGTATGCAACTGAATATGTAGGTACCTACCTATTTTTATGATATAAAGTATTAAGTAATAAATAAGTAACTATAACTGCCTAAGTAGGTACCTATATTAGTTCTATCAGATAATAATTAAATTAAATTAAATTAGCTTGTAAGCCCATAAACAACTTTTACCTAATCCTACCTACCTGATTACATTTTTAAAAAACCACCGATCACCCCAAATATGTGTACTGGTAGTATTTACATACCAAGAAGTTTTAAGAACCTGGTAACTACTAATTACTATCAGTGCCCTAGCTGGAAATATTGGATAGGGGTAGAAGCACATCCAATAAGACACTAAATGCATTGCTACATTTAAATATAATATATATTATTTACATTATAATACAAAAAATAGTTACAATATATAACATAATAATTCAATAATACCTATTTATTATTATTAAAAATATTAAGTTATGTCTAAAATGTTGACTAGTTTTGTAGTAGCATTCTTCTTGCAGAACAGCTGTAATAGATATATCATTTTTTATTATTTTATTTCCATTTATAAAATATACTTCATTAATTATACAACATTTCCTTGCCTACCCACCATAAATAAACAATTGATAATTATTATAATTCAATTTATACTAAAACTCAATTATTTTTAAACTAACAAAAGAAAATGTTTAATAAATAATCATAATACTCTGATAGTCGAATAGGTAGATATGTATTAGTAATTGTCCATCAAATATGTTTGTGTAGATCAGTTTTTACCAGGGTTCGAAAACATTTTTAAGATACGTTACTAAATACAAAAAATTAAAAAACAACTAAAAAGATACCAAAAATCGAAAAAATATTAAAATAAAATGAAAATAAATTATACCTACAACGAACAAAAAAAAAAAATAATAATAAATATGTTATTAAAAAATTAGTAAACCTGATAACTAATTGTTAAGTAATAGTCAAGGTAATGCGTAAGAACAACTTTTTGATTTTTGGATGTATTTTATATAATTGTATGTTAAACTTCTGGATAAAGGTTAGATTTTATTTTAGAACTAGTGTTTCAATTTACTTACACTTTAAAAATTTAAGCTCATTTTAATTTTTAAGCATATTACAATATTTTATTATGTTTTAAAATAATCATATTCTTGTTCTTTCTTTTTAGATTGATTGTAAAGAAATTTTAAAACTCAACTTAGTTTGTCGTAGACAACTACTATTGGAACAACAATACACCGTAGTCAGAATTATACACAATACATCTCTGTTTCTTCTATTATTACAATCTCAATACTATTATTGTGCACTGTCAATATTCACTTATAATCATCCAGCATCAACAGACACATCTCTACCACCAACATTGTGACTACACCAAAATCTAGAGATTATAGCTAGAGTACAATGATTCCGCTATCATCTTCAGCGTCACAGAGGAAATCAAGCGTGGCAGCAAAAATGACAAGCGGCAGCTCCGCCGGCATGCCTTCACCAACCAGCCTCATAACGAAGCTCAAGGGAGCTGTGCGTTCAGTTGTATCGGACTCAAATGCCCGAAACTTGATGGGTTTCCTGGTTCTAAACTTTGTGTTTGCTTTCGTGGAACTCGCATACGGAATGTGGACAAACAGCTTGGGCTTGATATCTGACTCATTTCACATGTTCTTTGATTGCACTGGCCTAATAGCCGGGCTGGCTGCCCAAGTCGTCAGTCGGTGGCCAGCTGACGATTCGTTCGCCTATGGTTATAAGCGCGCCGAAGTCCTAGCCGGATTCGTCAACGCACTGTTTTTGTTGTTCATAGCGTTTTTCATACTGACGGAAGCCGTGGAACGGGCCATCGAACCGCCCGAGGTGCACCACGACCGCCTGTTCGTTGTCAGTGTTCTGGGGCTACTCGTTAACCTGGTCGGTATATACGTGTTCCAACACGGTGGTAGCCATGGGCACAGCCACGGCGGCTCAGGTGGTGGTCACGGGCATAGCCACGGTGGTGGTCACGGGCACAGTCAGGAAGGCGGTCACGGACACAGCCACGATGGGGGTAACCACGCGCACGAAGACGATCCATACAACCAGCACAACCAAGTGTCCATATCGATGGGTGGCGGTGGCGGTCACCAGCAGAACAACGCGTCGGTACCACCAGCTGGAACTGGCCAGAGTAGCCACAATCAGAACCATCTGATGAAAGGCGTTCTACTGCATATCTTGGCTGACACTCTGGGCAGCGTGGGCGTGGTCATCTCCGCGCTGTTGATGCGAGCTTTCGGGTGGATGCGTGCAGACCCTGTGTGCTCGATATTCATAGCTGTGCTCGTGGCAGCCTCCGTGTGGGGCCTGCTTCGCGACTCTGCCCGCGTCCTCATGATGCGCACGCCCGTTGAGCTGGACGACGAGCGGCGCGTGTTAGACGCGTGCTACTCCCGACTTCACCGGTACCATCCGGCCGTCATGGGAATCCAGGAGCCGCGGTTCTGGACGTTGTGCGCGGACGCCTACGCGGGCAGCATCAAGATCGAAGTGCGGTCCGGACTCGCCGGGATCGTGGGTGGCGGCCCTGGCACCATCGATTATGCCGCATCCTTGTCGCAAATGCAATTCGCGGGCCAATCGAGCCTTCAGCCCGCGGACGCCGCCCGACTATTGCACGACCGCGACCAATTCGCCAACGGTCTGGTGCGATACGCGCAACAGGTATTCGGCGCCGTCGGTGTCCGAAACTTGTACGTGCAGATTGACTACGCTGGTGACGATACAGTCCACAATCATCCACATCACCACGTCAACGACGTGCAGCGACAAAACAACTATGCAGCAGTCGGCAGCCTGCTTGATCAGCCGCAACAGCAATTCCAAACGCACTATCAACAGCAGCAGCAGCAGCAGCAACAGCAACAGTACACCAATCCGCTGTTAATGATGTAATATAATGACCGATAGCGTCTCGCCATCGCCACCGTCCGCGCGAGTCCAAAGGATTACGGCCACCACCAACCTCCAAAAACTGTTTTTGGTGGCAGTTTCAACGACAATGTAAAAAAAAAAATCCTTCACATTTTAATTATACTACTATTTTTATTATATTAATGATACCCATTCTGTACCATTCGTGTGAACGTGTTACATAAAATATTGTATCGAAAATAAACAAGTTATTTTTATTTGTACATTAAACATAAGAATTTGTATTTGTTTAGGTACTGATTATTATTGCATTGTTTCATATTTTCTTGCTACATTCGGATAATGAAGTGAACAATTAGAAAAACTGTCAATTTTCCAATGAAACAAGAAAACAGTTGAACAATGCGAACACTATTATTTTAAATAATAAATACTATTTTGTATTAATATATTTAAAAATGTTTGATATTGTCATTATATATTCTCGTTTTTATTGAGACAAATAATGTTAATATCAATTAAAAATAATATCTGTTGTATTGAATATTATTTTTGCAAGCTAGGATATAAATCTCAAATATAGTTTGTTACTAATACAGTAATACATTATACATTCATTGATTTTAAATACTATTATTTATAATTGTTGCTTGGAACTTACTATTCTTAAACATACCTGCGAAGCAAATTAAATTTGAAAAACTGCAAAATGTATCTAATCAAAAATAATTTAAATTAAATTGTGAAATACTGAAATATATTGTGCAAATACCTACGTCCAGGTCTTCTGCGGCTATACCCGTTGTCCCGATAAAGTATTTCGGGACGGCCAATTTACCGGGAATCAAACTTAAAATATTTAAATATAATTTATGTTAACATACTTGTCTCCGCGGACTAAGATAGAATCCATCTTAGTCCATGTGTGTCTCTTACTAAACATTTTTAGTAGAAAAACGATATTGTTTTGATAAATGATAAAATTATAAAGTTAATTATTTTATTGACTGACGAAATCTATTTTTAAATCATATTCCTGACTATTAATGATGAATATATGCGTTTTTTTTGTTTCCTCACAACAATTTTAGATTCTTAGCGAAACGATGAATGTATTGTTTTTTTAATGATGAGTGTTTTTTTTTTTGTGTCTGTCATCACCTTTTAGGCCAGTAAAAGTGCTTGGATTTTCGTCAACAGTAACTTTTCTGATAGGAAAGAGAATCTAGTTGGTACTTTTGGGGGTCAAAAGTAAAAATTTCCCAGTAGTTTTTAAAAGCGACATGAAAAACAAAAGAAAAATTAAGGAAAAACGGGAATTTTTACGCAAAATCTGTTATGAAATTTGACTGAATGTTTTTATTAGCATTTTCTATTCACCATAATATTTTCTAAATATTTTGATTTATTTTGAGCTATTTACGGACATTTTCAGTTTCCATTTTTCTTGGTTTTTTTTTTATATAAATATCAATAAAATTTTATTTGTTTATTAAAAAATCTTGAAAATTTAATAGGAGGCTCCTAGGTTATTGTTTCGAAGGCAGATGAAAAGAATTAAAAATCCAGTCACTATTTTTTTTTTATAAGCATCTTAAGTTCAAATATTGACAAATTACGTAAAAATGACGAAAATTTGCAAATTATTTTTCTTTTTGAATCTAAGCTTTGAAAATGTAATTCAAGATTCTTCATAAGTTTGTCTACCTTTATCAAAAAAAAAATGTCTACAAGAAAGTCAAATTAAATTTTTATGAGTATTTGAAATTCATATTTTTACAAAATTTGGTATTCACTCGATTCCTCATGTAACGATTTTCTTATTTTGTTGTAATTAAAAAACGAATGACTGTAGATACTTGAAAATTTCACTGAATATGTATATTAGCATTTTCTATACACTTTAAAATTTTGAAAATAATTCAACTCTTTTTGAGCTGTTGACGGACATTGTCAGTTTTCAATTTTTTCTATAATTATCAATAAAATTTTATTTGTTGGGGAAAAAATCGTGAACATTTAATGCAAGGCTCCTGATATAATGTTACAAAAGCAGTTGAAAAATTTTAAAAATACATAGGCACAATTTTTTTTTATAAGCATTTAAAGTTCGAATTTTGACAAAATTTATCAAATTTAAAATTTAATAATTATTTTATAGTTGAAAATTTATAAAATGTTCAACTTTTATACCTAAGGATTGAAAATTTAAAACAAGGTTCCTCGTTAATAGGTTATATTATATAAATTACTTTATTCACAATAATATCATCAAATATACTTGGTAATATTATAGGCTAACTGACCGTTTTCGCTCAGAATCGTTTTTCTTATACAATGATATTATATCATTGAGTTCAAATTTAACACCATCCATTACAGTGACCCAATTGTCACCTACTGTACAACAGAGCGACATCCACTTAGCCACCTTTTTATTATCACTTATCGTTAGTTGATAATTTTGTGTTATTCATTTAAATTTGTTATGTTAAGGTAGTTTTTGCTCTACCAACGAATCCTTGACCCTTGCCCTGGATATAGTCAGCACTATATTGTGTGTGGTATTCTACTACCTACCTATTTTAGTTATAAAAAATAGTGTGTTGAAATTGGTGGTCGACCGACGACCGTGGAGGAGAGGTACGATTTTTTTTCCATAAAAATTGTACAAAATATGTTTGTTTTGGTTTAAGTAAATTCAAATATGGCGACCCTACAACACGTACCAACTGACACAATAAACTGGTCTACCTGTAGCCCGAAGACTCTCTTGTTAAGAATACTTTTCAAATGTATTCAGAATACGTCTTTAAATTCTTTGTGTCATTTACATTTTAAATACGTATTCTAATACTGTTCTCTAAAAGTATTCAAAATACTTAACAAGTAATTTTTTGTAGTTTATTAAAATGTGTGTATGTTTATCACTGCAAATATACCTATACTTAAAATTATTAATAAATACATTCTTTCATTGATTCAATAATTTCAAGTGTAACATACCAATTTTATTTTCAAGTTAAACTTCAGCGGGTTAGATATGAATTTTAGGTTTTGTGTCATCTGATTATTTAAGTAAATCTTAAATATTCTTAAAAGTATAAAATATTATTTTTTAAATTATAATATACCAAACAAAAATATTGTTTGTTGAAATACGCGACGGTAAATGCAACAGTGCTGCCATTTATCCAACAAATCTATATAATAAAAATGAAAAGCTTTGTTCATTTTGTGTTCGTAATTGTCAAGACAAGGTTTGTATAAAATAAATGTTCAGAAAAATCCACCAAAGAAGTAAGAAATCTGGATGACAAAAACACAACAGTGGCGCTATTTGTCCAACGAATTAAAATAAAAATCCACCAACTGTTGTAACCACGGTAGATTATATAATCTACCGTGGTTGTAACAAATTTGTATACTCAACTTGGCATCTGCCAACAATAGATGACCACAAATGCCAACACTAAACTAAGTTAAGTTGGTAAAAATGATATTCCCAACGCTTATTGTTCACCAGTTGTCCGCTAAAAGCTGGTGGCGGTGCGGTTGCCCGACCAATGAGAACACTATATAATTTCGGCGGGGATCTCAACATCATATTATAATTATTAATATTAAACCTGGTACCTAGTAATTATATAACAGTGGCATGTATGTTTATTTAGTGTGTGTGCATGTATTATATAAAATCGAATGTAAGTCTGTTTATCGCTTATGCATTCCATTACATAAATATATATATATGTAATATATGAAATATTTAATTTATCCGGCTCATGAAAAGTATCCTTTTAATAAAATATAATTAATATATTTTTTTTGCACAATATTGAATATAGACAATATTTTTTTTACATTTAATAATAAATAACAACATTGAGAGTTTTTCTTACATAATATGCACAACTTTTTACGGAATGAACACATTTTTTTTTAATTTGAATTTGCATAGTTATTAATTGATTTTTATTGATTAATAGAACTATATTGCCTTTTTTCTTATAATACATAATATTTCAGTTACTTATCAACAAACCTAATTTGTGCATATTGGTGCATCATGGATTGTAACTTTTATTAAGTAAGTTACTTTTTCTTTAATTAATCTATATTATGAATTTAACATTAGGTAATAAAATTGTATGATTCAAAATAGTATTATGTTATTACCTTTAGTAATACCTTTGATTTTATTATAGACCATAGGCGCAAATCACCCAAAAATATCAGGGGGGCTTAAGCACCAAAATGTTTTGAATTTGTTTTTGAATTTTTAATACATTTAGTTGTAATGGAAATATTATGGTGGTAGTACTATAAGTTATAATCACAGGATTTGGGGTGCTAAAATAAAATTCAGGATGCTAAGCACCCTTAGCACCCCTGCGATTTGCGCCAATGTTATGGACAGATATCATGAGCCAGAGGGCCTTTATTATCTCTAGCATTTGCTATCTGTATATTATTATAAAATCTATAACATACTATTATGAATACGCTAAAATTAAGAAATACAATCTATGTTCAATGATATTACTCATATAATGATAATTTATATTGTGTATAGATTATTAATATACATTTTATTACAAAACATTATTAATCGACATTTATTAAAGAATAACAATAACATAAAAAAAGTACTCATATAATACATTAGGTTTAATGTATTTCAGATAATACTGAAGGGCAAATAAAGTATAAACAGTATAATACACAGCTGTGGTGCAGAATGTTTATATTTATAATGTGATTCATCAATTTACCACTTTTATGATTTATTTATATTTAAATTTGTTATAAGTATTTTTTATTATTAAATACAGATATATAATTTTATTGAAAACTTTTAATAAATATATAGGTAGGTATTTAATAATTGTCCTCATATAATATTATTTTAATTAACAATATTATTAAATTAATGTGGCATTATGTTTAATTTACCAAAAGATAAAATTTATGTGATTTTCAAATATTTATTTTTATCTCATTTTATAACATTGAGTATCATTATTAAGCTTAACATCAACAATAATTTGTTTAAATAGTGCATTGTTTTTACAGTTATTATAAACATTATATCAAATAATAATGTTTTAAGTTGTATTATTAACGAATGTGATACGTTCATTCAGTTTAGATAATATTATACAATAATATGATAAAATTGAATATCAACATATGGTATGAAAATAATATATCAATTTTAGTAAAATATAAACATAATATCATATTATTTTCCATATAAAAATTAATATATTTCTGATAAATATTAAAAATAATATATTATTAATATTGTAATGAGTAATGTGAAAAAGTAATACACATTACTGCGAGTATATCAGTTAATATATTAAATTTAACAATGTTACATTTATTTGTATCGTAACTAGAAGTTTGTTTTTCTTTGATGTCATTATTATATAATTATATCATAAAATAATTACCACTAAAATGATTTTAGACATAAAGAATGATTGGAGAAAATAAAAACAGTTCTTTAAAATACACTGTGACAACATACTAAATGTAAGTGCATTGCGCATTCTTCAATAAAAATAGCTGTTTTACCCATAGTAGTAATATATTAAACAATAATAGTATAATAAATAAATAATAATATATAAAAAAAGTAGTTGTAATATTTTACATACCAAAGGTAATGGTATACATAGAAATAATACAAATAATAACTAATAAGTAAACAAGAATACATATTGTTACTGGAAATAAATAATACTAATAAGTAATAGGTAAATAATTAAGTGAGTGAATGATACATGGATATAAAATTACCGCACAACGTTTGTAAGTAATGCACAAGGCGATAATGATAAACATATTGTCACTACATGTACATAATAATGTAATAGCAGTTAATGTAATAATATAAACAGGTACACGCACAAACATAACCAGATGAGAGTGGCTGTAATACACAACAATTGATTTGGAAGTTGTGTCTTGTACCTAATACAATAAATTATATAATAATAAAAAAAAAATAAGTAAAAAAAAAACAAATACATTTATAGATAATAGGCAATAACTACTACCACTAGTGAAAAACGGAGGATAAATACGTTGACTCACAAAGTGGTAGTAGTTAGCAAATTAAGAAAAAAAATTTATGTACAATATTGAAATAGCAGTTTATTAGACACAATATTATGTATGGTAAATAATATTATTGTATAATAAAGTATTTATATTAAATAATTACTATTTTATTATCATTTACAATTTTTTAAAAAAGTTATGATATATGCGACCTACGCATGAGCGTGGTTTATTGTCTTTTTTACAATCATTATTATTTAACACTGTCCCAGTCTGAAATTCAGCTGCGGGCGATAAAATCAAAAATAATTATGCATAAAAATTAATAATATTTAATCGCTATCGCTTCTGCTGTAGCATATATAATCATTTCGCTGTCACTGCCTCAACTTCACTTTTATCCCCGGAGCTCTTTTTTTCATTTTCTCTGTTGTCTTGACTCTTTTGTCTATTCCTTAGTAGGTTGCGGGTATTCAACTTATTTAGCGCTAAGTCTAACTGTAGCTGCAGGTTTTCCACATAAGATGACCACCTTGTATTTTCGAGTTCCACGTGTCTATGCAACAGGCTTACCATTCGTTCCTATACAAGTTTAAGAAATGTTATTACGAGTGTAAATGATGAAAAGATCTTCTATTGATTAGAAGAGATTCATTTAGAATCTAATGGTATTGTATTGAACTTTGATTAAGTACTATGTATTATGCAATCCTCACCATGACACAGACATTGTACCATGTAATTTATAAGATCTAATATTTCTAATGTATCCCAAAGTATTGTGTATACTGTAAAAACATACCGTATCAGTAATGATCTGCTTGTAATGAATTACTTTAGATTCTAGACTATTGCTTTGCGTATTTAAATTTTCTATGGTACCGCTATGACTGTTTGATGTTTGCGGGCGCTGATAAAACAGGAAAATTCAAGGTTATTTATTTGAAATAATACAAAATTTATTACATATTAGATTTAAATATCTTAGTATTGTGTAGTACACTCATACTCAGATATTATATTAGGTACTTACCGCTGCTTTAGTGTTACGGCATTGCTCCTCCTCAGAAAGCAGAAACTTGAGCCTCTCGACTTCGGTTCGATGTTGCTCACGCAATTCCTCAATCACTGCTACATCATTCTGGGTGAGACGACTTGCTATTTCTGCTGCAGCCTCGTACTCATCCCGTAACACCTTCATAGCGGTCTCGTGCTCAGCTCGCAGACTTTTTATCGTGGTTTCGAGCTCCGTATGTAAATCTTTGTTTTGTTTAAGCAAAACCTCATTTTTCTCTCGCAATTCTTGAACTGCTGTCTCGTACTTAGTATGGAGAAGTTTTTTTTCCTCATTTAGACTAAGGATTGCGATCTCGTGTTCTTTGACCATATTCTCATTTTTTACACGCATACCACGGACTTCATTTTGGTGCTCAGTACGCATATGATCTTTGAGCTCCCGCATACTTTGCATAGTAGTTTCTTGTCGTTTGCGCAGTCCATCATTTTCATTGCGTAATTTCCGGACCAAGGTTTCGTGCTCAGTTTGTAAAGCTCCAACCCTTGCCTCATGATCCGCTCGTAGACTTTGCATGGCGGATCGCTGGACAGTTTCGTTTTCTGCACGCACACCTTCAATTACGGTTTCATGCTCAGTCCAGAGATTCTTCATTGAAGTCTCATGTTTCGTGCGCAGGTTCTCGTTTTCCTCGCGTAGACCTCGAATTACAGCCTCGTGGTCTTTGCGAAGATTCTCATTTTCCTCACGTAGCACCCGAATCTCTGCCTCCTGCTCCTTGCAAAGTTTATCGTTTTTCTCATAGAGATCCCGGAACGCATTGGCCTCGTTGTCTGAGCCCTTTAGATTCTCATTGTTCTCGCCAGAATCTTGGATTGCCATCACATCATCAATGTGTGTCGCTTCCACAACCTTGTGAGCCACTTGCGAACTCTGAGACACGGTCTGCCGCAGGTTCTCGAGTTCCATGCGCAATGCATTCATCATAGTATCATGCTTGGCCTGCAATGCTGCCAGCTGGACGTCACGGTCCGCGTTCAATGCTTTTACCGCTGCATCGTGCTCCAATCGCAGTCGTTTCGTCACCGCTGTCTCGCGTTCTGCGGTACGCAAACGCTCGGCTACCGAACTATTTTTGGCTCGTAAATTCTCGTTTTCCACACGCAGACGTTTGGTCGTAGTTTCATGTTCTGCTCGCAAAACCTTTGACTCTTTATCATGTTCAGCTTGTAACATTTTCATTGAAGCGTCGTACTCTGCACGCAACCGTTTTTCTGCTCCGTCGATTTCAGCCTTGAAATCATTATCTCTGCGGCTCTGCGGTTGTTTATCTGTCGCAACCGCTGCCTTTGCTGATGCAGTTGTTGCAGCGACAATGTCGTTAATAGCAGGAGCAGCGATTTGCAGCTGCGATGGCTTATCACGTCGCCGTTGAGGTGGTTGCTGTTGCGGTAGCTGCTTGTCACGCCGTTGTTGATGTTTCTCTTTTTGCGGTTGCTTCTCTGGTTGATGTTCCTTTTCTTGATTTTGTTGCTTATCTTGCCGCTGTTGCTTTTCTTGTCGCTGTTTTTCATGTTGCTGCTCTTTCTCATGTTGAAGCCGTCGACGTTCAAGTTTAGTTGAAACGGATATAACTATGTTTTCCTCCCGCCGTTGATTCTGTTTTTTCTTATTTGAATCACTGCTACTATTGTTAATAACAGTGACAGAATTGGCACCACTGCTGCCGCTAGTCTACAATAAACAACAAAAAAATTTTTTATACTAAATATTTTATCTTATTTAAGTGTCAATATTTATATTTATAATTTAAATATATTTTTTATATTTCAGCAGTTACCATTGTGAGCAGCAAAATTTCATTCGTTGTCACGATTCATGCTACACTAATACTACTAATAGATAATAGTAATACTTATTAAATATAATATGAATAGTTAATTAAATAGAATGAGGATAAAAAATAAAATAATAAAAACGATATGATAGATTTACAAATAAGAATAGAATAGTTCCAATGCTATTATATCATAATTAAAAGCAATAATGAAAAAACTACTTAAAAACAATTAAAAAAAAATTATTTTTAACAAATGTTTGTGGATTTTCAAATTCTTGAAAAAACCATTTCAAAGTTTTTAAATATGTATTTCCTATTTGACTTGTAATAATTTGTATAACGTTTTTATAAGATTTTAAGTTGTAATACAATGCAATTGTGTGTATATATGCAATTCAACAAATCAAACATTGTCTAAAAATTATAAATCTAATACCTAATTTATTCATATTTTAAATAATCCAAGAGAATTATTTAGTAAAAAAACCTCCTGATCAATGAATATAGTATTAAAATTAAAAAGCCAATACATATTTTATTATAAATATACATTATTTAATTTATAATGAAGGAATAACCTAGGTAAATGTATCAAAATAAATCAATTTATTTGTACACTATACAGTACATACAAAAAGTTTTAAAAAAAAGTTAATTTATTTATTTCATTGCACTAGATTTACCCCACTCAGATTCCTTCTATTTATAATTGATGAAAAGTTATTAAAAAATAAAAATTCGAAGTTCGTGATATTATTATTTTTATCAGAATTAATATTCTATTTTATTTAACATTTTTTTTTTATTGTAATGTATTTTGAGATTTCAAACCCATACCAATATATTTGTTTTTGGGTGGACTAAAATAAAAATGAACAATGATTTATAAAAAATGTGTCTTCAAAAACCCAATTTCTACAAACAATATAACAAAATATCCACCAGTTATATAAAATAATAATTAAATAAATTCAAACATTATTTCTTGAATACAAAAATAAAATATATTAATCAAGTTTCTTTTCAGCAGTAATATGCTTGAATGAGCTATTTTAATGTATTATTAACACCCATATAATAAATTGTATTTTCACAAAAATAACGAGAAAAAAAGCATTGAATTTGAATCAATTAATTAAATATTAATATAATGGTTGGTAAATATGTATAAATATTTGGTCGAAAATCAAATCATATTATACCAGCACTATACGCAGCAAATTAAGGAATTCATATTCAATAAACACTAAAATATTTTACAATCTTTATGTAAATACCTGATATCTGAAAACACAATGGCAAAAAAATTGTACCTAGTGCCCACCAAATAGCAATTGTTTTCTCGATTTATAAAAATAAATAATTCAAATCTAGGCATTAACATAAATAATTCAGTGAATAAAAAAAAATTATAGGTAGAATCAAAAATATTTGAGGGACTGAATTGTATCTTTTTTATAAACATAAAAAAAACGTCGGGAATGTATCAATTAATTGAATATTAACATAATTATGGAAAAGAATGTATTGAGCCGAAATTAAAATCAAATTATCAACAGCTTATACAGAAACTTAGGAATTCGTATTTACGAAAATGTTTTACGACCTCTATAAATACCCAATGTCCACATTTCCAATAAAAATTATATCCAGTGTACACCAAATATCAATAATTTCCTTGAATTATAAAAATAAATATAATTCTTAAATCTATAATAATTCAAATCTATTAAAATATATTATTTAAATAAAAAACTCGTAAGTATTATCAAAACTCGGGTCAAAAATGATTGTTTGTCTGGAACTCCTGATTAATGATTGATTAAAAAGAAATAAAATATTTTAATACCCCTATCGCCCGTATAGTTTAATGAAGTGCCGCGGGCAAAATGAAAAACGTCAAAACAGAAACAAAAAAAAAATATTAGTTAAATATGCAAATAAAAGAAGTACCCGAAATTGATACAAAAAAAATGACCAAAAGGTATTATTTCCTAACAAAAATAAGGAATATACAAAAATGTACAACGTAATAGGTATATATTATTATAGTTGGGTTAAAAATAATATCGAAATTTACTCATTACGAATAAATCCATTCGTATTAATTTATATCCGTCTACACGCTATTGTGTACAAAATAAGTACTTGTTTTAAACCAAACAGGACACGTCATAATATGATATTTCATTAAAATAATTTCGTAGAACATTTCTGTACCCACACATACACAATATATTATTAGGTACATGGTACCTACTTATAGTAAAAACTCTAATAAGTCACGTACTGCCGTATTTTACAACATTGATTGTAGGTAGACGGCTGACTAATCAGTGATCCGACTGTGCCACATGTCGTATAATATACACAAAAAGAGTAACACAACATCGTAAAAACTGATCTCAACGAACTACTGAAATAGTACTTAGATTGTATTTACGTCCCAAACGTACATAATAAATAATAATATTATATTGTATTGTTTGTATGTACTTATGAAAATTAAATTAATGCCCATAGAATATAAGTTACCATTGTGATCCATTCGCCCTGATCCTCGTCATCGTTGTACGTGGCTGCAGAGTCGTCCACGACCAGGTTTTCTTCGTCGGCGTGCAGGCTGTGCGACGACCAGGACGACGAGCGTCGACGATGGTCGTCGTTTTCAGTGGCGGCTGTTGTCCCTGGCGCCAAGTTGTAATCGCCACTGTGGGTCGAACTCTCGCCGCCACTACGAGACTGCTCCTGTTGCTGCCGTTGGCGCCGAGCCCGGCGGTTTCGCTCGTTGGAACGGTCTGCAACGGCCGTGTGACCGTTGCCAGCGACCACCGCCGCAGTTTCTGACGCCTTGTTGGCACCACGGTGACCGGCGGACGTTGTCGTCGTATTGTCAGTGGCGCAAACGTCACCGTCGTCCTTTTTCTTCTTCTTGTCGCCGTTTTTACCGTTCGCTGTATTGCCGGAACCGGTCTGGCCGGTAGCACCCGCGATCGCAGTGGTGTTAGTGCTAGCGGACGCCTGCAGACGGATAGCGACATTTTTGCTGCTGTTGTTTTTCTTCTTTGGTTGAACGGCGGCCGACGTTGACTTTTTTTGCTTGGATGCTGGTGTGAAACCGTCGCCATCATTTCCGCGTTGGTGACGCGTTGACCTCCGCCGCCGTTCGGCAGACGACGCCGACGCTGCCCAACGCATCATGTAGAAAAATGCGCAGCTGAACGCAACTGTGACGAGCAGTGCCAGGGCCACTGCCCGCACGCCTGCTGCTTCAGTGGCAGCCGCCGCAGTCTCGACGAAATTGCTCATATTGTATTCGTGCCTAACTGGTAGGGTGCAAAAGAAAAAACAAAAAAATAAATCTATTACTATTATGAATTCTAAATCTGTGCGTACGATATCGTTATATATCATCATGGTGACGGGTCATTGCAGTAGTCACTAGTTCGCTACTGTCGTTACCACTGCCGACCCTCAAAATGCAAGTGGTAGCAGCAGTGGCCATCAGGATCATTATGACGATTGTAAATTGTAATATTGGTAGGTAGGTATTATGGTATTAGTTGGTCTTGAGTAAGTAACAATATAGAAATATCATATAAAATAATCGTGTGCTCACCAGCGATGGCCGCAGCCCCGACGACGACAACCTTATGATTTCTGCCCCGTCTGCTGCAGTGTCCGCCGTGATAATATTATTGTACAGGTAGGCAGGTGAGTAACTGCTGCTGCTACTGACGCCGCCGCCGCCGCCGCCGCCCTAAAATTCGACGCGATCAATTCCTGACGGTGTCCCGCGGTAAAAGGTGCTGTACTGCTGTGATGTACCGGTGGACGTGCCGGCCGTGGAAATGTGAAATGACAAGGATCAACAACGCGCCGCGACACTACCGCTCGGTCGAACCATACGACGATATAACATTGTCATCAGACCTGTCTATGGGCTGTAAGCGCGTACCGAACACGACGATGACGAGACGACTTCAAGAGTGCGTATGGTACGTACGGCGTGCGTCGTACCGGTAGTGGCGGCCGGTCGCTGGATGTACGCCGCAGGATTCGAACCGTCGTCACCGTCGGTGCGCTGCCGCGATGGTGACGTGGACACTGCCGGTACTCGGTAGTGGTGGTCGCGGTCGACGAAATCGTGGTGGTGTCGGCGGCGGCGCTGTTGTCGTTGTCGGCCTATCTGATAGCTCGTGAGATAGTGGCGAACGTCCGTACTACCCCCACGCGTGCGCCTGCGTGACTACTGGCTGCGCGTCGCCGCACCGACCGAAACATGGTCACGGACGGACACGTCTGGTTTGCGGCATTACGGTTGTGTGGGTGGGGGACGCTGCGACAACACCGATCGTCTACTACCTCCACTGCGTAGCCGCCGCCGCATTCCACGACGGCGCCCGCCACGGCCCGCCCCACCATAGTCGTAGTGTGCCGTGCCGCCGACTCGTTGTGACCATAGAACAAACAATACTTTGTGTCGCTTGTGACAATATTTAACCTATCGTGCGTGCAAGTATTACGACGGCGGCATAATAATAATAATAATAATAATAATAATAATAATAATAATAATAATTACAATAATAATTATACAGTATATTATACACGATGATCACTCGCACACGCGCATATACAGTATTCACTATTCAGTACAGCCAGTACACTCCTCGACGCTAAACGTTGAGTACTTGTTCCCTGTACACGGATCGTGACAAAAACGACGACTACACGAACGAGCGGACAGCGTTGGTGGATGGTTTGCACCATATTCATTTCTCACCCGACACAAAAAGTGCGTAACGAATCGTTTTGGTGCTCTGTAAGTGCATTATTGTAATATAATTTTGTTACATCATGTTTTATAATATAATAGCAGTTGACGGATATGGCTCTTGCATTTGGCTCCCTATTTCGTGGCCGACTGTTTACACAGTGGCGATGACTGTTGGAACTGACGACTAAATGCTACTGTGCCGTTACTTTAAGTGCTGAATGCTAACGCAAACATCAACAATCGCAATGTCTGCTATGACCGGTATGACGGTACAACCAAGGCCACTGCTACTGCATTAAAGGCTGTTGACAGAAACTGCAAAGGATACACACAACAATGACTGCTATAGTAAAGTTATTTCGCAAAGAAATGGTCGCAACGACTGTCACGTTAGTGCTGATGCTGTTAGTCACCACCGCAGCTGCATCTGTATTACCAAGTAATATATATATATATTTTTTTCTCGAAAATTGGTGCACAGATGTTAATTATTTTGCTTTTTTTTAGTAGAAGGTTACCTACTATTTATTTTACACTCAATTGATTTATTTAGGTTTTCTCCGAATCATACTGATTGCCATTAAAGAAATAAAATATGTTATACCACTTAGGTATACCTAATTTTATTTTACTGTATGTTGACATAAATATTGCCTACTATGAACAAATTTCATAAAAATAATTTTATAATAAGATACTGGTCTACCTATCAAATTCAGGCATCAGTCATTAATAACATCTATAAGTAGTGGCGGATCCAGTAGGGGGGGCAAATGGGCCATTTTCCCCAAAATCACCGTAGTTTCCCTTTGTTTTAGACTGTGTTTAGACAATTTTGTAGCAACATTTTGTAATTTTTATACTTCCCCCCCCCCAAAAAAAAAAATTAAGCCCTGGATCCGCCACTGACTACAACTAAGAAAAATCTAAAATATTCACTTTTTCTCAAAGAAAATAAAAACTACATTTTTTATGTTCTAAATTATAATATGGTTTGTTTTAGATGTAAGAAACCGTCTTAGATTTTAATCTTATCATAATATTGTATTGACTTAATTTGATAACACATAATAATTTCAAGATTATTAATTACCTATGTTCTACTTCTATAACTAATTCAATTTTTAATTTAAATTAATTGATCATAGTTTATCTGAGAAATTAGAGTTATTTTATTAGGCATACGTTTATCAGTAATCCAGGTGCCTAATACATCATCATGTTTATTTACTGAAAAGGCATTCAGAATCCAGTGTTTGGTAATTTCCCATTCAAAAAGTTCCTGTTAAAAAAAGAAACGTGTTCCCATTCTTTTAATTTTTTTTTACGATCTGAGCGGTTGTCAATAGTGTTTTTTGCAGACAACTTTTAAACCAGAAATAATCAGTTAATTTTTATATTCATTACCTTTTCTGATAGAGTAGTTAATTGAACCCAGATTCTATAATATATTCTTGAAAATAATAATCTTAAAAATAACATGCGTTTAATACTTTCATTTTTTTTCTTCATAATTTGAGAAACGGAAATTTTGTTCAGGTTCCTTAAAAATAGGAACTCATTCCTATAATTTAAAAAGAACACGCTCCAAGTTTTGTTCCTATATTTTAAAAATAACACGTTCCAAGCTTGGTTTTTATAAAAGGAATGTGTTCCTTTCCAACACTGTCATAATCATATTTCTATTTTGTATACAGTGTAAATTCTGATTTATATAGATACTACCTACTTCAGTTAGCATAATATATTTAATACCTACTTACTCTATAATTGATATTATTGCCTCTAATACTGTGATCTTTTACAAGTACTTTTTATAAATGAATGAAACAATTTATAACTGTTAATTAGGCATAATTTGGATTATTATACCTATAAAGATTATTTTTTCATCTCATTTTTCTTATATAGTGTCACTTAGAAAAATCATAATTTTAATATTTTTCAATTTTACCTACATATTACATATTATATGTTTATATTCTAGGAATTTGGTATTTATTTACACTTATTAAAGGTATTGGCATTAAAATCTAAAATAATTAATTATCTACTAAGTACCTATAATGGCCTAAATGTATTTACATTAGTATTTGGAATATTGTCATTTAGTATATATTTTATATATGATGGCGTTAAAACGGTTTTGGATCCATGAATACTTGTAGGTACTTGTATTTTTACTAGTAAATTAAATAACTTAAATTATCAGTAAGAAACCTGTATCCATAGATTACCAACCATTTTACCCCATCATATAAATAAATATATATTATGTATTTATTTCAATAAACAATAAAATAGAGTCGTGTAAATAATATTCAATTTGAACTCATACATATTATGATATAGTTATTAAAAAATATGTTTTTCTGTGATCAAATGTTATTCTATATCTGATAAAGTTAAGCACTCAAAACCAGTCTTTTATAAATTATTATCATTTGTTTATTTTTATAATTTCCATAGTATCTTGTAACAACTCTGTTTAACTATATTTTTGAGTTAGGCATGAAGTAAACATTTTTGATTTCTTACCTAAAGAACTAAATAATCTATAAAGTATTTATTTGTTAAACTTTTTAAATTTCAAAGTTTTCCTTAAATGGTAAAAATCATAAAAATGTGTAATTGTTATACCAATAGTATAGTGTTCTACTAAGATTCCAAAATTAAAGTGATGATAACATTTATTACTTACCTAATGCTTATATAACAAGAAATTGATGGTTAGAATTTTGATATAATATTATTATTATATTTTTATACTTGAAATAAAATTATTTTTCAATAATATTGTTTCAGAAATATTTTGATACAAAATTATAGTACCTACTTAGTAACTATTATATTATAACTCTGCCTTAGTTTTGATTCCTGTTTATGGATGTATTGGTGATGTTTATCTGACGTTGTGTCTTGTAATATAGGCGAACCGGTGGCGACCGCAGAAAAAGAGCCTGCCGGACAGCAGAAAAAACTTGGAGGGGTTATGTCGTCTAAGGATCTGTACCACTCGATGGAGATGGGCGAACAGGAAAGGCTTGAAAGCCTCGGTGGCAACGCCGACGAGGAGGACGATAGCGAAAAAGATAGCGGTGACTCGCTGCTGTCCATGACGGGCGGTGGTGACGACAACAATGATATTGACCAGGAGAATCTGACCGAGTTGCTGACTTGCATGTCATGTTCTGGCGAGTTGCCTGCGCAGTGGGACGAGCGAAACGCTCACTTCAACGAGCAGTCGTACTGTTTGTCTGATGGAGCCCAGCCACTGAAGCAAGACAACGGTACCTTGGATAAGGTGGACGAAGAAATAAACTTGTGTTCAGGGGCTGTGCGCGTGAGTATTTAATTTATTATGATATTATTGACCAAAATATGTACCTAACTGTCGTCCGACCCATCTGCCCCTCAGGCTGACATAACACAACATATGCCTGCCCATAACCGTCTGTTAATTGGCATAGTGATTCATAGGCTCTTATTGTGTCTTCGATACAGGTACAAGCACGCAACTTCCACCTCAGAGCCCACTGTTTTTTGGATATTTATTTTTGCACCATCGTTCTTAACTGTTTATAATAACACATGGGTGTACGAAAAAAAAAATTTAAAAATTAGCGTGGGTGCTAAACAAAGTTTACAATGCTAAATTTAACAAATATTTTGTTGGAAAGAAATTTCTTACTAACCCCATCCAAAATTTCTGTGCACTCCTCTGGACATCAAGAAATGATTCTATAAGAATCGTTTTAAATTTTTTATCAGATCAAAGGATGAATTAAGAAGTCGGTGGTGTAATAATAACTTTAATACCTTTTTATACGGAAATAGTGTTATAAGGTTATAACCAACCTACCTTAATTAGAACATAAACACAAATGTTACTTTAGAATGGCAGTTTTTATAATCTCCGCTCCAAGTATAATTACAATGCTAATTTAATCATACCATATAGTGCCTAATTATGATAATTAAAGAAAGTAGAACATAGTAAAACTTAAGACTTGTATTGAAAAATTTCAAAAACGTCATAATGTTCTAAGAATCGAATTTCGGGTAATAGCATAAAAATATTTTTTAATTGGGAATTGGTGAAAATTACCAAGGTAGCTTTTTTATTAAAAAAAAATGTCTAAGAAAGTCAAATTAAATTTTTATGAGCGTGTGAAGTTCAAATTTTTACAACATTGGATATTCATTCGATTTCTTAAGTACCGATTTTCTTATTTTGTTGTAATTCAAAAACGAATAACTGTAGACACTTGATATTTATATTATATGATTATTTTATCAATTCCTATACTTACAAAATATTTTGACTGTTTTCGAGCTGCTTACAAAGTTTTATTTGTTGGGTCAAAAGGCGTAAAAAGGCTACTAATATATTGTTACAACGACAGTTAAAAAATATTTTTCTCGCTTTCCATATCTTCTGACATCCTAAACATGAAATAATGCATTTCTTTTCCGCTGTACTTGATGAGCTCACTTGGTATTCCATCTGATCCTGGTGATTTACAATTCTTAAAGAAACCTATTGCTTTGTAGGTTTCTTCTTCAGTCACTTCACTTATCATTGGTTCAGCTCCATAGTGTTTTCCCTTTTCGTAATATTGTCTGGGATACCTGCATTTAATAGTTAAATAAAATATTCTTTCTATCTTGCCGCTCTTTCTTTAGAATCCATGATTAGATCATTATTACGATTTTTGATGATTTTCAGGCTTGGATTGAAAGATTTGTACTGTTATATCGTCCTGAAAAAATGTCTAGCTTTACCCTGTGAGTTAGGTTAGGTAGTGACTTTTCTCCGCTTCTTTTAATATCTCATTGAAATACTCCTCTTCTCTCTCTGAATAATTTGTTTGCAGTTTTTCATCTCAAAGGTATAAAGCTCTTTTGTGTCTATACTATCTTCATTGATGGCTATCCTTCGTCTCTCTACTGCTTGTCGGCATTCTTCGTTATACCATTTTTTTCTTAGAACATTTTATTTTTTCTACATATTCCATTGCAATTTCTGTAACTGCTTTGCTAACTCTGACCCAGTCTTCATCTATGTCATTTAGTTTTACATTTTTTACATACTCTCCCGCATATTTAGTATATTTCTATTGTACTTCTTCGTCCTTTAGTATCTCTTGGTTAATTTTTGTACTATTCCTATTCACTAAACTCCTGTGACTCTGGATCTTTAACATAAACTTTGCTACCACTATGAAGTGATCTGAGTTACAATCAGTTCCTCTGAAACTACATATGTCTTTAAAGCATGACCAAAATCTTTTTTGAATAAGTATATGATCTATCTGGTTGCAAGTTGTCCCGTCAAGTGATTTCCAAGTGGCCTTATATATGGTTTTGTGTAGTAATGTTGTGCTGCTTATTATCATATCTTTTGCAGCTGCGAAGGATATAAGTCTAAGTCCATTTCCATTACTTGTTTCATGTAAACTTTCTCTCCCTATCATTGGCATAAAATGTGTTTCTCTTCCGCACTTGGCATTCAGGTCATTCACCTATTACCAGTTTGATTACATTTCCTGGAAGTTTATCATATATTTGCTACAGATCTTCATAAAAAATATCCTTTGTGTTCTCTTCCCCCGTTTCCGTTGGTGCGTGTACGCATACTAATATTATATTCAGTGGTTTCGTGTCTACTCCAAGTAAGGTTATTCTTTCTGATATAGAATTAAATTCTTTTACGTATGGTTCCAGAGTCTCATGCACAACATAGCCACATCCAAAGGAGTGTCTTTCTTCCATGCCAGAGAAATACACTATGTACTTCCCTATACTTCCCATACAGCATAAAAATATTTCCTAACTATGGTAAAAATATTTTCAGAAAATGAGAAGACTTTTTTTGCAATTTATAATATATTAGCATGTGTCAGTCACTACTAATTAATAATTATTCTAAAAAGTAAATTTATTATATTTTAAAGCAATTTAATTTTACAAGAATATAATATTTTTTAAAGATCATTGTATTTTTAAATTTTGTAATAATAGTGATGTTTTTTTGGATTTGTGACATTTCCCACATAGCATAAAAATATTTCCTAACTATGGTAAAATTATTTTCATGAAAATAATATAGTTGTCAAAATATTTTAAAGAGTTGCGTAAATAGTCAGGAAATATTTTAGTTACATTCTTTGGCCCAAAAGTTCATATATTTGAAAATATTTTAATCATATATTTTCAAAAAACATTTTTACGGAAACTTAATAAAAATATTAAGTCAACATTTGTATGGAATCATATAGTACAATATTTTTTTATCATGAGAAGAAAATATTTATTATTCAACCACTTTATTAAGATATTCACAAAATATTATCATTTCCCAAATGCTGTGTGGGTCTTAACTGACCTTTTCCTGGCCATCTTATCTCTTGAAGGGCTATTATCTGTATTCCATACGTTTCTAACACATCAGTAAGATTTTGACAGGCTCCAGTTCTATAAAGGCTTAGTGTGTTCCAGGTCTCGATCTTTAGTCCAGCTTTCCGAATTCCGTGGCCATTCTTAATTCCATTTATCTGTGTCCTAGGCTGATTCCGTGATTGTCTCATAACGAGTTTTTTTTACAAGGCAGGGTTGTTAGCCCTGTGCCCAACCCCGACCTTAAGGACCAGATCACAACAACCATTTCTGGTCGAAGTGATACCTATTGCAATGCACATTGATGCACTGGGTGATGGGGGCGCCTCTTTCCCAACACCAGGAAATTACATATTTAATAACCAAAAATAACAATTTTAGTAATTTTATTTTAATTTAAAAATATTATTCATGGATAGGTTGCAACTTTTAAAGTATATTATTATATACAAATATGATAATAATTTTAATTCAACTTACCGTATTAATGATAACAATATACCTAAATATAATATTAAATATCCTAGGCTGACAAACTGTCTCCGCTCAAAATCGTTTTTCGTATAGGTACAATATCATATCATTGAATTCAAACTTAAAACCATTCATTTCAGTGATTCACTTGTAACCTACTATACAGCAGAGTGTCACCCAGTATTTATTATTTGAATTAAAATTTGATCACACTTATTTTTCCCATTATCGTTTTATATAGTGCTGGAAAGCAAAAGTACGCGAAAACGGTGGCGTCGTGCGCATCAGTCGTGGCTGTATGGGCGGTGGACATGGTGGCGGCCACCGACACTCAACCCGAACCAAAGCAGAACTGCATCCTTGCATGGGTGCTATTAGTAATGATTCGACGACAAAAAATAATGATAGCTCAAAGCAACCTAGGTCCATGGTTTGGACGTCGTCGCATACTTATTCATCCGCGTCCGCCGGCCAGCCACAACCACCTAGCTATACAATCGAATGTTGCAACGGTCGTGATCGCTGCAACGACGGCCCGTTTCCATCGTTATCGGGCGGTAGCTTTTCAGCGATAGACGACAAAGGTTCTCTGCTCGCGGCTGTGGCTTGGTGGCGATGGTCATCCATCTCCGTGGCAGCGTTACTGATCATCGTTGTTATCGTGGCCACATTCACTTTGAGGAAGAGGAAACGGCGAAATAAAAGCAGTAGAAGAAGCAAACGGCGAAATCGGAGTACTCGCCATGACGACGATGGTAACAGTGATGACAGTGATAAAAAGAGACCCCGACATTTGTCGCTTTCGTCAATGTCGTCGTCGTTGTCATCAGTGGTGTCATCATCGTCTTGTTGCGAAGGGAAGAAGAGAGGTAGGAGGAAACAACACAACATGACCGCTTTAACCATGGTCGACTTGCTCAAGGGCGTCGTGGTAACTAACGAGAAGACAGCTGGTGATGAAAATACATGTGGCAGTAGCAGCAACCGACCGTCTTACACAACAGAGTACTCACCGGCTGCCATGACCGAATTCACAGTCGATGATGATGTTTTGCCGCCACCGTACCAACGACGGAACGACAACCTTCCAAAAGATTTCCAAGAAGATACCAGTGGCAGCGGGTATGGTATGCCCGTGCTAGTTCAACGTACTATGGCTAAGCAGATACAACTCGGGCAACTCGTTGGCAAAGGCCGTTATGGTGAGGTTTGGCGAGCCACTTACTGGAACGGTGGTCACGAGCACGTGGCTGTCAAAATATTCTTATCGAAAGACGAACCATCGTGGAAGCGAGAGACAGAAATCTACAGGTTTTTGATCTGTTAATTTTTCTATGTGTAGAGTATGTCCTGCTAGAAATTCGGTCGGCCAAACCAGTATTAAAAATAATTCACCGGAATGTTTGTTCCATTGACATGGTTCATTATCCCGGTGCGGGATAATTTTCTACTGGTATTGACAAACGAATTTCTAGCTGATATACAACACCGACTATAACGTTAATATTAATTATTTGATTCTTATCAAATTACAGCACGGTCCTGATGAGGCACGACAATATATTAGGCTTTATTGGTTCTGACATCATGACTTCAAGCAACTCATACACTCAGTTACTACTCATTACCCACTATCATGAGTATGGATCATTATACGATTTTCTGCAGACCCCTGCCGCCGTAGCTGCTGGTGCTACGTGCAATGGATATGACATCGACCGCGACAGACCGCCGCTCACAGTGGACCAAATGTTAAACGTGCTGTACACTGTGGCCTGCGGGTTGAATCACCTGCACAATCAAATTCACGCCACGCAGGTAATATTTATGCTAATATTCTCATTAATATCAATTATCTGCGTTATATCATATATGTTATAAATTATACATCACGGCACCCCATTTACACCTTGTTTATTGATTTGTGCTGAAACATGAGTACATATGACAACCCCTAAACTCCGCAACTGACGTGGGGAAATATTATCTTATCTAGATATCGATGTAATCTTTCAATCTGTTTACGTATACATTAAATATTTGTATTATTTTATGAATAGGGTAAACCAGGAATCGCGCACCGGGACATAAAGAGTAAAAACGTACTGGTAAAATGTGCAAAGACGGGTGCATGTTGTGTAGCTGATTTTGGAATGGCCGTCACTAGCCAGGATGCGACGCTCCCAATTCAATTAACGGCAGCCGCGGGTGCTAACCAAAATACGAGAGTGGGCACAAAGCGGTATATGGCGCCTGAGGTTTTAGATGACAGGTGAGATAGTGTTATATCCTGCTGTAGTGTGACTAAATGTTATCAATACAATAGTTGAAACCGTATTATTTTAATTGCATGTATTTTGTTTTCAGTATATCCACCTCGATTGCATTGGCATTGGCTTCTGCGTCCACTACGGCAACGGTGGCGCCTTTGACCTCTTCCACTGCTGAATCTATCGCCGCTGCCGATTCTTCTTCACCGGCGTATCTGTGCTTCAGGGCATATTGCAGATGTGACATGTACTCGTACGGACTTGTCATGTGGGAAGTCCTGTCCAGGACGCTCATCGCGTCTGACGTTGGACACTTAACACAACCACCAAATGAAAATCAACAACAACCTTGCACAGATAACAGATACAACCCTTACATGTACCGAGCACCGTACCAAGACCGTGGCGTTGGCTGGGACCCCGGATTTGATGACATGCGCCGTGTTGTATGCTCTGCTGATCCTGAACAGAATCGTCCTGGCGTGGCGGCTGAGTGGTGTGCAGACCCGGTACGTTTTGTTTTGTTTTCTTAACATTTGCACCATCTATTTTTAATTAAAATTCGGTATTACCTATTTTCTAGTAATGAATATTGATTAATGGCTTAGAATTATGATTGTTTTATTTACTGTTGTTTGTTTCATATAGATATTAAAGACTGTAGTGCTGACAATGAAAGAATGCTGGTCAAGCCGTGTTAACACTCGCCTGGAATCGATGCGTGCTAAAAAGACTCTAGCTAAGCTCATTGAGCAATATTCCGCCACAGAGACTGAACGGCAGCGTAAATCAGAGCTTGAACCGGTTAATAATGACAACTAGGACAACAAATCAGTTGTTATATTAAATACATAAATGTGAACAATGATTACTATTGATTTGCAGTAATAAATGGCAGTGGCTGCAGTGAAAACTACTATAATCAAGAAAATATATTGTATTTTCTGTAATCCCTCCTACACTTGTTCATTTGTACAATGTAATTTTTAACATGTAAATTTTTTTTAACATTTACATGCTGTTATATAATATTATGTACATTACAATTTTTTAACAATAATAATTATAAAACTACTTAAGTACCTATTTTTTTTTTTTTACAAAGGACTTGCCTCCAATAACAGTTTTTTATTTATCATACATTTTTTAATTTCAAGTAATAATATTTTTTAATATTCAATTAGAGACAAATTAATCAAAACCCTAAATCATTAATATACCCTCAATACAAAAAAGTTAGGTTAGCTTATATTTATAAATAAAAATTACTAACAAAATTATAAATTATAACAGAAAACTTAATGTATATATTAATATACTTATTACAGATTTTAATAAGTACAATTAATATTAGTGATGCAGTACAATATTTTTTTATATTGATATTGTAATATTTAAAATAAATTAATTGGTGTTTTTTTTTGCACTTTAAATAAAATATTTAATATACTTATTATCTTATATATAAGTAATATGAATGATAATGAATAATATTTGGTTACTTATATTTGCTAAATAATTTTTGATATCTTATTGAATTGTCACATTAGTTTCCTACCAAATATAAATAAATAGAATGTATAATTTCTAACATATTTATTTTCACATTGTACTTAGTTTTATTAATATCGGAAACTGTGTTCGATGTCAAAATCTGTATCACTAATGAATTGTACGTTAATGAAAACATAATGTCTCTTCATGCACCTTTCGGCTTTCATAAGAGCACAATAATTACGATGACTATATACTTTGTTAGTGAAAGACTAATCAAAAATTAATAAATTTAAATAAATACATAATTTAATAACTGTTCGAAAGAGGTTATGTCAAATAAACTTTTACATCTTATCATCTAATACATAACCAATACAATCTAACATAAATTTCAATGAAATAATCATTGGTTATAATGTTATACTAACTAAAAAAAATTTGTTTAAATTAAATCTATTATTTCATTATACCACATGGATATTTTTGTGTTTTAAGGATAGCTATGTATTTTCTAGTAATAAAAAACAGATTGCCTTTGTTTTTTATAAATCCTAAATTATTAAATTTAATTGAAATGTTTACTAAACTTTAGTTAAGTATACAATTGAACAATGTCTGAAGTCTCAAAGTATCCATTAACTATTAGATATTGAAATAATATAACAAATTTCCAAGCCTAGTTGTCTATAAATATAAATCTTAATAAACAATACAACATTTATTAATACATTGTTGGACAAAATTTCTTGTTGAGAATAAATGTCTATGGACTTAACAATTACATAACATAAAAACTTAAATAAAGTTTAGACGAAACTAAACAATAAACTTTCATCATAAAACTTAATACATTGAAGCCATAAAATGTATAAAGACTAGCTAAATGTAAGTTTGCAACTGCTAATAATTTATTGAAAGTAGCAATATTTGAAAGTGTTATACCTACTAATATTATGAAAGGTAATATTCTTTCTTTTTAGTTTTTCTTATTTTTCATATTAGTTTAGATAAAAAATAATATGTTTAATAAATAAATAATCCATGGTTAATGATTTGGTTTTTTTTAAATCATCACTAATATCCAGATTTGTGGGCATTTCATTAATAAAGTACCACTGTCTGTTAATTGTAAATTTAAAAAATAATTCTAAGCCCATCAAGTATTAAAGTTTAAAATACAATAAACATAAGGTATATTATGTTCTACAGTTCCTAATTTATATTTATTATTATTGATCTCACATAATTTTGGCAAAGATAAGGTTATTATAAATTGTAAGTTATAATAACATATTGCCATTGATTATATTAACCATATATAATCAGTGGACAGTGGTATTACTAAAGAAATTATTAATTATAATTTATAGGTACGCGTATTTACTGATAAAAAATATAATAGTTATTTATCATTACTGTGATAAAAAATATACAAGAAAAACATGTATAATTACCAAAAAATAATTATATTTCCTAAGCATTTTGTAATAAATAAAACAGACATGGTGTATAATATAATAGGTACTATATAGTAAAACTAGGTGAACCCGTACACTTCGTTGTCCGTTAAATGTACTAACTCTATACGACTCAAACTTTGTTCAATTCGTTATTTAATATTCGGTGTATGGTGTTCAAAATTAATTTTAACTTTTCCGTTGTCCAAAATAAAAATTCTGATTCGCAGCAGTATATTATCAGGTAGGCAATCTACCTGCGGTAGATCGCGGACATCATGCTGTTTGCACGTAACTATATGATTTAACTCTAAAGTATAAAAGTTATACCAAGTTTGTCATATTCTACCTGTAGTGGATTAATATAATCAATTAATACAAAATCCTAGCCTAACCATACTAAAATCAGATTAATAAAAAAAACCAAATTTATCCATTTTTAAATTAGCCTATCTTCTTCCCAGAGATCTAATCTACACACAAACATTAAATCATATATATATATTGACAAAAAATAATAATACAAATCAACAAACATGCCCGTAATCAATAGCAAACAATATACAATACACTATTATTATTTTAATCTGCAACTAAATTTTTTATTATTTAGTTTATTTTTTTCTGGACAGATGACGCCACTATTGTTGTTTTTTTCATCCATATTTCCTACTTTTACGGTTAAGTTTCCTAAAATTGTATTACATAAGAACCTTCTCCTTACAATTACGAACTCAACAAAAAAAGAATTAGCAAAATCAGTCCAGCCGTTCACGTGTGATGCGACGATCAAGGAATAGACGTTGTTGTTATTGGACATGTCGCCAGGTGTGCACTTAAGAGGCCATAACTCCGGAACCACTTTTCGCACAGCGTACCAACTTCACAGAAACCATCTACATATCAATCTTAATTTTTATCGAAATCGGTTTGGTGGATCTTGAGTTATAAAATGTATTCAAAATGTACACTTATTTATATATATATAGATTAGATTACGATCGAGATAAATATCGATCAGTAAATAACCTAAATATAGATCCACGTAAATGATAGAAGTTTCTATAAACTAGAAAATACTATAAACGTTTCAGGGGCACTATATAGTCTACCCTACGAACTTCTATGTTAATGTAAAAAGGCCTTACGAAGTACGAACTATCAGATTTTGTTAGGTTGCAATGACTAATTTAACGTAGGTCGTAGGTATGTACTCCACTTTGTGTTAGTTAATCTAATTTTCATAAAATCAGATGGACTGAGGTGTTCTCATAGACAAAACTAAGCCATAACGTAATAAATAATCAACAGAATGCGCTATGAATTTGAAATATTTTTTCACAAAAATAGATTTTGCCAAATTGAAACCAAATTGTTTTGAAATTGTTATAAAACACCAAATGCTCACAGTTTATAGAGACTAACCTATATGTACCTATCTATATAATGTATGTAAATTATGTGAGGGTAGTAGGGTACACATAATATGACGTGTACCTATCGACTATCGGACTATGATGTATACTAGTATATTACTCAGTATAATTACATAGAATATATTATATAAGTAGGTAATTATAGAAACTATTTAGAAATGTTTTGATTTATATAAATTAAATTTACCAAAAAACGAATTAGAAAAGAAATCAATAACCTCTTTAAAGTAGGCATAACAAGATGCATTATTTTATAGATAATTATGTAACTTGGCCATTTTAAAGTACTTCTTACCAGGAATTATGTTCAGATAGATTCAATCATTTCATATAAGTTACAAATAACACAAAAATTATCTACTTTATTGTATAATAAATTTATAAATAATTAAATTTAACATTCAAGCATTTTCGATACACTATAAAATGTCCAAAATATTTTGAATTAGGTATATTGAGCTATTTATAGGCATATAGCATTTTTATTAGTTTTTTTTTAATTATTGTGAATAAAAAAATTGAAAATGTAATAGGTACAAAGTTTCTTATAATTTGTTGTAATTGGAAATTAAAAAGAAAGTTGAGCGTAAATCCACAATAATTTTTTTTATGAGTCCGAGGATGACAAATTTGACGTTTTTAATTTTTAAAAGTCACGAAAAATGTAAATTATTTTAAATGAGAAGTTCATAAAAAATGTTCTTTTCATACCTAAGATTTGAAAATGTAATGAAAGATTTCTCATAAGTTTGCCCTAAGGTTGTACCTTGGTCAAAAATAAATTGCCTACCGGAAAATAAAATACAATTTTTATGGGCATTATTGAAGATGAAATTTTTACAACATTGTTATTCGCTCGATTTCTCATAGAACAATTTGTACGTAATATATAATACACTATATATAAATATAATATATTACTAGCTGAACCTGCGATGAATTACAGACCCCGCGTGAGGCGTACGTAATTACGAATGTTTTATTAAGACGTTGTTTATGATGTGTATGTGTAGGTTCCCGCCAACAGTCGACAAATTAACCCTGGGAATAGCATTTTTACTAAGTTATATAGTTTTGACCAATTATAATATAGGTACAGGTCTAAAATTATATTTAATCATAACCAATAGCAACCTTAAAATAAACAAAAATATATAAATATAAAAAATAAAATATATTCGATTCAGTTTCCAACTTTTCCTGTGGATTTTCATCAAATGTTCTTTAATACAAACCTGACCATTCCAAATACAGCAGAAAAAAAATCAGTCAAATCGGTCGAACAAAAATAACAATACATATAGTTATAGCACATAGGTATCTAGTACCTATGTAAAGACTACGTCTGCCCATAAAGTATAATATTAAGACTACGTCTCTGGTCTGTCTATAGAGTATATAAATTATAAAGACAACGGTATCGAGTTCAAATATGAGATATCATTACAATTTTTTTACTTATTCCGTAGATTTTTCAAAATGTTATTTCATACAAATCTTGCCTTGACAATTACGACCAGAACAAAAAAAATTATTCAAATCGGTCGAGCCGTTTTTGAGTTTTAGCGATACTAACGGGCAGCAATTCATTTATGTATTATATAGAATTGATATACCTCCATGGCAACCTACATACATATAATTTTTAATTGTAGAAAATAACGTAAAAACAAATAAAAGTATTTCATAATATAGCTAGGTTAGTGTAGTGTATATAAAGAGGAAAGATTTGTTTGTTTGTAACGAATAAATTTAAAAACTACTGGACTGATTTCATACGTTAAGTCGTACATTTAATAAATAATTAGTTATTACTTATTAGTTATTATTAAAATGAACGTGTAAATTGTATACCTATATACGGCACGACGGCCGGTGGGTTTCAAGCTACTTGCAACCTGACCTTTTTTCTTTTGTGTGTTTTATCGGCGTGTAGATATGAATTGTTCCGAGGAGTAAAATTCGACCATCTATATCTATATGTATAAATCAACGTAGGTATAATGTAAAATATTTTTTTAATTAAATTTTTAATTTTGGTATTTAATGTCTAAGTTGTTTGAAACGTGTACTAATCCTATCACGAACTAAATCACTATTGTTAATTATGAAAAAATATTGGAAAACAATTCGTACAATATCGTACAATTCGTTTTTAATATAGGTAATCTCTAAACTATTATAGCATTGGGAATATTTAATTAAAAATTAAATTGTATTCTAAAACTTATCATTAGACATTATAATAACTAATAAGTTAACCACTACTGCAATATGTACGCTTATATTATTTTTTTTGTTACCTACTCAAATGTCTTAGTTTTAAAAACACATAATATAAGTTTCTGATAATGACTAGTTAATCATGATTATTAAATATAAATATATTATATTATAATTATTACTGTTCACTGTCTAACGTGAGTCAAAATAAAAATAAAAATATATATTCGTATTTTGTTTACTTCACAAGGTAGATATATTCTAAGTAATTAATTTGGTTCAAAGTACATGGTATGGTTAAGTCAAAATAATGCAATTTATTAAGTAGCTTTTGAATTTGTATCGTATTATACATCGTTTTTTGTATAATCTATCTATATCTCTATATAAAAATGGATCCTTATATATAGATAAATATGGTGTGAAATATGTATAGTAATAATTCATCAATTGAGAACGGCTAGGCTGATTTTGATGACATTTTTTGTGAGTGTTTGAGTGGTTCCTTGGATGCTTTAGATTCACAATTTGACCCGGTCTAACCCGAGGAGGAGCTCAAAAAGGAATTTCGAGATTTACGTTGGAAATTTTTATTTATAAATGGTTGCTTTTGGTTATAGGAGAAATAATTAGGTGGTAGAAATAAGTATTTATTATTTTATTAATTGCTATTGGTTATCAGGCAGATCAGGTACAAGCATGCATCAAATCGAATTTTCCCACATTGCCTGTATAAAGATGGCTGAGTTGCACTTATAGCCGTCGATCGGCGTGTCTTCAATCCACTGCAGGTGGATTACCTACTTGATATGCTGTTGCACATTGTTCGCGATCTGACATAGTTGGATTGTCTACCAGGGTGTCTGAGTTGCACTTACTGCAACGAGTTGCACCCAAAAAGAGTTAAATAATCACAATTTTTTTAAGAGTTGTCATTTTTTACGGGCAACGAAGTGCGTGGGATCAGCTAGTATACTATATATAGGATTTGCCACAAAAAAAAATTGCACGCGGCGAATCTGAGATATTCAGTTAGTTATTATTATAATCTTTTGTTAAAAGTAATCGTTACAGCTCAAAAATGTATATTCATCAACCGAAGGAGCTTTATTATAAACATAGCACCCACCATAAAAAAAAAAGGCCTAGATCCACCACAGAAGGCAGGTAAAGCAGATTTTGAAGACATTATCACTTTATTTTCAAAACTTCAATCTAGAAGAAAGTTATAAATATATGTATATCTAGACTATTATTATTAAAAAAATAATATCAGAAAATGTTCAATAATAATAAATAATAGATACATTTTTATTAGTTTATATTTTATTTTTATATTATATGGATTATAATTTATAGACATATTGTATAATAGTATATAATATATATACTATATACTATTTACAGAGCCGCATTTAGGGAGGGCACTGGCTACAACTGCCACAGCCCATGGATGCCAAAATGTTGTGGTCAGAAATTTGTTCCCCTGTGAATTATTAAAACTTTTAAAATTGAAATTATTTCGATAACAATATTATATAATATTAATGTATTATGCTGTTTGAAATTAAAACGACTAATGTATTTATAGCAATATAGCAATCAGCGTTCGAAAATTATTAATATATCTAATAATAGTTCCTTAAGAGGATGCTACACAGGAATTTGTTGTCTCCGTCTTACAAGTGCATAACATAGCAAATTTTATGCTCAGCAGACTATGTTAAACTCCGTTAGTTTAAAAGTTAGAGTGAATTGACCTCTTATAAAATTTAAGGGTGAGATTATTATCTAGGGCATCTCTTAGGCTTTTTATTGTATTTTAATTTTAAAGAGTGTTATGAGTATTTTAAAATTGTAAATTGTTTGTATATCTTAAATTTTATTTTATTGTTAATAAAGTAATTTAATAAAAAAAAAACTTGACGGGTGGGACTACGCGTTAAGCTCGCAGACTTCAAAAGGTTATAGTTTTGAAACTAAGTCCGACGGACAAATTCCCTTTTGGTATTTCAGATAAGAACCTACATGTTTTCAAGCAAATTGTGAATGGTGAATCAGACAATTTTCTGAAATTTTAACTTATTGTGATCGCAATTTGTACGAAAAGTTTCTGGGTTATTCTACTTTAAATACTATAAGAATAATAATCCTTAAAACTTAAAAGTATATTAATTACTTTTATTTTGAAAATTATTGAGTGCAATATTATTCCATAAGCACTATAATATTAAAAATTTGTCTGAGTATACTTGACTAAGTATAGGTAGTTAGTAATTATTAACAAATATTTTATGCCTACTTTATTATAATTAACGAGCTCGTATCGATTTACAAAATATTTATTCGAGTGTTATCCTTAGTATTTAAAGTAGGATAGATCTTAGAGAAACTTTTCATTCAAATTTCGATTTCTATACATCAATATTTTTGACATAATCAATGACAAAATTACCAAATTTAAAAATAATAAAAAGTGAAAAATACGGTATTAGGAAGGTAAGAACTTTTCATTTCTTTGGAGCAGATTAGCAGATAATATTTTACTTTATTTTATTAATTGTAAGTTTACAATAAGTGTCTGAGAAAAATAAATAGTCAAAACCAATAGATAAATTAATACTATTATTGGAATTAAAAAATGTTGATAATGTTTATTGTTATTTGTACAAACTTCACAATTACAATTATTTATTTTTATATTGATTTAAGATATTTTATTTTAAATAATTTCCTGTCTGTCTGAACTCAGCAAGTTAATGAATCTGGTCAGTTTTCGGACCAGCTATCAGTGCTATCAGTAGCTATATTTCACAGAGGTTTCCAAAAGTTTCATTTTTGAGATGAAATATCAACTTACAATTAATTTTTAAAAACCCTAATAAAAATTATATAATATATGGGTACTTAGGTAATTTATTTATATATGTTAATATTTTAAAAGTTAAATTACTTAATTATATTATTATTATAGATAATAGTATTCAAGTAGTTTTTAACAGAAAGAAAGGCCTGTTTATGAGTATTATGTATTATTTTGGCGATGTATATATATATATTATATATATGCAAATTATTTGATTGGTTATTTTCTTTTTAAAATATATAAGTAAAATGGAGCTTTATTTGTTGATCGTAAATACAAAGAAAATAATTTCAATTTGTACAATATAATTTTAGCTAAAGATTTACGTTAAGTAGGTCCTGAAGTCCTCGGATAAATACTATTACGATTCTAAGCGGAGTGATGAAAATTATAATGGTTTTACAATAATGTTTTTTTGTAGGTGTGTGTGTTTGACGTCACTATTAGAAAGAGTAAAAAATAAAAATGCTTAGATTTTCAATTTTCTGGTTGAAAAGTGGATCTAGTTGGTCCTTATAATGGTCAAAAAATGTTCAGTACTTTTCTTAATAATTGGATATTAATATTAGGAAAAAACCTGATTGTTTTTACGCAAAACCAGTTTTTTACAAACTCAATTCAAAAACGATTAATGGTAAATACTTAAAATTCTAATCAAATGTTTTGTATTGGCATTATGCCATTATTTATACAACTAATAGTATTTGAAAAACTTTTTGAATATTTTTGAACTATGAATAGACAATTTACTTTTGATGTTTATGTTTTTTTTTATAAATTTCGATAAAAATATTGATGCTCTGTTCAAAATGTTGGAAATTTAATACTAGGGTTTTTACTTTTTACAAACGATGCTTTCATAAGTTATAAAATAAGTTGAGAATAATTCCACAAATATTTTTAATGAAGGCCTGAAGTGTTAAGTTTGACAATATTGGATATTCATGGGTAAAATAAAACGATATCTCATCAAACAGTTTCTTTGTTGTAATTAAAAAAATGTATCTATGATCATAGAAATTTGAAACATTTTACTGTTATTTAAAGTTATTTTTTTAACTCAATCAAATTTTGGTTTTGGTTATTACCTACTTATTTTTTTGCAATTCATAAATATATATTATTCGTGAGGACTTAAAACTTTCACGTATATATCTTACTCTACATATTGATATTATCAAAATATTTAGATTGAGTGTAAGCTATTACTATAAGTTAGTAATATACCTATCTCTAAGTATATTTATATGCTGCAGACTGTGCTCTGCGCTCAGAATCGTTTTTTGTATTCAATGATTTAATGATTATTCAATGTTTTATTATTGAATTAAAATTTAACGATGTCATTACAGTTGATGGCTGCTCAATGACGAAGTAGGTACTTATAAGTTATAACACTCGATATGACGGTACCTATACTGTATAGAAGAACGGTTACCTACTTTTTCATATTTATATATAGTATAGGTATACCGTATACCTATAACAATAATATAATATATTTGTTATTGATACTTCGACAGTTCGACATTCATTATATGGGTGCAATTAAATTTTTTCTTTTCTAGGAGGGAGAGGAGCCGGGTAGGCTAAAAAAGTGTATGCCTAAGTTTGGCAGCCAAACATTACACGTATCTATTATAAAAAATATGTTTTAAAAATTATTATGTGATAATATAATTGTTTTAGTTTAAACAGTATTTACAAACAAATCCAGTGATTATTAGACACTTTATTATTAACTTATAACAATAACGAAGGTACATTTATAGGTAGGTAGGTATATTGACTATATGACTATATGTATATACATATAAAATGTAAATATTTTAAATTTTCACTGTTAGTTTTACTGAAATTAAAATATACTTTGTGCCTTTGTGGTTTACTAAATGTCCACGTAGGCCACAAGTCACAATCCAAGGTGAAATCACAGCTAGTTCGTTTTTTAACGCCGGAACACCCGCGAAATATTATTTGTTAAATCATTAGGTAGATTTAGGTATATAAATATAATATTATTAATTTAAGTTTATAATCTTGAGTTAGTATTTATATAATATTTGAATTGTAAATACTAAGTTTAAATCAATTATATTAGATTCTGAGCGAAGCGATGAATGTATTGATTTTACATTGATGCGTGTTGTTTTTTTTTTTTATTTATTTTTTTTTTGTGTGTCTGTCATCACCTTTTAGGCCAGTAAAAGTGCTTGGATTTTCTTCAACAGTAACTTTTCTTATAGGAAAGTGAATCTAGTTGGTACTTTGGGGGGGGGGGGGTCAAAAGTAAAAATTTCCCAGTAGTTTTTAAAAGCGACATAAAAAACAAAAGAAAAATTAAGGAAAAAACGGGAATTTTTACGCAAAATCTGTTTTTGAGAAAATCGATTTTGGTTTTCTGGTGTAACAAATGACCTTAGGTACATGAAATTTTGACTGAATGTTTATATTAGCATTTTCTATACACCATAACATTTTCCAAATAATTTGACTTATTTTGAGCTGTTTACAGACATTTTCAGTTTCTATTTTTTTTAGTTTTTTTTCTACAAATATCCATAAAATTTTATTTGTTGGGTAAAAAAGCTTGAGATTTTTTATACAAGGCTCCTACTATATTGTTACAATGACATTTGAAAAATATTAAAAATCCTTAGTTGCGGATTTTATTTATAAGCATTTAAAGTTCAAATATTGACAAAATACGAAAAAATCACGAAAATTAGCAAATTATTTTGAGTTGAGAATTCATAAAAATTTTTCTTTTTCAATCTAAGATTTGAAAATGTAATACAAAATTATCCATAAGTTTGTCTAGCTTTATCAAACAAAAAAATGTCTAAAAGAAAGTCAAATTAAATTTTTATTAGCGTTTAAAATTCATATTTTTACAACATTTGATATTCACTCGATTTCACATGTAACGATTTTCTTATTTTTTTGTAATTAAAAAACGAATGACTGTAAATACTTGAAAACTTTACTGAATGTTTATATTTTCATTTTCTATACACCATACAATTTTGAAAATAATTTGACTCTTTTTGAGCTGTTTACGGACATTGTAGTTCTTAATTTTTTTAATTTTTTTTTCTATAAATATCACTAAAAATTTATTTGTTGGGTAGAAAAGCGTGAAAAGGCTCCTTTTATGCAAGGCTCCTGATATATTGTTACAATGGCAGTTGAAAAATATTGAAAATACATAGCACAATTTTCTTTTTATAAACATTTAAAGTTCAAATTTTGACAAAATTTATCAAATTTAAAATTGAATAATTATTTTGTAGTTAAAAATTTATAAAATGTTCAACTTTTATAGCTAAGGATTGAAAATTTAAAACAAGGTTCCACGTAAATAAGTAAATATATAAATTACTTTATTCACAATAATATCATCAAATATACTTAATAATATCATAGGCTGACTGACCGTTTTCGCTCAGAATCGTTTTTCTTATACAATGATATTATATCATTGAATTCAAATTTAACACCATCCATTACAGTGAGCCACTTGTAACCTACTGTACAGCAGAGCGACATCCACTTACCCACCTTTTTTTTTAATTGCAATTTACCTACCTCGATGAACAAAGAAAAATATATTTAGGTAATAGGTACTATTTATCTATTCAATGGTATATAATATGCAATATGCTTAATAAAATTAGGTATAATTTTTAATTTATTCTTCATCATTTTAGATTGGAAATATTTTTATATATTTGTGTGCACTTGCTTGTGTATAATATTATATTATAACTTAGAAGTTTATATAGAATTAGAGTGTTTGAATAGGTGCCTTCGTTATCTAATTTATTATGTGTAGTCGATAATCGACATTAATTTATCTTCAAAAATTTAAACAATCGTGTAGACGTGTAGTATTAAGGTACCTATGTAAAATGTAATTATTTTAATCATGCAGACAATAAGTATAGGTATTAAACATTAAATATTAATTTATAGTATAGCTATACCTACATTATTAGTTGTTTTGTTATCTTTATATTTTGGATTAAGTAGTTTAAAATAATTTAATGATTACAATATTTGTTAAATATTATATTTTTGTATTAATACTTTCTAAATAAGTATAGTTACAAAACATTATAAATATGTTATGTGTAAAAATTATCTAATCCCTAGTTATTAGGTATAATATTTGTATTCGTTTTAATAGGTGGTTCCATTGTTCCAATAATATAGATACTGTATAATATTAGTTAGTTTATAATATATATTTTAATAATGTTTACATTACAATGTTAGTTTACTGTTGACAAATTCATCAATTTTTATTATCGTTATTCGTTAGTTCTCCGTAGAAAGGTACCGAATGGCGAATACTATATATGTATAAGTAACAGAAAACAGAACATATGGATATGTTTTATTGTAGGTAGGTGACAACTAATAATACATTCATTTACTAGCATAGTTGGTGTCAGTGATAACATAATATTGGCTCAGTTAATTAATTAGTAATTACCCATGTTTCCAATGGAAACTTTCCATATGTTCTATTATTCTCCCCCCCCCTACCTCCCTTGGCAAACACTTGACAGATAAATACCTCTCATTATATTTCATTTTCCAGTTTACCACCCTCAATGACCCAACATCTTACATTCTAATTGTAAACTAAAAATTGTTTTTACTACAAGCCACAAAGATATAATATGTTGGCATCAGACATAATACAATATAAATGTATACGTAGGATGGATTGCATTTTGCACGTTTGCACTTCTAGATGTAATATAATATGACAATAATAATACTATAATAGTATAGTAAACTTATTAACCTATTTGTATTGTAATAAATCCGTATTTAGGTGGCGATGAGTTGCCGAGTTGATAATAAGATATAATAATATAATATAAACGTGAGTTAATGTATTTGGATAATAATATTATTTACGATAGAAAAGCGAGAAACCCGCAATAATATATTATAGACACAAGACATAATATAGTATTGCCTAATAATTAATAAATTCGGTTTTTCGAAGGGTGTTGCAGTAACACCGCTGCCGCCACTGCACCAGACTTGTTCACGGCGCGGTAAGTGCAATGTGCATCGCCCCTTCCTACCACCCGCCAAGCGACCAACCCGTACAGTAAGCCGCAGCTGTAAGTTGTAACAATAATTTATTTTAATGTTGATAGATACCTCCTAACAATATTATTATAATATTACATATTATATTATGTCGTTTAGAACTACAGCGGTGGCGTCCTACGGCCTTGGCCGGGCTACTCAAATATTATTTTTGGGTAACTATGTCAACAATTATATTATTTTCAATAAAATAAAATCTTTTAGGTATTCATTGAATACACAGCTCTAGTCGTCGTCAGGCGTTTCGTAACACACGTCAAAGCTTTTAAAACGCATTTACACGAGCGTGCGATGCGTATTGCGTGTACGTAATAAGTCTATTTTTTTCCTACACATACCCGACGACGACTTACGAGTTACAACACCGCGGTCGGTGCTTTTATTTGTTCACGCGAACGCGCGCGCGCTCGCCCCTGGCACCACTTATTACTGTACGTGTGAGAAAAAACATATTAGATTAAATTATGTTTTTTTTTTTCATTATAGGAAATAGCGTCCGTCCGTCAGCAAACAAATTGCCAACGTTAAATACACTGTTTACCATCGCCTCAGCACCGACACCGTATCTATAGATAATAATATCATAGTCCAAGTGGTGGCCGGGCATCGGTAGGCGGAGGTGTTTGCGCGTGCGCGGTGTCGACGACGTATTATCACACGCACACACACGCACACACATGCACACTCGCACACCGACGGTATCATCAATCGTGTCTGTTTTTCTCCGTAAAAAAAACAAAATATAGGTATTGAAAAAATATCGTAAAGAGTTGTCGTAAACGGCCGACGGTTGCGCGCGTTGCTCTCCGCTTTCCAGGTACGGCAGGCGCGCGTTTGATTTGTGCGAGCTAGTAAATCGGACGGCCGTGCAGTTTTAATGGCAGTTGGGTAACCGACAGAGATTAGTCAATTTTTTTTCGATCCTCATTTTATTCTATTTGAGCCGTCCGTGGAATTCCTCGAGTCGGGTGTACGTCACTCGACGGTTAGCCCTTGGAACGCGAGTATCGATATCGATCGCTGTGTACACGTGATGAATGCAATTGTCGCGGACGGTTCCGAACAGACGACTCCTCTGCTGTTACCATCAGCTGCAAGACCGAGAAGCCGTGGTCGTCGGCCTACTAGCCGACATCTAGCAAGTTAGCCGCCAACTGGGTGTTATGCATCGAGTCAACGTTATCGGTAGTGGTGGTGGAAATGGTCGTCGCTCTACCGTGGTTGTTGAAGAATCCGATGTAACAGCGTCAACGACATTTGTGGGAGTAGACGGACATGATGATGACTTTGCCGTAGACGACGAGGCAACAACTACAACCCTTATTTATGTCAAAAAAGAAAGTATGGAGGACGACGATGAATCCAAACATCAGCTGATTCACTTGCAACATCAACAGCAACACGATACTAACGAAATAGAAGATGTGAGTATTGAATGAAATCATGGTAGGTATAAGATGTGATCTATATTTTTTTGCTGATAATTAATCAAGAGAAATTTTCTGGATACATTCATATATTAAATAGGTACATCATTATAGAAAATAACCGTCAATGAACAGTTTTTTTTAGTAGGTAGGTAAAATATATAAAAAAAAAATTAAATAAATTATGCTTAACGTTTTGAATGCCAGACCATAAATAACAAAACTGACCATTCTGACTGGAACATTTTTTTTTAATGTTACTCTAAGTCCTAAGACATCAATAATTTATTAAGCTTTAACAGTTTTTTGGGGGAAAAAAACATTCTAAGTATGTTTTTATGCGTGTATACAAATGTATAAAATAGTGTCACTAAAAATTTTCAACTTCTCCAGAATTCTTATAATTTTCTAAAATAAACGATTTTCCAATAGAAAATATGAGAAAATATGTGTATAATTATCAAATATCAATACATATGGCACAAAAAAATATGTTAATTGTATAATGAAATTGATACACCCGGCACTCTAAGTGTTAATCATATCTATTATAAATACACATGTTCTGTACTGTAAACAAATTTATCTAAAGTGTTTTATTAATAATTGTCACTTTTTCAACTAGTAATTCTCATCCAAAATGTTTTGTAATTAGTAATTTTAACAAATAAGAATAAGTACTTACATTAATCAGATTCAATTTTTGCAAATAATTTTCTTTCAACGTAGGTAAATCCATGAACTACCCATCAACTTAGATGTTTTAAATAGGTAGTAGGTAGGTATTATACTATTTTTGTAAATAATACATTTTTGATTAATGATAAATCATATAGGTATTGGACTATAAACTTGTTGTTAGATCACACCTATGAAAACACTAACACACAATGTACTAGTGTCTTGCTTAATTTAAATGTATTAAATAGCAAGGAAGTAGAAAACACTATGATGATCAGAGCCAGATTGAAATAAAAACTAATTTATTTAACCAGCTTGCTAAAAACCAAAATTGGTATCAAAGTTTTTAAGTCCAGGCTGATATTTTCTCATGATCTTTTAATTTTTAATAAAAGTACCTACTGACATATAATATATATTGAAATTAATGTTACCTTCACAAAAAGTAACAAAGTAAAAGTTATACTGATCTAGATTACAGACCTGTGGCCCACCATCTACAGTCCATTGGCGCAATTAAACCTAGATTTTTGGGGGTGCTAAAATTGTCAACAGCTAACAACTAGCCGACTAATACCTATCCAACCAATCCTAACCCAGGCTCTTTTAAATGAATTTTAAATTAAATATGAGATTGAGTGACTATTATTTATTTTATACATACTCCCAAGTATTTACTTTTTTGGTATATTTTCCCCTACTATATTACAAATATAGGCATTTATAAATACATTAATACAATCCTATATTAAATAGCAACAAAATATAAAAAATAAGCACATCCTGTACCTAGGTTCCAATATTTATTTTTACAATATTGAAATAATCAATAGTTGGTGACCCCCCTTCCTTCAACACCTGAAAAATAAGTAGTCACCCCTCAAAAATGTTCATGTATTTCCTCTTGTATTAAAAATATTAGGTATTTGTGCCAGAGCTGAGCATATTTTTCTAAGACTTCATTAACCATTAGGCTTAAAAAAAGTAAGGATTTTAAATTATAATTTTTGTCAATAGAATTCTCGTAGTTTTATGTTAAGCCAAAAAATAAATTAAATACTTTATTTCCTGAACCCACTTTTGTAATTAGTAATTACTAATTATTATATAAAGTAGGTACCTAGTACCCCTGTACTTAGAGATACTTTACACTAGATTTTTTTTTATATATTTACCAATATTCTGTACTAACTAGGTACCACTATTATTTTTTATTTATTTGCTTACAGATGTATCGTCGTCACCGCCGGCCTAGATTAACTGCTGCAGCCGCTAAACATCAACAACTCCAGATCCAACACAATCAGCAATTTGATAGCATCACATCATCATCGGCATCAACCACCACCAGTAATCGCCAAGAACGACTTATGCTAGTATCTGTTGATTCTGGTAGTGTTGGAAGCGGCCGACATCGCCAACCATCGTCATCGGTTGCTCAGTTCTGTTGTTCAAGCACCACTGCAGCAGCAGGGATACAACAGCAACAGGTAACATTTTTAAACAGTTAATTTTTTTTTAAAATTATTTTAAATATGCAGAATAATATTACCATTTAAAACACTGGACTCGAAATTTTTTTTTAAAAATAGGCGTATTTTTAAATAAGTGATTCAATTATGATATACCAATGCATACCAATTTTACTAGGTGTTTCGTAAAAGAATACTATTATTCACTATGTATTTCTTGCCAATATATATTCGCATGTACATTAAATTTTACATTTAAATAATACTTGCGGCTTTATTTGAATAATTCATAGTCCATATAAAATTGTTATTGCACTATACTGTTGTGTGGTAATAATAGTGGATCACAGATATCGTGATGCAAATGCACATATTTTTACAATTTTATCATTGTTATTATGTCGTCTGTGGCTGGTTATGTAATAATACTGACTTGTGCCGAGTTTGCGCTGTAATAAATCGGCTGTTTGTTGTCAATTGCGATGTGTACTGATACAATTATTAGACGTGCATCACTCACAAAATCTAGGTACCTAAAAAATTAACTGTTACCGTGCATAATTGTAATAAACTAATTATTAATAACTTTACCTTAGTATAAATCACTTATTACAATTACTAAGGTTTAATAAACACTATTAAGCACTTACCCATTACCTTTTTATTGTTTTATTTTTTTCTTAGCATCAACACCATCATAACCAACAGCAGCAGCAGCAACAAATTCCGCCTTCTACTACCGTCGTAATGATCAAAGAAGAAGATGTCTCTATGTCAGCCGTGGTCGGTGGTGATAGCTTGCATCACCATCATCATCATCATCAACAACACCAGCACCAGCACCATCATCAACAACAACAGCACAATATGACAGCGGCAGCAGCCGTGACAATCGTCACTAACAATAACAACACCAGCACCAATGCCACTTCCTCGTCACCACCTCCACCACGACGTCTGTGTCTGGTATGCGGCGATGTTGCTTCAGGCTTTCATTATGGTGTAGCATCGTGTGAAGCTTGCAAGGCGTTCTTCAAGCGCACCATACAGGGTTTGTACAAGCCCATATTCTGTATTTTTTAAACCTATTTTCTTATGATTTACCTACATGACACTCTCATCACTCGTATTTAACCGGTCCTCCGAATTCCCTAGCATCAGGACATGATATTCCTTTACGTTATCATTTCAGCAACAATCTGTTGTTACTACCATTATCACTACCACCAATTTCCTTGCCATAAAAAATTGTAGAGTATACAATGGCACCTAATTGGTAGTAACAAACTTTAATACATGCTGTATTGATGTAATAAATTGTATTAGGTATATGTAAATTACATATATAATTAATTTTAATATGAAGGTAACATCGAATATACATGTCCTGCCAGTGGAGATTGTGAAATTAATAAGCGACGGCGGAAAGCATGCCAGGCATGTCGGATGCAGAAATGTCTGAGGACTGGTATGCTTAAGGAAGGTGTGCGTCTGGATCGGGTGCGCGGTGGCCGTCAAAAGTACCGAAGACAGCCATCAACTCCTATACCTACTGCGGCGATCTCTGTCGTCCAATCAGCACCGCAAACTGTGCATCAGCAACAGCAATCTACTGCAGCGACAACTGTTAATAACTCTATTCACCACCATCATCATCATCATACGCACAACAACAATGCTGCATCGTCTATTCATCATCACCACCATCAACAGCAGTCTTTTAACAATGCTTTCGGCAACAACAAAATTATTACCACCGGAAACTACCATCACCACCATTCATACCACCATCAACAATTGACTTCAGTACCTCGCCAAATGTGTTCAAATGGTAGTAATGGTACAACCGCAGCAGTTTCAGCACACAACAGCCAGCACCATCACCACAGATTACTTAACAGCAACGGGGGAGGAACTGGTGGTTGGAACAACAATAACGACGATGGTATGTGTATCAAACAAGAGTATGAGCAGCAGTGTTGTTGTAATGATGCTACAACTGCAGTTGATTCGATCAGAGAGTGTGGTAAGTCTTAAAGTCATTATTTTTTTTAATAGTTTTTAAAGGGTTTAAGTAAATTAGCTGTAGAGTTGCTGAATTCAAAATATTAAATGTTGAAATTAATCATATTATGTAATATTTAATAGCCTGGCAGTGGAATTAAATTGTGATATTTTATGAAAAAGACACCGAACCACCATGACGTTGTCTCTGTCTTACATAGGAAATCTAAATTTCGCAAAACCAATTTTGTGTTATTATATTATTAAATTGACCTAAAATTAAACTTTAAAGTAAGAATATTAACTAAGGTACAAAGGCTTTTTAGCTTTTATCGATATTTAAATTTTAAAGTGAGTTATTAGCGTATTTAAATAGTGTACAACCTATATATTATTATATATATCAATATATACGTCCATAAGACATTAAGACGGAGACAACAGATGCGGATTCGGTCCTCTTTAATATTAAAACATCTTATGCAATGTAGTTACAGATATTAATATTTTTCTTTTGATTATTTACGTTTTTTTTATTAAATTATGTTAATATTAAACTTTGTCCGATTGGTTTTCTTAGAAAAAATGTTGGAAGCTCTTAGACAATGTGAACCAGAGATGCCAACATTATTAGGTGGCGGAGACGGATTAACTAACGCTGCCGTCACAATGGAGTTTTTCACACAGTCCTCAACGCTGGGGGTACAACAAGGCACGGTGACGGCGGTAACGATGGGTGGTGGTCTAGTCGAAGATGGTATATCTTCAACGTCTTCGCCATCGTCATCGTCATCGTCCTCATCGTCAGCAACAGCAGCGTCGCCACCAACGGTGGCGGCTACTATGGTGGTGCACACGCTCGCTGAACTATATGACAGAGAGCTGGTAAGCACCATTGGTTGGGCCAAGCAGATACCTGGTTCGTATACAAATTAATTTATACATGCTTACGTAGATACATAATATTTATATTGATTATAGGTATATTATAAGTTACACGTTATGCAAAATATATTGTTAAATAGAACATAATATTGAAAAGTTCTCCGATTTTTAAGATCTATTTTGTTTAAAATTAATTTATAATAAATTCAATTGTTGTGGATAAATAATTACTTCCCAAATTTTCATGTTCGTTAATCAAGGTACCTAAGCCATTTCAAGTGCGTAGGTATCCCGTTTTGTTACCTAACGAAAATTCCCTTGGTAGGTTACTAGGATACTAGGGGTTCCCAAACACTTTTTGGCTCGCGACGCCCTATTTGAACCAAGGTTTACTCAGGGTGCCCTTCCCCAAGTCATGTCATGGCTATATTCATAAAAAATAGAAAAATTAAATAAAACCAGTAAAAATTGTAATGAGTAATATGAAAATATTTATTTAATTTAAACTATACATTTTTATTAACATAATCGTAATCGTCTCCGTCTCCACCATCGTTGGATTTTCACATTTATTTTTGGACCATATAAAATTATACGGCAGCGCTGCGCCCTTATAAATACACTGCGACGCACACTCTGGGAACCGCTTGTCTATATGACAAATTGTACATAATATACACATTAACATTCGTTTTTAATATTTATATCGATATGTACATGATTTAATATCGACAAGATGTATTTTTACCTGTAGGGTTCACTGACCTATCGCTCAATGACCAGATGCGCCTATTGCAATCGACTTGGGCAGAACTATTGACATTAACCACGGCATTCCGTTCCTTGGAACAGTTTAATGGTCAAAGTGGTGACGGTGGTAGTGACATTAATAGTATTGGCGTTGTCAGTAAAGAATGTAGTGGCAATGGTCTTAGGTTGCGGTATGCTACAGACTATTGGTTGGATGAGAGATTGGCTAGAGAGTGTTGTTCAACGACTAACGGCGCCTCTTCGTCGTCAAATGGTTCAACAACCACCACTAGTACGACTAGCGGTACGGGAGTGATAACAACTCCAACTGTGCTGGACATTTACAACTTGGTTAGTATTATGGACCTGTCTTGAGATGTCGATATAATATAAATGTATTATGAGCCCATAATGTTTTCTTTACTTTAAAAATCCTTAAAATAATTGTCTACGATATTAAAATAAAAAATATCGTTGGTATAAATTATAAGTAGCATGTACTTAGATTCCTTGCAGAGGAAAATTAAGGAATCATAGATATGATTTTGGGTATAGTGTAGTGGAAAAATATTTAGTGGCATGCTTCATTTTGTTTGGAATTAAATTAAATTACATCTTTATTGTTGATTTGCGCTTCTGTGGCAATAAACAAATCGTTACAAAAATCGGCCTCTCGAGAATCAGTGAAAAGAAAAAAAAGTTGTTTACAGCCCGAAAACATCTATGTTAAAATTTAATAGTATATTAGCAAAACATACTTGTCTAATTTTAAGTAACATAATTTTTAACTAAGTATTTTGTGCTTGAGGGGGGGGGGGGCATATACATGGTATGTAACTTTTAACCAGAAAGCCTATGTGTATACCCAAAAACCAATAATAAGATAAATAAAAGTGGGTACACCAGCAGCAGCATTGGGAATACATAAAACGTAGCATGCTATTTGATTTTTTTCCCCTGCAAGGAAAATCAATGAATCATTAATATGTTTGGGGGAAGGGTTACCATGGTAATAATAATAAATGTTACGTTAATACGCGTTACGCAAACTGGTCAAAATAAAAAAGTTGTATAGCTAGCCCAAAAACATATTTATGTTAATATTTTAAATGTTTATATTTAAAAGAAAATGTTCTCTCCTATTTCATAAAAATATACAGTTTATTCGTAAAATCTTCCTGTTGTTCGTAATTGAGAAATAAGTAGATAACTCTAATAGGATAAAATGCGATTTACAAGTTCATTATTCTTACATCCTTAATATATAAGCTTATTTTAGCTTTATTGTACCTATAAAACTAATACTTATTTACATAATATACCGACCAATTAACCATTTTGCTGCATAAACTACTTATCATAGTTTTATCATATATCACTAACAGAAACGGATTATAAATAAAACTGTAACACGTCTCTTCATATATTTATCTTAAAAAACATAAAAATTAACACGTCATAATTTGTGAAACATTTTATGAACGTCACTTTATTATTGTATATTTGTACCGATACATTTATAGTATAATAGTGCTGATTTTCCAGTGCTTTTTACAGAATAGCTATACAATCCAGGAAATTAAAATATAGGAAAATAATACGGGGTACAATAATTTGTAGAAAAATATTACAAGGAAAAACCTTTATCGGAAATTATAAATCAGGAAAATAAAATTTGTGAAATTATTTTATAGGAATTTAAAACCCCGGAAAATAAAAAGGTAAAATAATTCATAGGAATTTTAAAATCAGAAAAATATTTATAGTCGAAAATAATACACGGGAATTTCAGAACCTCGAAAATATTCTACATAGCATTATTCCTGAATATTACTTTCCCGTGTAAATATTTCCTAATATTTAAATTCTTGTCGATTATTTTCTTGTGTTGTATTTTCCTATGTAAAATCCTATGTCCCATGTCCCATTACCTCTGTAAAATATCCATATAGACGTAATTACTTAAATGCAACAAAACCAATATTTAGTTTGCTTAATTTAAGAGCGTAAAATAATAATAGTAAAAAAAATGCTTGCCAAGTCAGGGATCGGCATGTAAACTTTCTTGATTTTTAATTTTTAGAAATTTATTAACTGATATCACACCCAAGCAGTATAACAATTTGAATCCAGAAAAATGTCAGTGTGAATAGCCCCACCAAAAATAATTTTCATTTTCAATTAGTGAGATAGATCTCTGAAACCAGAGAGCGGATTTCTTTGTTTGGAATCTTGTTGGATTCACATTGGTTAGGAGAAGTGCAGTGAAGATTTTCAAAACTTTATCTTTAATAGTTAATTCATTACAGAACAAAAAAAAATTATAACAAATTTTATTGGGCGTTTTTTGATGTTTTTCAGCTTTACAGCTTTGTAATGAACTAACGATTGGAGATAAAGTTCTGAAAATCTTCACTGCACTTCTCCTAGCCAATTTGAATCTAACAAAACCCCAAACAACAAAATCCGTTCTCTAGTTTCGGAAAACTATCTCGCTAAATGAAAATCTAACGAAAAATAACTTTTTTTATCTGTAAAAAATAAAATAATTTTTTTTAAAAATTTTACTTCTACATTTAGTGTCTACTTGATAATCCCTTTTTAATGAGTTATCAACCAACTTTCTAGCTATCATAGTTTAGGAGAAAAGTTAAAAAAATAGAAATTTTGGGACTGTTCACGCCGACATTATTGTGAAATCAAATGATTATACCACTTGGGTGTGATATCAAATCTCTCTCATTAATATTTTATATTAAAGCTAGCTAAATTACCCACCTACTCATCATTACAGAGTTACATTTTTATTATTTTCCTATTTAACACAAATTCTTAGTTTTCAAAATTCAGACTTCATTTCAATTACCATACTTACTTGATTAAAAATCAAGAAAGTAAAAAAACTTATTTTAAATTATACAATTATAATATAATATTAATAATATTTGATAATGGTTTGTGTGTTGCTTAGTCGGCTCATATAGTTCGACAATTTAAGGCAGTAAATGGCGGTGAAGGCTTAACTTCAGATCAGTACTACCTGCTCAAAGCGTTAGTCTTAGCTAATTCAGATGATCTAACATTAGCATCATCATCAACAACGACAGCAACATCCACTGGAAAGAACCTTGGTACCAACAGATCGGTGTCTAAAGGCGACGAGGTGGTGGTCCAGCAGCAGCAGTCAGCTGTCAAGCAGTTTCGTGCCACCATTGCCCGTGCTCTTCAAACCCATCTGGAGATGACCGGGGCGGTGGCAGCAGCATCAAATTGTTGTTGTTGTGATGGTGGTACTAATTGTTGTTCTACACCAGCTATGACTATGGATTGTTGTGGCAACAGTGGAACCACCACTACAGACGGTAGTGGAATGACTACCAATTGCTGTAGCTGTTGCTGCAACACTAACAGCAACAACAATACTGCCCCAAATCAGCTCGACAATGGTGGCGAAATCGTTGTCGTTGTTGACAATCACCAACAGCAGCATCATTGTCAGCCACAACAACGCATGGATACCACTGGCGGCGGTGCAACCATATCCACTACAGAAGCTTCTACAGCTACAGTAGTTGTCGTTGGGTTAGTAAAGCTATCAAATTTGATAGCTATTAATTTCTATTGACTTATTCTAATTAGTACTTACATTTATGAACAGGACCACCAACAATGTAGTGATGGACGATGACGATTGTTGTGGAGGTACTCCATTAGTTGACAACCAACAACACCATCATCACCATTCTCATCACGCAGAATCTACAGACTCTGCTTCGTCTAAACTCGTACAATTGCTTATGTGTTTGCCCGCGCTTCGGCAGGCCGATCAACTAATCCGGCAGTACTGGACCCGGGTTCACCGGGAAAATCAGCAGCAATTAGCTGCCGCCACACAAGTACCTCAACCACAGAACGCAGTTGCTTCGGGTGCTGGAGTAGGTTTTACTAGGCAATCTACAGCTGCTGACCGATCATCTATAGGTAATGGCAACAGTGGGGGTGGTACAACCGTTGTCAAAATGAACAAGCTGTTCGTTGAAATGCTGGAGGCCTGTCTGCGGTAATCACGTCATCATATTGCTCCTTAGTATTCTGGGTGGTGTTGCGGCATTAATAGCAGCAGTAGACATCACAGACTTTTAAACTACTTAAGATATAATGAAAACTCGTGTAATCAAATGAGGCATTGTGACACATTATTTTGATTGGAAAATTAATATGGAAATAGATTGATCAATCATTCTATTGATAGATAGTCATTGATATTGTATAATACATAATAGTATATAATTTATATATTGCTATTTATTTTTACAACCAGACTTGGAATATAAACATCAATTGATTATATGCAAAACATTCCGGGTTATTTATCTAGTTTAGTATGGAAGTCTGTGGGTAGTGTTTAATAGTTTTACAATAGTTGTAGTGTTTTGTTTTGTTTTATTTTTTTTTATCAATAGTCATAGTGGCGGCAACACTAAATGTTGATATGAGCGTTTATATATTTCCAATAAATAATAAATTTGCTACCGCCATATATCTTTATTTTTGTTAGAATTTTTGTGACACTTACGTATCTTTTTCATAATTATATACCACAATACCCTCCTCTCATAAACATACCCAAATTATTGTTGTATGTGTAAATTGTATACGAACATTGTGAATGTACGTTTATGTATTGAAATATAATAGATATTTATAATATGACTATTTTAATTATAGACAAACGTATATTTTTAAAAAATGTACATACATATATATATACAATTTATACAATATATATGTATGTATAGTTTTAGTTTTATAATAATAATATTCTATTGCCAATCGTTGTTATTGTTGAGATTGTTATAGTTTTTTTCTCTTTTATCATCGTTTGTTGTTAAATATTTTTAATAATATAAAATATACGTAACTATACGAATATCCATAAAATGTATTTTATTATATCCTTGTATTTTAGTGAGTAATTTTTAATGGTATCTACTTGCCAGTGTTTTATATAGGTTATATATTATTATGTTATAAATGTGTTATTGAATATTATTGAATGTTTTATTAACCAATTTGTATAAATGCAACAATAACATGGTAGTGCACACTGCACAATGTTCCTTTAAGAGGCCGTTACAGTGACATTTGTTGTCTCCATCTTACAAGTGCGTAACATAGCAAATTTTACGCTCAGATTTCGGTCAATATTTCCTAGAAATGTCCTGAATTATAACAGTAGGCCCGCATAATACCGCCCAGTAGGTCGGTCGTTATTTATATTCGCCGTCAATTAAGTTACTCACCTGCAGGCATTGACCGAGATCAACTTGAGTTTGATGGATTTTAATTTTTAAAACGGATTGTGGTGATTGATTATCAAATTTACTAGGTTTTGGCCAGAGGTGATTTTTAATATTCCAATTATTGTGTCATGATGAATAATATAAATACAAATATATCACATTTTCATTTTTAGATATCCCAGCTGAAAAAATAATATTCAAAATCACCTCTGTCAAAACCAGAGACAATCATAATCAGTTTTCAAAAATAAAATCCGTCAAATCAAATTCCTCCAGTTTAGTCTAGCTTATTGATCTAAAAGTCACTTTTTTCCATCGACTAGAGTCCCCTTAACCCGAAACCCGAACAAATTCGTTTTTTACAATTTTCATGTGATATTTTATTTTGTATGTATTTATTGTGGTGTGTTCCATTTTGTAGTTAATTGTTTGATAATAATAATAATAATAAATTAACAGGAACAATTTTACAATCAATCATGGGTATATTCAACAATTATTTTCTTTGATTTTCATTAATTGATTCTGATTAAACCTAAACGCCTAATACCACGGACTAAGATATTAGTATCTTATAGTCCTTGCCTAATTTATACTAAATTATTTCTTATACCTAACATACATATATACCTATATTATCATTTATTACTTTATTAGTATATTGTATACAAAATAAATCCAAATATAGAAATGGTTTCAACAAAACTGAACAATGTATGACCAAAATATCAAATACTAATAAGTAATAATACCTATAAATAGCATTATTTTCCAACCAACTTCTCAAGCGGTATTATTATAATTTAGTATTGAATATTGTAATTCGTGGCTATATTTACCAGTTTTCCGGAAATCGCAAAATCATAATTTATATTTTAATCCATTTCTCTACAGCCCCCCAGCTATGGCCTACCTATATTAAACATTTTTGACTTATAACTGTCCAGGGACGGCGCTAGGGAGTAGGGCAAATGGGACATTTATCCTGGGCCTCGCGCTTTTGAGAATATTATCAAGGCCTCGCGTTTGCCCCCAATAAAAAAACTTAAGAAGTAAACTCATAATACAAAAAACGTGAACTAATAATATCAATAAATTATATTATTTTATTGGTATTAAAATTGAATATTAAAGGACGTCGCACCCGCATGAGTTGCCTCCGTCTTACACACGAACATCATGCCAAATTTTCGTTCGCGAGTTTCATAGGGTGGGGTCAATTTTCATATTACAGTGAATCGACGTATCATAGTATCATCAAACTTTTAAGTACCAACGTTATCTGTGTTCTCTCGTTGGTTTTTTGAGATATATTAATTTTTATGTGAGTAATGAGCATGTAAAACATTAATATTTCAAAATGTATTTACCCCTATTACTTTTC